>NC_090933.1:599216010-599853829 GCF_040938575.1 Ambystoma mexicanum
TCATGAGTTCAATTGTAAGATTTATAGTTTATTTCATCAGGGCTGCAAGCTATGGTCTTGTTTATTACCGCTCCCCAGTTTTATGGCTATAGCTATAGGAGGTCCTGTCTATGCCATGATGTCACTGGTTATATGAGATGGAAGTACACAAACGTTTTGACAGAAACCTGTGGTTTAAGGGAGGTTTAGACTTATTCTTAGCATTGTTTTCAGTATGTAATTTGGTAGGGGGTTTAAATTTTGGTTTATTGATTTTATTATGTCTCTCTATGTTCAATGTCACAAAAAGCTTGAGGAGACCTAAGTATTATTTATAAAAATCAAATCAAAACCCCCAGCACAGTCCCTCATTACTCCAGCATCCTCCATCCTAGTTACAGTCCCTCACGTGTATCGTCACAGTCCCTTGTGCGCATCCTTATTACAATCCCTCATGTGCCTCATCACAGTCTCTCACATGCATCCTCATCTCAGTCCCTTAACATTGCCCCGTGCCAGCTTAGTGCAACAAAACCTCTGAAACGCTGTTGCTCAGCCATAGAGCCCGCTGATGACAATGCGGATGATATTGACCATGTCAGTGTACTTTTGTTAGCAGTGATATCAGAAGCGATGTCATTAGTGATACAATCAGAGTTGTCATGAGCTGGGCAACAGGGTGGAACAGACTTCACATATGGTTAACCAGGACTCGGAACCTGTGGACTGCATGAGTAGGCATACCTCTCCTTGTTTGTCCCAGTTCTCCTCAATTTGAATCTATGTATAAGTGGACCTTGTCATTTTGTCAAGTTGCAGAGGACCGGGACAAACCAGAAGAGGTTACCATTCTCATGTTGCCCTGAACTAGCCAAAATGATCAGAAGCCACCCTCCCTAAGGTGGCTGGGTCAGGACTCCAAGAGAACATCTTCTTGTCTGTTTTGGTCGCCTGTAATCGAAAAGATTGCTAAGTGGATTTTTTCAAGCTGTAGAGCAACAGGGCAGGCCAGGAGAGGTATCTGGTCTCACAAAGCCATAACTTAGTCCATTCAGGTAGTAGGTACTGCTGGATTTCAACAGTGCTTTGCAATTGAGGTGGCCAGATCCAGGCTACATGAGGTCAGATACGTTTCCAGAGCTGTCCCAGTGCAGATTCACACGGGAATATCAGCCAACCACAATGTACACGTTTTATGATGTGGGCTCCTCAACTATTTGCCGATTCTCACCCAACCACTATGAAATCCACTGTCCCAATAGCGTGGAGGTTCCAATACAAGTTTAGACAAGGATCCTCATCCTTGTGTTGTTATTAGCCAAGTCAGATTGTAACAAAAGAGCCTGCACAAAAGGGTTCGTATTTCCCACTTCCACAACTTCCCACCCTTTCCCAGGTTTCACCAGCATGAGTAAACCAGAAGCTGGCCTACACCTCGGATCCCTCTATGCCCTATTTAAGAACATGCTATATCCAACTGCCACTGATGGGGATTGTAACCAAGTTTCCTGGAAACAGAGGACCTCAAATTCCTTTCTCTGCAATTGCTCATTTACAGAAAGATGTCTAAAGCCCTGAGTGTTCTAGGAGCAGATGGACCAAGTGTCTTCCTTACCAGTTACTTATATTTGTTATAATACTAATCTGATGAAGTTAAAGGGTGTTTCTGTTGAGAAATTGTGCTATCACGGTCACTGAACAGATCTTCCCTGTTCCTTTATGGATGTCCATTATCTTTGTCAAAAATCACTTTTTACGAACAAAACCCCTTGGAGACATCTACTTTTCGTCAGACCCTTTCTCTGTGTCTTCAAATTGTCAGGACCTTGCAGTGATGCCTCATATTGTGGTTTACCAAAGTTTTTTTCTTTATCTGATGCATTCATGCTAAGCCATGTCTTCCAATCCTCCTCGACATTCAAAAAGCGACCTGTCTGTTTGAAGCCCAGTGGCAGCACTAAACGTGCTACTTCCAATAAGGAGGATTTGATCAAGTTTGAGTTTAAGTGCAAACGCACTCTATCAGACTGAGTTTCCTTCACAAATTCTATGATTTTCATATCATTTGTGCTTACAAATATTAATAGTGCAATGTGATGGAATAGTCTTAGAATGTTCACCGGGTTCAGAATCAACCCATGGTCTGTCGTTAGTAGGCGTTCCAGAAGCAACAGAGGAACGTGTGTCGGGCACTTGTCTTCTGCCGTTGGTACTACTAAATCCCTGTGGGTAAAAAAAAAAAAACAGTCTCTCTTCCCCTTCCATTATCTGTGAAGATTGATTATTAGGCAAGCCGTTCAGAAGCGGAGTAATAGATGCTTTGCTGGCTCCAGTGTCTTTCACACGAAGGGCGGTGTAGGCGGTAGCCATGGTGATCTTAGCACCATGGCTACTCCCTTACTGCATTCCGGGTCCGGGTTGTCGAAATAGGGACTTACCAGGTCATTCCAACCTTGGAGGACCAGGTAACTCGCCATTCCGAGAACCATTCTCCATTCCCATTCGAGCCCCCATAGGGCTTAATGGGAATGGGGATGGGGCTAATAACGGGCCCACTAATAGCGGGCCCGTTATTACCTCCCTGGTCCTTTAGTGGCTCCTGCTAAGGGCGCCTGCTAAAACCAGGCGCCCATAGTGGGACCCGCTAAGGGACCTCGGAATAGGGCGGTAAGGGTTTGCCGGCACCGGTCTTCTTACCGGCACCCGTTAACCCTTACCGCCCACCTCGTAATGAGGCCCGAAATGTCATCTCTGGAGCCAAGACACTTGGGGTGCATTTGTTTTATATTTTATTCCTGCCGAAGTCAAGGACATCATAAGAGGAGAGCATCTTCCTTCATCCTGCCTCGTTGTTTTCCGATCCAGGTCTACTGACCGTGGAAAATCCATCAAAGAAATAGATGGCGGATTTATATTCTGGGGCCCGTGGAATCCTTGAGAGTTGCTTATAGTTGACTCCATAATCTGTTTATGAGGTGAGAGATTACCATCCTCCTTGTCATCATCAGACATATATGTTGAGAATTCCACAAGTTCATCCATCTCATTCAATGGAGGGGACGTGGCTTTAAGGGCACTGCTAGTGTCATTCGATCTCAAAGAACCATGTGTTTCAAGTGTCACCTCTGAGATTACCCCATTCATTTTACTCGCTACCCTCGACTTGGTACAGTCCGATGGAGAAGATAGACTGTGAAAGACGTTTTTAGCTTCATTGGATTTTCTGTACTTTGACTGTGATAGGTTCTTGGGTTTTTTCTGATGAAAAAAAGAGGCAATCTTTTTATCCCTTTTCTTGAGTTTCCTTTTCTTCTGTTAGGGAGAATTCTCATAAATGGTTGATTTCCCTTACCTAATGAGTCCCTCGGCAGCTTTTCTGGATTTCTAGGATTTATTTTTTTCACCTGGTAAGAGTGTGAGCCTTTTTTTCCCACTCTTACATGTGTTTTGCTATGTGTATTTCTACTTTCTGTGTGATATTGGGCACTGGAGCCTCACCTACTCCATGTGCACCACTTTTTCTGTGTGTTACACAGCACCCTCAGTGCAGTGACACAGGGTTGTCTTTGAGACTTCCCACTGGCTCTGTTTTTCTGGGGCTGACTACTGTCCCCAGAAACAGGTAAAGTTGCCATTAACTTTATATAGTCACTATGAACCACAGACTCAGTACACCCCATCTTACATGGAGTATTGGAAAGGGTTAACTCTTATCCCTTTTTGTCTGTGCCTCTTGGAGCCTTGTTTTGCTCCCTTAACATTAAGACTTGGCTGGTGGGCGTGGTATCTACCCTAACTTTTCTACCACGATTATCTTATATAAACGTGGTAATGTTTTAGGCTATTTTATTAGCCTCAAACATAAACCTGCTTGACCAAATACATTTTTTTTTGGTTCCGGCTGGGTTTATTCACCATTTCTTTTTGTTAAAGTCTTTCTCGTGTTTTTCTCTGCGCGCCAAACCGGGGATGACTCCTTTTTTCGCTGTCTTTTCACGGGCTTCTGCACAGAAGCCCACCTTAGGGCGTATGATAGTCTAGGTTGGGAGCATGTGAGGCAGGGATCTTCAAACCCCTGCCGTGGGTTCCCTTGGTAACCCAAGTCGCACTCTTGTCTGATTGGCTAAGGGGACTGGCCTTGCCAGGCCAGCCACCCTGCTGTGTGATTCACAGCCAGGCTGTATGAATGGGGGAAAACTGCATTAAAAGCAAAATCTGGGACTGGAAGAGCAGAGTCGCCACTGGAACCAAAGAACCAAAAAGGAACTGGAAGAAGAGGACCCCTACCACGACTGAACCGCCTGGTGAAGCCCTCCAGGGAACTTCTTCCCTTGAGCTGGTGGGACCAACCAGTTCGCCCAAACTACAAGCCAGGACCCCTGCTCTGGTTGAATTTGCTGTACAGAGCTACAGTGGGCCGGATAGCCCGGAAGGTCGGACTCTGCTTGGGTTTTAAGGAGCGCACGTTTTATTCGTTGTTTTGCTCTGATGCTGGTTTTTTCCCTGGGTGGCGCAGGACCTCCAGTCTTCATACTTCGTGTCAGTCCAACAGTCGCTTCAGGAACCGTGAGCCTGCAGGAACCACCAGGAAGGTCCGCCTCAGCTACAGCTCCCGCTCCGTTTTAAGCTACTGTACAAATCCGGTTGTCCGTTTCATTCAACCATGGTGAAAGTGTTTGAAATCTTTCTCCAAACCGAGGGCTTGTCCTTCTCTTCTCTTTGAACTAACTTTTCTACCAACCAACCTTGTCCGGAATCTGTGCCACAAACTTTACTGCGAACTACACTGAACTGTGTGATCTTGAGCAAAAGACTTTTGACCCATTGACTTTGGCCCTAAGCCTTTTCTAGCTGATCTCTTCGCTGTAGTCTCTCTTGTTCAATTGCCCTGAGTACTTGCCTGTTGGTTTTGCCTAATTTCTAATAACTTTGTCTTTCCCTCCCTTTTAAATTGCTGGAGTGCCATTTTTCTCCCACTTCATTTTGTGAGCTTAACTTGTCTAGAATTTAAGGGAAGTGGTGTGGTGTATTTATGATTGTGATTTTGTATCTTGCTTAGAATAGTGAAATGTTATACAACTGTTGAGTAAATAAATATATATTCTTTTACTTAGAAAACTTGAATCAGTGTTTGCCTGAATCATAGTAATTGCTGTCCTTTGTGTAACTATTTGTACCGCTCACTTACTCTTGAGTTAAGTCTGGCTGCTCCGCTACTCCTACCACTACCACTATAACTGTGTAGTACAGGCTTGTACCAAAGGTGAAATTGTACTGTCAGTTGTAGTCTTCATTGTGTTTAGTGTTCCCAAAGGTTACTGCATATAATTCTGCCTAACACTGGTGTACAACGGTGAGGATACAAGTATAGTAATTACACTTAGAGTGCTGCTATTACCTTGGATCAACTAACCACAAGGCTAACATTACTAAAAAGCAACATTAATCATGTCTGATATGGAAAGCCACAGTCAGGAGACCCTCCTGAGTAACACTGCTGATTATTTAAGAAACATGTATAAAGAAAGGAAACTCTCTGCTAAAGGCAAAAAGATTGAATTAGTTGAAAAGTTGTTAAACAACCAAAGTCTAGGGAGTGGGTCTGAAATACCTGACTCTCTAGCAAATGTGGAAAGTATTGAGGATGATACTATGTCTATTAATGATGAGTTGGAAGAGGAAGATGTGGGCCTCCATGGCCCCTTTCCTGCTCAGCAACCTCAACCCTTATGCACTGGGACCCCCACAGGTCCCACACTCAGTCCTGAATTCATTGCTCTAGAGAAAATGAGGCTTGAACTGGAATTCCAACGTTTAAATGCTCAAACTTAACAAAAACACCAAGAATTTAAGCTCAGAGAAATGGAGTTGAATCATGAACTTGAATGAAAAGATTGTCTCTTGAAAATGCTTCTCTCCCAGAGTCTTCTAGGTCTTCCAGTCCTAAGAAACCCTGTATACCTAAAGAAATTGTGGGTATGTATGAGGTTAAGCTTGATATTTTAGATTTTAGATTGGTTGGCAATGTTTGAATATAACCATGGTATGCAAGGTCTCACAGGGAATCAATTGCTTCCCTGGCTCTTCTCTAGGCTACCCACTGTTGCATCTGATGTTGTGATGGAGTTGGGGGAGGTGAATAGAATGGATTATGAGTGTGTGAAGCTAGCTTTAATTGCTAGATTTGGGAAGACCCCTTCCCAGTGCCTTAAGAGGTTTAGACCCCTCAAAAAGCATGATGGTACCCCATGGGCTACCTGGGTATGTGAGTGTTTGAAAAACCTAGATGGTTGGATTAAGGGTTACAGAGTAAACACTTATGAAGGATTGAGAAATCTTGTTATGTTGGAGTCTATTTTTGATGTCTACTCTCCTGAGCTCAGACAGCACTTGGCTGGTTCTAAGGAGATAGATCCAAAGAAGCTAGCTAAGGCTGCTGACTTGTGGGTTGCCAACAGGGCTACTCACAAGGATTCTGGGGCTACTCAGAAAAAGGATGAGGGGCAACAGCCAAAGAAAGACAACAATGATAATTCTAATACCTCCAATCCAAAAGAGGGCCACAAACAACAACATAAGGGTAAACCACAAGGGAAACCAAATCAGGCTAGTGCACCATCTGGACCCAAACCAGATGGAGGTCAGAAGAAACCCCCATTCATCAAAACATTTGGGAAATGTTATGTTTGTGGGTCAACTAACCATGTGAAAGGGGATCCCAGATGTAAGGTTAAACCTTCAGGGGTCCACACTGTCTCCTTCACCTTCTCCCCAGAGGAAGAAGTAGGTATGGCAAGTAGAATCTTTCACCTACTGGCTGAAGAACCCATGAGAGTCTCAGCCAGTGTTTTCTTAGTGTCCCTGGGCTTGTGGGAACAACAGAATTTAGATGTCTATAACTCCATCCCAAATAATACTAAAGAGTATTATAAAGATAGTGTTCTTGTGAATGGTCAGGAAACCCCTGCCATCAGAGACACTGGAGCCAGCATAACTGTGGTGGACGAATCATTTTTCAAGGTGGAGAATGTTGCTAAGGTACCCAAACACCTCACCAAGTTAGCTGGAGGCCCTGTGCAAATGCTTGCCCAGTTACCTGCTCTCGTCCAGTGTAATGATATGATTGTCAAGATACCGGTTAGTGCGCAGAGTGAAGTGCCTGGGAGAGTCCTGTTGGGTAATGACCATAAAACGCTTGGAGTTGTGTCAAGCACCCCCAGGCCTCCCAGTAAAAGGAAACAGGAGCTCACGAGAACCGTGAGAGGCTCTCCGGAGGAGATGATAGAGGAAACTATCACTCCCACTCCACAGGAGTTGCTCACTGCCATTTCTAGAAAAACAGAGGCAAAGGGGAAACCCAAGACCTCCAGAAAAAAGTCAGACAGCACCTCTGTGCTGCCTACAAAGACATCCCCAAGATTGTCCAAAGTCACTCCTGTGACTACTCCACCTGCTGAGGCAGAGTGTGAGGTGAAACCTTGTGTAGTTGACCCAGCATCTGAAAAGTCAGATCTGGAAGAAGACACTGTCTTAGTTGGAGATCTTGACCCTGTCGAACATCCTGAGCTGCAGTCTTTACTGGCAGAAGGTGGACCCAACAGGGCAGATGTTAGCAACGGACAGAGAGAATGTCCTACTCCTGAAAGTCTTAGACAGCAGGCTGCTAACCAACTTGATGGGCAAGAAGTTGGGAAGCACAAGTTAAGCTGGGAAGACGGCCTCTTCTACAGTGAACCAACTGAGTCTACCCCTGGGGACTGCAAAAGACTTGTAGTGCCCCTTGCCAACAGACTCCAGTTCCTACAGTTAGCCCACAAGATACCTTTGGCTGGTCACTTGAGTTTCAAGAAGACCAAGGAAAGGCTCTCTCTCTACTTCTACTGGCCTAAGATGGGTTCAGAAGTGGACAACTTATGTAGGAGCTGTCACACTTGTCAAACCTCTGGCAAGAGTGGAGCCAAGAATGTGGCACCCCTGGTGCCTCTCCCAGTGGTGGGAGTTCCTTTTGAGAGGGTAGGCATTGACATTGCTGGTCACCTTGACCCTCCCAAATCTTCAGGGAACAGGTCTATCCTGGTTGTAGTAGACCATGCTACAAGATGCCCAGAAGCGATACCTATGAGAACTGTTATGGCTCAGGCTATGGCTAAGGGTCTACTTGTATTTTTAGCAGAGTTGTGTTTCCTAAGGAAGTTATATTCGACAGGGGATCCCATTTTATGTCCCACTACATGCAAGCCATGTGGAAAAACTGTGGTGCCACTTACAAGTTCTCTACAGCCTACCACCCACAGACAAATGAGTGGTAGAGAGGTTTAATCATACTTTGAAGAGCATGATAGGGGCTTTAGAGGAACCCCTTAAGAAAAAGTGGGACCTTCTACTTCCATGCCTTCTCTTTGCATATAGAGAAGTCCCTCAGGAGGGAGTTGGTTACAGTCCCTTTGAACTTCTCTATGGCCATCCAGTCAGAGGTCCATTGCCCCTGATCAAGGAGGGGTTGTAGAGTGCTCCTTCCCCCAAGCTAGTCAGAGTGACTGACTATGTGATAGGTCTCCGGAGGCGAATGTCACACATGATGCCAGAAGCAAGTGATAACTTGAAAGCAGGTCAGGCTCTGGTCGAACATTGGCCTGACCAGAAGGCCAGCATGGTTGAGTTTACTTAAGACCAGCTTGTATTAGTTATGGTGCCAAGAAGGCAGAGGGCCTTGCAGGACAAATGGATAGGACCCTTCAATGTTGAGGGCAAACTTGGAGAGGTGAACTATCTGGTGGACTTAGACAGACCTATGGAGGCTCCCAGAGTCTTTCACACAAACCGTTTAAAGGGTTATATCTCAAGGCCAGAAGTAGGAGCTTTGCTTCTAGCTTCAGCTCAATGGGAAGAGGAGTGTGAACCTCTACCTGACCTCCTCAGAGGCCAACCTTTAGATGAATAGATAGAAGGAGTTAATCTCTCTTCTCAGCTGACTTCTCAACAACAAGAGGAGTGCAAAATTCTGTTGAATCAGTTTGCCTCCCTGTTTTCACTATCACCAGGCTTGACCCCTTGGGGCCAGCATGATATTCTCACTGGTGACTGTTTACCTGTCAAAAGCAGGAGGTACAGAATGTCAGAACATGTGATATCCCACATCAAAGGAGACGTCAACAAGATGCTTGATCTCGGGGCTATAGAGCCCCCTAAAAGTCTATGGTCTAGTTCAGTTGTTCTAGTTCCAAAGGCAGGATCCAAGGAGTCGAGATTCTGTGTGGACTATAGAACTCTAAATGCAGTCACTAAAACTGATGCCCATCCTATGCCAAGGACAGATGAGCTGGTGGATAGACTTGGTTCAGCCAAGTACCTCAGTGCATTTGATCTAACCTCAGGCTATTGGCAAATAGCACTGACACACCATGCCAAGGAGAAAACTGCATTTTCTACCCCAGCAGGCATCTACCAGTTTAAGGTTATGCCTTTTGGACTAAAGAATGCACCTGCTACATTTCAAAGGATGGTTAATCAAGTTCTGAATGGGATGGAGGACTTCTGCATGGCATACTTGGATGACATTGCAGTGTTTAGCCCTACATTGAAAGAACATACTGATCACCTGGGATATGTTTAGCAGGCTCTTCAGCAGGCCCATCTCACCATAAAGGCAAGCAAATGTCAAATTGGTCAGAGTAAAGTGGTCTACCTTGGTCATGAGGTAGGAGGATTTGAGATAAGGCCATTGCCCTGCAAAGTACAAGCTGTGCACAACTGGGCCACCCCTACTACTGAAACCCCAGTGGGAGCTTTTCTAGGTCTCACTGGGTACTACAGGAATTGAATTGAGAACTATGGAACCATAGCTTCTCCTTTGAATGTGATCTCCTCTCCTGAAGTCCCTAAAAAGGATAGATGGAATGAGGAGTGCACTCAAGCCTTTGAAAGCCTGAAGAAAGCTCTTTGTCAATCTCCAGTCCTAAGAGCTATTGATTATCACCAACCCTTCATTGTGCAGACAGATTCTTCCAATATAGGCATAAGTGCAGTCCTTAGTCAACTGGATGAGAAAGGTAGGGAGCACCCCATTTGCTTCATTAGTAGGAAACTGAAGGAACCAGAAACAAGGTAGGCAACCATAGAGTGTGAATGTGTTGCCATTGTGTGGAGTTTGAAGAAGCTTAGACCATACTTGTATGGATCTACTTTTGTGATTCAAAATGACCACCAACCCTTGGGATGGTTAATGCAAATGAAAGGCGAGAACCCAAAACTGCTAACATGGTCAATCTGCCTGCAAGGGTTTGATTTTACCATTGAGCACAGAGCAGGATGTCACCACCAAAATGCTGATGGTCTCTCTAGGATGTTTGTAACCGACTAGAGGTAGAGATTCATCCAGGAGTGGATTAAATCCTCCTGTCCCTTAGTCTGGAAGGGGGGGTGAGTGTTAGGGAGAATTCTCATAAATGGTTGATTTCCCTTACCTAATGAGTCCCTCAGCAGCTTTGCTGGATTTCTTGGATTAATTTTTTTCACCTGATAAGAGTATGAGCCTTTTTTCCCACTCTTACATGTGTTTTGCTATGTGTATTTCTACTTTCTGTGTGATCTTGGGCACTGGAGCCTCACCTACTCCACGTGCACCACTTTTTGTGTGTGGTACACAGCACCCTCAGTGCAGTGACACATGTTTGCCTTTGAGACTTCCCATTGACTCTGTTTTTCTGGGGCTGACTACTGTCCCCCAGAAACAGGTAAAGTTGCCATTAACTTTAAATAGTCACTTTAAACCACAGACCCAGTACAGCCCATCTTACATGGAGTATTGGAAAGGGTTAACTCTTATCCCTTCTGGTCTGTGCCTCTTGGAGCTTTGTTTCGCTCCCTTAACATTAAGGCTTGGCTCGTGGCAGTGGTATCTACCCTAACTTTTCTACCGCGATTATCTTATCTAAACGTGTTAATGTTTTAGGCTATTATATTAGCCTCAAACATAAACCCGCTTGACCAAATACATTTTATTTTAATTCCGGCTGGGTTTATTCACCATTTCTTTTTGTAAAAGTCTTTTTCGTGTTTCTCTCTGCGCACTCAACTAGGGATGACTCCTTTGTTCGCTGTCTTTTCGCGGGCCTCTGCACAGAAGCCCTTCTTAAGGTGCCTGATAGTCTAGGTAGGCAGGATGTGAGGGAGGGATCTTCGGACCCTTGCCATGGGTTCCCTTGGTAATCCAAGTCGCACGCTTGTCTGATTGGCTAAGGGGACGGGACTGGCCTTGCCAGGCCAGCCACCCTGCTGTGTGATTGACAGACAGGCTGTATGCATGGGGGAAAACTGTATAAAAAGAAGGTCTCTGGGACTGGAAGAGCAGAGTCCCCATTGGAATGAAAAAAACAATGAGGAACTGTAAGAAGAGGACCCCTACCATGACTGAACCACCAGGTGAAGTCCTGCTGCAGGTCCGAATCGCCAGAATCCAACGATAGAAAAGATCCTCGAAGAAACTTCTTCCCTTGAGGTGGTGGGACCAAACTACAAGCCAGGACCCCTCCTCTGGTCGAATTCGCTGTACAGAGCTACAGTGGGCCAGATAGCCAGGACGGTCGGACCCTGCTTGGGTTTTAAGGAGTGCACGTTTTATTCATTGTTTTGCTCTGCTGCTGGTTTCTTCCCTGGGTGGCGCAGCACCCTCCAGTCTTCCTACTTCGTGTCAGTCCGACAGTCGCTTCAGGAACTGTGAGCCTGCAGGAACCACCAGGAACGTCCGCCTCAGCTACAGCTCCCTCTCCGTTTTAAGATCCTGTGCAAATCCAGTTGTCTATTTCATTCAACCGCGGTGAAAGTGTTTGAAATCTTTCTCCAAACTGAGGGCTTGTCCTTCTCTTCTCTTTGAACTAACTTTTCTACCAACCAACCTCGTCCGGAATCTGTGCCACGAACTTTACTGTGAACTACCCTGAACTGTGTGATCTTGAGCAAAAGACTTATGACCCATTGACTTTGGCCCTAAGCCTTTTCTAGCTGATCTCCTCACTGTAGTCTCTCTTGTTCAATTGCCCTGAGTACTTACCTGTTGGTTTTGCCTAATTTCTAATAACTTTGGGCCTCATTAAGAGTCCGGCGGTAACCGTGCCGGAAATTCCAGCAGGTTTCCGCCGGACTCGTATTACCATTCCACCTCCATGATTGCCGAAAGCAGCGGGGCATTACAACCCCGGTGACCCGGTAATTCCGGAGGCAGAATTCTGTTAATCCCCATTTCTGTGGAGTCCTTTAGGACTGCATGGGAATGGGGAAGTGGAAACACCGGCACCATGCTGTAATAGTGCTAATGTGTCCATGGCCGCCTGCAGGCGGGTGGAGTTAAACCCGCCAGGTCAGACCTGGCGGGAATGACACCTCCCGCCTGCAGGACTCTTAATCAGCCGGTTCCGGAAAGGATGGTGGTGGCGGATTTACCACCACCGTTCTTTCCGGACCAGCTGACTTGTAATGAGACCCTTTGTCTTTCCCTCCCTTTTAAATTGCTGAAGTGCCATTTTGCTCCCACTTCATTTTGTGAGCTTAACTTGTCTAGAATTTAAGGGAAGTGGTGTGGTGTATTTATGATTGTGATTTTTATCTTGCTTAGAATAGTGAAATGTTATACAACTGTAGATTAAATAAATACATATTCTGTTACTTAGAAACCTTGAATCAGTGTTTGTCTGAATCATAGTAATTGCTGTCCTTTGTGTAACTATTTGTACTGCTCACTTACTCTTGAGATAAGTCTGGCTGCTCTGCTACTACTACCACTATAACTGTGTAGTACAGGCTTGTACCAAAGGTGAAATTGTACTGTCACGTGTAGTCTTAATTGTGTGTAGTGTTCCCAAAGGGTACTGCATATAATTCTGCCTAACATCTTCCTCCTCTGAAACAGACTCCCGACTGGTGGATAAAATCCCCTTTGTCTCCCCCCTCAAATTGCATAGAGGTGGAGCTTCGTTCTTCCTCCTTGCTGTTTCGTCTGCTGTTGTTCCTTTTTCCACTAACCGAATCTCCAATGTGGGTTTGTCTATATTTGTTCTTACTTCAATCAATACTGATGAGTCTTTCTTTTGCTGTAGGCAGGAGGAATGGTCAGTCAGATCAATAACATCCATTTGTGGCTCTGAAATTTCTTTTAGTCTCTGACAAATGACCTCTTTAGGTGTATCAGCATTTGCAGTTCTTTCCGGTAGCTTTGAATCCACCAAGGTTAATTCTGTGGTCCTCATGGTCTTTCTTTTCTGCAGGATCTTTAGAAGTGAACTTATTAGATATGTTTATTGAGCTCGCTTCACTTCCAATATATCCTGCATGTTCTCCTGTACATACGAGGAGGTTTCCGCTTCCTTGTCCACCCTCGACTGTAGCAATGAAATAATTGATAAAATGTAGATCATTTTTGTATGAATCATAGTAAGGAGCATGGCTTGATCCTTAAAGGATTCATTCATTAACTTATATAATTTGATAAATTGTGTTAAGGCATTTGTTACAGCTGACATAACATTCGCTTGGGAACTTGCACCCATAAAACTTGAGCGGTGCGCCGGCCCTTGAAGTGTTTTAGGGGAAAATAGTTTGCCCTCCAACGATGATGCCGACACAGATTATGTAGAGCTTTGATTTTTTGTATGCACTGGAAGCGGGTCCATTGCAAAGGAGATGAAGCACTGTTGGGCGTGAGGTCTCTGCTCATCAATCCCCTCGGCGCCCGATGGGTAAGATTTTACCCGTTCCTTGTAGGAATTGGGATCATCGTCGGTAAGGTTGGTTTTATTGAATAATTAATTGATCAGGGCTAGATTGACGGCCTTGGCCTTTTGGTACAGTTCCTTTTGAATCCTTGCAATGTCTCTGGCCAGACGGGCCACTAGCACTGAAGGAGTTACCGCTTTATCGAGGCACTCTCCTTCCAAGTTATTTGCTTTGGGAGAAGGCATACGCAGCATTTCCTTACTGTCTGCTAGGAGAGTTGTAGATAGAAATACCTCTGGTGTACTCGAGGTTGCCCGTTCAAAAGCAATTGTTTCCCCATTACTATACAGGCAAGCAGAATTATTTTCATGTAAATCATGACAACCACCTTCATCCTGACAAACCGCTTTCCCTTGATTCGAGATCGGAGAGAGATCAGGTTCCAAGATTTCTGCTTCGGTTGGATCATGGGAATTGATCCTTGCGGATAAATGATCCAAAACCAGCACTGGAGCAGTGGCTGTCACGATGGACTTGCAGATGATTTGCATTGGTTTTTTGGCTTCCATTACACTGCTTAAGCCACCACATTCGGATCCTGCCATAGAGC
The DNA here is from genome assembly GCF_040938575.1 of Ambystoma mexicanum. Classification (NCBI taxonomy): domain Eukaryota; kingdom Metazoa; phylum Chordata; class Amphibia; order Caudata; family Ambystomatidae; genus Ambystoma; species Ambystoma mexicanum. The sequence goes on from NC_090933.1 coordinate 599,230,307, forward strand.
CCTCTCTCCATGTGTTGGCATCTTTCAGACCTGTTTCTGGCAGAACCTTCTTAGTCAAGCAATTAAGTTCCATTTGTTGCGTTCTTTAAAAATATTTAGCAGCTGCCAGAGGCTCTGTTTTTTTGTTAGAAGACAGCTTTCCCTCATCCAAAGAACGGGATTGTTGTCTCGTTCTGGAGAATGAGGGATTAACTGTGTCCATCGTCCGGAGAGTCTCTCCACCTGACATGAGTGCAAGATAACAGTATCAAATAAGGAGTTTTAATGCAATGTAAATCAAACTTCTTATCCCTTATTTGTCTCTGGGTTTCCTTGGGTTCGCTCCGCGTCCGGAGATACGTTTTTAAAGAGTTGACTCCATCCAGCAGAAACAGCAGCAATGAAAGACTCGGCAATGTTACAGCACAGCAAGGGTCTCCACATGGGAAACACTCCCAACACTAAATATATCCCAAAAATGTTTTCTACAGATCTGTTGAACTGCACCAAAGTTATAAGCTTCTAAGAATTGGCTCTTCCCATAGAAACACCAACTTAACCATAACTACAGATTTGCAAGTACAACTCTGTAATATATATATACACCCCGATAATGTTTTAAATGCATGCCTGCCCTTATTTGCACAAGTTCGCATTTGCTTTCACTGGTTACAATGTATCGGCATCCCCTCTACATTGAGTTCAACACTTTTTACTTTTGCTTAGTAGCCCCTGCCCTTGATAGAGCTTAAAAACCTCCCCCCTCAAAATATACTCGTCCCAGAGGGTGCATCACGCAAGTCGAATGATAGTGGTCTGGGAGCCACAGAATGCCACCCACAATTCAGGATATTAGGATCCTCCCAAAGTGACCAGGGACATTGTCTAACGCTAGAGGTACACCGAGGACTGAGAGGTCCAGACATAGCAGGTTCAAACCTGACCACAGCAGACTGATAGCTAAGCTAAAGAACTAGCCTGTTCTCACTGGTGGATTTATGGAGAGCAGGAGGGGCTCCTTCTGGGTGCACCTCCTTTTTTGGCCGGGATCACGGGATCATCTGACAGTTCATGGTCCAAAAAACAAATCTCCAGTGATGGCATCAGGGTCTGTTCACCCCGTACTGTGTCCGGGGCAGCAAGAAGTTCAGGACCAGGATCGTGTGGGACTTCTGGAGCGTCAAGGACCACTGCAGCAGGATTTTGAAAATGCTCCATGGGAGCCCACATCTTCATGTGTACAAGACATGCATTGTGGCTTTCTTCTGCGTGATTATGATGACAGTCTTGCGCAGTTTATGATCAGTTCTTGCCGGTATCTGTGATCTCATGGGCTTGAACCGACTTGGTGTCCAGTGATTCTACAGCAGACAGCAGGCTGGTCATGTAATGGATTGAATGAATGGTTTAAATTCATGCCTAACCATTATTGTACATGTTCCCCTGTGCTTTGGCTCATCACGACATAGGGGCGTCCACTCTACATTGTCTTGAACCCTTTGTGCTTTTGCGGCATAACACCTACACCTGACAGAGAGTTGGATAAGTACCTCAGGTGTTTTGTTCTGGAGTGCAGGGCCACTGTGATGCATAGATTGCTCTCTCGCTATCTTGGAATAGACACACTTTGCCTGTACAGAGCCTTCATTCACAGGTTTTGATCTCCAGAGGTCTACCACTTCACATGCCTACCCAGTGGATATGATTAATTTAAAACCTCCCAGCCATTACCCTTCAGTTTTACTTAAAGTCACCCACGTAGAACAGGTATGTCCATACATGGGTTATTGGCCTGTTGGACCTGGAGACCCAGACTACAGTTCACTGATGATGGGCAATGAGATATGCCTGGAGTTGCTTTTGGCATCCTGTAGAGGGGATATGCCCAAGCAGTCCAGGCTAAATTGCCCCTTTTTCGGGATGGGACAAATCCTGATTTGCATCACCTTTTATCATGACTTGGCAGGCTATAAACTGATGGTCTGGAGCGTTACCTAGAGAAATTCCCTTTGTTATGATTCATTCAAAACCTTCCAGCCCCCTACAACAATGGGGACACTAATATCTCCTCCCTACCAACCTGGGACACCAAAGGAGGTACAGCATGCCCCAGTGTTTGTGAACCTGCAGAATTTGCCAGGCATCTACGAACGCCATGAGGATGACGTAAACAATGTAAATAATGGCCCTAAGCCACACATTTGCACTTCCATGTACAACAGGGTGATCTAGGGTGTTACATACTGGTTGTTCCATTAGAGGTGTATGGAAGAGTAGTTATTGGATTTGTGTAATGAGTATATAACTAGGTTACTTGGTTATTTCTGAATTTGCCGCGTAGTTCATAATGCATAAATTGATATGAGTTTGAGGTCACATGGAGGGATTTGTGTTTTCCGGGTGTTACATACTGGTTGTTCCATTAGAGGTGTATGAATAGTAGTTATTGGGTTTGGGTAATTAGTACATAACTAGTTTACTTGGTTATTTCTGAACTTGCTGCGTAGTTAGGTATGGTTGATGGACAGCAATTGTTTTAAGGCACTTATTATTATTTTTTCAATTTTTTCAAAAATGTAGTCTTTCTTCTATGTCTATCTTCTTTTTAAATACATACACATTTATCTTTAGTACATAACTAGTTTACTTGGTTATTTCTGAATTTGCCGCGTAGTTAAGTATGGTTGATGGACAGCAATAGTTTTAAGGCACTTATTTATTATTTTTTTATTTTTTCAAAAATGCAGTCTTTCTTCTATGTCTATCTCCTTTTTAACTACACACACATTTATTTTTGGTGTCTTTTTTATTTTGTTTGATTTACTCACTTAGTACCTGTGTGCTTAGTTAGCATTAGCTGTGTATTTGGCAGGTTGCAGGGAGTTTTGTGCATTCTTTTAGTATTCAGTGCCGGCGGGTCACGTGACTTTATCATGTGACTACCAGGAAACAGTATAAAATGAGCCAGGAAGTGTGTTGTGGGTTGGGATCTGTTACGTGTAAATTGGAGAGGAGCCGTTGAATCTGAGGTGAAGAGGTGCGCTTGTGGAAGTAAGTTTAAGCTGTGTGGATGTGTTTATATTTATTTATGTTTGTATTGGAAAGGTGGTGTTAGTTTGTAAATGGTATATTTTGTGTTTGTTTTTTAGTTGCATTATACATATCTATAATCAGCAGGATGCTTTACATTGGATGCGGAGTACTGGAAGTCCTGAATTTGGATTGGATTGGCTATTGATTTGCCTTAGGTAAATAATATATGTTGGAAGAGTTGCACAATTTAAATTTTGGGTTTTCTTTGAGGATTTGGGCTTTTTAACTTTCTGTGTTAAGTTGATGTGTTGGCACAAAGATGAGGTGGTGGCACAAGGTTGTGGATTTTGGTGATCGTTGAGCTGCACAGATTAGTTGCCAATGAGTAATAGGTGTTTTTTGAACTAGTTGTTTAGTCATTAAGGTTTGGTGATTTAATTACGTGTAATTGGAGCTGATAGATATACTTTGGTATTCCAGAGTTCGGCAATCACATTTCACTTGTTGAGGACGGCAGGAGTATTCGCAGGGATCCTGGTTCTGTGTACGTCGTGCACAGACAGATGCACAGACAGAGACTCTATTTTCTTTGACAACATTCCCACTGTGAGGTACATACGAATAAGTGTTTTAGGTTTTAATGCATTTTGAGATTTACATTTGGAGCCATACCAGTTGTACCACTGTGAATATACAACCACTTGTGTATGCTATGTAGAATTGTGGTTCGATTTATGTGTACATAATTATTTAATGTATTCTCTTTATTTAATGTGTTTAGTTTGTCCAAACTTTTAATGATATGTGAGATGTCCTCTAATTGTATATATATCTATACTTGCAGATATTTTTGCTCCTGAAGAAGGGGATAGTCCCCGAAACGCGTAGAGCTTGAAGCTGCAGTTCAAAATTGGGAGCTTATTTCTTTGTCTGGTTTGATCTGTTTTTCATGCTGGCCATATTGGAAGTCAGTTGATAGCTTTTTTCTGTACTTTTATGAAGATATTTTGTTACCTATGTTCTAAATTGACAATTCTTTCTATATATAAAAGTGCAAATGTTATGAAATTTGACTGATTTATTTCAGCTTGTAAGGTGTGCAGGGGACGGGAGTGTCTTTAAGTTTAGACACTTTTTGTTTTATGATCTAGGATTGGCCCAGCCCCTTCAACCTCAAATGGACCGGATGGAGGCTGGAAACCTTAGCCAATCACAACCCTCCAACAATTGGGACTAATGGCATCAGGCGCTTGCCCAACTAGCTGGGTACACAGCAGGGGTCCACATTTTAATTTGCAAGCTACTAGCCATGCATAGAAAGAGACATGTCTACTCAATTCACAGCATATTCACGGGACACCAGTTCTTACACGCCAAGAGTGCACATTTTGAGGCCGAGTCCACAGCACTATAGAAAGGCTGCTAACCATTCAGTCAGTGTGTGACACGGGAGCAAGAGGTTGGAGTTTGGAGTGTGTTGGAGAGTGAAGCAATTTGGAGAGAGCAGGAGCTGCCGAAGCGGAGAAGCCCGGAGACAGATGGAAGTATATGGGAGAAGGGTCTGATGGGAGGTAAAGGAAGGAGATGGTTATCCCAGAGAACCGATCTACAACCGTTGCTCTGCAGATGGTTTGGACTACAACTCCCATCTGCCCTAGCCATTGTATCAATAGTGAGGCATCATGGGAGTCTGCAGAGACTCAGATTGCTGTTTGCTGCCTTACAGAGTGGTAGTGACAGTAACAAGGAGGCAGTTACCTCAGAGTGTGGTGGTGGTAGTGCCAAGGAGGTGGTTGGCAAGTATCAGAAGGAGGTGGTTACTTTGCAGCAAGGTAGTATCAGTACAAAGGAGGTGAATGGTGATCACCAGGAAGAAATGGTTACATAGGAAGGAGGTAGCAAGTCTTGAAGAGGTGGTTGTAGTCGGAGAAGGTAGAAGTAGTAGTGAGAAGACAGGGGCAGTCCCACTGTGGAAGGAGGTGGAGAGTGACCCAAAGGACTGGATCTGGTTAGTAGTGGTCCAAGGAGATGAGAGGTGGAAGAAGGAAAGAGCAATAGAGAGAAGGGACGCAGAGATCATCAATAGGCTTATGAAAAAGGCAGAAAAGATGGAGTTAGTAGCATCAGGTAGAGGTGGTAAAATGAATAATAAGGCAGTGACAGCAACAGGTGTGTGGAAATTGTAAAAACCTGAGAAAGAGGGATGATGCAGAAGATAGTCCCGAGCAACATAGAAGCCTGGTTAGAGGTGATGCCAAGAGGGAGTAGGTGAGACTGGGAAGGTGGCTTAAATCCATGACCAAGGAAAAAGAGAAAAACACAACAATTATTGGCTGGAGCAATGTAGGAGTTGGGAATTGGAAGTGGAAGTGGTGAGAGGGTCTAAAGAAGATCTAAGAAGAAGAAACCATTGACTAGTAAGCTAACATGGTCAGGATCCAGAGAGCCATGCCAGGCTCCAGGATGGTACAGAAAGTGGGAGGTGGCAAAAGAGCGGGCAGGGAGATTATCGTAGGAGTAGAGAGGCAATAGTAGAGCACTTGTAAGGCACAGAAAACCTGCCAGATTGAGGAGATTGCTCCTGGCCGCTCCATCTGCCTCACTATAGAAACTCTCACCGGTAAATTGTCTGCTTGCTAACCTACATCTGGTGAAGGAGAATATTGATCAGAAGGTTTGGGGACCCCAGGAGAGCCAAAATGAGAAGAGGGGAGGGCCTTTGAGATGGCCAGACTATGAACATTGTAAGAAAAAGGCAAGCTTGGAAGGCTCCAGCCTTACACAGTTTTTGGGACCTCTTGGTAAACCAGCAATGCCCAGACAGTCAAAAGGTGGCAAGGGGACCACCCTTTGAGACTGGACACACTTGGAGGACATTAAACAAACAGGATAAATGCAAAAGGCCTGACCCTGACTATTCAGAGGACATTTTGGTGCCCCTACCCTGCAGAGGAGTGATACCAGAGCTTCTTTATATAAAATAAGGTTCAGTAAAATATATGCACTTTGTCCTCAGGCAGTTCTATTCAAAGAATGGCAAAGGTTGGGTATAGTTGTAGAGAATATACTCATGGATGATGGAGGCTGGTTTATTTTAGCGGATGTTAAATATGAAGGGAGAGTGATGACGTTGGGATCTGTGTATAGTCCGTGTACTAATGGCATCATTTTTTTCAAAGAACTGACGGACTCCCTGAAGAGTATGAATGGTGACTGCATTATTATTGGGGGCTATTTTAATTGCGTTTTGGATGCCACTTTAGATAGATTATCGGCATGTGGGTTCACGGGCCACAGATTGAGTTGTGCCTTTCGGGATTTTATCGACACCTTTGCCTTAGTGGATAGCTGGAGATCGTTACATCCCGTTGAGAAGGGATTCTCATTCTTCTCTTCGGTTCACAACTCTTACTTGAGGCTGGATTATTTACTGATCTCAGATAGGTTGGTCAATGAGGTATTTGACGTTGACATAGGCGAACAATGTCTTTCTGATCATTCATTGGTGAAGTTGAATATGAATTGGAGCGCATGCAGATTGGTTGGTGTTAAATGGAGACTTAAAACATTTATACTGCAAGATGAGAAAATGTGTGAGGCTATTAATACCTCCATTGATAACTTTTTTAGGTTGTATACGAATTGATCGTTTTACAACTGCTCGAATGACAATTGACCTTTTCACAACTGACCGAATTGTGAAGGTCAATTGTACCATATATGTGGGGGGAAACCCCCCACAACCCCCCACCCAACGCCAAACCCCCCAAAACCCATATATATATATATATATATATATATATATTACCAAACCGATATATATATATATATATTGTATATATATATATATATATATATATATATATATATATATATATATATATATATATATATATATATATATATTCGATCAATTGTGAAAAGGTCAATTGTGACCCTTTAAATTCGGTCAATTGTCCATTCGAACAATTGTAAACCGAACAATTGTAAACGACCCTTTTTTAATGGTAATGTGAATTCTACGGATAGTCTGATAGTGTGGGATGCTTTAAAAGCATTTTTTTTTAGGGGAATTGATTGATTGACATCCAGAGCAAGGAGGGAGGGAGAGTTGAGAGTTAAGGATTTAGAATCAGAACTTAAAACGTTACAGCAGAAGTATGCACTGACCATTAAAGGGGTGGATAGATTGAAGATGGATTGTACAAAAAATAGATTGAGAGTTGCATTAGATGAACAAGCAGAGAAAGGATTATATTTTATGAAGCAGAAGTTTTAGAAAGTGGATGACAAGGGAGGTCGCCTTCTGGCCAACAAACTGAAGAGTCTATCAGAAAGAGCATTTATCCAGAAGATTCAGGACAAAGCAGGGGATTTTAGGGCTAAAAGTAAAGACATCTGTGAATGCTTCAGAATTTTTTATGCTTCTTTTTATTCAGATGTCTCGCGGATTGAAGAAGACAAGTTAGCTAATTATTTTGCTAAGATAGAAATCCCCTGTTTATCTGATGAGGGGAGGGAGGCTTTAGATGCTCAGATTTCTGAAATTGAAGTTGTGGAAGCTATTTGTCAACTATTTGTCAACTTAATACGGGTAAATCCCCGGGTTTAAACAGTTTACCTGTGGAGTTTTCTAAATCCTTTAGTACGGCTTTAGTACCTAAATTGTGTGCTTTATATAATCAATTTCTTTCAGATGGGATAATATGTCCTTCGATGTGTGAGGCAGTCATTACACTGATTCCTAAACAAGGGAAAGATCCTTCCAAATGCGGTAATTACTGATCTACCTCTCTACTGAACGTAGATGTAAAAACGTTGCGACAATCATGGCCATCAGGTTGTAGAAATATGTAGGGGTTTCATTGGTTATTCACAAGTGGGATTTATGTACAAAAGGTATGGCTATACCAACATTAGGACTTTGTTGAATATAATAGGTTTATCTAGCACCAAGACAGAGGAAATTCCCCTTATTTTTTTTATGCCGAAAAAGCGTTTGATTGTGTTAATTGGTCATTTTTAAATTATACATTACTAAGGATGTGTTTCGGTCCACAATTTTTAAATGCAATAGGTGCTTTACAACATGATATTTTGCTATGTTATGGGTCAATGATGTTTTGTCTCAAGCTTTCAGACTGTTTAGAGCTACCAGACAGGGCTGTTCGCTTTCGCCCTTCTTATTCAGTCTAGCCCTTGAGCCATTATTGGCATACATTAGGCAGGAGCAGAATCTTTGCGGTTGGAAGATAAGGGATGGTGAGGTGAAAGTTCTCGCGTACGCTGATGATTTGACGGTGGTATTAACAAATCCGGCCGATGGAGGGTCTCTACTTACCAAACTGTTATGGGTTTTTCCACTTAAGATGAATCCATTAGGTAGAAGGTTGTTGGATTGGGACTGTCAGTGGGCCGATGTTTTGGTAAAGTATTTAGGTATTTATTTGGTGCATGATTTTAAGAGGACTGTGGAATATAATATGGACAAATTGAAGGAGGCATTGTTAAGGGATATATGTAGATGGGATAGATTGATTCTAAAACTTGTGGGCTAAAGTCAATGCCATAAAAATGATGTTACTGCCAAATGTTTTGTATTATCTACAATCTATTCCTCTTAAATTTACCAAGAAGGTACTCAAAAGTATTGACAGGATTTTTAAGGATTTCATGTGGGGAGTGAGTAATAGATCGAAAATTCTGTGCTTTATCTTGGTTCGTAAAGTTAAGGATGGGGGTTTTGGTTATCTGGTGTTGGAGAATTATTATAAGGGTTTTTTTTAATTAAAAAAGGCATCCTATTGTTTTAGGGAAGGGGGGCTGGGATCCTTTCTGGATTTTGATGGATAGGGAGAAACCTAATCCCTTTTCCTTAGATTGCTTATACTCTTATGGGAGGTTACGGACTCAGAAGCTAAATTGGAGGCATTGGTGGCTATGAAGTCTGCCTTGGTCTCATGGATTCAAGGGTGTGGACAGAACTTGTTTTTTTATGATACAGCTTCTATTTGGTTGAAGCCAGGTTTGCAGGTTGAGAATAAAATGCTAAATTGGAGTGGCTGGGCTAACAAGGTCATTTTGAAGTAGAGGATGTATGGAAGGAGGGAAGGATGGTTTCGTTTGAGGAGCTGGTTGAACGATATGGATTGAGTAATAGGGAGATTCAGAGTTGTAGATCTTTGGAACAGTTGATGACAGAGAGACAACAAATGCTGGGTGGACCATTGAGTAGTAGTGTTTGAATTGTTTTGTTCTCTGCCAGGCGTAGTTTCTATATATACCAAATTGATGCCTCTGCAGTAATGTTTGTGGGATTCATGGGAAAGATTGCGATTGGAGTGGGTGTCAGAACTGGGAAAGGATCTATCTGAGAAAATGTGGGATAACGTTTGGATATATTCACCAGCAAATCTTGGGTTGCATTTATTGGACACCAGTGAGAATGAATATTAGGGGATTGGTGGATACGGATCTATGCTGGGGTTGTTATCGTTCAAGAGGGACATTTCTGCATATGCTCTGGGAGTGTGAAAGAGTGTTAGACTTCTGGAAGGAGGTTTTGGATTGGATTGATATGGTGGCAAGTATATAATTTCTTTGGACTTTTATATCTGTAGTCTTCCTCTCAGTTGAAGGTAGATGTGAGGAAATTTGTGCTTCATTGGACTGGATTGACAAGACATTGTTAATGGTGATTAAGCATATCATGAAAGTGTGTAAATGTAGGAAAAAAGCGCATCCCGAAAATTGGTTAATGGACCTGCAAACACTTTCGCAGTATAAGAGGTCTCAAGCATCTAGACTTCAACAGGAGACTGATTACAGTGAGAAATGGGGATATTTTAACGATTTATTTGGATAAGGTGTAGGGTTAGGTTTTGGGTATTATAATGATAAAAAGGTTGGGTGGGGGTTGATGTTTTGTATTGTGTTATATATTTGTTGTGTTGTGTGTCCAAAATTGGGATACAGGTGTGGGAATTTTGCTGTGATGTTAAATAGAATGCTATTTATCTTTCAAGGAAATGTTATGTTTATAGTTATTTATGCTTTGCTCTCACTTGTATGTTTTTCTTGGAACAAACTTTAAATAAAGATTTTAAAAAATAATGGAAAAGATATAAACTCTATGTGGTACCGAGCTGGACTTAAATTCAGCAAAAATGCACTAACTGCTGACAGTTATAAAGGAATCTATGTGAAAAGATTGCATCAGATAACCGAGTAGGAAAAGAACAAGGTATATTAATGCGGAGAGCCAAAAGGTTGTGTTGTGAAAAGTATACATTGAGAATGCAGGAGGAAGTCGGTAAACATTGAGTGTTTTGTTGTAGGCAAGAATTTAGTTTACCGTCAGTTAAGCGTCTTTCGGAAAAATGTTACAGTTGAAATGCCAAAACCGCGTAAGATCTTAAACGCAGAAATACTAATAACGAGATGCACAGAGCGAGAAAAGAAAGTGCCTATGCTTTGTGAGAGACAGTGAGAGATACCGGACACAGTGTAAATGGGTTTTTGAAGAAACTCTGGTCATACAAACAGATCACAATACGATCGAATTATAAAATAAAATCTGTTCACACAAAAGGAAAGTATGTATTTCACTTAAGTTATAATGGAGAACAAAAAGGCAATCAAAGAAAGAGGGGAAACGTTTTCTTTTTAAATATTTAATAGTTTAATGAAGGGAAGGTTTTGACATATCAGAAGGTTAGATAGTTTTAAAGCTTTTTATTAAAATACATGAATTAAAGCGTTTTTGAAACTGTATTGTTGAATCATTCTGAAGTTATCCATTGTTTTAATATATAAGGAGGTGAATGATATACTTGGAAATGAAATTAATCATGTAATCATATTGATTATTTGCAAAATAATTGAGTTTGCTGTTGTGCTGTGGTGCTGTGGTGCACGTACATGGATTTTCAGCAGAATTGTGGCGGAATTGTTAAGAAAAAACTGAAAAATGTATTCAATAACGCGGTGAGAAAACATTTATGATCTTATACCGAGACTACGTTAAACAAATATGCACTTACAGTTTCCCATGGTGAGTTTATGTGGTCCTTAGAGTAGAGTCACTTTCCGGTGTATGTGGAAGACTGTTAGGCACATTTGAGTGATAGTCTGTGCATACTTTCATCTGCCACATTTTGGATAATATGATCTTTTGTATGATGTAGGAATCACAATAATGGTAGAGTCGTAAATTATTAAGTGAGGTGGACTTTCATAGATCAAGGAAGAAAGGCAGGTTAGTTTCAGAACTTAGGCAGTATACTTTCATGAGACTCAAATATGAATACTGTGTGAGGATCCCCCCACCTGGCAACCTGTAATGCAAAAGTTATTGAGTACCTTATCTTGTCTTTCACAGCCCAGTCCAAAAAATTTCAATTATGCTCTGCTTTCTTTTTATAGGTTCTACCCCTCCAATATACCTGAGATGCCACAGGAGAACAAGATCCAAGATGTCTTTGGGACCCCTGGATGACTTCTGAGGCTGGAAGACGCTCTTCCTCGTCACAGTACCTTTGGTGCATTGGCAGGCGAGATGCAGAGTTTCTTGGCTTCACTCGATGGGACCCCTGAAGGATGGAGCCCCTTTGCAAGAAAGAGTCACTCAGATGCCGAGGCCAAGCAATAAAGGGGAACCAGGTGTAAAGACTGGAGGGGGGTCTGTACTCCTGCTCTCTATATGGAAGAGGAGAGGCACAGAGTACCCCAGTCAAGATTCTCTATTGAGGTAGCAATGGACGATCAATCAAGGCCTAGCTTCTCAGAAGGTGATGCAGGCTGGTTCTTAAGTACAGTGTAGTCCCCAAGCACCTAAAAAAGAAATGTCTGCACACTGTATTAGTTAAAACACGGTCTTTATATAATTAATATTCAAGGTTATGTACAATATCATGATAACTCACTTTGTACTCGGTTATCTACAATGGCAAATCTATACAGTTCTACTTGGTACCACAATTACTATTAGATCTCTTTAAAGTGCATCAACTGTACGGTTAAATGTCTCACAAATCAGTTTGTAAGGGAAACCACCAATAGATATAAGAGGAAAGCAGTTGGTTGGAACAATTGGCAGAATACTGGCCCCTACCGTTAGGCACAGTTCTGTGTGGAGATCCGCCCACCTGGGCAACCTGTGGAATAAAGATAAATCGCAAGCCCAGTCCATATATTGTTCACAAGTGTCTTTCCAGTAATTGAGAAACCCCAAAGTATCTGGCGTTGCAGCGTCCCTCATCCGGGAATCGACGGCCCTTCTTGAGTGCCCTCCCTTTAAGGCAGGAGTCATGGGTCATCAAACGTCCGATGAAGAACAGGGTGAACTACGGCGGTGAAGTGGCAGCTTCTTTCCTAGCGGTGCTCGTCGATGGGGAAGCGTAAACGTCCTGCCAGAAAGAGGCATGCGGGGCACCTCGATGTCGATAGTTCTGGACCGCAAAAAGTTTGAAGAACTGTGGCCCAGCAAGGGCGTCGAGTCGCCAGCGTCTCTGTGGTCCTTGGGTGGCGGGAAACCCACCGGCGGATGCTCCTCGGTGAGGCGATGTCCTGGCTTTCTCCGGCGGGATAAGGCGGGCGGCAGTGCGGACGGGCGCGTCCTTGAATCGTAAGTTCTTATGCAACCGGAACACGGCAGCTCCGGTCGGGGATGGCAGTCGTCGACGGTGGCGGACAACAGTCCGGGAGCTTCTCTTTGGGATTCCGTTACAGTCCCTGTCTCCAGTCGGCAGCCTTTCATAGGTCTGTCTACCAGGGAGCTTTGGCAAAGATCAGCTGGAGCACGATGGTCCCTCGTAGCCGGGGAAGAGAGCGCCTTACCAGGTCCTCTTTGGGTCAGTCCTTGGAGACACAGGCACTTTCAGATTGGTGAAGAAGAGCAACAGCAATTCTTCTCTTCCAGCAGGGCTTCAAGGTCAAGCTTCAGTTTCACTCCAGTTATTCTTTGCAGTTTGGACTTCAGCTTCTAAACACGATTCCTAGTAGTGAGCGGTCCCCAGATATACTGTTGACCTCCCATCCATTCTGCTGGGTCACACTCAAGCATCCAATCACTTTGAAGGGCATTCATGCAGGCAGGCGCCAATCAGGTGCATAGTGCATTCAGGCCATTCACGTCTCTCCAGACACTCACAACAAGTTATGTGTATTGGGACAAGTACCCAGCCATTCAATGCTCCACGCTGCATTCATACCAGTTTCGGGCAGGGCTGTCTCAGTCATTGTGTCAAACACCAGATACTAGACATCCACAACACAGAATGAATATTTGTCACAACTCCATTCACCCAGGTCCCACCCACAGGTGTACCCGCAACATACGGTCTTGGGAAGCCTCCAGCCAGTCTGGTCGGCACTTTCCCACACTACCATATGTGGAACTTCCATCCAACAGCCAGTCAGGGGGACGAGACAGAGTCAGGACTTCCGGGACTTCGGGAAAACCAAGGTAACAGGCGATGGAAGGCAAGAGGCCACGGGGGCCAAAATGGAGGATGCTCAGGGCACCAGTCAATTTAGCACAGAGCTGCCACCAGCCCATACCCTGCTCAGTGGGCCACCCACAGGTGCCCAAAAACATACACTAGGAGTACAGGGTTGTACCCCCACCCATGGGTGCCATAAGGGTATCCCATGGGACCGTACACCAAACCAAAAGAGAGAGCTACACCGCTAGGAGTCCCACATGAGCTCCTGTGCAGAAAACGCAACAGAACACACAATGAAAAGCAGTAAAGGACAAGGATACGGCGGCCCTGTCCCTCCGATGCATTTCCAGCATCACACCAGGTGTTTTCGGAAAGGCAGCAGTTTCGGTTTTCCCAGTGGTCTCCTTTGGACGGTTGTTACTCGGGCTATGGAAGTCCTAGGAAGGTGAAACTTGCTGTGGACTCCAAAAAGTCTTGGCTGGGGAAGATAAGATCCCTGGATACCATGGATGCCTCTCAGTGGTGATGGGTTCAGTAGCAGAAGTAGGTGTCGGGTTTCAGAATTTCACGGTTCAATGATTTTCAGATCTTCTGTGCTGCAGTCACAGACGGATGTCTGGTTGGCTTCTGGTGACCCAGACTCGACCACTGGACTGGACTATGGACTCTCACCAATGCTGGACCTTTGGGATGTCTTCTTTGGATTTTGATGGCGGGAAACCCACCGGCAGACCTTCCTCTGCACACAGCAAACTGGAATCTTCGTCGAGGGGGAAAAAGTGGTCAGATATCGTGTCAGAGATGTGCCTTGAAAAATTCTTGATCAGGTGAAACTTTCACAGTTCCAGGTTTCAAGCAGCACTATGCCACAGTACCCCCTCCTCTGGGCTGTAGACAGAAATCTGGATTCCATTGGTCAAGAACACTCTTCCGGACCCTGGGTGACACAACTGGACTTATTCGACTCAAATGTCCAAGCACTCCAGGGTACTTCTGATGAAGAGTAGCCGGTGCACGATAGTCCCTCGGGGAAGAGGTCGCCCATCCAGGTGCTCTCTTGGATCAGTCCTTGGAAGAACGCAGCAGCTTTCGGATGCTGTGAAGAAAATGCAGCAGCAGACTTCTTTCTACAGCTGGGCTACCAGGGAACAGCTTCTTTCTTCGGCTTCGACTGGAGCTACTGAACAAATTGGTGAGTGAGAGGTCGCCAGATATACACATCAGTTCCCCATTCACTCAGGCTGAGCCAGGCTCAGGTAGCCAATCATTCACGAGTGCATTCATGCAGGCAGCCAATCAGGCTCACAGTGCATTCATGCAGGCAGCCATTCAGGCTCACAGGCATTCAGGCCATTCACTCCACCCAGAATGTGGATTGGGGTAAGCACCCAGCATTTCTGTACACTACACTGCATTCACTCCAGCTTCAATCAGTCTCAGGCATTGTGTCATAAAACCAATACCAGACACCGACAACATAAAATGTGAGTTCACTTCAGACTCCATTCATACAGGTCCCAGCCCAAGGGTGTACCCACAACAGACAGCCCCTGGGAAGTCTCCAGTCAGTCTGACAGGAGGTAGCCCCAGAGTCATATTTGGTATTTCCACCCAACAGCCAGTCAGGGTAAAGGGACAGAGTCAGGGCTTCCCAGGACTTTGGGAAACAATGTGTAAAGGCATAAGAAACCAAGTGGCCATCTTGCTTTTCTTCAGGAATCCATTGATTCCTATGGCAGGGCCTGGGTGTCCCAAAAATGGAAGACACGCAGAGCCACTGCCAAGTCAGCATGTAGCTGCCACCAGCCCATGCCCAGCTCTGTAGGCAACACAGAGGTGCTCTAAACACACATAAGAGGTACAATGGTAGTAGTCCCACCCATGGGTGCCATAAGGGTATCCCATGGGTGCTGTTCAACAAAAGGAAAACATGAAGAGCTGCACTGCCAGAGGTCCAGCCTGGACCTCAGTGGCATAAAACATAAGAAAAATACACACACAGCAGTGGTAGGACAAGGACTAGGAGGCCCTGTCCCTCCAAAATGCATTTCCAACATCACAACTGCCCATGCCATGCAAATCCCTATGGCCGATCCCACCTACTACATGCCCCTTCGACCCAAAATAGTGTCTTTGAGCTATCAAACAGTGTCATCAATCTTTGGCCTGCCAGTGGTATTTCTAAGACGTCTACTGAGGGTTAATAGATAAATTGCAGCTGTAAATGTTCTATTGGCATAATAAAAATGTCTTAATCAAGAGTGCCTTGACCACTTAATTCATATCTGTTTCTTGCACTGAAGTCCTGTTAAAACAAGCCTTGGCAAAACCACCAGTAATAGACTAAACGTTAGGAGTACTGCAAGCTCTGATTTCTTTCTTGCTTGACAAAAACAATCCATCAATTAGACGAAATAATATCTTTCAATTGGCCTTTTCACATACAAATTTCAGAAAATTGACCCTCGTCTCACCGGTTTAGGATTGAGGAAAGAGGGTTTCTAATGAGCTTTCCATATAAGGTTGACAATGTACCATAATCACACATTATGATTAAAGCAGGAGTTAAACATGCACTATTTAAAGCAAATCAACAGTACAACTGCAGAGATATTTTTGCAGATAACACCACAGATGGAAGTCTAACAACAAAACCCTATACCAGGACCTAAATCATGCACATGATAAGAGCCAATCCCAGTGTTTGTATGATTTATTTCCATCTCCAGGGATCCTGCTGTCTGCCATCATAACTGTGGGCACCCCTGGCTATCCTGCACTTCCACACCATTCTTGTATTATAGTTTACCCATGCAAGCACACTCAGCTGTGTGGCAATTACACAATGGAACAAGTTCTTAAACATACCAGCAGCCGTTTATAAATCCTTCGACTGCATCTAGCGTTCAAAGAAAATGTGAGCTTGCAGAACTAAGTTTAGTTTGAGATTCGAGGCAATTTTAAAGGCTCTGGTTTATGAGCTACCATTCAGTGCTTGTGGCGTGCCTGTTATTAAAGGTATCCAGAGAAAACATTGATCAATAAACAAAAGCATGACTCTAAAGTCAAGTCGACATGTATGCTGTCCATGTAAAGTAGCGCTAAAACAGACATATCGACAGAAAAACAAAAAGAATCATCTTTGGTTCCAGAATTATGTCTGACTAAGCAGCAGCCAATTGTAGAGAGGGATGAGGCAAGGCAATATTTTTTTCGTTAGAACGTTCTGAATAAAAAGAAAAAGAAGCACAAAGGTAGACAAAACACAAATAGGACTGTAATGACGGGTGGCACGCATTTCTGGATTTGCACCAAAGAGCCCTAACCAACACGCAGGAGAGCAATGGACCAACTGGCCGCAACCAGTGGATAACATTCCGCAGCTCAGGCTGGGCAATCCGCATTCCATACAATCTAGATTCCATGTCATTGTTCCACATACTCCTGAGCACTTACATCACAACAATAACCTATCCTGCTATCATTAAAGCTGCACATGCAAGACTTTGATCAAAGCAAGGAGAGGCTGATACAACTACCTCGCTCAAGTAACAAGCAGTGGGAAGGCCAATAGTTTTGCCTTTCGTGTAGGCATGTGATCACCATTTTTCAGTCACTGCCATAATGTTACTACATGACCATCAAGTGGCAAAAGCTAGCAAATATTGCCAGCCCCTGAGCATATTATTGCAGTGTCTCAAAATTACCTATTTAGATGCCAGTGATTTGGCTTTGCCAATGCTTGTTTCGACTACGAAGGAACTCTGCTTTTTTTATTGAAGTAATCACATCGATCCAAGCAGGGGACCAAAACGGTCCCCTATTTTGTCCGAAGACTCAAATACAACACATAGAACTCTGGTTTTTGCCAGGGACAACTTAAAGTTCAAAATGGCTATTCTCCAGCCTCACAATGTTCCAAGGTTCCCTTCCCAGTCACCTATTATGGAATCAAATGAAAGCCTTTTAACAAAGTATCTGATTTTCCTAGAGCTTGGTTCTTGCCTTCTTCAAAGTTTTTTGACAATCCACAGCTAACACTGGAGCACATAGCCCAATCAGGAGACAACCCAACCCCAACCACACAGGTGCAAGTCAGGTTCCCAAGCACCACTCTAGGGAAGGCAGGAACAGGCTTTAAAAGGAAACCATCCCAATCAGCCTCTGTGGCACCCAGAGAGCGCATGCAGGAGGAGAGCAGCTGACCTTTGGAGGTCAGGCAGGATCCTTGGAACTGCTGGCAAGAGATAGAAGCAGATCCTGGAATACCCCAGTCCTGAAGACTCTGAGGAAGCGGAACACAATGACGAATACCCTTGGGGTGAAGAATCTTGCATGTGGTAAGAAGGCAGAAGAGTGGTACATGGAGGAGGGAGAGATTATCTTAAAGGTTAGCATGTGACATTCAGAGGGGGGGGTAGTAGGAGCACTGAGCAGGAAGGAGGTCCTAGTTGTTTGGAGACAGAGAGAAATTGTTGTGGCCCATAAACGCAATGGTATAACTTTGGAGGCGAGAGCTAGGGTTACCATTGGGAAGGGGAAGGGGCCTCTAGTGTAGGAGAGAGACTGCTTAGGGGAAGGTGACTGATTAAGATATTGTGAGGTTGTAAAAGGAGAGAGGTATCAAATTGGAGAGGAAAGAGAGTGATACGGCTAAAGACAAGTAAGGATATGGTACCATCTGGAAGAAGGTCGAGAAAGACATTCTTTGGGAGAAACAAGGGGAAGAAGCTGTTTGTTAGGAGACTGTGAATCAGGTGAATTCCCTGACCATTGACCCCGGAGGGAGAAAATAATGGTGTGGAATTAAAGAGAGACAATATTTGAAAAGAGCAGGAGAGGTAGGGCCACTATCAAGCGAGATCTAGGAAGACCATTTTAAGTAGGAGAGGGAAAGGTAAATCATCTTACAATTTAACAAACACAGGGAGGTTCCGGAGGACCGCGTTGGATGTGGGGAGTTCATGGAGGCCATTGGAGGAACGGGACAGCAAGACCAACATAGACTCAGGCAGGAAGGAGGAGACACACTCAGGGGTGGACTGGGAACTTAAAGAGGCCCTGGAAATAATTACTGGGGACCAAAAGAGGCCCTGGAAATAATGTTCAAAGTGGCCCCATATGACACATTTTCAGCAAGTTCAATGCTTTTCCTATGAGAAAATTTGGAACTACCTCACAAAAGAGGCCCAGTGTGCAGAGGCCCACCAGGAAATCTCCAGAGTTCCCTGTAGGCCAGTCCGCACCTGAACACACTGGAAGAGTAAGATGTGAACTGGATGGAAGTCGAGAGTCCCATCAGGGTGCCTCAAGCCAGATGGCAAGCATTAACTGCGTGCTCCGCCTGGTGGAACAATGGCTACCTTTCTATACCAAGCACAGCAAAGCAATCCAAACCGTCGTAAATGGCGTTTACTAGCTAACTTCGCCAGAATGTTATATCCTCCCTCTAATTGCTTATATGAGGATTTGGGACAGTTAACGATAGCGCCAGAATGTTCGTCTTTCACAATCTATTATGCTCAAATGGTGCAGATACTTGACGGAATTGCACTTTTACCAGCTGACTTAGAATTCCGACAGGGATATGTGAAACATCGTCTCATAGAAAATGACTGGTGTAGAACAATAATGCAAATTGAATCACTAAAGAGTTATAAGGAAGCGGCTCGTTTCTGTTCTACCAGAAGACCGCACAAACCTTATTTAATTAAATTTCCCTGCAATAAAGCCATGGAAATATATCTTCGTTTTAAACTGAATCAATGTCTCACTCTAGAACGAATTTGTGGCTGGAGTCCGTATTGGAAGGCTATTGCAGATGCCGGATGCAGGTTCTGCAATGACTGCTCAGCCAAAGAAACATTAAAACATCTAGTCACACTGTGCCCTCATTTTGAAACAACGCGTGCACTAACCATCGCATCTAATGGTGTACCAACTGAGGGCAACAGGGAATGGCTTTGGTTGGCCTCGATGTGGGGAACGCGAACAAGCTTCATATTAGCTCTATGCAGACTCCTAACGATTATAAACACCGATCTTGAGACGAGGTTTCGAATGAGTGAGCCCCAGGGGAACTTGTAATGCAAGAAAATGTGCACCTGCATTCCTCTAATACTGTAATGCCTAGCAAATTTTGAAGGTTATGCGCTGTATACGAAAATTCAAACATGATTGGAGTCATCTTCAGTACATTAGTAACATCTATTCAAAATATTGTAAAAATTGTGTTGAAAGTATTAATAAGATATCAATATATCTACTTTGTCTCGTTATATATGAAAACTGCTCTTAAAACTTTCTCAACATATTGTATACACGAAAGCTTGCAGATTAATTTTGTTTAATTGTTAAAAAATGAAAAATGAAATATTTTATATGTAATATGAAAAGAATTTATATTTTTATAAATGTTGTAAGAGTTTGTTGATCGAACTAACAAAACAACGGTTTGAATAAAAAAAAAAAAAAAAAAAAAGCAATCCAAACCATCTCGCAATTGCAGACCATGCACCACGTATGGTGGGAAGTGGCCACCACATTGGCAAGAGAGGACTCCGAAAAAAATACCTATGCTCAGTGGACCTATGAAACCTCTGAGCACCCAGGAACCAAATATTTAGGATCTGAGAAAACCTGCAGCCCAAGAGGGAGGTCCACGGTTCCAACAAACCACTCCCCAGAAGCCCTAAAAGGGGAACAGACAGGGCCAAAACAGTAATCCCAATAAATACATGTCGGAATGGAATAACCACTGGCTGTATTGAATTCAGTTGCTGGTTGTGTCGATCACGTTTTATTTTTATTTTAAACAGATAGATAATAGAAAGAAACTTGAAATCGCTGGATTTATTTTCCTATTTGAAGTCTCAGATAACAGCTTGTGAGATGCTGAACAGGCTAACTGCAGGATTAAAACGTAATTCCACATTTAGGTTAATTTTCTCTGGCTATGGTTGAATGACTCCAAGGACATGTCAATATGTCGCAAAAAATCTGCTGGTTAATTTACTTTTAACCACAGCTTGCATTGAATGAGGTGTATGCTGTGAAAAATGCAACATGAAGTTGATACCCATGTATTTACTTTGTGTTAACTATCTTGATAACCAGTCTAGTTTGCGTTTGTTCATTGTACAGTGTTTTAAGCCAATAAAGGCAGTTTAACACTGCTAGCTTGTCTTAAGAGTTGACACAATGACACAACTCCTCATCCGAGCCCAGGACAATAGACCCAGAAGGCCTCGCAGGGCTCCATAAGCGAAACGTGTCAACACAAGCAGCAGATGCAGTTCGACGGCTCGGGGCTGGGCTCAGAATGATGTCACTTTCATAGGCACAAACCCAGCTCTTGCCCTGTCTCTCACTCTGTGCTTTTTACTGATTTGAAACAAGCCGTGCACAATACTCAGGTCCTACATACACGAACTGTGACAGCCCGGCCCTCCATATTATCCACAACGCACAGGGCACTTCGTTATGCATTGGCTTCCAACACCAACGTGGGTGCAGATTCTGCTGATCGAAGTCAGGTTCTGGGTCGTGCGCAAATGTGGGTCCTGTCAGACTTTTCTCTCACATAATTCTAAGGGAACAAATTAAAATATGTGCAGTAATATTAAGGTAGTGCCTGGGCGTGGGTGGTCGGGCAATTGTGAGGCTGACAACAATGAAAAACGAGTATTGGCAAAGCCAACAGTTTTGGCTTTTGTGTGGGCATGGGCTATGCAGTTGTCCGGCACTGCCATAATGGTATTACCTGGACGGAAGATGGCAATCGCTGCAAAATGGAGTGTGCATCTGTGCATAGGGTATTACTGCTTGGAAAATGCTTTCCTACTACCTACAGACAAGCCAAAAGTGTTGATATGCCAATGTTTGTTCTTTCTTGCAATTGAAAGCAAACTAGCTGGTAAAACCTGATTAACTGCTCCTCTAAGCTATAATAGGTCATATGAAAAAACAGGTATACATTTGTATTTACTTAAATGTTATGATGCTCTGTAAGCTGGAATGTGCATTTATTTATTTATTTATTTGTTTTTGATTTGTCTGAATCTAATGCCAGAGTACAGTTGATTGAAGCATCCCCATCCATCCGGCGAGTGCCTTCAGCAGTTTTGCAGCTCCTTAGACTGAAATTACTCCATGTATCTGGAGAGAGCTTATTGGCGTGTTGCAGCCCTTCTTGGAATCCACTCTCTCTGTGCCCCACCATGTTGGTTTTACCGTGTATCATTGGGAGCTTTTGTGCCCCCCACAACCCTCTTTCCCATTTTCTTGCTCTGCCTCTCTCTCTCTCCCTGTGAAGCCGAGATTGGTCCCTGCCAAGGTCACGTGAGAAATCCTCCCATTAAACCAAGCCTCCAATGGCAGCCTTGCCCGGTCAGCCATGCAGGGCTGGTGCAAGAAACTTTGAGGCCGATTCATGGAATAATTAGCGCGGCGCAAGTGGGCAAAAACGTGCGAATCGCAGTGGAATAGCGAAAATCGCAGTGCAAGTGCGAAAATCGCACGAAAAGCAGCGCACGTCGATTCATGGAAGGCCGTGCGCGAGAAAACCAGCGGATGTGCGATAAAAAAGTGCGCGGCGCACGTTGGCGCACGTTGGCACACAGGCCATCTAACAGCGTGCGCCAGGTCACAGCGAAAATCGCACAGGGCACAGCGAAATTCGCACATAGCGCGGCGCACGCAATAAAAGTAGGCGGAACACGGGCGTAACACTCGGAATGGGGAACAACTTGCCAAAACGTGGGCGTCACGGGGGAAGTACAGGGCACAAGTGCGCGGAACGCCCACACGCTCGCCTACAACACGTATTCATGGAATAGAATAGGGGAAAAAAGCGCACGCTCAAACCAGCGCACAGGCACAAACACGACCGCCACAAGAAAGGAGGCGGTAGCGTCTCTGCGGCTGTAAGAAATGTGCGCCAAAAGGTGCGCCAACAAATAGCACCTATATACTGCCATGATGAATGTCCCATACTGTGGCCCTCCAGGAAAAATGACGTGCAAAGGGGTACCCACAAACACGGACACCCGCTGACAAAAAATACGTGTGCATGTATACCGGGGTGCGCGGGAAGTGTCACACGCGATTAGCAGGGTACGTGCATCACAGGGGTTCGCGTGAAGTTATTCACGCGATCGGGCCTGGGGGAGCGGGCTACGTGTATTACAGGGGTTCGCGTGAAGTTCCTCACGCGATCGGGCCTGGGGGAGCGGGCTACGTGTATTACAGGGGTTCGCGTGAAGTTCCTCACGCGATCGGGCCTGGGGGAGCGGGCTACGTGTATTTCAGGGGTTCGCGTGAAGTTCCACACGCGATCGGGCCTGGGGGAGCGGGCTACGTGTATTACAGGGGTTCGCGTGAAGTTCCTCACGCGATCGGGCCTGGGGGAGCGTGCTACGTGTATTTCAGGGGTTCGCGTGAAGTTTCACACGCGAATAGCCTGGGCGCGTGAATTTGAGGGGTGCGCGGGAAGTTCCTCACGCGATCGGGCCTGGGGGAGCGGGCTACGTGTATTACAGGGGTTCGCGGGAAGTTCCACACGCGAATAGCCTGGGCGCGTGAATTTGAGGGGTGCGCGGGAAGTTCCACACGCGAATAGCCTGGGCGCGTGTATTTCAGGGGTGCGCGGGAAGTTCCACACGCGAATAGCCTGGGCGCGTGTATTTCAGGGGGTCGCGGGAAGTTCCACACGCGAATAGCCTGGGCGCGTGAATTTGAGGGGTGCGCGGGAAGTTCCACACGCGAATAGCCTGGGCGCGTGTATTTCAGGGGTTCGCGGGAAGTTCCACACGCGAATAGCCTGGGCGCGTGTATTTCAGGGGTGCGCGGGAAGTTCCACACGCGAATAGCCTGGGCGCGTGTATTTCAGGGGTGCGCGGGAAGTTCCACACGCGAATAGCCTGGGCGCGTGTATTTCAGGGGTGCGCGGGAAGTTCCACACGCGAATAGCCTGGGCGCGTGTATTTCAGGGGTTCGCGGGAAGTTCCACACGCGAATAGCCTGGGCGCGTGTATTTCAGGGGTTTGCGGGAAGTTCCACACGCGAATAGCCTGGGCGCGTGTATTTCAGGGGTGCGCGGGAAGTTCCACACGCGAATAGCCTGGGCGCGTGTATTTCAGGGGTGCGCGGGGAGTTCCACAGGCGAATAGCCTGGGCGCGTGTATTTCAGGGGTGCGCGGGGAGTTCCACACGCGAATAGCCTGGGCGCGTGTATTTCAGGGGTGCGCGGGAAGTTTTACACGCGATTTCTGCACGGTACGTGTATTTCAGGGGTGCCGGGGAGTCCCACATGTGATTTGACAGTGTGGGTCCTCCCAGGTGTACCCTGTACACCCTCCACGGCCCCTGCAGGCAGCCCACACCACAGGGGACTACCCTGCATCCCTGGTCATGTCCCGCAGGCAGCCCACCCAACATGGGCATGCCCCCCAGCAAAGGCACATGTCTCCTTGAACTAATGAACACCAACACATGTCCCCTTGCACCCCCACCCCCCAGCACTGTGGGGCACATGCCAGCAGTCCCCCACCCATGGCCAACTCATGTCCCCCACCACCCCCACCCCCCAGCACTGTGGGGCACCTGCCAGTAGGCCCCCACCCATGTCCAACTCATGTCTCCCACCACCCCCACCCCCCAGCCACCAGGGTCACCCTCCACCAGGGCCCCACTCATGTCTCCCACCACCCCCACCCCCCAGCACTGTGGGGCACCTGCCAGCAGGCCCCCACCCATGTCCAACTCATGTCTCCCACCACCCCCACCCCCCAGCACTGTGGGGCACCTGCCAGTAGGCCCCCACCCATGTCCAACTCATGTCTCCCACCACCCCCACCCCCCAGCCACCAGGGTCACCCTCCACCAGGGCCCCACTCATGTCTCCCACCACCCCCACCCCCCAGCACTGTGGGGCACCTGCCAGCAGGCCCCCACCCATGTCCAACTCATGTCTCCCACCACCCCCACCCCCCAGCACTGTGGGGCACCTGCCAGCAGTCCCCCACCCATGTCCAACTCATGTCCCCCACCACCCCCACCCCCCAGCACTGTGGGGCACCTGCCAGTAGGCCCCCACCCATGTCCAACTCATGTCTCCCACCACCCCCAGCCACCAGGGTCACCCTCCACCAGGGCCCCACTCATGTCTCCCACCACCCCCACCCCCCAGCACTGTGGGGCACCTGCCAGCAGTCCCCCACCCATGTCCAACTCATGTCTCCCACCACCCCCACCCCCCAGCACTGTGGGGCACCTGCCAGCAGGCCCCCACCCATGTCCAACTCATGTCTCCCACCACCCCCAAACCCCAGCCACCAGGGGCACCCTCCACCAGGCCCCCACTCATGTCACCCACCACCCCCACCCCCCAGCAGTGCAGGGTCACCCTCCACCAGGGCCCCACTCATGTCTCCCACCACCCCCACCCCCCAGCACTGTGGGGCACCTGCCAGCAGGCCCCCACCCATGTCCAACTCATGTCTCCCACCACCCCCACCCCCCAGCACTGTGGGGCACCTGCCAGCAGGCCCCCACCCATGTCCAATCCATGCCCCCCTGCACCTGGGTCCCAACATTCCCCAATCATGTCCGTAATGCCCATCCTCCCCTGCCAAAAGGCCCAACCAACTATCACACCCACCCACATATCAAAGGCAATTACATGTTACACCCCCAATGTAAATAATGCAATTTAACACATGTCTGTCACACACAATGGCTGCAAGTGAATGACAAAACACCCAACATGACATGCCTGAAAGCAATGAGATGATACGACACATTGAAGATTAAAAAAATAATATGTATTGAACAGCAAATAAGAAAAAACACAAAGCAAATCAAACAAAACAAGATGAATGTCCAAGAAAAAATTATGAAAAAATAAAATAAGCCAATTAAGAAGATCATCCTGGGTCCATGAGCCCTACCAAATTAAACCTAACTGACTACTAACTAAAAAGGGAACTATATACAAAAAAGTGGTGCATTGTCCAATCGCAACCAAAAAAAAATCAAAAAAACAAAGGAAACCTAACCCTAACTATACAACTATATACAAAGGCAGCGGGCTATTCGGACGGCTCAC
The DNA here is from genome assembly GCF_040938575.1 of Ambystoma mexicanum. Classification (NCBI taxonomy): domain Eukaryota; kingdom Metazoa; phylum Chordata; class Amphibia; order Caudata; family Ambystomatidae; genus Ambystoma; species Ambystoma mexicanum. Next base: position 599,255,870 of record NC_090933.1, read on the forward strand.
TGGTTGTTGTCATGGGCCAGGGCATCATCGAACTCCTGGTCAATGGCTTGGAGGCGGGCATGTTCCCTGGCCCCGAGGTCCCGCAGGGATAACGCAGTGTCAAGCTCAAACTCCCTGCGAAGACCCTCGAGGCACTCAGCCCGCCTCAGCGCCCTCCGCATGGAGTCCTCCGCCCTGACCATCGTGAGCCGTTCCTCCTCTGCCCGCTGCCGCTCCGCACCTATCCGCTGGCACAACCTCTCCCACACGGAAGCCACTCCCATTCCAGGGTTCTCCTGCCCTCCGGCCGATGCCTGCACCCCTGACGTTGATGGCCCCGAGCCATGATGCCTCCCACGTTGAGCCTGCTGCTGCCTCCGACGCAACTGCCTGTGCCAGCACGACGGCATCCAGGCTGATGGAAACCACCGACGCCGTCGTGCACGTGCCCTGCCCGATGATGCCGTCACATCCTCCATCTGCTGGGGTCCAGTTGCTCTGGTGTCCACCCCTGCTGGATCTCTGACTCCCGACTGTGGCAGAGATGGGATCCCCACCGAGCTGGCTGCATTGGTCGGGGCAGGTCCACAGGGGGCCCTGGTGGCATCTGGGCTGGAAGACGGCAAGGAGAACGACTGGTGGATAGCCTGCACAGAGGAGGAGAGGGCCGCCACATTGGCCAACACATGCAGGAAACCCCCGAACATGGCCGATCCCAATTGGGCCACGTCGGCACGGTGCACTTCGTGATGACGTGCGTGCTCCTCCCGGGAAGCACGCACGGCATCACAAATCACAGCCGTGCGCAACGCGACCCCAATCAGGACCTTCTCCGCACGGCCAGGGGTTCCCACGTCCGCAGGTGGAGGGGAGTCAGGTGACATGGACATCCCCTCTACCTGCGGACGGGCCTGGGACGGGGCATCCCTGCTGGTGCATGGTGGTGCACTCACAGGGTCAGGGACAGCGACATGCACAGGCCCCTCCACGGTGACCTGTGCTGCCTCCTGCCCCTGGCCCTGGACTGCACCACTTGCACCAGCAGGGATGCCCCCACCAGGCCCCATGTGTGCCCCAGTGGCGGCCTCCTCCTCCTCTGTGCAAACCACCAACCTGGATGGCTCCTCACCGTCTCCCACCGTAGCAGGCCCCTGTGGGGGCTCACCCACCCCTTCCGCTGCAGCCGTGGGGGCATCCCCGCCGCCTTGCTCCACAGCGCCGTCTCCGCCCTCTTCTTCACTAGCCGCTGCGTAGAGGGAGACAAAGAACACAAGCATCAGGGCACTGTACAATGGTCCCCTAGACAGGAAGCAATAGCAGATGAGCACCACTGTCAAAGTACACTTCCATCATGTCCCTCCACAACACATGGGTCAGTCCAGGCAAAACACACACAGTAACAGGCATGGTGCATGCCATGGACATTTCCATGCATGTCCAATGGACTCTTGAAACATTCAATGATATGTAACTCACATGCATCATGCCTCATGCCCATCACATGCACACACTTCACCTCAGTCACATCCATCTGGCCCCAAACACACCAAACACAGCGGATACAAGGGTAATTTTGCTGCTTTACTGAATCTCTGCATTGTCACACACATGTGTCATGCATCCATGGCATGCACAAGTCACAGACACGCAGGTCAGGCACACAGACATGGCTACCATATATGTACCTGGCATCAGCACCCATCCCTCACCCCCACCCATGTTCAGGTACAGAGACTGGCATGCTCTCATGTTCATAATCTGATTAGGGCTCCCCATGCGGCATTTCAACACATGCAACAACCATGTGCATCACACATCACTGGTCGCACATGCATTACCATGATGTCCCTGCACACATACATGCATACATGGCCTATGGCACACATACAGGCAAGTATCATAGAACCAGCACACCGCAACATGCCCTGTCTCACACAGTAATGCATGGACACTTACCGCTCAACTCCAGACGGGCCTCCCTCTCAAGGATCTGGGCGTGGAGCGCTGGGCGTACGCGTTCCAGGACCCTCATCTGGATGGTACTCAGGCGGCCCCGGCCCCCCTCCACGAGGCGCCGGGCCTTCACAAGGGTCCTGGACCTCAAGTCCTCCCAGCGCTTCTTGATCTTCAGGACGTCGCGGGTTGCCACCCCCTCCGCGTTGATGGCAACCACACAGTCGGCCCAGATCCTCTGCCGTCCTTCCTTGCTGGCGCGGGACGATCCAAAGAGGGCATCATACTGCCCCAGGACATGCTCCACCAGGACACCAACTTTGGTGACAGTGAAGCTGGTGCCCCTCTGCCCCTCTGGCCTGGGGTTGCCACTGGTGCCAGATGTGGAAGTGCCCGACATGGCAACCCCAGAGGCAGGTGTGGGTGGGCAACTGAGTCCTGGGGCTGGGCTGTGGAGCGATGTAATACCAGTCGGGAGTCTTCAGTTCCAGCAGGGGTGGACACAGCAACTGGACCCCTGCAGATGGCTGATGTGCAGGCACCAAATGGCAGGGCACGGTGGCAGCAGGCAGGCAGGCAGGCAGGCAGCAGCAGATGGCACGTGGGAGGCTGCTCGGGGCACTGGGGGGCAGTAACTCGGCCTTCTGGGCAGGAGCGTGGGCTTCCGTGTGTTTTCGCGTGGCCAGCTTGATACGGAGTGATTTGGCACGTGAAAATCCTGCACGTCAGCGTGAAATCCGAGGAAAGGCCCTTAGTGCGTAAGCGCGTCAGCACGCATACGCGATTCTATTGGACCAGAGTCCCTCAGCGCGTAAGCGCGTCTGTGACGTGACCCGCACGGGTGTTCCCCACTCAGCACGTGATGACGGGGCACACGTGGAGATACTGCACGTCAGAGTGTCATCGCGTGTAATTGGACAAAAGTGCGCGTACACGCGATTGGCCTATGTACGTGTATTTAATGGGTGCGCGGCCACTTACACACGCAAGTACGTCAGCGAACCTGTATCACGTGGTGCGTGTGAATTTCCACACGCTATTGGACTGGGAACTGGATTCCAGGGCTGCGCGGGTCACACGCTGTATCCCGTGGTGCGTGTGAATATCCACACGCTATTGGACTGGGAACAGGATTCCAGGGGTGCGCGGGTCACACGCTCGCCTAGAACACGCGCTAAGCATAAATTGCGGACTTTAACAATAACAAGCTCAGACGCCAGGATGAACATACCGTTCCTAGCAGCAGTGGCAGTGGGCTACCAAAGGAGGAGGAGGAGGATAGTCAGGGCCAGAATATTCACACCCAGAACCAGCCTTTTCGGGATGCCTGATGACCAGGTGTATGGGAGGTACAGGTTTCCACCACACATCATACTGGACCTGGTGAGTGAGTGGGAGGATGACCTCACATCACCCACCCTGTGCTCCCAAGCACTCAGCCCCCTGGAGAAGGTCCTCAATGTTCTGCACTTCTTAGCCACTGGATCATTTCAGCGGACAAGTGCCATAGTGGGTGGGGTGTCACAGGCCACCCAGTCACGCTGCCTACACCAGGTCTTGAACATCATGACTGCACGCCCATCAGTCCGAAGGCACATATACCTGCCCAGAACACCTGCAGAAAGGCATGCTGCCGCCCTGGATTTTTACGCAGTGGCACGATTCCCCAAAGTGCTAGGTGCCATCGACTGCACCCATGTGGCTCTACGTCCCCCCAGGGCATCTGAGCACATCTATAGGAACCGCAAGCACTGGCATTCCATCAACGTGCAGGTAGCATGTAATGCCAAGGGAATCATCACCTCAGTATATGCCAACTATCCCGGCTCCACCCACGACAGCTTCATTTACCGAATGTCCACCCTAAGCCGGGACCTAGAAGCTGGGCGGCATGGCGATACATGGCTGCTTGGTGAGTATGTATGCCACTGCACATGCATGCATGTTGGATACTGAGCAAGGTCACAACCTCACCAATGATACCAATCCCCACCTCCACAGGGGACAGTGCCTACCCTCTCAGCCCCCACATGATGACGCCAATTCGGAACCCCACCACGCCACCCCAGGTAAGATTTAACACAGCCCACATTACAACCAGGGGCATAGTGGAGCGCACATTCGGAGTGCTGAAGTCACGCTTTCGCTCCCTTGACCGTTCTGGCGGGCAGCTGTTATACGCTCCCCCAGTAGTGTGCAGGATCATAGTGGCAGCATGTGTCCTGCACAACGTTGCAACACACCGGGGCCTGGCCGTGGACATGGTGGTGGCCCCACATCCCCAACCACATGCACAGCCGCTGCGCATGGGAGGGGAAAGGGCACGGGGGGAGGCAGCCCGTACACAGCTAGTGGCTAATTACTTCACATAGAAATCACACCCCTGTGGAGTGCACACTGCCCTGGCACATTCCATCTGACAATCAATGATGACTCAACCTGACACTGATCCTGAATGTGTGGAGAATGAACCGGGAATTCCATGTCAGCCTGAGATTGTTCACCTGGAAGTGTCACAATGTGTGCATCCCTACCCACACAGACACCACCAATGCAGTTTTGTGAAGTTACACATTGAAGCAGCTAAAATGAATACCCACTTGCAAAATGCAACAAGAGGACAGTGCCATGTCAGCCAACCCAACCCCAGCACTGCCACACGACACACCGTGCCATGTCATGCTAATTGCAGGTAAACAAAGTAATCCCCACAACATGACATCACTCTCACTATGTACAGTGGCACTATTAGAAACCTGCAACACCTGAAATGCTCACAGCAATGCCGGACCAACAACATACTTAGCACGTAGTACCATTAACATGACATCAAAAATGTTACATATTAGTAGTCTCACCACCTGGAAATGCCTGCACTCCCACCACTACCAACTGTGCAGTGTTGGCGCCATGTAGAGTTGTAGGTGCACTGCTGCCAACATGGTCCCCATCGCCAGACTAGAGGTCCTTGTGTGGACTTGAGGAAGGGACCTGCAAATTGGGAGGTAGACACAGAAGAAGAGTTACACATCAATGCAACATGCAGTGTACAACACAACAGCAATATGCACTATGAATGTATACACAGTATTGACTACAGACTGGCCACACAGCTCATGGGAGTCCAACGTCACTGTGTAATTCACTGTCACTTGGGCACACCCTTTGCAAGCCCATGGAAACGGGAAGCAGGAGGGGTGTGTGTGACTCAAACCCAAGCATCTGAACCAAATACATTACAAGCCTGCATGTGCCCAGCCACAATGCAGCGTATGTCCACAGGAACCACGGAAGCCAACAGATCGGAGCCAACAGATCGGAGCCAACAGATCGGAGCCAACAGATCGGAGCCAACAGATCGGAGCCAACAGATCGGAGCCAACAGATCGTCCCAAAAAAATTGGGAATAAAAGAAATCAAAATAAAAATAAAATTAAGAAACAATCAAAAATGGCCATTGATGGGCCCGGGGGGGTTGGGGAGGCCACCCAGGAGGTCCGAGGACAGGATGCACACCAGAACCCACCTGCGTGGATCCTGGGAAGATAAAACACCTCCATGGGCTCATGGCCCACACGGCTACCCTATTGTGGGAGTGTCACTGCTGTCGCTATTATCACCCTGTGCAGCTGCATCCGGAGGTGGTTGCACTATGGGAGGCAGCCCACGCAAGGCCCTAGTCTGCTCCTCCATGGCTGCAAGCATGCGGGTGTGGTAGGTCTGGTTCTGGAGGATGAGTGTGCGGAGGTCCCCATGCAACAACTCACGGGATGCCCGGACCTCCGCCCTCGTTGCCTGCATCTCAGCTGAGAGCGTACGGGTGAGACGCTCCAGCTGCTGTTCTGTCCTTTGGTGTGTTGAAGCCTCAAGCTCAACAAGAGTCGTCCTGAGGTGTAGGAGCTCCTGCCTCAGGGCTTCCCTGTGGCCCTGGGACTCAATGGAGATGGCCTCCTGCAGAGTCGCCAGTGCCGCCCGCCTGTCCCTGTTGGACCCCAACATGTCCTCCCTGTGTGACTGGCAGATGGAGTTGGTTGCCTGCTCTAGTCGCTCCATCAGCCTTTCTGGGGGGACAATGGAAGTGGCCACCCTATCCATGGCCTGAGCCATCATCTCGGATGATGCAGCCTGTTGGGTAGCCATACCGTAAATGGATTGCTCCCATGCGGTATTGCCGGGTGGCGTACGGCCACCACGTCGGCGGGCACCACACCTGTCTGGGGCAAGGCGAACTGCGCCTTGCTGTGCCGGCACTGCCTGAGGCTGCAGGACTGCATTCCCCCTCTGATCTGCTGGCCCAGGAACAGGATCAGATGTCGCGGAGTGTGACCCTGCATCCGTAACCACCGAAGGCGTAGCTGCCAACACTGACATCCCCATGGAGGGTACTGACCCTGGTGCAGGTGGGTGAGACAGAACAGAATCCCTCCCTGGAACACTCACCAGCGACGGCACGTAGGTCTCATCCGAATCAACACCTGAGTACAGCTCGGGGGAGGTGCAGCCAGAGACACCCCTTGAGAGCACGACCTGCAGCACTTGTGGGTTCTCCCCCACCACCACACCACGTCCCTCACTGGTGGTTGGTCGGCCCTGGGACACCTCCTGGGTCTGCACCATCTCCACAACCCCAGCAGTATCAGGTGCGTCTTCCCCTGCAAAGACATGAAAACAAAGTAATGGAAACAGGCATTAGCACCATGGCACACATTGAGGGCTGAGAAGCAAGAGAACCAGTACTTGATTGACACATGTCCCACATGACTAAAACCCTCCCATGCATGCACCCTCACTGCGTATGAAGTGCAGGCAAATGGCACACACTGATGACACCAAGATGGAAGATGAACAAATTTTCTGCATGCTGCCTGGCAGTGGCATCACACATTGGCCTGTGATTGGCAGGTGAAACACACATGCCATCACACAGATGGCATGTACCATTGCTATTGAGTGAAGATGGAGAGGAGGGCAGCACCTATTCATTCAGTCCAGTTCCCGCATGTAATAGCTTTTCTGATTCTAACAGGTCAGATTTTTCACCTGGAGCTGCCAGTCTGAAATGGTCAAATAGCACAGGGACATGTGTGTACAAATGATATCCAGGTAACAAAGTCACTCCACTTTACCATACCCATGTCAGACATGTGACTAGTGGACAGCGACATGCCTAGTGAAAGTGGTGGAATGCAAACAAACTGACTGAATGAACAGTGAAAAATAAGCAAATATGTTGTGTCAAGGTGACACTTCAAGGGCAACTGGCGTGCAGTTGTGCTAGATGTCTACTGTTGGCAGAAGGGATACTGCTATGGCCAAATGCAGCTGCGCAGGAAGTATTGCATGAAGCACATGGCTGACCCATACGACTGAGGCGCACACACTCTCACCTGGCACCCAAACAGAAGCCCTCACACACACACCATGCACATGTATGACACACACATGCATGTGCACTCACCGGACAATGCCTCGTAATCAGCCAGATCTCCCACGCCTTGGATCTGTTCCTCCGTGACGTAGGTCCCAGCGACTGACTCATGTGGAGTGAGTTCCATGTCTACTACTGGAGACCCACTTCCAGTCACTAGAGTTGCGGCATGACTTGAGGCCAGCTTACTCTTTGCCCTGCGCTTTAGGTCATTCCAGCGCTTATAGCAATCTTTGGCTGTGCGCCTCACGATTCCAAGGGCACTTACGATGTCCGCAATGGTCTGCCAGTGTGCCTGGCGTTGTGCAGGTGTGGTCTTGGATCCTGCAACAATGACCATCTCGTTGTCATGTCCGGACACATACTCGACAAGTGCATTCAGTTCGTCATCCGTGAAGCTGGGCTTCCTGGACGGGCCGGACTGTGTAGCCGTGTCTGGGGCATCAGCCTGTGCCGGACGAGCACTCTTCCTCTTCCGCTTGGAAGGTGGTGGTGATCCTGAGTGTCCTGCGCCGCTCTGGACACTAGGGGCAGGAGCCCTGGTGGACTCTGTATCAGGAGTGTGGGATTGCACACTCAGCATGGGAGTTGGTGCAGGCATTGGCTCTAGTGTGATGGTGTCAGGGGGAATGTCAGCAGCATGGACTAGGACCGACACTGTCCTGGCTGGGTGTGTGAGGGCTGGGGTGGATGGAGCCGCAGCTGCCCCTGCAGCCACTCCGCCCTGCCTCCTTGGTGCAGCAGATGACCTTGCTGCCCCAGATCCACGTGGCATGATGGCATCAACGTGCACCAGCGCACGTGTCGTAGCCCTGCTGACCTGGAAGTCAGCCATGGAGTCAGCCAGGTCTGGTGCCACAATGGGCTGGTCCAACAAGGGCTGAGCATGGATGGTGTCAGCCACTTCAGCCTCAACGGGAGGGGGGGAGGGGGGGAGGGGGGGGGTGATGGGTGCCCTTGACTGGTCCTCCACACATGGGGGGACAGGCTCACCCTGCAAGTTACGACCATGTCCGCTACCGGATCCACCACGGCCACCACTTGTGGCTCTTCCACCTTTGCCACCCTTACGGAATCCTCGCCTCCCAGCCATGGCACTGATATTAATGTGCGTATGGGAGTGGCTGTAGACAATTGTCCTGGGCAATTGGGGGTCAAAGGGGTTGGGTACCAGATGGTAATTGTACCCTAGTGCTCTAGCACGGCTGATTGTAACCCCTGGGGAAAGATGACGGGTCACGCAACGCACAGGAGGCCCAAAAAAGGGAGATGACGTGCACGCAACCCCTCCTAGACCACGTGTGCAGAAAGAAAAACCTGCACTACGCTGTGGCACCCAGTAACACAAGAATGAACGTATGCGTGTCACATGCAGCCTAGAATGACCTCTGAAGGGGTAGGCTACACACGGGGCAAGCACAGAAGTTGGATACGTGCGTGACTCACCGTCTGCCAGGTAAAAGAGCGTGAAGAATGAGCGCGTTTGGCTGGCTAAACCCCCGCCAAAAGAAGATGTGTACGCTGTCTGAGAAGACAGGACAACAGTAGAAGGGGACACTGTTTGAGGGAACAGGCCCAGGTAAACCAGTAAAAGAGAAAAAAGAGAAAAAGCTGTCAGAGGTAACAGGGAATACGAACTGGAAACGCCGTGAAGTAAATCGCGTGTGAAACGACAAGAAGTACAGAAATCACCCACTCGCTCTCCACGAAAAGCACGTACAAGGAAATGGTGTTCTACATGTACCTTTTATACAGGCCCACACGTACAGCGTCACTTACGCGGCGTGTACGTTCACCAATCACACGCTTTGTCACTCCTGCGTGTAGATCCATTTTCACCAATCACACGCTTTGTCACTTCTGCGTGTAGATCCATTTTCACCATTCACACGCTTTGTCACTTCTGCGTGTAGATCCATTTTCACCAATCACACGCTTTGTCACTTCTACGTGTACATCCATTTTCACCAATCACACGCTTTGACACTGGGACGTGTCACGCAACAATTTCCTGCACGTGCAGGTGACTATAGGCGCGCATATGCTGTTGACGGGTTTACGCGCTAAGGGCCTTTGCTGACGTGTGGGATTTCACTACCTATCAGGCTGTCCACGCGTTCACACACGAGAGCCCACGCTCCTGGCCAGGAGGCCAAATTACTGCCCCCCAGAGCCCTGAGCACGCTCCCACCTGCCATCTGCTGCTGCCTGACTGCCTGCTGGCCACGTGCCCCACAGTGCTGGTGGGTGGGGGTGTTGGGAGACATGGGTGGGGGCCTGGTGGAGGGTGCCCCTGCACTGGTGGGGTGGTGGGAGACATGGGTGGGGGCTTGGTGGAGAGTGCCCCTGGTGGCGGGGGGGTGGGGGTGGTGGGAGACATGGGTGGGGGCCTGGTGGAGGCTGCCCCTGGTGGCGGGAGGGTGGGGGTGGTGGGAGACATGAGTGGGGGCCTGGTGGAGGCTGCCCATGCACTGCTGGGGGGTGGGGGTGCAGGGGGACATGAGCAGGTGTGCAGGGTAGTCCCCTGTTTCGTAGGCTGCCTGCAGGGGCCGTGGAGGGTGTACAGGGAACACCTGTGAGGACCCACCCAGCCTAATCGCGTGTGATGATTCCCACGCACCCCTGTAATACACGTACCCTGGCCAATCGCGTGTATAACTTCACGCGTACCCCTGTAATACACGTACCCTGGCCAATCGCGTGTTGAACTTCCCGCGTACCCCTGTAATACACGTACCCTGGCCAATCGCGTGTTAAACTTCCCGCGTACCCCTGTAATACACGTACCCTGGCTAATCGCGTGTATAACTTCACGCGTACCCCTGTAATACACGTACCCTGGCCAATCGCGTGTTAAACTTCCCGGGTACCCCTGTAATACACGTACCCTGGCCAATCGCGTGTTAAACTTCCCGCGTACCCCTGTAATACACGTACCCTGGCTAATCGCGTGTTGAACTTCCCGCGTACCCCTGTAATACACTTACCCTGCCTAATCGCGTGTTAAACTTCCCGCGTACCCCTGTAATACACGTACCCTGGCCAATCGCGTGTTAAACTTCCCGCGTACCCCTGTAATACACGTACCCTGGCTAATCGCGTGTATGACTTCACGTGTACCCCTGATATGCACGTTACCCGCTTTGCGTTCCTTGTTTGGCAGCCCTGTAAACTGGTCCAGGGTTAGCGCAGCCCTTTGCGATGATTTAGCGATTTTGATGGCTTTTCCTTGCGCGAGGGCGTTCTTGGGGGCGTTACTGGCGCTGCTGCAGGGTCGCTGCGATACTCTGCGCCACGGCTGGTTTGGGAGCATGAAATCCATGAATACGCTGTGCGCGGAAATCGGTTTTAGCGCACGTGCCTGGCGCAGTCAATCGCACGCGGACACTCTGCGCCAGCCGCTTGCGACACTTTTCAGCGAAATTCTATGAATTACCCTGTTTGCCGTTCTAGGTAATTGAAATTTTACCACCCCCCGCACCACCTCAGCACCCTGACAGCTGCATGCCCTGCCACTTCAGATAAATGTAGTGCCCTTACATTGTGTGAATGACCTACAAAATTCCCTTAACTCCTACTGTTTAAAACTTTATTTTTACACAGTCGCTGGAATAACATGAAGCTTATTACTTTTTATCATACGCAAGAAACAACACTGGATCTTGTGGCGATGATGCTTTTATTAGGCTCACTCATATTTGTGTCCTCAAGTGACTCTGGTCTTGGAAGTTAGCAGACAAGAATATGATATATCGTATTAAAGGTACCATCTCTGCAAGATCATGTGTTTTTGTCTGTTTTTTAAAACACAGAGATGCACTTTATATAAATCCCACATAACAACTCTCTCACTCCGGCAGAAACAGATTTTGCTACAACCAATAGAATTGAAACAAAGAGCATCAGTCGAGCATGAGCATCCCCACCCCACATGCCCAGAGCGTACAGCATGGGCAGGAGCACTGCAAGCTTCCGCCTCCACAAAAAAGGCAGGGAATAGGTAACAGTCTTAAGCTTCCCTCAGGCATCAATGTGTACAACATCAGAGTGGCATTACACGGGGCCGTAAAAAACAGAAACAGCACGGGCCTCAAAAATGCACGTTTTCTTCTCCCATAGATGGTAGAGCGTGTGCTGCAACTTTGCAAGCCTCTCCCACTGAAAATAGCAACAGCACTACAACTTCTCTTGTCTCGTGCACACAGAAAAGAAAACCTCATGAGCATCACAGCAATAAGCCCTCAGCAAATAGAACAGGCACAGGATGTGCAAACATTATGCAACTTTCCCTCAGTTAGGTACTTCCAGTGGTGGCTAGCAAATTTTTAAAGGAGCCGTTAAATGTTTTTCTTGACCAGAACAAACACAGATGTTTCGGGGTTCACCCCCAAGAAATGTAGTAAAATAAAGCATTAAAAGGGTGCATTCTATGGCATCGGTTACGGTTGAAGTCTGTGAAAAGCCATCCAATTTACCATTAGTTCCTTGGGTAGTCAAATGAAATATTTCAATAAAATCCATGTTTCTCACAATACACAGGAGCATTTTGCAACACATTTTCATGCTGGTCATCCCCAAACCAACCCATGTGCCTTTGCCACAGCATATGTCAGAACTGGCAACCTATAACATGTTTCCATGCATTTTGCGCCCAACAAATATCATCAGGGCTGTCTCAACAATATTTGCCATCATTGTAAACCTGTCTAATTAAAGCTTGGGGGTTCTCGTAACAGTAACATTTAGACACATGAGTCTAAATAATTAATTTGAAAGCACATTTGTGGTATTAAGGATTACAAAATAGAAAATCATAGCACGAAACTTTCATATAAAATTTGTTAAGAGTGAGGAAAAACATACTGCTAGCTTTATAACAAATTCTTTACAAAAGGGGCCCATGCTGCAGAGGCCAACCTGGAAATCTCCAGAGTTGCTTGTAAATCAGTCCAGCACTGCACTGGATGCTTTGAGCAACCATTTGTCAGAGAAAACCCTCTCTGAAGATTCATTCAAGGGAACCATCAGTAATCTCGTCTAAGAAAATGCGCTTCTCATTTTACACATTGTCAAAGCCAACAGTTTTGCATTAAGTGTAGGTGTTGGACAGGCATTTGCCACGCAGTGCCATTATGGTACCACTTAGTGATAAAATGACAACTGCTGGCACATGGTGGAAGTACCCGGGAAAATAATGGCAGTCCCTGGTAGATGCTATGTTGTGTCTATACAGCAGTCACACTGTTGGTTTTGCTAATATTCATTTTAATAGGAATTGAATACAGTAACACACACTTCGTTATGATATTTTTGCTATATTAGGAACTGATTTACAACTGCTATCAAGTCATTACCTTTCAGAAGATTGCTTGCAGATAAAGGCAGCACTCTGCGATCCTCAGGGGGGAAGTCAAAAGGGTGAATGATGATATAGAGGGTTAAACAACATGTCAACATAGTCACCAACACCATTCACAGGAAGTCAGGATTATTGAGTGACTTGACAGTTTTTTATTAAAAAGCTAAATGAACACGATCTGATCGGCGAGGTCAGATGCAGCTGGGACACCATGTGACAGTGGAGTAGCGCTAGGAAAGAGATACAGTGCAGATGAATACACACATTTTATGGTTTGCACTGCAAACTTTGGCATTGGCTTGGTGCACTTTTTGTAGTACGACTGCAGCCCAATCGAATTGTTTCACACTTGATATTGAAGCTCATTAGGAATTTTCATTTCACACTTTATTATGTGTGGTCTAAGCCAGCTCATTCATCCTTACTTTTGAGGCTACATTAGTTAAGTTAAAATTGTATTGGCTTTGCCCCTTCATTTAGCCATATGAGCCGCTCTAAGATATTAAGATAAAAGTACACCAGTGCCTCGGCAGTCAATTCTGAAGCGAATGAATGCAGAGTTAATTGGACATGATGCCCCCAGGGAAGATGCACCTAACATCAGCCGAAGTGTAAACCAGCTGAGTGACAGGTACAGCCCCAGCTGCCAGTGCCAGTAGCTACACAGAAGACCCATACAGTCTCAAAGCCTTGTTTGGGTGTCCTGTAGGGAAGTTGAGCCATGACAGCATGAAGACTCATTTACAGAGGGCCTAAAGCAGTAGAAAGATTTGCTCAGTCATTGAAGGCATGTGAGCGACAGAGCGGAGGGAGGTTAAATGTACAAGGGTAAACATCTCCCCCAGACTAACTCACCCGATCATAGATAGAAGGCCAAGGTAGTAACTCCATGGTGCTGTGCTATTTTCCTATTTGTGCGCGCTGCATCCTCATTCAATGAAACAAAACTGCGTTCTGGGGTTTTGGACTTGGTTAATGCCAACTGGACGCAAGCAGAACCGAATAGGCTGTAAATGATCACTGACAGCCTGCAATCCACAAACGTCCACCGACTACAATTTGCTCTTTCTCTACTATTTCCCAGTTTCGCTATTGCCGCCCCCCCACGAGACCGAGTGGCAGAACAACAATTAGAAAACAATAGGGCACCTCACTTGCCTGTGTATGAGTCTCTCTCAGACAGGGCCGCGGTCCACCACTAATGGCCCACGAAGGCAAGCTGCAGCTAGTGCTTGGCAGGGTGGGCCACGGACGGTCCAGAAGAGGGCAAGTGGATTGCTAATGCGCTGGTGTGGCCTGAAGCCCTGTGCATGGCACAGTGCCACACCCAACCCAAACCTCACGGTGCCCGCTGTGCTGCCTTTCAGTATTCGAAATGTAATGCCAGATGGCAACTAAAGTGAAAAGATGCCTTCTGTGTAGGTTTGAAGTAGTGGGAGTAGAGAAACGTAGTCAATATATAGACACTGGTTTGATCTGGGTAGTTACCAAACAGGACGCCCACCCTCCACACTGCCTGTGATATATGGACTACATTTCTCTACTCCCACTACTTCAAACCTACACAAAAGGCATCTTTTCACTTTAGGAGCCATTACATTTCAAACATTAAATCATCTGATTTAGCTCACGATTCATGATTAGTATCCGACCTTGAGAAAGACCTAGTGTTGAAACACGTGTTGGCTGCAAATTCTATGTTTGTGAAACTGACTGAGCCATCAATCAGTAATTTCAGCAATAAACCATTTGGAATTGCATTTGCCCCAAGCCTTCACCATTCATGCATATTTGTCTATGTTATTTGAATCTAGAGTATTATTATTTTGAATGCATTTGGAGTATGCACGACAGCTAAGCCACATCCCTTTTCTGTCCACTAAAGGAGGTTTTAGGGTATTGCTTCCAGCCACTTTACAACGCTGCAAGCATCCACATTTCTATTATACAAGCCTGAGTGCACAACATACCGGCTATACCCCACGCTTTCTGTCCACCTATGCTGGATGACCTCGTGCCTCACAGCCAGAACCAAAACCCTGGTCATGGACCCCTACAAAGCCTAACCTCACCCACTAACCTGCGGTGTAGCCCAGGGATTCGCACTATCGCCTCTTCTATTGAACATCTACATGACAACCCTATTAGCCCTCATCAAAGCACATAATACTTTGATGAGGTCAATGTTTCACGCAGCACAAATGCACAGGTGACACGCAATCTAAAAACTTGAGAACAGTCAGCCAAGAAATGCTACAGATAATAAGACATGCCTTGCACTCGTGGACACATGGATGACAGCAAACAAGCTAAAGCTCAAAACCAAACTGATGCTCTGCAGTCCAGCAACTTCCAGCAACACCACGATCCCTGGGCTGATGAGACGGACCCATGCCCAGTACAATCCACCACAGTTAAGAATCTTGGAACCACAATAGACAGCAGCCTCACACTTGAACAGCAGGTCAGAGCCATTATCAGAAGATGCTTTTTTCATCTCCACACTCTCCGCAATATATAACCTAAGTTAACACTCACCCGCAGAACCATGGCTGTGATTTCACTAGCACTATCCAGACTAGAGTATGCTAACAACCCATAGCCCAGACTCCCAGACTATCAGATAAGAGAGCTAGAATAACCCAAAATGCAAGGACTAGACTACTCCTCAGAATTAAGTTTTAAACTTATCATGCCTGCACTAAGTACTCTTCACTGGCTGCCAGTCAAGAAAAATATTAATTTCAAAACCTTGTGCATAACACATTGCCCCTGCTGTGGAATGGGCCCCTCAACTGCAGAAGGAAGTTCCATCACTATACTGCTTATCAAACTCCAATGTCCTGCAACATGCCCTAGTCCTACTCCCGATCTTCAATAAGAAATGACAACGGGGGCCAACATTCTCTTTTCTGGCCATAAAGCTATGGAAGATCATACCGAAACACTTCCAACTGAAAGTGAATACCCTGACGTTAAGGAAACAGCTCAAGACTTGGCTCTTCAAACAATCAGCTTGAAAGACACAAAAGAAAGCAGCAACCAACCAAAGCTATACAACCAATATCTTTCCAAAGCCAGATACATGCAGAATAAATGGACAAAGGGTCCAGCGCATTGTCTAAAATGGCTGTTAGTTGATCCAGAAAGCTTGCAGAGGGAAATTGTCATAAATAACTGGTGCAAGCTTGAAAATCTTTTTCTGGTTGTTCAGATCAGAGTACTATCCTGTGTGTTTTCGCATCACTTTTGTCCAATTTATCGGCCGCATTTACGATGACCGCTGGGAAAAGTAAGGTGAAGCTGCAGCCAGGTTGGTTTAATTCAGACTGCTGGAAATCTAATTCTAACTTGCTGGAAATGTTGAGGAATCCCCTGTCTACTAAGAGGGACATAGTTACTGACCTGGCAACCTGCAAGAATTCTATTGCCCGCAAAAAAACAAAATTGAAGCAGAGCAATGGGAGGAATGGGTTAATTCTTTGCCACAAATGATGCCAAACCTTTTGGGGATATAGTGAACAATGAAACATTCTAAAAATGTAAGATACGTGGCATGGCTGTTACGGTTCCTGACCAGGCATGCGTATCTCATTATTCCTCTTTATATAGTATTGGTCATCTGGGTGTGTTTACTGAACGGCCACGAGTCATAGACCCCTTGCAATCACTACCTCCAACAGAAGGAAAAACTGTTTTTACAGAAGGGGAAATTTTTTCAGCAATAAAATGCCAAGCTGGATAAAGAAGTCCAGGCCCGATAATGTTCCAGCGGACCTGTTGGAACCAGAGCTTTGGGCCCCCATCTTGACCATGGGGCTTAATGTGGGCTTTATGCTATCTGAGTAGGGGATATGTACCCCGCTTCTTGATCTCGTGCAGTAATTCATCCAATTTATAAAAAGGGCCTGAGGGTGCTGCCAGCGTCGTATAGACCAATCTCCCGTTTGGACTCTGTGTTTAAGATCTTGGGAAGGGCCATTTTGGGAAGATTGGAGTCTTGGGCGGAGTGCAGTAACATTCTTTCCCCTACCAGCCAGGGTTTAGACCAGGCCTTGCAATAGCAGAGCAGGCATATTGGGGCCAATTCATGGAACAAATGTGCGCTGAAAATTGTGGCACAAGCTGGCGCAAGCGTGAAAAAGCAAGCGCACACGCACGTTTGCGATTCATGGAAGGCCCTGCGCGTGTTTTCCCCGGGATGTGTGCCAAATCCGTGCGTGCACACACAGGCGCATAGGTCATTCAACATCCAGAACGCCATGCGCTACGCGCACAGTGAAAGCGCACAACATTAGCGCACACACCAAAAAGTGGGCGGAACACGGGGCAGAATGCGCAGAATGGGGAACAACGCGTGAAAATAAGGGCAGAACTGGGGAAGTACTGCTGGTCAGCACACAGAACGCCCACACGCACGCAAACTACACGTATTCATTGAATCGAATAGGGGAAACCCACGCACGGCCAAAGACACGGACAAGCCTAAACACGTCCGCCACACGAAGGCAGGCGGTCGCGTCCCTGCGCATTACAAAAGTGTGCACAAACAACAAACACTATACAGCTACGATGAATGTCCCATTCTGTGGCCCCCTAGGAGAAATGACGTGTCAGGCAACTCTCAGGAATCCAAAAAAAGCAAGAAAAAGAGATAAGCAACCCCTTCAGCCCACGTGCATGTAAAAAAACACACGCAGTACGCTGTGGCAGCCAGGAACACTAAAAATATGTACATGATCAACACGCAGGCTAGTATGCCTGAAAAAAAGGGGTACGCAACTAACAGGGACACCCACATTAGGAAAAATAGTGTGTGCGACTGACCGTCTGCCTTGCATGTAGAAGAGGAACGTGTAGCCAACACCCATGCCAAAAGAAGAAGTATGCACTGTAGCCACTGTGAAGTAATCACTTGTGAACCCCAACGTCTGGAAAACACATGCACCGCTTTCCACGAAAAGCACATACAGAGCGATGGAAACCCATGTGGGACCTTCAACCCGTGCCAGGGAAACGCCCGCGTGCCCGTTAAGTCACCTACGTGCTTACGTGCCAAGAGCCTTTCCTCGGAATTCACGCAAAAGTGCTGTTTTGCATGTGCCAAATCACTCTGTATCAAGCTGGCCACGCGACAACACACAGAAGATCACGCTCCTGCCCAGAAAGCCAAATTACTGCCCCCAAGAGCCCCGAGCAGCCTCCCACAAGCCATCTGCTGCTGCATGCCTGCCTGCTGCGACCGTGCCCTGCCATTTGGTACCTGCACATCTGCCATCTGCAGGGTTCCAGTTGCTGTGACCACCCCTGCTGGAACAGAAAACTCCCGACTGGTGTTCCATCACTCCACAGTCCAGCCCCAGGACCCAGTTGCCCACCCAAACCTGCCTCGGTGTTGCCATGTCCGACACAACACCTTCCGGCACCAGTGGCAACTCCCCAGCAGAGAGGCAGAGGGCTATCAGCTTCAGTGAAAAGGAAGTTGGTATCCTGGTGGAGCAAGTTCTGGGGCATTATGATGCCCTCTTCACACCATCGCGGACCAACAAGGAAAACAAGGAAGGACGGAAGAGGATCTGGAAGGACATAGTGGGTGCCATCAATGCAGATGGGGTGGCACCCCGCAACATCAAACATGTCCAGAAGCGCTGGGAGGACTACAAGTCCAGGACCCTCAAGAAGGCGCAGCGCCTCTTGGAGGCAGCGGCTGCAGTGGGGCGCCGGGCCCCGCTTACCACCCCGCAGATGAGGGTGCTGGAGTGCATTCGCCCAGTGCTTCACCACCAGATCCTCATGATGCAGGCCCATCTGGAGTCGAGCAGTAAGTGCCCATGCATTCACGTTTAAAACAGTGCATGTTGCAGTGTGCTGGTAGTTAGCTACTTGGCTGCATGTGTGACATGGGTCATGTATGGATGTGTGTGTGCAGGGACATGATGGTGCTGCATTTGAGTCCAGTCAGGCGTGACCCACATGGATGGTGTATGTGTTACAATGCATCATGCGGAACGGCATGCGGAATGCACACATGTATGCATGCCTGTGTCTGTACCTTGACATGTTTGTGGTGTGATAGATGTGTGCTGCTGTCATGGACATGCATGGTGTACATGTCCGTGTGTCTGAGTAGTGTGCGCGCCATGGATGCTTGACACATGTCCGTGACAATGTGTTGAATCACTGATACAGCCTAGTCATCCTTGAATCCACTGTGTCTGGGGGTGTACAGGGCCAGATGCATGACCCTCCGGTGATGTGTGTGAATGTGATCACCATGTACCATGATGCCGGTGAGTTGCAGCCCACCATTGGATGTTACTACGGTGCCTTGGACATGTATGCAAATGTTCGTTGCATGTGCCATGCCTGTTTCTGCATGTGTGTTGCCTGCACTGACCCATGTGTTGTGGAGGCACATGATGGAAGTGACGTTTGACAGTGCCACTCATGTGCTATTGCTTCCTGTCTAGGGGACTATTGTACAGTACCCTGATGCTTGTGTTCAATGTCTCCCTTTACACAGTGGCGAATGAAGAAGAGGGCGGAGACGGCGCTGTGGAGGAAAGCGGCAGGGATGCCTCCACCGGATGGTGACGCAAGGCCCAGTCACCCTCCCAGGAAATTCCATCAGCCGGGAGCGAGGGGACTGGTGCTGCGGCCGCCACTATGGCTGCAGGGGAAGGTGTGGGTGAGCCCCCACAGGGGCATGCGACAACGGAAGATGGTGCCGAGCCATCCAGGTCGGTGGTGTGCGCGGAGGAGGAGGAGGCCGCTACTGAGCTGCACATGGGGCCTGGTGGGGTGGTACCACTGGTGCAGTACAGGGGCAGGGGCAGGAGGCAGCACAGGTCGTCGCGGAGGGGTCTGTGCATGTCACTGTCCCTGACACTGTGACTGCATCACCATGCACCAGCAGGGATGCCCCGTCCCCGGCCCGTCCGCAGGTAGTGGGGAGGTCCACGTCATCTGGCACTCCTCTACCTGCGGACGAGGGGACCCGTGACCGGATTGAGTCCGTCCTGATTGGGGTCGCATTGCACACACATGACATTCTTGATGACGTATGTGCTTCCTGGTGGACCACGCACGTTATCACGAAGAGCTGTGTGCCAACGTGCCCAGTTGTGAGGGACCATGGTCGGGGGTTTCCTCCATATAGGGATGGCCACCCCACCAACTGGACCCCAGCGGATGGAGGATGTGCCGGCATCATCGGGCAGGTCATGTTCACGACGGCGCCGGGGGATTCCATCAGCCTGGATGCCATTGTGGTAGCAGAGGCAGTTGCATCGGAGGCAGCAGCAGGCTCAGCGTGGGAGGCATCATGGCTCTGGGCCATCAACACCCCGGGGGCAGGCATTGGCCCAGGGGCAGGAGGACCCCGGACTGGGAGTGTCTCCCATGTGGCAGCAGTTGGACCGACAAATAGATGCGGAGAAGCGGCAGGCGGAGAGGGCACGGCTCAGGATGGTCAGGGCGGAGAACTCCATGCACCGGGCTTTGAGGCGGGCGCAGGACCTAAAGGAAACTCGCAGGGAGTTGAAGGATTCCATGGCTGCATCCCTGCGAGACCTCGAGTCCAGGGAACAGGCCTGCCTCCGGAACATCAACGTTTTACACGCGATTGGCCTGGTGCGAGTGGGGTATGTGTATTCCAGGGGGTGCGTTTGGAGTTTTACATGCGATTGGCCTTGCGCGAGCGGGGTACGTGTATTCCGGGGGTGCGTATGGAGTTTTATACGTGATTGTCCTGGCACGAGCGGGGTATGTGTATTCCTAGGGGTGCGCGGGGAGTTTTACACGTGATTTCACTGGTGCGAGCAGGGTATGTGTATTAAGAGGGGTGCGCAGGGAGTTTTAGACACGTTTTTGTGGTTGGGGGGCTGTATTCTGGTCCACTGGCCTTTGCGCCATGTACTGGATTTGTGCGATGTTTTGGGCGCATGGGGCGGGGCTGGGGGCATAACTGGCGCTGCTGCAGGGTCGCTGCACCACTCTGCGCCACAGCTGCTTATGGATGTATAAATCAATGAATACAATGTGCGCCGAAATGGGTTTTGGCGCACGCGGCTTGCGCAGACTAACGCAGGCGCACTCTGTGCGCCAGCTGTGTGCACCACTTGTGCGCCGAATTCTATGAATTACCCCCATTAATCTCTTATCTGGTGGTCGTCCACTCACTGTATATCAAAGAGGAGCCTGTTTTTCTTGTCTTCATGGATATGAGCACCGCATTTGATAAGGTTAATCGTGTCAAGCTTTGGTGTGTGCTTAGATCCATTAATTGCTCAGGTGTCCTGGTCGAGAGATTGCATCTGTCAATGTTGGCTCGTGTGAGGAGAAGGGTATATGGATGGTGCACTGTCAATTTTCCAGTGGTGCATGGGCTGCACCAGGGACGTGTGCTGGCTCACCTGCTCTTTTGCCTTTACATATACTGTCTATATGAACATTTACTTAAATCTACTCCGATACTGGCATATGCAGAAGATATGGGCTTGCAGCGTCTTATTGATGACTATTCTTTATTTATGGACTCACTGGACCAAAATGTTAATGCCCAAAAATCAGCTGTCATGGCCTGTAGCAGGGGGGAGTGTCCACCCAACTCTTGGCCATGTTAAGCAAGGGTGTTCCAATCCCCAGAGCGGATAGCTTTGATTACCTGGGGGTCAGATTTTCATCAAACTTTAGTACTGAAGCCCATATCAATAGGCAGACTGTAAGATTCAAACAGGCTATGGGGTAGGGGGTGGCTAGAGCTATGGCTATGTTTAAAGCAAAACCAGTGGAGGTGCTGCTCTAAGTTTACAATGGCAAAGCTACCTCTGTTGCTAGGTATGGTATGGAGCTGTGGGGACATGGTAAGAGTGAACCCATCCAGGTGGCCGAGAACAACTTTTTAAAAAGAATATTGGGGCTTCCTCAATCAGCTCCTAACTTTGCAGTGCACCAGGAACTGGGCTGCCATTTTCTTAGTGATCTTATTGCAGCCCAGCATGTAAGCCACTCGCTCAGAGTTTGGGGTAACATCAAAGCTGTTCTGACTCATGAGCTAATCAGATATCTGGTGCCTTGGGACCCCCATTTGAAGATCCCCTGGTTTAGGCATCCAAAGGTTACATTGGGGGAAGTGGATGAGGCTCGATATTTCTATATGACAGAGGCTAGGCCTTTTTGGAAAAAAAGGGAGTCATCTGAAATCATATGGCCTGCTAATAGGAAGCCCATGATTATTGTATATTTTGTGATGTGCCCATATTTTGTATTGTTTTGTCCAGCTTTTTCACCCATTAGAGAGCGCACGCTGACACCAGGGACAGTGGTTTTGCTGTTATGAGCTTGCCCTGTGTTACCTATTATGGGCGGATTCAGTTTTTGTGGCCTGGGCTTTATTGTCATTCTTAAAATATGCATTATCTGTGAGGACATTTTTATTGAAATCTGCTTGAAAAGTTTTCTTTTTTTTGTTTTTGTAATGTTTTTATGGTTTTAAAAGTGTCTGAATCTTATCTTTATTTTTCAAAATGATGTTGTTCATGCTGTTGTTTTTATGGGTATGCTTTGTATTCCAAAATAAACTTGTACTACTTCTACTAAATGGCAATAGGGCAATGCCTGAACCAAAAACACAAAATTCTAGTGTGGGACATTTCTTTTGGTCAAAGTGGGCCATTTTTTGGACCAATGTGGACCAATTTGATGGGTTACTTCACTATGCGGCTAGTAGTTTTGACCAGTGTTACAGCATAAAGTCTTTAAAATGCAAAATTTGCATCACATTTTATCAACCCCCCCATCCTCTTGGGTACTATTCAAACAGTCTGTCACAAATGGAATTAATTGCCATTTGCAACTGCGGCCCACTTTTTCATTGGTGCTCGAGACAATTTTATGCCCAGATCCGACCCTGGTCAGAGCCGGTCATCTAAGTCGGTGTGGCTCAGTCAGGGTAAGCTCCAATTTAGTCCTGGTAACATTGAGTGGGGTGAACTATTTCACACGTGTGTGCGAACATTACTGGCAAGATCATCTGTTATCCCATTTGTTTACATTTGCCGGGCCCAGCTGTCATGCTCGTAACCTACTCGTCACACACTTCAAGGATATTGGTCACTGCCCTGATGTCTGATTACAAGCTTGGGTCGTACATGCGACCTTCCTTCTGGGGGCACCCACTGAGGGGAATCACACACCCATCAGATACTTGCTCACAAGCCAAAGTCTCCTGCATAGATCAAAGGAAGACAGAGAAGCACGTGCTCCCAAGCTCTCTGTTTACCTACAAAGGGGTCCGTATGTAAGCTCCACTATCCTAGAGTGGGCCGGGTATTGGGCCTCATTACAACCTTGCTGGTATCCTGGCGGTAAACCCATCAGGATACAAGCAAAGGCTGTTACCGTTTCCGGCACTTGGTCTGGCGGCTTTGCCACCAGATTACGAGTGCCAGAAGGGACGTAGTAAATCCCTATTTATGGAGTCCCATAGGACTCCATCAGGGGATTTGCTGTGATTACCTGCACCGGCAATGCCGGTGCCGGTAATGAGGGCTTTGTTTGTCAGTAGGATGACTGCCTTCGCTCCAGATTTTAGCTGGAGGTAAGCCAAGGTGCCCCACCGGCAAACCCGTAGTTGGGCAGTCCAGTAAAGTGTTGGTATCTGCGAATACCGGCACTGAAGTCGGCCACATCCTGCTAATTTCTATCTGTTTGACCACAAACAAATTATGTCTGTTTCAGCATATGCATCTTTACAAAGGAAATAAATAACATGATACATTTGTGCATGTTTAATACATGTTTTGTTTTCAGTAAAAACATGTTTACAGTTACATTTGAATTGGATAGATTTCTCCATGTGGGTAATTTTGTGCTTACTGTTCAGGGAAACCTGTCTAGCCCATATATCAGCTCACTGGACTGTGGCCATCAAGACTGGGCCTTCCATCCCCATGTGGTTGATACTTGCAATTGTGCATTCGAGAAGTTTGGGTTCAGTTGAGCACAGGTAAAACAATACAATTCGAAATAGGCCTCAGCACTATAGTATATTTGAGTATATTTGAGAGTTCAAGTTAACTCACTGACTAGTGTATAATTAGTTCCTGATACAGATCTGAATTGTCCAGGGGAAAGGCTGTAGCCCATGTGGTTGAATGCTTGTTACTGTAATCTGTACTCTTTATGCGGGCTGCATGTTTGAATCCAGGCAATGCTGACTCTGCCTTTCAGCATTCCTGAAATGTAAATTTGTGTAATACTTTTTTTCTTTGTCTGTGATGTGTTTCAGACCTTCCTGCAGACAGAAACATCTTTATGGGAGGGCAAAAGGAACATGTACCCGAGCACCCGCCCTGGGGTTGGGGGGGCACATGGCTGCCTGATTGAAATCAGTTAGTGCCTATTTGTTTTACAAAACTAAAGTAAAATGTACCATGTTTTATGGTGTACTGCCAAACCTGTAGCCAGGCTGTTGCTGACCAGTACATTTTGCTCGGCTCAATTAATCCTATAATGCTTTTTGTGTTCACTGCAGTACACAGTTTGTCCAATCATCAGAGCACAACTCCTGTAGCATTCTCACCCTTCTGTGGCATATATATAGATCATGCACCATACCAAAAGTTGAAATGCATATTGATAAATTTGAGTGCCATGATTGCTCAGATGATAGCTCAATTTGTTAGGTACTGGTTACAGAGATTTGTGCTAATATGCCAAATCACAGTACTAAATTCCAGCATGGCCGATTCAGCCTTTCATATGTCTGAGAGTGATATACTTGCATGAATATATACTTTTGTAATAGTAACACTTAACGTATGCTACAGAGCAATCTAATTGCACCAGTTAGTGTTAGCTATAGAAAGTGACATAGGATCCATCTGGTGCCTGTCTAATGAGGGTTGTCAAAACTGGCAACCACTTCTCGATGAGGTGTATAAAGTGTTAGTAGGGAGAGGTGATTAGGTTGCCAAATTCGAGACACTGGAACCAAAGTTTTTCAAGTCTCATACACGGCTTTGCCAGTGGAAGATACAGTGATCCTGGACAAATCATCTTTTGCCACTGTATTGTACTGTGCTGTCTCCTGTGAAAAGGTTTGCCTTCTCACAAATGGGTGGCGTTCTTTAGCCTACTGCTTGATATTTATTTTCATGTAGGCCATTTGAGTGCAATGGGGTCTAGACAGAAGAGAAACAACCAAATGTTACAGACTTCTGGCAAACATATGTTCTAGTCTGCTCAGTTGGCAAAACACAGTCTGCTTTATTATCCAATTTGAAAGGTACTGAGATCCCAGATGAAGCTATTAAAGCTCAGATCAATGAATATTGTGGTGCTATTATACTTGCCTTGGTGATAGTGAAAAATAATCTAGAATCATTGTCCTTTTGCATAAAATACTTCTATAAAATGTTATTTTTAAATGTTGTCACATTGGGTTATTATGTGAATTGTGCACTTTCCAAGTCAGTTTTTAAAACAATAAAGCACAATTTTAGTTAATGCACCTTACTCTATGATAAGAGCTGTGAAACAGTGTGATAAAGTGCAAAAATTGCAGAATCGGCTCAACTCTCAGCTTCAACTCCTAAATAACATGATCCTGGGCAAGCTCATGGTATCCCAAGCTCTAGTTCTCTCTAGGTTGGACTATTGTAACAGCCTCTTTCTAAATCAACCTGGCTCTACTCTCCGCCCTCTGCAACTTGTCCAGAACAGGACTGCAAGACTTGTCCTTGGCCTCAAGCCCTGGGATCGTATCTCTCCAGCCCTAAACCTCTCTATTTGCTCCCAGTGGATGCAATGATTAAATTCAAAACCCTCTGCATTGTCCACAAGGCTTTCAGGGGCCTGGGCCAAAATACCTTCAGCTATCCCTCCGCAAACACCTCTCCTCTCGAGCTCTTTGCTCCTCTACCTCTAACTCCCTCAGGGTCAGTTGTTTTCTAAAGAAACGAGCTGGGGTAAATCTCTGTCTTCGGCTGGGGCCTCCCTCTGGAACAGCCTCCATGCCACTCTAAAACTTGAGCAGCACCATCTCCGGTTCTGGAAGCACCTCAAGACCTTCCTCTTTTCTTCTGCCTTCGCTCCCCCTTTCCCCTGCTGATCAGTTCTCTCTTGGCACTGTGCACCTGGCCACCCTCTGTTCTCCGGGCCCAGGGACCTGCTCACCCTGCCACCCTCCTGCACTGCCTCCAGGCCACCCCTTGCACTGGGGTCTGTATATGTACCCATACAACCCCCCCTTTTTCTTCCTGCACTTATCAGACCTACCCTGTCTGCTGCCTTACACTTAGCACTTGCAAATTGCTGGCTGTACTACCACTGTTTGTTGCCTTTATTATTTATTTATTTATTATTTATCTGCTTCTCCTCTGCTTCGCACTTTCCACTTCACCCCCTTCCATGCACTTGCGCGTTCTCAATGTGACTGGGCCTAGTAAGATCGCTGTTTTGTTCTCCCTTTTTCCCCTCCCCTCCCTTGCCTTGTCGTGCTCTGAAACACTTGTGTACGAGCGCGATAGATAAAAATATCAATATCAATATCAACTAATGTAATCTTGTTTTGCCTAACTTGTCCACATTTCCAGTCTGTAAACTTTTGAAAAGTTTCAGACCCGATTCTGTTCAAGGTGCATTGAACGTGGTAAACACCATGCTTCATTACACCTTTTCTTAATGCCCAGGCACCATCCTCATTCTTGGGGGTACTAGGCATCGGCACAGAGGACGATACTGCTGTGTCACAAACTGCCTGCATTTCACTGTTTTTTTAATTAATTGGTAGATTGCACGTTTTTGGCAGAAGTTTCATATATTTGCCTAGCATTCGCAATTTAACAAAAGCGCTGCCCAAAATACCCCCTTTTGCAATCCATTTATTTTTAAGCTTTCCGCAGCCCTGCCCCAACACCCCACAAGACAATAACCAGGCCATTATAGGAACATTGCAGAGGTATTTTCAATTGTGTGCAATATATCTAAAACCAACACAAATTGGATCAGCCATACCAGTGAGATTTCTTTTTTTTTTTAGAAGCACTTCATCTGACATGTTCTCTCAGTGCACATGTCTAGTTAGACCTGTAATGCAGGTTAAGACTGAGAGGTAGGTGGGTGGCCTTACCTCTGTTCTCTGGTCACACTCCTCCACAAGAGCGAAAGTGCAATAAGTGGACCACCACAAAAGGAGGTAGGGTATGTGTCTGCCATGTTTACACTGTCACTAATGTGGAGCAGTGACATCAGAGTCCACATGCAAACGTCCTGTTTGAGGAACATTTGCTTGCCAGGTTGGTTTCCAGCCAATGCTGGTAACAGGCGCACAGGTTACTGAACTGGCACATTGTGTGCTCCCCCAGTTAAACCTGAGACCATCAGAATAGGTGTTACTTAATGAACATGTCGGTAAATGATAATGCAACATATCTGTCAATTTACACTTAGACGAGAATCGGGCCCTCAGTCTGTAAGCGTCATTTACTTCTAAGGGTATGCCCTTCAAAAAAAGTCTCACTCATGGTTTTACCGGCTACAGTGTTGAATTGGATATAATAATCGTGACCATTGATATATTGCGCACCACAATGTCATTTGTTTCTTTGCTGACTAATAGCAAAACCACTTGAAAACCATAGCTTCTAATTTATATCCACAATATCCGCAATCTTTCTATATAGTTGAGCATGTTACTAATCTGAGTCTTCTCTCTATGCTTTGGTATGTGTGCCTTTTTCATACGGCTACTTATCTGTGCCCCCTGCATTTGAACTACAACTTTCTTGTGGCTACTATTGCTAAAAAGGTTCCTGTACCTATGCTTGAACGCAACTACCCTCGTCTTGGACTCGAAATGTTGTCCTTCAAATGCTGCTTGTTTATTATTCTGATTCCAGCTAGTCTGAAGAGGGTAAGGAGGACTGCTTGGGGCCCCATGCATATTTTCATTGCTGCAGGATAAAATATCAAGCTGTGGGTTGTGATCGCTATGTGTGGGCGGCGACAAGGGATTTTGTATCCTGTAATTTCTCTGGTTCAGATAGGGGCCCAAAGGAGTCTGTGCCCTCCCTCTGGAACAGGGTCACAAAATTCCTTAAAATGGCCCTGCCTGCAGAGCATCTGGACCTGTGGAAGCCAAGGAAGGCACCACTCAAGTTAAGTCAATGTTGCATGTTGTAAACACCTGACAGTTAAGCAGGTCCTGCTCCAAACTATTCATACATCTGTTCTTGTGCTAAAAGGACCTTCTGTGTACCGCTGTGCCTTGGCTTTTACTTTCTGCCAAATACTGCACACGTTTAAAAGAAATCAAGAAAAACAATTATATTTTAATACTTTATATTTTAATACTTTAATTTTAATACATACTCCAGAAACATGAACAAAAAAACATGCAAATTGACTCCAACGTTCCAAAAAGTAATAATGTTCAGAACAGTCAGACATTATTTTTTACAATATTTAAACTGCCCAGAGCATACTGTTGCATAATTAAAAGCATTGTAGAGTGGTAAATGTCCACATTTGGTAAGGAGACGATTGGCATTGCATTTCTATTGTACAAACATGTGCTGGCAATACAAAGAGCTGCTAAACTGAAAATGAAATAGCTTTAATACTTCTAAAATGAAGCGTCATATAATTGGTAAGAATGCTCGTTTTCAACAAGCACCAACAAGAAACCCTTTAGAGATGGAATTCCTTCTTTAGAAGAAGCGGAGAAAAGTCTTTTTGGGTAAAACGCCTACGGGAAGTTACCAGTGCTAATCTTCACGGCCCAGCATTAACAATGGTTGTATAAATAGGACAGACTGGAGCACCACTCGGCCAAATCACTTTTGGAGGCCACCTGCATATGAACCTGGCCGATTTCATTCTAGTAAGCCATTAGCCCCAGCAGCTTTACAGGGACCCTGCCAATCACTGCGTTTCTTAGGCAGACTTCCAGACCCACAACTATGGGTGCTCAATCAATCAGTTTCAGTCTCGCACAGATGTTTAAGGGAGTGACTCTTCAAAACACACTTGTCTCTGAGCAGGATCGTACTGGGACAAGAAATAGGCCTGTACACCCCAAAAAAAGTGGCCCGCGCCTCGCCTCAAAAAAGTGGCCCACCCCTTGCCTCACAACACTTGACCTCCGATGACATCACAGGAAGTGATGTAATTTGAACCCACCCCAAAGTGACATTCTGGGAAGTGATGAAACACGACCTTTCAGCCCTTGACAAAGGAGGAAGTGGCATCAATTAACATTGTTCCTAGCACACTACAAAAAATATGGTTATGATTTCACTAATGTGAGACACATTTCATACAAGAATGGATCACCATATGTATCATTAATATCTGTGTGTATAGATCCATATTGTCAAATTACTGTGAATGCAAGCAGACGTCCAAGGCCAAATGATAATATGTTATTGTATATCAATTATGCTCTTTTTTTATAGAACAAATATGCATACAATATCACCCAACCTGTGTTGGTACTCGTTTATTGACCTAAACAGGATGAAAGGCTGAGATGGCCTTGCTGGGAGTCGAACCTGCAGATCACACACACATCGCAGCAGCGAGCACTCAATCCACTGAGCTATCATATTGGCTATAGTAAAATGAGCAATTATTCTGTATTGTATACCATTAAACTGGTAACTGACACTAACACCAGACCAGTTAAGTTCATCTGCAGGTCTGGTGCAAAGTTGGCCGCATGTCAAGCCTGCATGCATCTACTTTCAGGCTTCAGGGGTTGGCAAATTAGGGAAAGCAGCACACTCACAGGACATCCCATATTCTTAGCACTTGTTACCTTATACATGCAAACAAACATCCTGAACAGCATGCCAGGGAGATGGGAAAGATAGACACATTACAATGAAACGTTCATTGTGGTACAATGAAGTCAATGGCCACTTGATGTGCTATGGTCAAATATTTGTACACTGTACAGAAGCTTTTAGGCACAAGGATTTTTTGACAAGTGACCGAGGACACCCAGATGGAATGTCTTGTGACGATCGTAAAAGAGACAACGGCAGAAAAAAAACATGCTATTACTGCAACTTGCCAAAAGCAAAATACATAGTATGAAATGGATGCTTCTTCTGCTCTAAAATTGGTTGTTTATCCCTAATATCACTAATACATAATTTATCACTAATACAACAGCATAGCCACTACAGGAGGCACGTGCCCCCTGGAGTGGCGGCACAGTGACATCCACCGGCCAGACCGCGGCCCTAGCCCCTCAACTTTGCATGCTGCAGCAGCATGTCAATGATGCGTGCATCATAATTCATGATGCACACATCATGCATGCAAATCAATCCTCAAAGCAAGCTAACATGTGTTACCTTGCTTTGGTGAATTATGCCGTTTCAGGTGTTTTTTTTTTCACATTTTTTTTTTCAAAAACGGCCCTGGTGTGGGCAGAAACCAGCCCCCATTCCACAGGGACGATTTCATCCCAGCCATGGGCCGAGGGGCCAATCTGACCCTGTCTCTGAAGATGGTACATTAAAATAAACAGCACCTCATTTTGTTATGTACGCCAGCAGGTCTGTACCCCTTCCTGCATGCTGACGCTAAACACACACACACACACACACACAGGAGCCGGTGAGTTTATTGGGAAACCCGTGAACCCCTTTTATTGACAGCCTCACATGGTGTGTACCAGAAGGGGCTTAAGTCACAACATCCCATGCCAAGGCTGAAACATTAAAGCAATAACATGATGCATCATGATTACAGTGCCAAACACGTGCAATACCGTTACATATGCATTTTGGAGTCAGGCAGGTGATCATAGGTTGGCAAACACATTAGGGAAACTTCGATACAGAGGCAACTCCCACAAGCAAGAAAGTGCCCAGTCGCTGGGTCCACTTAAAGCACATTCACAAGGGGGTCCTGGGAGTCCCTCTGCCAGACATTAGTCCTGGTTACGAGAGACTTACCCAGAGTCTTTAGCTCACTATCTTTCACAGAGAAGAAATATCCCAAACATATCAGTCTTTGTCCTGCCCTGGGGCAGTCCAGCACCGAAAAGCTAGGCAATTCTCCTCTGAACAAGAGTACCAACAACATCCCCAGCCATGTTTTTTGGTCTGGTTGGACTTCATCAGTAGGGAGGAGTTGTGCCTCTCTAAGAATAGTGAGCAAGGGGTCCACGTCTGGATTCCCCTAGTAACTTAGGGTGAGACCCAAAGTTACTTAAATATGCAAATTCACAAGGGGGGTCCTGGGAGTCCCTCTGCCAGACATTAGTCCTGGTTACGAGAGACTTACCCAGAGTCTTTAGCTCATTATCTTTCACAGAGAAGAAATTCCACTTAAAGCACTCCAATAATGTGCGGGACCGCAGCTTCAAACCTACATAATTACTGGGACCATTGTAAGTGTCTTAATTACTGTCACACTCCCCTGTGTATCTGCAGGAGCGATGGATGAGCCTCCCTTGACCCCGAGTTCTCACTTCCCCTGTTTCACCCGGAGGGATACCGGTCAAATACAAGGTGTACACTTAGACCTGAATTCACCTGATTCCCTTGGGCCCTTCCCTTCTCTTAACTGTGTGATTTGATGTCCCCTAAGGGCTTACCTTGATCTTTAGTAGGGTGTACACTCCATCCTGCATTCGCCGGGGTGCAATTCACTCATGTGATTGATGCCAATGTCTGTAGGCTGAGTTTGGATGCCACACGCTGTTTTATGCCTTCACAGCGAGGCTGAGTGTTCAAGGCGCCAGTTTCTTCACTGGCTAGAAAGTCCTTCCCACAAGTAAACGTTGCGCGGAGAACGTTGAGTGTCCAAAATTGTCCGTAATGTCTTTGTTTGCCAGTATTTTTGTGGGTGAGTAGCGCTGCGTGTAGAAGCTAGCTGCTGGTAGGTATGCGCAGCGCCTTCGATTCGAGCACGCCTGCTAATGTCTCTCCCTTTCCCTTGCAGGAGAAATGATGTGGTAGTAGCGCCTCGAGTCCGGGTTCAGCGCTACTGGAGACTTGGTGGTTTGGTAAGTATGCACAGAGGCTTTGGTAAGTATGCACCGCGTTGAGAGAGAGAGAGCAGCGAAATAAGTGTCCGCGTTACTGGGGCGAGCGCAATGAATAATGTCTCTTCTTTCTTTTGCAGGGGTTTGTGCGCTCGTACAACTGACCTGGATTCCAGCGTCGCGAGAAGATTCGGTGAGTATGAGCAGCGTTACTGATGTGCGTGTGTTAACCCAGTTCTTCTTTGTTCTTACAGGTGCCGGTGTAGAAGTCCCCTCTTGACTGGAGATTGCTGCGGCGTGGAATAAGAACGGAGGTTCCTCCGGAGCAGGTAAGCAGAAGCAGAATGATCCGGAGCTGGTAAGCAGAAGCAGGATGATCCGGAGCAGGTAAGCAGCAGTAGGATGATCCAGAGCAGGTAAGCAGAAGCAGGCTGATCCAGCAGGATGATTCGGAGCAGGTAAGCAGAAGTAGATGATCCAGAGAAGGTAAGCAGAGCAGGCTGATCCAGAGCACGGCAAGTGTGTTGCTGATACAGCTCGCAGTAAGCAATACGAAGCACTGGAAGAATCTTGGGTGTGGCTTATATAGCCAGCCACACCCAAACACTAGAGAGCTCATGAATTGTCATGCACTTCCTGTTTAACAACAGGAAGTGGTAACCAGGAAGTTACCACAAATACCAGGAAGGAATTAAAGCAGAGATCTGCTATGGGTTCTTTGTGTGCCTATGCCAGGCCTGACAAGCCTCCACCCAGCTTGCCCCAACTACCTGCCTGATACCCATGACAGTCTTCCCCCTCAAAACCCCTCCCAATGGTGTGTATGAGGGCTTTGGTTTCTCAAGATGGTCCCGATGGAATTTTCGCACCAATCGGGGGGCATGTACGTGTGCGCTGGGTTCCCATGATCTTTCCTGGGCTCTGTACCCCTTCCAGTCAATCAAATAATACAGGGTCTTTCGTACTAGTTTGGAATCTAATATGTTCTTTACCTAATATTCTGGTGCTTCTTCACCCACTTGTATGGGTGCTGGAGGTGCTGAAGTTCGGGTTCTTGGGTGTGCTGGTTTTAATAGTGACATGTGAAATACGCGATATATACGCATATTTTGAGGTAACGCCAGTCTCATGGCTGCTGGATTCATTACTTTTTCCATTGTATACGGGCCGATCTATCTAGGCTGAAATTTTGTGGGACCCTTTAAAGCAATGTGTCTAGTTGCCAGCCAGACCCAGTCTCCCACTTGATAATCTGGGGGTTTTCGTCGATGGCGATCAGCGTTTCTTTTCTGTGTTTCTTTGGCTTGCTGTAGGTTCCTGCTGGCTTCTCTGGCTGCTTTCATGATGCTGGCATGCAGATTCTTTACTGCGGGCATTTCAATGTTTTCTGGCGGATCGTAGACCGACGTTCTGGGGTTTCAACCATATATAGTAAAGAAGGGTGTTGCTTGCGTTGATGAATGTGTTGAGTTGTTGTAGGCATACTCTGCCATCCATAGTATTTCTGTCCAGCTTTGGCTTGTTTGGTGTAATAGACAGCGCAAATACTGTTCCATGGTCTGGTTCGTGTGCTCGGTTTGGCCGTCCATTTGAGGATAGTGAATAGAAGACAGACGGACTTCTACTCTTGCCAGGGCACAACATTTTTTCCAAAAACGAGATACAAATTGGCTGCCTCTGTCAGAAACGATTACGGTAGGGAATCCATGTAACTTGATGATTTGGTCTAGAAAACTGGCGCCAGAGTCTGAGCTGAGGGAGTACCTTTTAGAGCTATGAAATGGGCCATTTTGGAGAAGAGGTCCACTACTACGAGGATGGTATTATAACCTGAGTTAGGAGGTAAGTCAGTGACAAAGTCCATTGATACTGTGTGCCAGGACGCTGGCGGAATGGTGATTGGCTGAAGGAGGCCAGCTGGTTTTTGCCTGGATGTTTTGTATTGTGCACACACCTCACAGGTGCCTATGTAGGAGGCAATATCCTCTCGCCAAGTTGGCCACCAATAAGATTTGCTTACTTTCTTCATGCTTTTGGCTATACCCGGATGGGCTTCTAACAGTGAGTCGTGGTAGTCTGATATGATTGCTTGTTGCAGATCCTTAGATGGAACATAGAGGCGTTTTTGGTAGTATGGTAGTTCGTCTTGAGTGGTGAACTGATCTCCCTTTGTGTCCCAAACCAGTATTTCTTCAGACATATTTTCTTTTATTGCTTCCTGCAGTGTGTCTAAGGGAGAAGGGTGGTGCAGAGGCTAAGAATTTTATGGGTTAGGGGCATTGTAGACTTCTTCTCCTGTGCCAATGCGGGATAACGCATCCGCTTTCCCGTTCTTAACTCTGGGGCGGTAGGTGATCACAAAGTCGTATTCCATTAAAGATAGGGCCCATTGGAGTTGCCTAGAAGAGTGGGCTTTTGCTGATTGTAAGTATTGCAAGTTCCGATGATCTGTTATTATTGTGATGGTGTGTTTTGCACCTAGTAAGTAATGTCGGCATTCACACAGTGCGCTTTTGATTGCTAGGAGTTCTTTCTCAGAAATCGCATAGTTCAATTCTGCTGGGGAGAATTTCCTTGACCAAAAAGGCAATGGGATGAAGGCATCCGGTTTCAGGATTTTGTTGAGACAATACGGCCCCCATGGCAATGCTTGAAGCGTCCGTTTCCATGATGTATGGTAAATCGGGCTGTGGGTGTTGCAGTATTGGAGGTGAATTTTTCCTTGGGAGCTCGGAAAGCTTCTTCCGCCACTGATGTCCACTCGAACCTTCAGTGTTTGCGCAGCAAGGACATTATTGGATGTACAATATGTGAGAATCCTGGGATGAAGCATCGATAAAAGTTTGCAAACCCTAGGAAACTCTGTACTCCCTTTACAGACGTGGGTAAGGACCAAGTGAGGATTGCCTCCACTTTTCTATTGTCCATCTTGATCCCCTGTGGTGTCAATACATATCCCAGAAACACTACCTCGGTGACATGGAAGGAGCATTTTTCTAGCTTTGCATACAGTTGGTTTGCACGCAGTTTGCGGAGTACAGCTCGCACGTGGGTTACGTGTTCTTGAGGAGTGGTGGAGTAGATCAGAATGTCATCGATGTAGACGACTGCCCAGACATCGAGGTGTTCCCGTAAGACATCATTCATAAAATTCTGGAAGGCGGCCGGGGCATTGCAAAGCCCAAAGGGCATGACCTGGTATTCATACAAGCCATAGCGGGTATGGAATGCAGTCTTCCACTCGTCCCCTTTCTTCATGCGTACCAGGAGATATGCGCCGTGTAAGTCTAGCTTGGTGAAAATCTTCGCTTATCTCACCTGGTCTATGAGTACTGGTATCAGAGGTAACGGGTTCTCATTTTTTATGGAGACTTGATTTAGGGCCCCGTAATCAATACACGTTCTTAAATTCCCCTCTTTCTTCGGTACGAAGAAGAGTGGGGAGGCGGCTGGTGACTTAGATGGTCTAATGAAGCCATTGGCCAGGTATTGGTCCAAGTAGGTCTGTAGATGAGCGTTTCCTTCCTCGGTTAATGCATAAATGCGGCTGCACGGTACTTGTGCCCCTGGTTGCAGAACGATCTGGCAGTCATAAACTCGAAGTGGTGGTAGTGTATTAGCTTGCTCCTTTGCGAACACATTCTGGAACTCCTGGTATTCCTCGGGTAAAGTGCCCACCAAGCCTAATCCTGCTATCTTTTCCTGTGAAGCTAGCAATGGGCTTCTTTGGATCCCTTTGTTGTCGTAGCAAGAGGCGTATTCTGTGGAAAAGAGTAAGGTTCGAGCTCGCCAATCTATCTTTGGGTTGTGCGTCTCTAACCACGGTATCCCAAGAATCAGCTGGAATTGGGGTGCAGCGATAAGGTCGAATCTAATTCTTTCCCTGTGGCCATCTTGGCAGATTAAGGTGATGGTGGAAGTACACTGTATTACTGGTCCCGAAAGGAGCTGTGTGCCATCCACAGCTGTCACGCTTTCAACGGTGTCCTTACGGTGGAATGCCAATCCCAAGGTCTTTGCAGAGTTTATGTCCAGGTAGTTCCCAATAGCCCCACTGTCTATGAAAGCCTTGAGGGCATGCATTCGGGTTGGCTGTGAAGGGTCTACTAAAACCACAGGAATACTGAAATGTGAGATCTGAGTGCTCCGTTCCTGGCTCGACAGACCGACCTCTACATCTGCCAGGCGTTGGAGTTTTCCGCTACCGCGTCTGTGTCTTCCCCTGTGTTATCTAGTACCCCCATTGTCTTCTGTGGAAGTTTAACCATGCAGTTCTGGAGGAAGGGACCAGATTGGCCGCAATATAAGCAACATTTTTCCTGATGCCTCCATTCTCTCTCTGCCTTGGTGAGTGGTCCCCTGAGAACACCCAATTGCATGGGCTCTGAGTGTGTTTCTGAGGCCTGTTGATGGGACGTTTCCTTTGGTCGGACATATACTGGTCTATGCTCTGATCTGGTTCGGTCGGCCTTGTGATCCTGCAACCGGTGGTCTAGTTGCATAGTTAGGTTGATGTATTCACTGCAATCTTTGGGACGATTAACTACGTACGTGAAGACGTCTTTTAATTCTCCTCTCATTCCTCGATAAAATAACGTTATTCGTTTCTCCTCTGGCCAACCTGAATCGGCTATTAGGCGATTGAATGTGGCGACATATGAAATAAGATCCTGACCACCCTGTCGCAGAGAGAGTGGCTCATCATCCAGGGCCTGACCTCGAGTCCGATGGGCAAATAGTTTTTCCAGTTCACATTGAAAACCTGGGTAATTTCTCAGTAGAGGGTCGTCCCTAAGCACTAACGGGACAGACCAGTCCACTGCGTGCCCTCTTAAATAGGAGAGGACAAAAGCTACTTTAGCTTGGTCGTTCAGAAAAGTGTCTGGTTTGCATATGAAGTGAAGCCGGCATTGATTCATGAACGCTCCAAATTTCTTAGGATCCCCAGAGAAGCGTTCCGGGGGTGCGAAAGGGATGTTGGCTGGAAGCAATACCTGAAAAGGTGTGGCTACAGGTGCCACGGTAGGCTGCCCCTGAGGAACTCCACCTGGTAGGGGTGCTAGACCAGCTTGGGTCTGTAAGAGCTGTCTTGCCAAATCGTCTGTTTTGTCCCTGTTGACTACCACTTCGCACCTCAAGGCATTTGTCTCATAGCGGGCTGCATGCACCTCGGCCCTTAGTTCATCTAACAATAGGGAAAGCTGGTCTACCTCAGAGGTTTCCATCACTCTGGCAGAAGTATTGAGGATGGCTTTGTGTTCTGTCACACTCACCTGTGTCTCTGCAGGAGCGATGGATGAGCCTCCCTTGACCCCGAGTTCTCACTTTCCCTGTTTCACCCAGAGGGATACCTGTGAAATATAAGGTGTACACTTAGACCTGAATTCGACTGATTCCCCTGGGCCCTTCCCTTCTCTTAACTGTGTGCTGTGATGTCCCCTAAGGGCTTACCTTGATCTTTAGTAGGGTGTGCACTCCATCCTGCATTTGCAGGGGCGCAATTCACTCAGGTGATTGATGCCAATGTCTGTAGGCTGAGTTTGGATGTCACACGCTGTTTTATGCCTTCACAGCGAGGCCGAGTGTTGAAGGCGCCAGTTTCTTCACTGGCCAGAAAGTCCTTCTCACAAGTGAACATTGCGCGGAGAATGTTGAGTGTCCAAAATTGTCCGTAATGTCTTTGTTTGCCGGTGTTTTTGTGGTTGAGTAGCGCTGCGTGTAGAAGCTAGCTGCTGGTAGGTATGCGCAGTGCCTTCAATTCGAGTACGCCTGGTAATGTCTCTCCCTTTCCCTTGCAGGAGAAATGATGTGGTAGTAGCGTCTCGAGTCCGGGTTCAGCGCTACTGGAGACTTGGTGGTTTGGTAAGTATGCACGGAGGCTTTGGTAAGTATGCACCGTGTTGAGAGAGAGAGCAGCGAAATAAGTGTCTGTGTTATTGCGGCGAGCGCAATGAATGATGTCTCTTCTTTCTTTTGCAGGGGTTTCTGCGCTCGTACAACTGACCTGGACCCAGCATCGCAAGAAGATTCAGTGAGTATGCGCAGCGTTACTGATGTGCGCGTGTTAACCCAGTTCTTCTTTGTTCTTACAGGTGCCGGTGCAGAAGTCCCCTCTTGATTGGAGATTGCTGCGGTGTGGAGTAAGAACGGAGGTTCCTCCGGAGCAGGTAAGCAGAAGCAGAATGATCTGGAGCGGGTAAGCAGAAGCAGGATGATCCAGAGCAGGTAAG
Organism: Ambystoma mexicanum; assembly: GCF_040938575.1. Lineage (NCBI taxonomy): Eukaryota > Metazoa > Chordata > Amphibia > Caudata > Ambystomatidae > Ambystoma > Ambystoma mexicanum. The sequence continues at coordinate 599,293,825 of NC_090933.1, forward strand.
CAGAAGTAGGTTGATCCGGAGCAGGCAAGCAGAAGCAGGATGATCCAGCAGGATGATCCGGAGCAGGTAAGCAGAAGTAGATGTTCCAGAGCAGGTAAGCAGAGCAGGCTGATCCAGAGCACGGCAAGTGTGTTGCTGATACAGCTCACAGTAAGCAACACAAAGCACTAGAAGAATCTTGGGTGTGGCTTATATAGCCAGCCACACCCAAACATTAGAGAGCTCATGAATTGTCATGCACTTCCTGTTTGGCAACAGGAAGTGGTAACCAGGAAGTTACTACAAATACCAGGAAGGAATTAAAGGAGAGATCTGCTATGGGTTCTTTGTGTGCCTATGCCAGGCCTGCCAAGCCTCCACCCAGCTTGCCCCAACTACCTGCCTGATACCCATGACAATTACATGCAGGCACAAGGGATGTTGTTTCACCAAAATGCCAGGGGTAATGGAAGTGACACCACACAACCCTTGCCCTCTGATGACCCCACCCAAAGTGACATCACATGAAGCGATGGAACATGAGCTTTAACCCCTTGACAAAATAGGAAGTTGCACCACATAGCATTGTTCCTAAGTAAACTACGAAAAATATGGTTAAGATATCACTGTAATGTGATATACTTTTCATACAAGAATGGATCACCATATGTATCGTTAATGTCAGTGTGTATAGGCCCATATTAACACATCACTGTGAATTCAAGCAGATGTCCAAGGCCAAATGATAATGGTGTGTTATTATATAGCATTTACGCTTCAGTGCTTTATAATAAATAAACATACATTCAAAATCACCCAACCTGTGTTGTTACGCCTTTATCAACCTCAGAAGGATGAAAGGCTGAATTGGCCTTGCCAGGATTAGAACCTGCAATCTGCAGATCACACACACATCGCAGCAGCGAGCGCTGAACCCACTGAGCTATCTTACCAACTGTAGCTATTATACCAGCTATAGTAAAATGAACAATTACATGTCTGAATATTCTCAGGGTCAGAAAGCAAGTTACACTCTATAGTGGATACCATTAAACTGATAAATGAGATTTAACAGCAGGTCAGTTCATCTGCAGGTCTGGTGCAAACTTGGCCACATGTCAAACCTGCGTGGATATACTTTTCAGGCTTCCAAGGTTGGCAAAATACATACCATTGCGGGGGTTCATAACTGTGTATTAAAGAATTTAAAGTAGCGCAAGGAAAAGCAGCGCACTCACATGGCATCCCATACTCTGGGCACTCGTTACCTCATACATGCAAACAAACATCCTGAACAGCATGCATTGGAGATAGGAAAGATAAACACATTACACCAAAGGATTAATTGTGACACAATGAAATCAAGGGCCACTTTATGTGCTATGGTCAAACATTTCTACACTGTACACACGCTTTTAGGCACAAGGATTGTGTCAAGTGACCAAGGACGCTGAGTGTTAGGGAGAATTCTCATTCTAAGGCTAATTTCCCTTACCTATAGAGTCTCCCAGCAGCTTTGCTGGATTTGAAGGGTTTGTTTTTTTCTCCTGCTAAGAGTGAGACTCTTTTGTGCACTCTTAGGCCTTTTTGCTATGTGTGTTCTAGGCTATTTTTGTGTTTAATGTCTATGGGGTTTTTCCCACCTCCATAGGAACCATCTTTATTCACATGTGTTACACAGCATTCTCCTTACAGTGACACAGCGGTGTCGTAGCGGCCCCCAAACATAGTCTCCATACCCTAGGACTGACTACTGTCTCCCAGGGCATATAAAGTCCCCATTGACTTTACTAGTCAATTTCTATGAACTAAACCAGTCCAACTCATCTCACTATGGAGGTACTGGTAAGGGTTCATAGTTTTTCCATTATGTTCATTTTCGAGAGGGTACCGTACAGTCCCTCTCTCAAAAGTTTCTGGCTGGTGACAGTGGTTACTACCGTAAATATTCAACTGCAAATATTTCCCTATGGGATTTTCCCATTGTTCGAGGCTACCACATTTTCTGACAGCCTCTAACATACCGCTGGTTTATTTTAATATTAACTTTACTCTGGTAGGTTTTATTTGGCAGAACTTTAATATAAATTCTTTCTCGTGTCTTTCTCCAAACTCCTAACCCAGGTCGGGGATCCTTTGTTCGCCCTTTTGGCGGGCTTCTACCAAGAAGCCCTCCTTTCGGCGCCACTGAGTCTGGGGTGGGTCCATTGTGTGGGAGGGGGAGTGAGACCCCTGGACAGGGTTGCCTCAGCAACCCATGTCGCCCTCTATCCTGATAGGCTGGAGGGTCTCCCGCCAAGATGACCACTCCACTGTGTGAGTGACAGCTAGGCTGTATGAATGGGGATCTTTTTGCATAAAAGCATGGTCCTGAGGAATGGAAGAGCAAGACGTCACCACTGGAACTAAGAAGCCGAAAAGGAGAGAAGCCAAAGACATCTGCAATGACTGAACCACCGGCAAAGCCCTGCTGCAGCGTCTCACCACTTTTCTTCACACAACGAGAGAAGATCTTCATCTGCAAGAGCCTTCTTCCCTTGAGCTGGTGGGGACAACCAGTTTGCCAATCGCCTTCCCGGACCTGCCTTGATCGAATCGCCAGTACCCTGTACTCGGAGGCTGGATAGCCAGGCACTAGTCCACCCGGACTGCGATTTAAAGGAGTGTACCTTTTATTCGTCGGGCAGCACCATGGCTGGTTTCATCCCTGAGTAGTGCAGTAACTTGAACCTTCCACCATTACGAGAGCCTCTCTTCCTCTGCTGAATCCCCCGAACTGCAGGAACTACCAGGAACAACCGCCACCGCAGGAGCCACTTCTTCATTTTAAAGGTACATTGTTCCGCCAGGCCGCCCTTTATACATGGTAGTGCTAAAGGTGTTTTAAATCCTTTATCTACCTGTTGGGTTGGCCGCCCCTCTCTTATAACATTGTCTTTCACCTTCTGCATCCACCTTTTCAAAATCGTTAACCAAAGACTTGACTGCAGCTACAAGAACATTTTGCTCCTGGGCCCTTGCCCTGTACCACTGACTCTGGCTAAATTTGTTAGAACTGCCTTCTCTAGATTGCTTCTCAACTAGAACTGTGTTGGTGCACCTACTTCTTATAACCACCTCTTCTTCCCAGTTTTAAACCTTGTGAAGTGCCATTTTGCTCAGTTTTCATTTAAGTATTGCCTAAACTGGTTCCCAAACTTATGGGAAGTGTTGCTAGGGTTAGTAAGAAGATATTTCTGTATAACTTGTGCTTTCCCTCCCTTGTGAGAAATTGCTAGAGTGCCATTTGTGTTTGGTTTTCACTGTGCCGTTTTGCTCAGTTTTCACTCCTACTCAAACTTGTCTACAATTTAACTAGGGAGTTGTGTATACTTTCTTTGACCAAATTTAACTTGCTTAATAGCTGTGATAAATGTGTTTAACTAGAAGTGTATAAAATAAATATATATTTTTTTTACTACAAAGCTTTGGTCAGTGTTTCCTTGTGCCATAGTACTGTAGGCCTATTGTGTAAACCCTGAATACTGCTCATCTCCCTCTTGACATAAGTCTGACTGCTCAGCCACAGCTACCAACTCAATCTTTGTGGTACGGACTGATACCAAAGAGGATTTGTTGCTCTCACCTGTAGTCCTAATCGTCTGTAGTGCTCCCTAAGGGAACTGCACAGGATTCTGCCTAACACTGAGACGGAATGTCTTGTGATGATCATAGCAGAGAAAACTGTAGAAAAAAACACGTCCTAACTGAAACTTGCGAAAAGCAAAATACATAGTCCTAAATTGATGCTTATTCTACTCTAAATGCTTTTTGAAAGTTTTTGTCTGCATTGTGAATTTGAGGTGTTTAAGAAAAGACTAAGGGGTCGATTCATGGAATTAATGTGCGCCGAAAATTCCCGCGCAGAGGTGCCAAAACATGCGAATCGCAGTAAAAGTGCAAAAATCTCAGTGCAAGTGCGAAAATCGCAGGGAAACCAGCGCACATCGATTCATGGAAGTCCGTGCGCGAGAAAAACATTGGATGTGCGCTGAAAATGTCATCCACTGCGAAATCGCACATAGCGCGGCGCACATCACAAAAGTAGGCGGAACACGGGGCGTAACACTCGGAATGGGGAACAACGTGTGAAAATATGGGCGTCACGCGGGAAGTACAGGAGGCAAGTGCGCGGAATGCCCACACGCTCGCCTACAACACGTATTCATGGAATCGAATAGGGCAAACCAGCGCACGGTCAAAGACACGCACAGGGCCAAACAAGTACGCCACAAGAAAGCAGGCGGTAGCGTCCCTGCGCATGAAAAAAATGTGCGTCAAAATGTGCGGTAACAAAAAGCACCCATATACAGCCATGATGAATGGTCCATACAGTGGCCCTCTAGGACAAATGAGGTGCAAAGGGGTACCGACAAACACGGACACCCGCTGTGTGAAAAATAGCGTGTGCGTGTGTCCCTGGGTGCGCGGGAAGTTCCACACGTGACTGGCCTGGGTACGTGTACTACGGGGTGCGCGGGAAGTTCCACACGCGATTAGCCTGGGTACGTGTGTTTCGGGGTGCGCGGGAAGTTCCACACGCGATTGGCCGGGTACGTGTGTTTCGGGGTGCGCGGGAAGTTCCACACGCGATTGGCCTGGGTACATTTACTTCAGGATGCGCGGGAAGTACCACACGCGATTGGCCTGGGTATGTGTACTTCGGGATGCACGGGAAGAACCACACGCGATTGGCCTGGGTACGTTTACTTCGGGTGCGCGGGAAGTACCATACGCGATTGGCCTGGGTACATGTACTTCGGGTGCGCGGGAAGTTCCACACGCGATTGGCCTGGGTATATGTATTCCGAGGTGCGCGGGAAGATTCACACACGATTTCAGCAGGGTACGTGTATTTCGGTGGTGCCGGGGAATGCTACACGTGATTTGGCCGTGTGGGTCCTCCCAGGTGTTCCCACTACACCCTCCATGGCCCCTGCAGGCAGCCCACACCACAGGGGACTACTCTGCACCCCTGCTCATGTCCCACAGGCAACCCATCCACCATGGCCATGACCCCCAGCCAACCCACATGTCACCTTGCACTACTGATCACAAACACATGTCTCCCAGCACCCCCAACCCCCAGCCACCAGGGGCAGCCTCCACCAGGCCCCCACTCATGTCTCCCACCACCCCACGCCCCAGCAGTGCAGGGGCAGCCTCCACCAGGCCCCCACTCATGTCTCCCACCACCCCCACCCCCCAGCCACCAGGGGCAGCCTCTACCAGGCCCCCACTCATGTCTCCCACCACCCCCACCCCCCAGCAGTGCAGGGGCAGCCTCCACCAGGCCCCCACTCATGTCTCCCACCACCCGCACCCCCCAGCAGTGCAGGGGGAGCCTCCACCAGGTCCCCACTCATGTCCCCCTGTACCCCCACCCCACAACCACCAGGGGCAGCCTCCACCAGGCCCCCACTCATATCTCCCACCACCTCCACCCCCCCAGCCACCAGGGGCATCCTCCACCAGGCCCCCACTCATGTCTCCCACCACCCCCACCCCCCAGCTTCCAGGGGGACCCTCCACCGGGCCCCCACCCATGTCTCCCTGAACCCCCACCCCCCAGCAGTGCAGGGGCAGCCTCCACCAGGCCCCCACTCATGTCTCCCACCACCCCCAGCCCCCAGCAGTGCAGGGGCAGCCTCCACCAGGCCCCCACTCATGTCCCCCTGCACCCCCACCCCCCAGCCACCAGGGGCAGCCTCCACCAGGCCCCCACTCATGTCTCCCACCACCCCCACCCCCCAGCAGTGCAGGGGCAGCCTCCACCAGGCCCCCACTCATGTCTCCCACCACCCCCACCCCCCAGCAGTGTAGGGGCAGCCTCCACCAGGCCCCCACTCATGTCCCCCTGCACCCCCACCCCGCACCACCAGGGGCAGTCTTCACCAGGCACCCACTCATGTCTCCCTGCACCCCCGCCCCCCAGCAGTGTAGGGTCAGCCTCCACCAGGACCCCACTCATGTCCCCCTGCACCCCCACCCCCCAGCCACCAGGGGCAGCCTCCACCAGGACCCCACTCATGTCTCCCACCACCCCCACCCCCCAGCCACCAGGGGCAGCCTCCACCAGGCCCCCGCTCACGTCTCCCACCACCCCCACCCCCCAGCAGTGCAGGGGCAGCCTCCACCAGGCCCCCACTCATGTCTCCCACCACCCCCACCCCCCAGCAGTGTAGGGGCAGCCTCCACCAGGCCCCCACTCATGTCCCCCTGCACCCCCACCCCCCGCCACCAGGGGCAGTCTCCACCAGGCACCCACTCATGTCTCCCTGCACCCCCACCCCCCAGCAGTGTAGGGGCAGCCTCCACCAGGCCCCCACTCATGTCCCCCTGCGCCCCCACCCCCCAGGGGCAGCCTCCACCAGGCCCCCACTCATGTCTCCCACCACCCCCACCCCCCAGCCACCAGGGGCAGCCTCCACCAGGCCCCCACTCATGTCTCCCACCACCCCCACCCCCCAGCAGTGCAGGGGCAGCCTCCACCAGGCCCCCACCCATGTCTCCCACCACCCCCACCCCCCAGCAGTGCAGGGGCAGCCTCCACCAGGCCCCCACCCATGTCTCCCACCCCCCCCACCCCCCAGCAGTGCAGGGGCAGCCTCCACCAGGCCCCCACTCATGTCTCCCACCACCCCCACCCACCAGCCACCAGGGGCAGCCTCCACCAGGCCCCCACTCATGTCTCCCACCACCACCACCCCCCAGCAGTGCAGGGGCAGCCTCCACCAGGCCCCCACTCATGTCTCCCTGCACCCCCACCCCCAGCCACCAGGGGCAGCCTCCACCAGGCCCCCACTCATGTCCCCTATCAACCCCACCCCCCAGCCACCAGGGGCAGCCTCCACCGGGCCCCCACTCATGTCTCCCACCACCCCCACCCCCCAGCAGTGCAGGGGCAGCCTCCACCAGGCCCCCACTCATGTCTCCCACCACCCCCACCCCCCAGCAGTGTAGGGGCAGCCTCCAACAGCCCCCCACTCATGTCCCCCTGCACCCCCACCCCCCAGCCACCAGGGGCAGCCTCCACCAGGCACCCACTCATGTCTCCCTGCACCCCCACCCCCCAGCCACCAGGGGCAGCCTCCACCAGGCCCCCACTCATGTCCCCCTGCACCCCCATGCCCCAGCCACCAGGGGCAGCCTCCACCAGGCCCCCACTCATGTCTCCCACCATCCCCACCCCCCAGCCAGCAGGGCCAGCCTCCATCAGGCCCTCACCCATGTCTCCCACCACCCCCACCCCCCAGCCACCAGGGGCATCCTCCACCAGGCCCCCACTCAAGTCCCCTATCACCCCCACCTCCCAGCAGTGCAGGGGCAGCCTCCACCAGGCCCCCACTCATGTCTCCCACCACCCCACCCCCCAGCCACCAGGGGAAGCCTCCACCAGGCCCCCACTCATGTCTCCCACCACCCCCACCCCCCAGCAGTGCTGGGGCAGCCTCCACTAGGCACCCACTCATGTCTCCCTGCACCCCCACCCCCCAGCCACCAGGGGCAGCATTCACCAGGCCCCCAATCATGTCTCCCACCACCCCACCCCCCAGCAGTGCAGGGGCAGCCTCCACCAGGCCACCACTCATGTCTCCCACCACCCCTACCTCCCAGCATCCAGGGGCACCCTCCACCAGGCCCCCACTCATGTCTCCCACCACCCCACCCCCCAGCAGTGCAGGGGCAGCCTCCACCAGGCACCCACTCATGTCCCCCTCCCATGTTTCCCACCACCCCCACCCCCCAGCAGTGCAGGGGCAGCCTCCACCAGGCCCCCACTCATGTCTCCCACCACCCCCACCCCCCAGCCACCAGGGGCAGCCTCCACCAGGCCCCCACTCATGTCTCCCACCACCACCACCCCCCAGCAGTGCAGGGGCAGCCTCCACCAGGCCCCCACTCATGTCTCCCTGCACCCCCACCCCCCAGCCACCAGGGGCAGCCTCCACCAGGCCCCCACTCATGTCCCCTATCACCCCCACCCCCCAGCCACCAGGGGCAGCCTCCACCGGGCCCCCACTCATGTCTCCCACCACCCCCACCCCCCAGCAGTGCAGGGGCAGCCTCCACCAGGCCCCCACTCATGTCTCCCACCACCCCCACCCCCCAGCAGTGTAGGGGCAGCCTCCACCAGGCCCCCACTCATGTCCCCCTGCACCCCCACCCCCCAGCCACCAGGGGCAGCCTCCACCAGGCACCCACTCATGTCGCCCACCACCCCCACCCCCCAGCCACCAGGGGCAGCCTCCACCAGGCCCCCACTCATGTCTCCCACCACCCCCACCCCCCAGCAGTGCAGGGGCAGCCTCCACCAGGCCCCCACTCATGTCTCCCACCACCCCCACCCCCCAGCAGTGTAGGGGCAGCCTCCACCAGGCCCCCACTCATGTCTCCCTGCACCCCCACCCCCCAGCCACCAGGGGCAGCCTCCACCAGGCACCCACTCATGTCGCCCACCACCCCCACCCCCCAGCCACCAGGGGCAGCCTCCACCAGGCCCCCACTCATGTCTCCCACCACCCCCACCCCCCAGCAGTGCAGGGGCAGCCTCCACCAGGCCCCCACTCATGTCTCCCACCACCCCCACACCCCAGCAGTGCAGGGGCAGCCTCCACCAGGCCCCCACTCATGTCTCCCACCACCCCCACACCCCAGCAGTGCAGGGGCAGCCTCCACCAGTCACCCACTCATGTCGCCCACCACCCCCACCCCCCAGCCACCAGGGGCAGACTCCACCAGGCCCCCACTCATGTCTCCCACCACCCCCACCCCCCAGCAGTGCAGGGGCAGCCTCCACTAGGCCCCCACTCATGTCTCCCACCACCCCCACACCCCAGCAGTGCAGGGGCAGCCTCCACCAGGCACCCACTCATGTCTCCCTGCACCCCCACCCCCCAGCCACCAGAGGCAGCCTCCACCAGGCCCCCACTCATGTCTCCCACCACCCCCACCCCCCAGCAGTGCAGGGGCAGCCTCCACCAGGCCCCCACTCATGTCCCCCTGCACCCCCACCCCCCAGCCACCAAGGGCAGCCTCCACCAGGCCCCCACTCATGTCTCCCACCACCCCCAGCCCCCAGCAGTGCAGGGGCAGCCTCCACCAGGCCCCCACTCATGTCCCCCTGCACCCCCAGCCACCAGGGGCAGCCTCCACCAGGCCCCCACTCATGTCTCCCTGCACCCCCACCCCCTACCAGTGCGATTTGCCTGGGTATGTGTGTTTCGGGGTGCGCGGGAAGTTCCACACGCGATTGGCCTGGGTACGTGTACTCCTGGGTGCGCGGGAAGTTCCACACACGATTGGCCTGGGTACGTGTACTTCGGGGTGCGCGGGAAGTTCCACACGCGATTGCCCTGGGTACGTGTATTTCGGTGTGCCCGTGAACTTCCACACGCGACTGGGCCTGTGAGAGTGGGGTACGTGTATTACAGGGGTGGGCGGGAATATTCACTCGCGAATGGGCCTGGGAGAGCGTGTTACGTGTATTCCTGGGGTGGGCGGGAAGATTCACACGTTCGCCTACGACGCACCGAAAAAATAAATGGTCCAATCCTGAAATACGTATGCTGGCGTACGTCGACCTGCACACCATAAAAGTGCGCGCAAACAACAAACAAGCTCAGACGCCAGGATGAATATACCGTTCCTAGCAGCAGTGGCCGTGGGTTACCAAAGGAGGAGGAGGAGGATAGTGAGGGCCCGAATTTTCACTCCCAGAACCAGCCTTTTTGGGATGCCTGATGACCATGTGTATGGGAGGTACAGGTTTCCACCACACATAATACTGGACCTGGTCAGTGAGTGGGAGGATGACCTCACATCACCCACCCTGTGCTCCCAAGCACTCAGCCCCTGGAGAAGGTCCTCAATGTACTGCACTTCCTGGCCACAGGATCATTTCAGCGGACAAGTGCCATAGTGGGTGGGGTGTCACAGGCCACGCAGTCCCGCTGCCTACACCAGGTCTTGAACATCATCACTGCACGCCCATCAGTCCGTAGGCACATATACCTGCCCAGGACACCTGCAGAAAGGCAGGCTGCCGCCCTCGATTTATACGGTGTGGCACAATTCCCCAAAGTGCTAGGTGCCATTGACTGCACCCATGTGGCACTACGTCCCCCCAGGGCATCTGAGCACATCTATAGGAACCGCAAACACGGGCATTCCATCAATGTGCAGGTAGTATGTAATGCCAAGGGAATCATCACCTCATATATGCCAACTATCCAAGGTCCACCCACGACAGCTTCATTTACCGAATGTCTACCCTAGAAGCTGGGCGGCATGGCGATACATGGCTGCTTGGTGAGTATGAATGCCACTGCACATGCATGCATGTCAGATGCAGAGTTATGTCACTACCCCACTAATGATAACCATCACCTCCTCACCAGGGGACAGTGCCTACCCTCTGAGAACCCACATGATGACGCCAATTCGGAACCCCATCACGCCTCCAGAGGTAAGATACAACACAGCCCATATTGCAACCCGGGGCATAGTGGAGTGCACATTCGGAGTGCTCAAGTCACGCTTTCGCTCGCTTGACCGTTCTGGCGGGCAGCTGTTATATGCGCCCCCAGTAGTGTGCAGGATCATAGTGGCAGCATGTGTCCTGCACAATGTTGCAACACGCCGGGGCCTGGCTGTGGACATGGTGGTGCCCCCACATCCCCAACCATATGCACGCCCGATGCGCATGGGAGGGGAGAGGGCACGGGGTGAGGCAGCCCATACGCAGCTGGTGGCTAATTACTTCACATAGAAATCACACCCCTGTGGAGTGCACACAGCCCTGGCACATACCATCTGATAAGCAATGATGACTCGACCTGACAATTATGTCCAACAAAGGGACAGTGAAATGTCAGAACCATAGCAGCCTGAGATTGTTCATGTGGAAGTGTCACAATGTGTGCATCCCTACCTACACAAACACCACCAATGCAGTGTCATCAAAAGACACACTTCCATGCTGCAGAAATGAATACCCACTTCCAAAATACTACATGAAAACAGTGCCATGTCACCCAACCCCTCCCCGGCACGGCCACACAACACACCATGGCATGTCATGCAATGTGAGAGCAAACAAATTAATCCACACAACATGCCCTAAGTGTCACCAGCTACAGTGTGCCTAATGGAAACATGGCCACACATGAAATGCTCACAGTAATGCAGGACCTACAACACACATTACCAAATACTTACCAAGAATACCAATCACCTACACAACCTCCAACCTACCTTAAACATGACATAACAGACTTAAAAATGTGCTAGCCTCACTACCTGATGATGCCAGCACTTCAAACACTTCCAAGTATACAGTGTTAGCGCCACGCGAGAGTGTAGGTGCACTGCTTACAACAGGGACTCCAGTTCCAAGGTGGACCGCCTTGTGAAGACATGAGAAATGGACCTGCAAATTTGGAGGATGAGATGTATGCAGAGGCACATATCAATACACCAAGCAGTGTACAATACAACAACAATATGCACTATGAATGTATACACATTATTGACTACAGACTGCCCACACATCGAATGGGAGTCCAATGTCAACATGTACGTCAATTTCACTTGGGCACACCCTTTGGAAGCCCATGGAAACGGGAAGCAGGAGGGGTGTGTGTCACAAAAACCCAAGCATCTGAACCAAAATCATGACCAGCCTGCATGTGCCCAGCCACAATGCAGCGTATGTCCACGGGAGCCACACAAGGCAACACACTGTCCCAAAAAAAAAAAAAATCAAAAATGGCCATTAATGGGCCCGGGGGGGGGGGGGGGGCGGTGGGGGAGGCCACCCAGGAGGTCCGAGGACAGGGTGCACACCAAAACCCACCTGTGTGGATCTTGCAAAAAAAAAAAAACACCTCCATGGGCTCATGGCCTACACGGCTACCCGATTGTGGGAGAATCACAGCTGTCGCTCTCCTCACCCTCTGCAGCTGCATCAAGAGGTGGTGGCACTATGGGAGGCTGCCCACGCAAAGCCCTAGTCTGTTCCTCCATGGCTGCAAGCATGCGGGTGTGGTAGGTTTCGTTCTGGAGGATAATTGTGAGGAGGTCCCCATGCAACAACTCACGGGATGCCCGGACCTCCGCCCTAGTTGCCTGCATCTCAGCTCAGAGCGTACGTGTGAGACGCTCCAGCTGCTGTTCTGTCCTTCTGTTTGTTGAAGCCTCAAGCTCAACAAGAGTCGTCCTGAGGTGAAGGAGTTCCACCCACAGGGCTTACCTGTGGCCCTGGGACTCTATCGAAATGGCTTCCTGCAGAGTCGCCAGTGCCGCCCGCCTGTCCCTGTCGGACGCCAAAATGTCCTCCCTGTGTGACTGGCAGATGGAGTCTGTTGCCTGCTGTAGTCGCTCCATCAGCCTTTCGGGGGGGACAATGGAAGTGGCCACCCTATCCATGGCCTGAGCCATCATCTCTGATGATGCTGCCTGTTGGGTTGCCATACCGTATATGGATTGCTCCCATGCGGTATTGCCAGGTGGCTGACGGCCACCACGTCGGCGGGCACCACACCTGTCTGGGGCAAGGCGAACTACGCCTTGCTGTGCCGGCACTGCCTGAGGCTGCAGGACTGCATTCCCCCTCTGATCTGCTGGCCCAGGAACAGGATCAGATGTCGCGGAGTGTGACCCTGCATCCGTAACCACCAAAGGCGTACCTGCCAACGCTGACATCCCCATTGAGGGTTCTAACCCTGGTGTAGGTGGGTCGGACAGAACAGAATCCCTCCCAGGAACACTCACCTGCGACGGCACATAGGTCTCATCATCCGAATCGACACCTGAATACAGCTCAGGGGAGGTGCAGCCAGAGACACCCCTTGAGAGCACGACCTGCAGCAGTTGTGGGTTCTCACCCACCACCACACCACGTCCCTCACTGGTGGTCGGTCGGCCCTCAGACCCCTCCTGGGTCTGCACCATCTCCACAACCCCAGCAGTATCAAGTGCGTCATCCCCTGCAAAGACATAAAAGAAAACAAATGGAAACAGGCATTAGCACTATGGCACACAATTAGGGCTGAGAGGCTACAGAAACAGTATTTGATTGACACATGTCCCACATGACTAAAACCCTCCCATGCATGCACCGTCACTGCGTGTGAAGGGTAGGCAGATGGCACACATTGATGACACCAAGATGGAAGATGAACACATTTGATGCATGCTGCCTAGCAGTGGCATCACACATTGGCCAGTGATTGGCAGGTCAAATACACATGCCATCACACAGATGGCATGTACCGTAGCCATGAAGTGAAGAGGGAGAGGAGGTCACCAATTGTTCATTCAGTCCAGTTTGCTATTGAAATTGATTATTCCATTTAAATGGTTCAAATGTTTAACCTGGAGCTGCCAGTCCAAAATGGCCCTATAGCACAGGGACATGTCTAAACAAATCATGTGCAGGAAACAAAGCCAGTCCACTGTACCATAGCCATTTCAGACATGTGACAATAGGACTGAGAAATCCAGAGTAAAAGTGGTGGTATGCAAACAATCTGCCTGAATAAACAGAGGTAAATGAGCAACAATGTTGTGGCAAGATGACACTCCAAGGGCAACTGGCGTGGTGTTGGGCTGGATGTCTAATGTTGGCAGAAGGGATGCTGCTATACCCAAATGCTGGTGCGCAGAATGTATAGGAAGAGGCACATGGGTGACCCAAACCACTCAGGCACACACACCCTCCCCTGGCACCCAAACAAAAGCCCTCCCACACACACCATGCACATGGTTGACACACACATGCATGTGCACTCACCGGACAATTCCTCGTAATCTGCCAGTTCTCCCACGCCTTGGATCTGTTCCTCCGTGACGTACGTCCCAGCAACCTGCTCATGTGGAGTGAGTTCCATGTCGTCTGCTGGAGACCCACCTCCAGTCACTAGAGTTGCGGCATGACTTGAGGCCAGCTTATTCTTTGCCCTGCGCTTCAGGTTATTCCAGCGCTTGTAGCATTCAGTAGCTGTGCGCCTCACGATTCCAAGGGCACTTATGATGTCCTCAATGGTCTGCCAGTGTGCCTGACATTGTGCAGGTGTGGTCTTGGATCCTGCAACAATCACCATTTCGCGGTCATGTGCGGACACGTACTCTACAAGTGCATTCAGTTCGGCCTCATTGAAGCTGGGCTTCCTTGACGGGCCGGACTGTGTAGCCGTGTCTGGGGCATCAGCCTCTACTGGACGAGCACTCTTCCTCTTCCGCTTGGAAGGTGGTGGGGATCCTGAGTGTCCTACGCCGCTCTGGACATTAGGGGCAGGAGTGTGGGATTGCACACTCAGCATGGGAGTTGGTGCAGGCATTAGCTGAAGTGTGATGGTGTCAGGGGGAATGTCAGCATGATGGACTTGGACCAACACTGTCCTGGCTGGGTGTGTGAGAGGTGGGGTGGATGGAGCCGCAGCTGCCCCTGCAGCCTTCCCAGCCTGCCTACGCGGGGCAGCAGATGACCTAGCTGCCCCTGATCCACGTGGCCTGATGACACCAACGTTCACCGGCGCACGTGGCCTAGACCTGCTGACCTGGAAGTCAGCCATGGAGTCACCCTGTGCCAGGTCTGGTTCCACAGTGGGCTGGTCCAACAAGGGCTGAGCATGGATGGTGTCAGCCACGTTAACCTCAACGAGGGGGGGGCATAGGTGTCCCTGACTGCTCCTCCACACATGGGGGGCTAGGGGCACCCTGCAAGTCACGGCCACGTCCCCAACCGGATCCACCATGGCCACCACTTGGGGCTCGGCCACCTTTGCCACCCTTTCGGCTTGTTCGCCTCCCAGCCATGGCACTGATGTTATTGTGCGTATGGGAGTCGATGTGAACTATTGTCCTGGGCAATTGGGGGTCAAAGGGGTTGGGTACCAGATGGTAATCGTACCCTAGTGCTCTAGCAAGGCTGTATGTCACCCCTGGGGAAAGATGACGGGTCACGCAACGCACATGCACCCCAAAAAAGGGATGTAAGGTGCACGCAACCCCTCCTAGACCACATGCGTGGAAAAATAAACCTGCACTACGCTGTGGCACCCAGAAACACAAGAATGAACGTATGCATGTCACACACAGCCTAGAATGACCTCTGAAGGGGTATGCGACACACGGGGCAAGCACAGATGTTAAATACGTGCGCAACTCACCGTCTGCCAGGAACAAAAGCGTGAAAAATATGCACGTGTGCGCGTTGGCAACACCCCCGCCAAAAGAAGAATTGTACGCTGTCTGAAGAGACAGGACAACCGTAGAAGGGAACACTGTTTCAGGAAACAGGCCCAGGAAAAAGAGGAAAAGAGAAAAAGCTGTCAGAGGTAACAGGGAGTACGAACTGTAAACGCTGTGAAGTAAATCGCGTGTGAACCAACAAGAAGTACAGATTTCACCCACTCGCACTCCACGAAAAGCACGTACAAGGAAATGGCGTTCTACATGTACCTTTTATACACATGTCACAGACGCGCATACGCGATGAGGCCATTTCCACCAATTACACGCTTTGCCACTCGGACGTGTATCTCTTTATTTTTAGACGCGCCATTCTCAACGGCCATGCGCGTGATGTCACAGCTGCGCGCATGGGGCCCTTTGGGCTAATGAAATCACGTATGCGTGCAGACGCGCTTACGCGCTAAGGGCCTTTCCTCGAATTACACGCAGACGTGCAGGATTTTCACGTGCCAAATCACTCCGTATCAAGCTGGCCACGCGTAAGCACACGGAAGACCACGCTCCTGCCCAGAAAGCCGATTTACTGCCCCCTAGAGCCCCGAGCACGCTCCCACCTGCCATCTGCTGCTGTTTGACTGCCTGCTGCCCACGTGCCCTGCCATTTGCTGCCTGCACATCAGCCAGGGGTGCTGTTGCTGTGACCACCCCTGCTGGAACCGAAGACTCCCGACTGGGATTCCATCGCTCCACAGGTGGAGCCCCAGGACCCATTTGCCCACCCACTCCTGCCTCTGGGGTTGTCATGTCGGACACTGCAACATCTGGCACCACTGACAACCCCCGGCCAGAGAGGCAGAGGGGCACCAGCTTCAGTGCCAGGGAAGTTGGTGTCCTGGTGGAGCAAGTCCTGGGGCAGTATGATGCCCTCTTCAGGAGTTCCTGTGCCGACAAGGAAGGACGGACTCGGATCTGGACGGACATCGTGACTGCCATCTACGCGGAGGGGGTGGCAGTCCGTGACTTCCAACATGTCAAGAAGCGCTGGGAGGACTTCAGGTCCAGGACCCTGAACAAGGCCCGGCGCCTCTTGAAGGCAGCGGATGCTAAGGGGCGCCGGGGCCACTTGTCGGAAGATCAGATGAGGGTCCTGGAACGCATATCCCCAGCGCTCCACGTCCAGGTCCTTGATAGGCAGAACCGTCTGGAGTCGAGCAGTAAGTGTACATGCATCCTGGTTGTAAACTGTGCGTGTGGTGATGTTTCAGTAGTGTGCAGGTTGCACATCTGTTTGTATGGGGTCGAGCATGGGTGGGGGTGTACAGGGCTGTGAGGCTAACACATGCGAGGGCTGTCATGTGTGAGACATGGATGGTGCTTGTGTGTGTAGGCTTGCATGCCAAATGCAGTTGTGTGGGCACACATGTTTGGATGAATGTGTATGTAAGTAGGCATGTTCGTGATGTCACGCATGTATGTTGTCTTCAGCTGCATGTATCAGCACTGTGTACATGTGCATGTGTGTGTATTTGACAAGGGTGCAACAGTGATGCAACATGGATGCATGTGACAGCGGGATGTGGAAGCCTGATTGGCAGATGTGACATGGATGCCCATCTGAACACTGCAACACTTGGCAGAGGTGTACACATGCATGCAAGTGTGGTGGTGTGTGTACATGTGTAGTGCACTCCCTGTGTTGCATGTGATGTCTGGCTCACCATTGCCTGCTCATGCTGTTGTATGTGTATGGATGGTGCTGGCAGTTGCGATATGGCTGTGGTATGGCTCATGTGTGCAAGTTGAAATGACATGTGTGTTGGGGATTGTGATGGCATGTCTGAGGTTTGCCAATGCCACTCATGTACAACTGTCATGTGTGTATGTGTCCATTGTACAGTGCCCTGATGTCTGTGTTTTATTTCTCCCTGTTTGCAGCGTCAACTGATGAAGAGGGCGGAGAAGGTGCTGTGGAGCACAGCGGCGGGGATCCCACCGCCAGCCGGAGATGCAAGGCCCGGCTCCCCTCCCAGGTTGTGATACCGTCGGGGAGTGAGGAGTCTGGTGCCGCGTCCCAGGCCGCGGCTGCCGGGGGGAGGTCCAAGAGGCAGAGTTGGACTCCTCGGCAGCAGAAGGGGCAGCTGGGACCCCACAGGGCCCAACGGGGGAAGATGGCACGGAGTCATCCAGGTTGGTGGGGGTTTGGTGGAGGAGGAGGCTGTGCAAGCAACAGAGAAGGGGTCTGGAGGTGGGGATTCCACTGGTGCTAGTGGTGCAGTGCAGGACCAGGGACAGGAGGCAGCACAGGCCGCCGCCAAGGTGCCTGTGTGCAATCCTGTTCCTGATCCTGTCCCTGCATCATCTTGCAACAGCAGGGATGCCTACGTCCAGACCCGTTTTCAGGCATGGGATGAGCTCACGCCAACTGGCGTTCCTCTGCCTGCGGATGTGGCTATCCGGGTCCGGGTTGAGCCTGTCCTGACTGGTGTGGCGTTGCGTCAACGGGCCATGCGAGGTGACCTGCAGTCTTTTCATGAGGAGACTGCACGTCATCTCGAATGGCTCGTTGACCGCGTCGGCCTACTGGGTGTTAGGGAGAATTCTCTGTTTAGGCTGAATTTCCTAACCTAGTGAGTCCCCCAGCAGCTTTGCTGGATTTCGGGAGTTTGTTTTTTCCATCCTGCCAAGAGTGAGACTCTTTTCCCCCACTCTTGGACATGTATGTGTGTAATTCCTTTGACTGTCAATGTGTTCTATGGGCTATGGGGTCTTTTACTCCATAGGGTCTCATATGTTTTTCTATGCGTGTTACACCGCACCCTACGTGCCATAACACTGGGGCGTCCTAGCGGACCTCCACCATAGACTCCATACCCGGGGACTGACTACTGTCTCCCCGGGCATGTAAAGTTACCATTGGCTTTACTAGACCTAAATTTACTAACATGGCTAGTACCAACCACCTTATTGTGGACGTACTAGTAGGGGTACTTCGATTACTCCTGGACCTGTAACTCGAGGGGGCACTGTCCCGTCCCCCCTCGTCGAGTTTTGGCTGGTGGCAGTGGAAACTACTTGTTATGTTCGACCCCGGAAATAACCCTATGGGATTCGTCCCATTGTTGGAGATTGATACTTTTCCTCGTTAATCTCTAACGTACCACCAGTCTACTTATCTTAAATAAGTTTACCAGATGGTATTTTCTGCCAGAACTCGGTTTTTAAAATGGCGTCTGTGTTCGTCTCTGTGACTCCTAAACCAAAGGTTGAGCCCTTTGTTCCACTTTTGGCGGGCCTCTGTACAGAGGCCCTCCAAAGTGGTGCCATTCTGTCTGGGTTACCACAGGGGTGTGGGAGGGGGTTTAGGCACCCTGGACCGAGTTGCCTTGCCAACTCAGGTCGCACTCTGGAGTGATTGGCCCAAGTGGTGAGCGTTCCCGCTCACCACTTAGCATGTGTTGATTGACAGCTAGGCTGAATGAATGGGGGTTTTCTGCATAAAAGCAGGGCTTTTGGGACTGGATCTTTAGAAGTCGCCACAGGACCTAAGAATCCGACGAGGGTAACGCTGAGCCGACCTGCAATGACGACACCTCCATTGGAGGCCTGCGAAACCGACTCACCACTTCCTGACGACAGAGGAGATCTCCCTGCCGGAGAGTCTCTTCCCCCTGACTGGTGGGAACAACCAGTCCCCTTTGCTTTTTATTCGCCTCAGGACTCAGTGGTCGAATTGCCCGTGCAGAGCACCCCGGCAACCGGATAGCCACTACCCCTGTACCGCGACCAAAAGGTGGTGCCTTGTGACGGAGCACTTCGCGGCTGGTCTCTTCTCTGGTGGTGCACCGGACTTCACTTTTATTCGACGACGAGAACCTCTCTACTCTTGGCAAAGACCCGACGTGCATCCACCACCAGGAACAACTGCCCCCGCCGGAGCTGCCCTCCACAACAAGGTACCGTGTCCGCCTGGCTTCCCTTTCGATCGGTTCGAGTGAGGTGTCTTAATCCTCTCCGTTCCGTTGGGTTGCCTCCAAGCTTTTCTCATTTGTTGTTCTGAACTAGTTCAATCTGCCGATAACAATTTGCTACAAAGACTTGAATGCATCTCCGCTAGAGACTTTTTGGCACATCGGGCCTCGCCTCTCTCCGAGTGGGCCTGGCCTCTGAACTTTATGATCTATTGTGATTCTTGCCTTCCTGCCTTGCATTTTATCCGCGAAGGATTGAACTGTGTTGATTTCATAACCTGCCTATCTTTTTCTCTCCCGTCCTAACTAATATTCGAGTGTCATCTAGGTTGAGGTATTCACCTCTGTCTGAAAATAAGTGGTACCAGTAGAACCTAGATAGAGTTGTCGAAGTATTGCTAGGGGGATTGATTGTTTTCTGCTTCGTAGAGTAATTGTGTTTGATTGTTTGCCGTGAATTTGCTATAGTGTTTTCCATAGATGTTCTGTTATAAATAAATGCCTTAATATCTTTACACTAAGCCTCGTTGCGTGTTTGCTTGTCTTGCTGTGAAGAATTACCCTATTTTGTATACTCCACATACTGCTCAACTTTTCTTGAGAGAAGTCTGACTGCTCAGCCACAGCTACCACGTGAATCTGTGTGGTGCAGACTGCTACCAAATGGGTTCACCGCCAACGCCTGTAGTCCTAAATCTTTTGCAGTGGTCCCAGAGGGAACTGCACAGGTTTCCGCCTAACACTGGGACAGGTCACCCAGGCCGGATTCCTCCGTTTGATGGGGCTTGCTGCGACCCCCTCCTCAACTGAACCCCCTATGCGCCAGTCGTCCTCCGTGCCATCTTCCCACCCATCAGTCACCTGGGTGCCCTGTGGAGCTGCCTCTGACAGTGCGGCCAGGTTGGTGGAGGAGGCATCCCTGCCACAGTCGGGAGTCGGACATCCAACAGGGGTGGCCACATCAACGACTGCACCCCAGCCAGCGGAGGACGTGCAGGCAGCAGGAGGCAGTGCACGGGCAGAGGCACAGCAGCAGCAGCAACGTGGTGGGAGCCATGATGGCTCGGGGCCTTCGACATCGGAGGGGCAGGCATCGGCCGGAGGGCAGGAGGACCCAGGACAGAAAGTGTCTTCCGTGTGGCAGCGGTTGGGCCACGCCATAGATGCGGAGCGGCAGCGGGCGGAAGAGGCACGGCTCACGATGGTCAGGGTGGAGAACTCCATGCGGAGGGCCCTGAGGCGGGCTGAGTGCCTCGAGGCAATACGCAGGGGGTTGGAGGTGGACACGTCGACGGCCCTGCGGACCCTCGGGCCATGGAGGAGGACCGCCTCCGGGACATTGAGCAGGAGTTCGATGATGCCCTGGCCCGGGACATCCAAAAGTGAGCCGTCGGACTAGCCCGCTGCCCTTGTAAATAGTTCTGTAGTTAGTGTTAGGTTTCCTTTGGTTTTGCATTTTTTTTGGACCTTTTGGACAATGGGCCACATTTTGTATATAGTTTTTTTTATTAGGTAGTGTTATTGGATAGGTTTCATTTCTTCTGTTGGGATCATGGACCCTGGCTTGTTTATCTGTATAAAATTGACTGTTGGATTTTCACAATTTACCCATGGAGCAATGGCTTTCAATTATAATTTTCCATTGGATTTTCTTTCGTGGACTGTGACTTTGGACAGCATTCCTTTGGATTATGATTTTTGGTTTTGCATTATTTCACGGACATGCTGCTTTTTATTTTTTGAATTCCCATTTCTGTTTGCTTATTTTTGATTCAATTTATGTTTCTTTTAATACATATTTTTTGTTCAAACTTCAATGTGTAGTATCATCTCATTGGTTTCATGCATATCATGATATGGGTTTTGAGATTCACTGACACCCATTGGGTGTACGTGAGGGACATGTGTTCATTTCCAAATTTGCAATTGGGGTTCTACCATGTTATTGCCATTTCTAAGTGGGTGGATGCAATACTCGGGTGGGTTTTTGGCATTTGGAGGCTGACCATAGGGGCCAGGGATCTAGATTGTGATGACATGTTGGCTGGGGGACATGAGTGGGGGCCTGGTGGAGGCTGCCCCTGCACTGCTGGGGGGTGGGGGTGGTGGGAGACATGAGTGGGGGCCTGGTGGAGGCTGCCCCTGCACTGGTGGGGGGTGGGGGTGGTGGGAGACATGAGTGGGGGCCTGGTGGAGGCTGCCCCTGCACTGGTGGGGGGTGGGGGTGGTGGGAGACATGAGTTGGGGCCTGGTGGAGGCTGCCCCTGCACTGCTGGGGGGTGGGGGTGATAGGGGACTTGAGTGGGGGCCTGGTGGAGGCTGCCCCTGCACTGCTGGGGTGTGGGGGTGATAGGGGACTTGTGTGGGGGCCTGGTGGAGGCTGCCCCTGCACTGCTGGGGGGTGGGGGTGGTGGGAGACATGAGTGGGGGCCTGGTGGAGGCTGCCCCTGCACTGCTGGGGGGTGGGGGTGATAGGGGACTTGAGTGGGGGCCTGGTGGAGGCTGCCCCTGCACTGCTGGGGGTTGGGGGTGATAGGGGATTTGAGTGGGGGCCTGGTGGAGGCTGCCCCTGGTGGCTGGGGGGTGGGGGTGGTGGGAGACATGTGTGGGGCCTGGTGGAGGCTGCCCCTGCACTGCTGGGGGGTGGGGGTGATAGGGGACTTGAGTGGGGGCCTGGTGGAGGCTGCCCCTGGTGGCTGGGGCGTGGGGGTGGTGGGAGACATGAGTGGGGGCCTGGTGGAGGCTACCCCTACACTGCTGGGGGGTGGGGGTGGTGGTTGACATGAGTGGGGGCCTGGTGGAGGATGCCCCTGCACTGCTGGGGGGTGATAGAGGTCTTGAGTGGGGGCCTGGTGGAGGCTGCCCCTGCACTGCTGGGGGGTGGGGGTGGTGGGAGACATGAGTGGGGGCCTGGTGGAGGCTGCCCGTGGATGCTGGGGGGTGGGGGTGGTGGGAGACATGAGTGGGGGCCTGGTGGAGGCTGCCCCTGCACTGCTGGGGGGTGGGGGTGGTGGGAGACATGAGTGGGGGCCTGGTGGAGGCTGCCCCTACACTGCTGGGGGGTGGGGGTGGTGGGAGACATGAGTGGGGGCCTGGTGGAGGCTGCCCCTGCACTGCTGGGGGGTGGGGGTGATAGGGGACTTGAGTGGGGGCCTGGTGGAGGCTGCCCCTAGTGGCTGGGGGGTGGGAGTGGTGGGAGACATGAGTGGGGGGCTGGTGGAGGCTGCCCCTGCACAGCTGGGGGGTGGGGGTGGTGGGAGACATGGGTGGGGGCCTGGTGGAGGCTGCCCCTGGATGCTGGGGGGTGGGGGTGGTGGGAGACAAGAGTGGGGGCCTGGTGGAGGCTGCCCCTGCACTGCTGGGGGGTGGGGGTGATAGGGGACTTGAGTGGGGGCCTGGTGGAGGCTGCCCCTACACTGCTGGGGGGTGGGGGTGGTGGGAGACATGAGTGGGGGCCTGGAGGAGGATGCCCCTGCACTGCTGGGGGGTGGGGGTGATAGGGGACTCGAATGGGGGCCTGGTGGAGGCTGCCCCTGCACTGCTGGGGGGTGGGGGTGGTGGGAGACATGGGTGGGGGCCTGGTGGAGGCTGCCCCTGGATGCTGGGGGGTGGGGGCGGTGGGAGACATGAGTGGGGGCCTGGTGGAGGCTGCCTCTGCACTGCTGGGGGGTGGGGGTGATAGAGGACTTGAGTGGGGGCCTTGTGGAGGCTGCCCCTGCACTGCTGGGGGGTGGGGGTGATAGGGGGCTTGAGTGGGGGCCTGGTGGAGGCTGCCCCTGCACTGCTGGGGGGTGGGGGTGGTGGGAGACATGAGTGGGGGCCTGGTGGAGGCTGCCCCTGCACTGCAGGGGGGTGGGGGTGGTGGGAGACATGAGTGGGGGCCTGGTGGAGGCTGCCCCTGCACTGCTGGGGGGTGGGGATGGTGGGAGACATGAGTGGGGGCCTGGTGGAGGCTGCCCCTGCACTGCTGGGGGGTGGGGGTGGTGGGAGACATGAGTGGGGGCCTGGTGGAGGCTGCCCCTGGATGCTGGGGGGTGGGGGTGGTGGGAGACATGAGTGGGGGCCTGGCGGAGGCTGCCCCTGCACTGCTGGGGGGTGGGGGTAATAGGGGACTTGAGTGGGGGCCTGGTGGAGGATGCCCCTGGTGGCTGGGGGTGGGGGTGATAGGGGACTTGAATGGGGGCCTGGTGGAGGCTGCTCCTGGGGGGTGGGGGTGGTGGGAGACATGAGTGGGGGCCTGGTGGAGGCTGCCCCTGCACTGCTGGGGGGTTGGGGTGGTTGGAGACATGAGTGGGGGCCTGGTGGAAGCTGCCCCTGCACTGCTGGGGGGTGGGGGTGATAGGGGACTTGAGTGGGGGCCTGGTGGAGGCTGCCCCTGCACTGCTGGGGGGTGGGGGTGATAGGGGACTTGAGTGGGGGCCTGGCGGAGGCTGCCCCTGCACTGCTGGGGGGTGGGGGTGATAGGGGACTTGAGTGTGGGCCTGGCGGAGGCTGCCCCTGCACTGCTGGGGGGTGGGGGTGATAGGGGACTTGAGTGGGGGCCAGGTGGAGGCTGCCCCTGCACTGCTGGGGGGTGGGGGTGATAGGGGACTTCAGTGGGGGCCTGGTGGAGGCTGCCCCTGCACTGCTGGGGGGTGGGGGTGGTGGGAGACATGAGTGGGGGCCTGGTGGAGGCTGCCCCTGCACTGCTGGGGGGTGGGGGTGGTGGGAGACATGAGTGGGGGCCTGGTGGAGGCTGCCCCTGCACTGCTGGGGGGTGGGGGTGGTGGGAGACATGAGTGGGGGCCTGGTGGAGGCTGCCCCTGCACTGCTGGGGGGTGGGGGTGGTGGGAGACATGAGTGGGGGCCTGGTGGAGGCTGCCCCTGCACTGCTGGGGGGTGGGGGTGGTGGGAGACATGGGTGGGTGCCTGGTGGAGGCTGCCCCTGGTGGCTGGGGCGTGGGGGTGGTGGGAGACATGAGTGGGGGCCTGGTGGAGGCTGCCCCTGCACTGCTGGGGGTGGGGGTGATAGGGGACTTGAGTGGGGGCCTGGTGGAGGATGCCCCTGGTGGCTGGGGGGTGGGGGTGATAGGGGACTTGAGTGGGGGCCTGGTGGAGGCTGCCTCTGGTGGCTGGGGTTGGGGGTGGTGGGAGACATGAGTGGGGGCCTGGTGGAGGCTGCCCCTGCACTGCTGGGGGGTGGGGGTGGTGGGAGACATGAGTGGGGGCCTGGTGGAGGCTGCCCCTGGATGCTGAGGGGTGGGGGTGGTGGGAGGCATGCGTGGGGGCCTGGTGGAGGCTGCGCCTGCACTGCTGGGGGGTGGGGGTGATAGGGGACTTGAGTGGGGGCCTGGTGGAGGCTGCCCCTGCACTGCTGGGGGGTGGGGGTGATAGGGGACTTGAGTGGGGGCCTGGTGGAGGCTGCCCCTGCACTGCTGGGGGGGAGTGGTGGGAGACATGAGTGGGGGCCTGGTGGAGGCTGCCCCTGGTGGATGGTGGGTGAGGGTGGTGGGAGACATGAGTGGGGGCCTGGTGGAGGCTGCCCCTGCACTGCTGGGGGGTGGGGGTGGTGGGAGACTTGAGTGGGGGCCTGGTGGAGGATGCCCCTGGTGGCTGGGGGGTGGGGGTGGTGGGAGACATGAGTGGGGGCCTGGTGGAGGCTGGCCCTACACTGCTGGGGGGTGTGGGTGGTGGGAGACATGAGTGGGGGCCTGGTG
This sequence comes from Ambystoma mexicanum, assembly GCF_040938575.1. NCBI lineage: Eukaryota > Metazoa > Chordata > Amphibia > Caudata > Ambystomatidae > Ambystoma > Ambystoma mexicanum. The sequence continues at coordinate 599,318,705 of NC_090933.1, forward strand.
GAGGCTGCCCCTACACTGCTGGGGGGTGGGGGTGGTGGGAGACATGAGTGGGGGCCTGGTGGAGGCTGCGCCTACACTGCTGGGGGGTGGGGGTGGTGGGAGACATGAGTGGGGGCCTGGTGGAGGCTGCCCCTGCACTGCTGGGGGTGGGGGTGATAGGGGACTTGAGTGGGGGCCTGGTGGAGGCTGCCCTGGTGGCTGGGGGGTGGGCGTGGTGGGAGACATGAGTGGGGGCCTGTTGGAGGCTGCCCCTGCACTGCTGGGGGTGGGGGTGGTGGGATACATGGGTGGGGGCCTGGTGGAGGCTGCTCCTGGATCCTGGGGGGTGGGGGTGGTGGGAGACATGAGTGGGGGCCTGGTGGAGGTTGCCCCTGCACTGCTGGGGGGTGGGGGTGATAGGGGACTTGAGTGGGGGGCTGGTGGAGGCTTCCCCTGCACTGCTGGGGGGTGGGGGTGGTGGGAGACATGAGTGGGGGCCTGGTGGAGGCTGCCCCTGCACTGCTGGGGGGTGGGGGTGGTGGGAGACATGAGTGGGGGCCTGGTGGAGGCTGCCGCTGGATGGTGGGGGGTGGGGGTGGTGGGAGACATGAGTGGGGGCCTGGTGGAGGCTGCCGCTGGATGTTGGGGGGTGGGGGTGGGGGTGGTGTGAGATATGAGTGGGGGCCTGGTGGAGGCTGCCCCTGCACTGCTGGGGGGTGGGGGTGATAGGGGACTTGAGTGGGGGCCTGGTGGAGGATGCCCCTGGTGGCTAGGGGGTGGGGGTGGTGGGAGACATGAGTGGGGGCCTGGTGGAGGCTACCCATACACTGCTGGGGGGTGGGGGTGGTGGGAGACATGAGTGGGGGCCTGGTGGAGGCTGCCCCTGGTGGCTGGGGGTGGGGGTGGTGGGAGACATGAGTGGGGGCCTGGTGGAGGCTGCCCCTGCACTGCTGGGGGGTGGGGGTGATAGGGGACTTGAATGGGGGCCTGGTGGAGGATGCCCCTGGTGGCTGGGGGGTGGGGGTGGTGGGAGACATGAGTGGGGGCCTGGTGGAGGCTGCCCCTGCACTGCTGGGGGGTGGGGGTGGTGGGAGACATGAGTGGGGGCCTGGTGGAGGCTGCCCCTGCACTGCTGGGGGGTGGGGGTGGTGGGAGACATGAGTGGGGCCTGGTGGAGGCTGCCCCTGCACTGCTGGGGGGGTGGGGGTGGTGGGAGACATGAGTGGGGGCCTGGTGGAGGCTGCCCCTGCACTGCTGGGGGGTGGGGGTGGTGGGAGACATGAGTGGGGGCCTGGTGGAGGCTGCCCCTGCACTGCTGGGGGGTGGGGGTGGTGGGAGACATGAGTGGGGGCCTGGTGGAGGCTGCCCCTGCACTGCTGGGGGGTGGGGGTGGTGGGAGACATGAGTGGGGCCTGGTGGAGGCTGCCCCTGCACTGCTGGGGGGGTGGGGGTGGTGGGAGACATGAGTGGGGGCCTGGTGGAGGCTGCCCCTGCACTGCTGGGGGGTGGGGGTGGTGGGAGACATGAGTGCGGGCCTGGTGGAGGCTGCCGCTGGATGGTGGGGGGTGGGGGTGGTGGGAGACATGAGTGGGGGCCTGGTGGAGGCTGCCCCTGCACTGCTGGGGGGTGGGGGTGATAGGGGACTTGAGTGGGGGCCTGGTGGAGGATGCCCCTGGTGGCTAGGGGGTGGGGGTGGTGGGAGACATGAGTGGGGGCCTGGTGGAGGCTGCCCCTACACTGCTGGGGGGTGGGGGTGGTGGGAGACATGAGTGGTGGCCTGGTGGAGGCTGCCCCTGGTGGCTGGGGGGTGGGGGTGGTGGGAGACATGAGTGGGGGCCTGGTGGAGGCTGCCCCTGCACTGCTGGGGGGTGGGGGTGGTGGGAGACATGAGTGGGGGCCTGGTGGAGGCTGCCCCTGCACTGCTGGGGGGTGGGGGTTATAGGGGACTTGAGTGGGGCCTGGTGGAGGATGCCACTGGTGGTTGGGTGGTGGGGGTGGTGTGAGACATGAGTGGGGGCCTGGTGGAGGCTGCCCCTGCACTGCTGGGGGGTGGGGGTGATAGGGGACTTGAGTGGGGGCCTGGTGGAGGCTGCCCCTGCACTGCTGGGGGGTGGGGGTGATAGGGGACTTGAGTGGGGGCCTGGTGGAGGCTGCCCCTGCACTGCTGGGGGGTGGGGGTGGTGGGAGACATGAGTGGGGGCCTGGTGGAGGCTGCCCCTGGTGGCTGGGGGTGGGGGTGGTGGGAGACATGAGTGGGGGCCTGGTGGAGGCTGCACCTGCACTGCTGGGGGGTGGGGGTGATAGGGGACTTGAATGGGGGCCTGGTGGAGGATGCCCCTGGTGGCTGGGGGGTGGGGGTGGTGGGAGACATGAGTGGGGGCCTGGTGGAGGCTGCCCCTACACTGCTGGGGGGTGGGGGTGGTGGGAGACATGAGTGGGGGCCTGGTGGAGGCTGCCCCTGCACTGCTGGGGGGTGGGGGTGGTGGGAGACATGAGTGGGGGCCTGGTGGAGGCTGCCCCTGCACTGCTGGGGGGTGGGGGTGGTGGGAGACATGAGTGGGGCCTGGTGGAGGCTGCCCCTGCACTGCTGGGGGGGTGGGGGTGGTGGGAGACATGAGTGGGGGCCTGGTGGAGGCTGCCCCTGCACTGCTGGGGGGTGGGGGTGGTGGGAGACATGAGTGGGGCCTGGTGGAGGCTGCCCCTGCACTGCTGGGGGGTGGGGGTGGTGGGAGACATGAGTGGGGGCCTGGTGGAGGCTGCCCCTGCACTGCTGGGGGGTGGGGGTGGTGGGAGACATGAGTGCGGGCCTGGTGGAGGCTGCCGCTGGATGGTGGGGGGTGGGGGTGGTGGGAGACATGAGTGGGGGCCTGGTGGAGGCTGCCCCTGCACTGCTGGGGGGTGGGGGTGATAGGGGACTTGAGTGGGGGCCTGGTGGAGGATGCCCCTGGTGGCTAGGGGGTGGGGGTGGTGGGAGACATGAGTGGGGGCCTGGTGGAGGCTGCCCCTACACTGCTGGGGGGTGGGGGTGGTGGGAGACATGAGTGGGGGCCTGGTGGAGGCTGCCCCTGGTGGCTGGGGGGTGGGGGTGGTGGGAGACATGAGTGGGGGCCTGGTGGAGGCTGCCCCTGCACTGCTGGGGGGTGGGGGTGGTGGGAGACATGAGTGGGGGCCTGGTGGAGGCTGCCCCTGCACTGCTGGGGGGTGGGGGTGGTGGGAGACATGAGTGGGGCCTGGTGGAGGCTGCCCCTGCACTGCTGGGGGGGTGGGGGTGGTGGGAGACATGAGTGGGGGCCTGGTGGAGGCTGCCCCTGCACTGCTGGGGGGTGGGGGTGGTGGGAGACATGAGTGCGGGCCTGGTGGAGGCTGCCGCTGGATGGTGGGGGGTGGGGGTGGTGGGAGACATGAGTGGGGGCCTGGTGGAGGCTGCCCCTGCACTGCTGGGGGGTGGGGGTGATAGGGGACTTGAGTGGGGGCCTGGTGGAGGATGCCCCTGGTGGCTAGGGGGTGGGGGTGGTGGGAGACATGAGTGGGGGCCTGGTGGAGGCTGCCCCTACACTGCTGGGGGGTGGGGGTGGTGGGAGACATGAGTGGTGGCCTGGTGGAGGCTGCCCCTGGTGGCTGGGGGGTGGGGGTGGTGGGAGACATGAGTGGGGGCCTGGTGGAGGCTGCCCCTGCACTGCTGGGGGGTGGGGGTGGTGGGAGACATGAGTGGGGGCCTGGTGGAGGCTGCCCCTGCACTGCTGGGGGGTGGGGGTTATAGGGGACTTGAGTGGGGCCTGGTGGAGGATGCCACTGGTGGTTGGGTGGTGGGGGTGGTGTGAGACATGAGTGGGGGCCTGGTGGAGGCTGCCCCTGCACTGCTGGGGGGTGGGGGTGATAGGGGACTTGAGTGGGGGCCTGGTGGAGGCTGCCCCTGCACTGCTGGGGGGTGGGGGTGATAGGGGACTTGAGTGGGGGCCTGGTGGAGGCTGCCCCTGCACTGCTGGGGGGTGGGGGTGGTGGGAGACATGAGTGGGGGCCTGGTGGAGGCTGCCCCTGGTGGCTGGGGGTGGGGGTGGTGGGAGACATGAGTGGGGGCCTGGTGGAGGCTGCACCTGCACTGCTGGGGGGTGGGGGTGATAGGGGACTTGAATGGGGGCCTGGTGGAGGATGCCCCTGGTGGCTGGGGGGTGGGGGTGGTGGGAGACATGAGTGGGGGCCTGGTGGAGGCTGCCCCTACACTGCTGGGGGGTGGGGGTGGTGGGAGACATGAGTGGGGGCCTGGTGGAGGCTGCCCCTGCACTGCTGGGGGGTGGGGGTGGTGGGAGACATGAGTGGGGGCCTGGTGGAGGCTGCCCCTGCACTGCTGGGGGGTGGGGGTGGTGGGAGACATGAGTGGGGCCTGGTGGAGGCTGCCCCTGCACTGCTGGGGGGGTGGGGGTGGTGGGAGACATGAGTGGGGGCCTGGTGGAGGCTGCCCCTGCACTGCTGGGGGGTGGGGGTGGTGGGAGACATGAGTGGGGCCTGGTGGAGGCTGCCCCTGCACTGCTGGGGGGTGGGGGTGGTGGGAGACATGAGTGGGGGCCTGGTGGAGGCTGCCCCTGCACTGCTGGGGGGTGGGGGTGGTGGGAGACATGAGTGCGGGCCTGGTGGAGGCTGCCGCTGGATGGTGGGGGGTGGGGGTGGTGGGAGACATGAGTGGGGGCCTGGTGGAGGCTGCCCCTGCACTGCTGGGGGGTGGGGGTGATAGGGGACTTGAGTGGGGGCCTGGTGGAGGATGCCCCTGGTGGCTAGGGGGTGGGGGTGGTGGGAGACATGAGTGGGGGCCTGGTGGAGGCTGCCCCTACACTGCTGGGGGGTGGGGGTGGTGGGAGACATGAGTGGGGGCCTGGTGGAGGCTGCCCCTGGTGGCTGGGGGGTGGGGGTGGTGGGAGACATGAGTGGGGGCCTGGTGGAGGCTGCCCCTGCACTGCTGGGGGGTGGGGGTGGTGGGAGACATGAGTGGGGGCCTGGTGGAGGCTGCCCCTGCACTGCTGGGGGGTGGGGGTTATAGGGGACTTGAGTGGGGCCTGGTGGAGGATGCCACTGGTGGTTGGGTGGTGGGGGTGGTGTGAGACATGAGTGGGGGCCTGGTGGAGGCTGCCCCTGCACTGCTGGGGGGTGGGGGTGATAGGGGACTTGAGTGGGGGCCTGGTGGAGGCTGCCCCTGCACTGCTGGGGGGTGGGGGTGATAGGGGACTTGAGTGGGGGCCTGGTGGAGGCTGCCCCTGCACTGCTGGGGGGTGGGGGTGGTGGGAGACATGAGTGGGGGCCTGGTGGAGGCTGCCCCTGGTGGCTGGGGGTGGGGGTGGTGGGAGACATGAGTGGGGGCCTGGTGGAGGCTGCACCTGCACTGCTGGGGGGTGGGGGTGATAGGGGACTTGAATGGGGGCCTGGTGGAGGATGCCCCTGGTGGCTGGGGGGTGGGGGTGGTGGGAGACATGAGTGGGGGCCTGGTGGAGGCTGCCCCTACACTGCTGGGGGGTGGGGGTGGTGGGAGACATGAGTGGGGGCCTGGTGGAGGCTGCCCCTGCACTGCTGGGGGGTGGGGGTGGTGGGAGACATGAGTGGGGGCCTGGTGGAGGCTGCCCCTGCACTGCTGGGGGGTGGGGGTGGTGGGAGACATGAGTGGGGCCTGGTGGAGGCTGCCCCTGCACTGCTGGGGGGGTGGGGGTGGTGGGAGACATGAGTGGGGGCCTGGTGGAGGCTGCCCCTGCACTGCTGGGGGGTGGGGGTGGTGGGAGACATGAGTGCGGGCCTGGTGGAGGCTGACGCTGGATGGTGGGGGGTGGGGGTGGTGGGAGACATGAGTGGGGGCCTGGTGGAGGCTGCCCCTGCACTGCTGGGGGGTGGGGGTGATAGGGGACTTGAGTGGGGGCCTGGTGGAGGATGCCCCTGGTGGCTAGGGGGTGGGGGTGGTGGGAGACATGAGTGGGGGCCTGGTGGAGGCTGCCCCTACACTGCTGGGGGGTGGGGGTGGTGGGAGACATGAGTGGGGGCCTGGTGGAGGCTGCCCCTGGTGGCTGGGGGGTGGGGGTGGTGGGAGACATGAGTGGGGGCCTGGTGGAGGCTGCCCCTGCACTGCTGGGCGGTGGGGGTGGTGGGAGACATGAGTGGGGGCCTGGTGGAGGCTGCCCCTGCACTGCTGGGGGGTGGGGGTGATAGGGGACTTGAGTGGGGCCTGGTGGAGGATGCCACTGGTGGTTGGGTGGTGGGGGTGGTGTGAGACATGAGTGGGGGCCTGGTGGAGGCTGCCCCTGCACTGCTGGGGGGTGGGGGTGATAGGGGACTTGAGTGGGGGCCTGGTGGAGGCTGCCCCTGCACTGCTGGGGGGTGGGGGTGATAGGGGACTTGAGTGGGGGCCTGGTGGAGGCTGCCCCTGCACTGCTGGGGGGTGGGGGTGGTGGGAGACATGGGTGGGGGCCTGGTGGAGGCTGCCCCTGCACTGCTGGGGGGTGGGGGTGGTGGGAGACATGAGTGGGGGCCTGGTGGAGGCTGCCCCTGCACTGCTGGGGGGTGGGAGTGGTGGGAGACATGGGTGGGGGCCTGGTGGAGGCTGCCCCTGCACTGCTGGGGGGTGGGAGTGGTGGGAGACATGAGTGGGGGCCTGGTGGAGGCTGCCCCTGCACTGCTGGGGGGTGGGGGTGATAGGGGACTTGAGTGGGGTCCTGGTGGAGGCTGCCCCTGCACTGCTGGGGGGTGAGGGTGATAGGGGAGTTGAGTGGGGGCCTGGTGGAGGCTGCCCCTGGTGACTGGGGGTGCAGGGGGACATGCGTTGGTGGGCAGTAGTGCAAGGTGACATGTGGGTTGGCTGGGGGGCATGGCCATGGTGGATGGGGTGCCTGCGGGACATGTGCAGGGTAGGCCCCTGTGGTGTGGGCCACCTGCATGGGCCGTGGAGGGTGTAGAGGGAACACCTGGGAGGACCCACACGTGCAATTCACGTGTGGTGCTCCTCGCGCACCCCTGGAATACACGTACCCTGATGGAATCGCGTGTGATACTTCCTGCGCACCCCTGAAATACACGTACCATGCTGCTTTTGCATGTGATACTTCCGACGCACCCCTGGAATACACGTACCCTGATGGAATCGCGTGTGATACTTCCCGCGCACCCCTGAAATACACGTACCATGCTGCTTTTGCGTGTGATACTTCCCACGCACCCTTGGAATACATGCACCCTTTTGGAATCGCGTGTGATACTTCACGCGCACCCCGGAAATCCACGTACCCTGATGCTTTTGTGTGTGATACTTCTCGCACACCCCTGGAATGCACGTGCCCTGATGGAATAGCGTGTGTTACTTCCCACGCACCCCTGATGTACACGTACCCAGGACAATCGCGTGTGGGACTTCCCGCGAACCACTGAAATACACGTTCCCCGCTTGGCGTTTGCTGTTTGCCAGCCCTGTGAACTGGTCCAGGGTTAGCGCAGCCCTTTGCGCTGATTTGGGGATTGTGAAGGCTTTTCCTTGCGCGAGGGCGTTCTTGGGGGCGTAACTGGCGCTGCTGCAGGGTCGCTGCGCCACTCTGCGCCACGGCTGGTTTCTGAGGCTAAAATCTGTGAATACGCTGTGCGATGAAAAGGATTTTTTCGCACGCGGCTGGCGCAGTGTATCGCACGGGGACACTGTGCGCCAGCCGCGTGCGCCATTTTTGTGCGAATTTCTATGAATTACCCTCTTAATCAGTGACTCATCCCCTGAAGCGTGCCTGAAATAAACCTTTAATGACTCTATTAATTATTCCAGAAAGATACATTATTTGTTATTCTCATGCTTTTTCTTTTTAGGGTCAATGCTCAAAGTGTTATACTTGTGGAACCCCCTGTTTTTTTTAGGAGGCATGAACAAGAAAGCCATCCACTCCAGAAATAAAGAGCGCTGGCCACAGCCCTGGAGCTTCAAGTTAAAAATAAAATAAGAACATATCTTTTACATTGTGCAACCCCTGATGAACCCAAAATGACGTCCCTTGAGGGCACCCCGCAGCCACTGTATTTTATTTCTGAGTCCACGTCAAGCATTGAAGGCAGTGCAGGACACAGCTTGACATAGAACACACCATTGTCTGCGGGAACCTGGGCACAACCGCCTCCTGACACATGCTGGGTCCACGTGGCCACAAGGAGAGGCACAGTCATGAGGGTTGGGACGCAACATACAGTTATTAGTCCCGGAACATGGGGGGGGGGAACATTTGCCTGCGCTGGTAATGCTGTGCACGGGGATGCCGGGGCCACGGTGTCAGAAAGCACCTCACAGTCACTGGGTGCCCCACGTTGGTACCTGTTCTTTTATAGATAATTGCCGGAGATGTCTTATTCAATGAGCTGTAGTTCTTAGCTCATTGGTGTACATGAGGGCCAAATGTTAGGTTGCGGTCACGGGCAACCATGTTACACTCACCGGTCGAGAGCAGCCATAGCCCCGTGAAGCAGATGCTGTGCTGACCCTCTCTTTCCGCCAGGTAGAAGTATGAGTATAGCAAAGGGGGGCAGTCCTGCGGCAATACCATGCAGCCCCATTATTCATCATACAGCAGCAGCTGCTCCGCAATCACTCTCACCCAGGCGGGTGTGCTCGTTCCCACAGCGGCAACGACCGCGCCCCAAGGGAGGAGTGTTTTATATGTGTCACCTGTGGGCCGCAGCACGCCGCTTCGTCCCCTTGCGTCCCCTTGCATCAGCAGGAACCTGCATTCACTTAGTGCGCCATACACCACCTTCTCCAGACGGGAGTGCCTGTTAGGGAGAATTCTCAAAATGTGCTAATTCCTCTACCTTCGAGACCCCCAGCTCTTTTGCTGAACTTTGGGACTCTGTACTTTTTAATTCTGTTTGTTTTCTGTGTTTATTTCTTTTGGTTATGGAGTTTTAGACAACTCCATAGGCATCATCTTTTTCATGTGTGTCACACAGCACCCTCAGTGCGGTGACACAGGGAAGCCTTTAGGCTGTCCCAAGGTTTAAATACCTTCTCTGGGATAAACTACTGTTTCCCAGAGAATGTAAGGTTAAATTGACTTTACTAGTCTCTTTAAATTCATAGACCCAACACACACTATCTTCCTATAGAGCGCTGGAGGGGTTACCTAGTATCCCCTGTGTCTAGAAACTCATGTAGCAGTCAAATGCTACCCTTTCCTATCGAAATGGCTGGTGGCAGTGGTTTTACAATGAACTACCATGATTTTTCCCGACCGCGAACACTGGTAGCTAAAAATCACGGGAGCCATGTTTTTCAAGATGGCGCTTTAAGCCCCTTTGTTTAAACGAGTCCTGGTCTTCTTTTTTTGACATTTCTTTTTGGAAAGGTCCTTCTAGCATTTGTCTCTGCACGCCAAACTAGGTTTGGTCCCTTTGTTTCCATGCCTTTGGCGGGCTTCAGGACTAAAGACCGCCTCTGGCGTCTGAGTGTCTGGGGTGGGCAGGAAGTGAGGGAGGTGCCCGAAACTCCTGTGCTTAGTCTCCTAGAAGACCCAAATGCACTCTGGCTTGATTGGCTTATCTGACTGTCCGGCAAGGACAGCCACCCTGCTGGGTGAGTGGTAGCTAGGCTGGAATGAATGGGAGAAAACTGTTTAAAAGGCGAGTCTCTTGGACTGAAAAGCAGAGTCAACCACTGGAACAAAAGAACCGAAAACGAGCTGGAAGAGGACGGCTGCTGCAACTCCTGGACAGTTGGTTTGCCCGGTGAAGCCCTGCTGCAGGTCCGAATCCCCAAGTTCATCTCAACAGAGAAGCCCCTTCAAGGACAACTTCTTCCTTTGAGTTGGTGGGACCAATCAACTCGTAAGCCACCTGGATACCATTCTCGTAGCTGGTTAGGATTAACCAGGGGGAAGGACACCAGCTTGTGTGCTTGACGATAGCTACTCGAACTGAAGATCTTCCATTTTGGCAGATTGTTTGACCCATGCTTGTGCAGTGCAGGAGTCCCCCGATGTCCTCCCTCTTGTCCCCACGACTGAGGCTCAGGAACAGCGAGATCAGCAGGAACTGCGAGGAACCAACATCTTCGGCTGCATCTTTTCTTCATATTAAGGTACTGTGGCAACCCGATTGAGAGAACTTACCTCTCGCGGCGAAAGTTCTTGAAACTTTCCCAACTTGCAGGCCTAATTAGCTTGTGACCCAACATATGATTCTTTTACGTATAAACTACTTCTGAGAACTTTGGCAAAGACTTTACCGTTTACTACAAGAACTGCTCTTTCCTATCCAAGACACTAGTCCATTGACTTTGGCCTAGGCCTATTGAACTGAATCGAGTCCTCTAGTGAACTGAAACTATTTGCACTGCCTAAGAAAGTATTTGTGATCTATTCTATAACTTGTGCCTTTTTACTCCCATTCAAAGTAACTGAAATGCCGTTTTGCTCCTATTTCAGGGGAGCCTAATTTACTCAGAAACGTATTGGTTTGGTATTGAAGTATATTTGTGTATAATATTAAGTTGCCTCCTTCTAGTAAATGTTTTCTAAATGATTGTGTAATAAATTAATAAGTGTTTTACCAAGAAACCTTGAGTGTAAGTGTCTACTTGAACCAATGTGATTATAAGACCTCTGTGTAACATCCTTGTACTGCTCACATTCCCTCTTGAGATAAGCCTGGCTGCTCAGCTCGCTACCACAAAACTGTGTAGTACAGACTTATATCAAAGGTTAGTTTTGCTTACATCTCTAGTCCTAATTGTATGTGGTGGTCCCAGAGGGTACTGCATGCAATTTTGCCTAACAGTGCCCCTCTTGTGCAGCTGCCCGCCGCTCTCCTTGACACAGTGGCTGAAACTGCTGCACCGCCTTTTCTGCTCTGTGGGTGTCCCACCTGGCACCAGTACTGCAGCGGCTCCTACTCCGACTCGCCCCCCAGGCGGGAGCAGCACCTTACTGCAGGGGCAGAGGCTGCGCCTCAGCGGCAATGTAAGCCGCTCCTCTCACCATCACCCTATCAGTGCGGGACATCTTCCCTGCTGCTCCTCTTTTCGCTGCCACACACGGCGTGTGCCGTCCTTGCCGGGAGAATGGCGGTCACCAGGGCTGCTCCTGACAGCGATGGCCGGTGCATGTAAGCCCGCACCGGGGACTCTGGCAGCGGGTGCCCATGCAGCACGGTACCTCATCAGCCATGCTGATTGTTGACGTCCAAGATCCGGCATGGATGTTGGGAGCCGCACATGAACGTCCCCCTGCTTGTGCTGGTGTGGCCAGGCAACATGCGAGTTCCTTCAGACATCATCGCTAGTTATGGGGTCCAGCAGCTGAAGGCTGCCTCAACATACACACAGGAGTCGGTGAGTTTAGTGTGAAATTGGTGCACAGAAAGTCGTGCACCTCTTTTATTGACAGAACCACAGAGTGTGTGCCATGTGTGCACACCACGTGATTGCACGAGCCCAGGAGGTGCTTAAATCACAACAAATGTAATTAAACAGGTCACGTGCAATGCATCATATGCTTATGAAATGACCTAAATAAAGCCATCACGTTTTAAATGCAATCACAATGATGAACAAAAGTAACAGATCGAGAATTAAAATGTAACTATTCCGTTCTTCCTGTTGAACTTTCCTTGTGCTAGCCAATTCCAACAAAACGCAGAAAAAAAATGTAATACTTTATTCCTTGCACATCCAACATTTTGCTTACACCGGTCGGCAGGATTTCCTAGTTCTGTCAAGTGTTTCCTTGGAGTAATCTAGGTCTTCCTATCACTTCTGTGTTAGTTAACAACCACAGGAAATTATATCACACCTCTTGGAAAGCCTGTCTAAAATTATCCATCAGCACGGTTGCCTGGAGGAAATGATGTATTAGTAACATTAGAAAGAGGACTCATTTGTTTTTACGTGCGAAAAACAAATGTTGCAAAATGTTTCTTTTCATTCTGTAAGGTGGGCATGGTATCAAATAGTGAATAAAGGCACAAGTGATCACAGTTCAAGGGTGTTTATTGAACTTCAATGGGTGGTTGAACACCTATCTAACCATAAATCTACGTATGGGAGCAAACTACAACAATCAAATAATAAATAAAGCAGCCCTAGTGAAGTCTCTGTCAAAATAAAAGGGCTTATACAAATACACCTATTGTCAATCCTTACTTCTAAATACAAATGGTGTGGGATGACAATGAATGCAAAAGAAAAGTGTTCAAGAAAGAATATGTCAGGATAGTTGAAGAGTTGCTTTCCTTCCCCATGTTTTTCAGCACGGGACAAGGTGGCACGTTCAAGCTTCGCACACACTCTAGCTTCTCTGACACGAGGATACAGTTCAAAGCATAGGCACCAGAGTCTTCTGTGCCAAAGTCTCTTTACCATTCAAAGGGCCTCATTCTGAGTAGGGCACAAAGGGATACTGGGCATCATTAAGGACATCAGTGCCGGTAATCCCTTTGCGCCCTATTCCGAGGTCCCTTAGCGGGTCCCTTCCTTAACGCCTGGTCTGACCAGGTGTTCAGGACGGGACCCATTAAGGGACTTTGGCGCTAATAACGGTACCGCAAATTGCGGTACCGTTATTAGCTACTTCCCCATTCCCATTGAGCCCTATAGGGTCTCAAATGGGGAATGGATTTTTCAATGGGGACTTACCGGTCCCGCAAAGGTCGGACTACGCCGGTAAGTCCCCATTGAACCAGGTCGGAGTCGGTATCGGTATGGGACGTAGTCATGGCGCAAATAGCGCCATGACTACCTCCATACTGGGAATGAGGCCCAAAAGTTCCTTTCTTGTCAGGTTTTTCAAATTCACAACTTCTCAGGTCCACTGTTCACCGTGGGTCCCTCTCCTTCAGGTCCGGACCCCCCTTTATCACAATATTCACAATTGGTCCCCCTCTAACGGGCTCAGACCATGGATCTCCGTCCTTCAGGCTTGGATCACTTTAACACAATGTTCTCAATTGGTCTCCCCCGTTCGGGTTCGGACTGTGTAAAGAATCATACACTTTCGATTATGCGATGGATTATGCTTAAAACATCACAGGACCACTTTGATTTACTTCATTTCTCATTCTTATCTTTCACTTTTTACAGTTATTCACTTTTAGCTGAACACCTTACAGAGACCTTCGATTGAGCACACTTGTGGTGATGGACCACTCTGTCACAGGTGTAGTATCTTTCTTCTCTTAGTTCAAGCATCCATCAGCAATTGAGCTTTACTTGCATCTTTCATCACACGCGTTAACAATCTTCTTTATTACGCTTGTTATACAATATTGCCGCTTGCAACCTTGACTTCAATACAGACCGGTTTTGCATCAGTCTTCCCAACTCACTCACCGGCTGTGTTAATCTTACTGGCATTGCTTTAATCTTGGAGCCAAGGACAATACCACGGCAGCTGCTGCTCCTCCCTGACTCGATCAGCCATGCAGGAGGGCCACGGGTATCTGCGGCACACAATGCAGGACTCTTCAATCTTGTTTCCTGGCCTTACACCTCTCGATCCGAAGGACTTTGGAAAATAACCGTTTCCCGTCGGAAGGTCAAGGGTATCTCCCTGTCAAAACTCAAAGGGACACAACTCAAACCACAGAAGCCAAATAGATCGACCCTCCCACCGTGGTTGGCATGGACGCCTGAATATTTATAACACAGGTAGCCACGTGGCAGCCAATGGAGGGGAGAAGGAGTTAGGGAAAGGGTGTGGACAGATAAGGGGAAAGTAGGGGAGAGATAACATGCATGTAGACAACAATCAATCCTACTGACAACCTGTATTCCTAAGCCTAACCTCCAAGACCTACTTAGTTCTACTCGTACCTAACTCCTGCCTCTCTGCGTAATTCATTTACCATAGCATGTGCTTCATCAGCCCAAACAAATATGAAAGCACATATAACAACGTGTTAGCAAACATGAAACATGTCACAAAACACCATACATAGAACTTATGGGATCAAAATGTAAGACATGGTTTTTAACAGCAAGCTGTATGGCACAAACCAGGGAATTTCCCTTTAGTGAAGAAACAAGACACATGACCCAGTGGGCTATCAAAAGCAACAAACAAACATTACATTTAGCAGCGTTCTTATTAACTTGCCTAGAGGAGCCACCCCTATACAGCATGTAACATTGATAATAACGTGTCCTTAACGTTCTTTGTTAGCACTAATGGCCTGCTTTAAACCTTGTGGCATGTGTAATGCAAAAAAGGTGTTTACCAGCATAAACCGCAAGCAACGTGTCTTTAACCTCTCTCATTTACTTTTGAGGTTTGCTTTCATCTCCACTGGCATGATCACAACAAAAAACATAATATGCAGAGAAGCGTGTCTTTAACGCCTCCCCTCCTGTTCATTTCAAGTTGCCGGTAGTTTACACACGGCACGCATACTCATTCCCCACTCAGCGTATAATGGAGACGTGAACACCAATATTTGCCCACTCAGCATATAATGGAGACATGAACACCAATATTTCCCCACAGCATAGGAAAATGCGAGGGTACTTATTTGTATGTCTGGGTGCCACACAAGGTCACCCAGACTTTGAAGAATGACGCGTGGTTACTGCCGGGTCTGCCTCTGTTCGCCTCCGCGGCCGTGCTCCTAAAGCAGCATACCTGCGGCATTGCAAGTTTGTCCAAAGGTCCTCACCACCATCGAATGCTGTGGCCACCCGTGCTGCACATCCTTAATTATGCGCAATAGAGCACGGGAGGCTGACTGTTATGAAGCCACATAATCACACCCAGCTGGTTCGCCGCGTGAACATTCTAAACTACACGTTGGACTACAGGTTGCTTGGAATTGTAGTTCCAAGCTATTTTCTGCCATTTATGCGCCTTCTCTTGCCGCAACCCGATTTCCTGACACTCCCTCATGGTGCACCCTTCTTGGTTTGCCGTCTTTCTCCCCTCATTCAGCTGCCGTTTAGAAAACACTATTCCTTCATGTGCTTTGCCTTGCTCAGAGTGTGCTATCATGCTCCGCCTTTTTTCCTAATGGGGAAGCTTAATGGAAGTCAGGTGTGAGTTGTTACGATTAATTGCCTGACCTTGCCTGCCCATAGTATTGGGACATATTAGGTACAATGCTCGGGTGTGAGTCTGTTTTCTCCCAGAGCGGGCAGTCCGTGCGAAAGTGTTCGTAAAGGGAAAGGGGGGTAGAGTTCCTAAATATCCTACTGGTTAGGACGGGGTAAAGATGTTACAGGGAAGGGGATACCACATTTCGCCATCAGGAGTCCCACTCCCACTCCCCGAAGACCCCTCACCCAGGTAATCCTCCCGCACTGGTCCACCCCCAGGAACTGGATCCAAAAGCAATGGCTGTGTCCTGGCCACCTGGATGACAGATCCCCAGGGACTAGTGGGTGAGAAACCTTCTGGTTTCTCACAATTCCCAGGACGTTGATGTCCTTATTTGGCATACCATCCATGCACCATTTTGGACAACTCATCTCTTATTGCCACTTAGTCTATATGGTGAATCATTGATACCAAACACAAGATGAAGCATAGCTTTTAAGGTGCTGACAAAAGTACGCTTCCCACTAGCCTGCACGCTTCACTCCATCTTCACCATGTTATCATAAGATGTCCTGTCCATATTGACCACACAATGTTCTAGGCGCTTTGCATCACAGAACAGTTTTTCGCTTTGGCCTTTCGCAAGTCAGTGGACAGCCCGGGTCTGCTGGGCAATTCTTTTTGTCACCCGATTTGGCTTCTTCCGCTTCATATTTGTATTGGTTTTTTTAACACACGCTAAAAGAAATCAGGGCACAAGTATCATTAAGTATGAAAAACCGTACATGTCATTGCTTGTTTTGAGTTTGCTTTTTTAGTTCATGGACATCTTTATAAAGGCAATCTTAACTCCGATATTACAGTTTTAAGCTGTAAGAGGAGGCAATGCTGGCCACTATGTGATTATGATGTTCAGGTGTAAAGACTGGAGGGGGTATCTGTACTTCTGCCCACTATATGGTTGGAGTAGAGGCACAGAGTACTGAGAAGATAGGCCCAAAATGCTACAATAAAGGAAAGAACTCAATAATCAGAGTAACTCCTGGTGCACTAGAAAACACAGCTTTATTCAAAAACAAATGGCAGCTGGGAGAGCGCATAAAATACAATCACAAAATGGCGACAGGTACAATAACTTTTTATGCCCAAAACTCATCATGAAAGATGTCACAAATAGATATTATCATAAAACCTCTATTCTAGTCCTGGATTGTACAGTACAGTATAGGATATATGGTTATCTATAAGGGAACCTCATTAGAATTGGTTTCTCTACAACTCTTCCCAGGTAAAACCTTCTACAAATGATACATTTCAATGCAACACTTCATTGGTTGGCGCTCTACCACACTAGTCGATAATCGGAACATAAGGTAATTGGCCAGTTTTAAGCTCATTGGACTTGGCCACCTTCAAACTGTGCCATGTTACGTGGTGAGGAAGGAGGGATGGACAAACTACTACGATCCAGTTTAAAGAAGATACTCCCTACTCGTTCCAAGGCCTGATGTTTTCACTATCAGTCTGGTTCATGGCCTTGGCGTGCTGCACCTGTGTCTGGATGTTGTAAGCGGATTCAATTCAACACTACAGCTAAGTCAATGCCTAGTCTGGGATGCTGATGGAAACCCTTATTTATATATTGTTATGGCAAGTTATAATCTGGATGATGAACCCTTGTATAACACCCCTCTCTGAGAATCCCCCTGACCCCACTGAGGCAAGAAGTCGATTTGTTTTGCAAATTTAAAAGGTTTATTTGGAAAATTAAACAATATATATATATATATATATATATCACACTTCTATAAATAAATTGATAATGGATAGTACACTTGTGAATATGAGCAGTAATCAGCAATAGGTAATCCTACAGTAGCACAGTTCTTTACAATCAGTGAGGAGTTAGTATAGGATGGATAAGGTAGCAAAATACTTTTATGGTTTCAAGGGAAAAGCAATGAGGGATAAAATGCAGTACAGAAATACTTGATATGATTTTAGCAAAAGATAAGATAATAACTTTTTCTCTGGCAATTCACCCACCCGCACACAGTTCTCAGTAAAGCAATCAAATACAATACGAAATTCAGTTCCCCCCCAGCAAGCTTAGAGGAAACAGGTAGAAGTTTGAAACACAGGCCCAAAATGCTTTTAAATGTGATGGCAATGGATGGGAAAATGTGCTAACTGATTTTAATTCCCTCTAGAGTTCAGGGTGAGTGAGAGATGCTTGTTGGTATTAGTTCAGGCTCACTTCAGCAATGCTCTATGAGCTATTACCAGGTTGCAAACAGATTTTAACAAAGAAAAGAATGGAGCTGCTATTTTGACAAGTGGAGAAATTGAGCCAAATCGCAAATCGCGGTAAATTTCACGAGTGCGTAAATCGTGATTGCGGAAAAAGTATAGGGAGTAGGAAGTCGGTTCCTGGTTCGTTGAAAAGCCTAGAATCACAGCTTTAAAATGAAAGTTAAATTTCGTTCCTAGCCCAAACGGTTCAAGAGATACGGACAATTTAATAAAGGTAGATTTTCGGATTTAAAGTAAAACTCAAAATGACAGATGACAGTTTTCAGTTTAAAAGATGACAGAATGACACGATTCTAGGAGGCAGTTCTAATAGGCTAAAATAGTTTGGATTATATTATTTTAAACTAAGAGATTGGTTTTGGCACAATGAGTACTCACACTATATTTTTTAAATGAATGGGCCTCGTCACGGATCTGGTCAACACGTCCTGCGGCGGTTCTCTGTGCTCGGCGGGTCAATCAGGCACTGGTTCTGCTCACAGCGATCCGGATCTCTGGTTCTGCTCACAGCAGTCTGGGTCAGGTCTGCGGTTCCGGCAAAAGTTCTTGGCACAGAATTCAAACAGCTCGCCCGGCTGTGGAATAGTTTGCAGATGATTTTAAGGATGCTGAGGCCTGCTGAGAATAGTTCTCAGTTTGTGGGTTTAGGCCCTTGCTTTAAGTTCTGAAGTAAAGTTCTGGTCTTTGGAGATTGATGGATGTGAAGTCTGGAGTCTCCCGGCAGAGCGTCCCACAGAAAATGGAATTGAATGTCTCTACCTGTCCCAGCAGTCTCTTTTTATGTGTTTTAAAAAGTGGGTGGAGAGGCTAGCATCGCTAAGCCTGCCCCTCTCTTGATTTGACAGGTCAATAGATTCTTTGGTCGCTGATTTGGGAAGGGATAGTGTGTCAGAGTGATGTCATTTTTATGACCTGCAGAAATGACACTCCCCTGGTCAATGAGCACACACATCTATTCCTGATCCAAATACATATTTCCCAGGTACACAGTTGTTTGACATCACATACACACATCATATATTACTAAAGATAGTCTCTGTCCCGACTCTGGCGTTTCTAGGAGCTCGCATTAAAAAATGGCAACTTATTTTCGATTTTAGTGGGTTTTGCAACATTGTTTTTTCATCAAAAATTAAACAAAGGTACATTTCCCTTCCACATATATCCCAGTAACTTTCCATGTCTCTAGCTTAAATACAGTGTCTACAATAATCATAATTAGCGGGGTTTTGCCCCAGAACATGGTACAAATCGGAGTTTGGACTCAAATCGTGAGGGCATTTTCCATGCTAAGACTCTCAAAGTTGTACATTCCTGTCATTTGGTTACAATAAGTTATCACTGTTTCTATAAAATATATATTTGTTGCAATTCAACTCCCCAAAGTGTTTGGGTCCGCCTCCAGAAGTCTGGGTGGGTCAGTGATCACATGTCTCTCCTTGCTGGCAGAGGGCTGTTGACAGGAAACACTCAAAATTAACATACCCCATTCAACTGAAAGAGCCTTTTGTGTGGGCTCCAGCAGGCTGCCTGGAAGTCTCTCCTCAATCAATCAACAGGGTCATGTGATATCCTGCCTCCTGGTGTGGGAATCTCTTCAAGAGATACGGACAATTTAATAAAGGTAGATTTTCGGATTTAAAGTAAATCTCAAAATGACAGATGACAGTTTTCAGTTTAAAAGATGACAGAATGACACGATTCTAGGAGGCAGTTCTAATAGGCTAAAATAGTTTGGATTATATTATTTTAAACTAAGAGATTGGTTTTGGCACAATGAGTACTCACACTATATTTTTTAAATGAATGGGCCTCGTCACGGATCTGGTCAACACGTCCTGCGGCGGTTCTCTGTGCTCGGCGGGTCAATCAGGCACTGGTTCTGCTCACAGCGATCCGGATCTCTGGTTCTGCTCACAGCAGTCTGGGTCAGGTCTGCGGTTCCGGCAAAAGTTCTTGGCACAGAATTCAAACAGCTCGCCCGGCTGTGGAATAGTTTGCAGATGATTTTAAGGATGCTGAGGCCTGCTGAGAAGAATTCTCAGTTTGTGGGTTTAGGCCCTTGCTTTAAGTTCTGAAGTAAAGTTCTGGTCTTTGGAGATTGATGGATGTGAAGTCTGGAGTCTCCCGGCAGAGCGTCCCACAGAAAATGGAATTGAATGTCTCTACCTGTCCCAGCAGTCTCTTTTTATGTGTTTTAAAAAGTGGGTGGAGAGGCTAGCATCACTAAGCCTGCCCCTCTCTTGATTTGACAGGTCAATAGATTCTTTGGTCGCTGATTTGGGAAGGGATAGTGTGTCAGAGTGATGTCATTTTTATGACCTGCAGAAATGACACTCCCCTGGTCAATGAGCACACACACCTATTCCTGATCCAAATACATATTTCCCAGGTACACAGTTGTTTGACATCACATACACACATCATATATTACTAAAGATAGTCTCTGTCCCGACTCTGGCGTTTCTAGGAGCTCGCATCAAAAAATGGCAACTTATTTTCGATTTTAGTGGGTTTTGCAACATTGGTTTTTCATCAAAAATTAAACAAAGGTACATTTCCCTTCCACATATATCCCAGTAACTTTCCATGTCTCTAGCTTAAATACAGTGTCTACAATAATCATAATTAGCGGGGTTTTGCCCCAGAACATGGTACAAATCGGAGTTTGGACTCAAATCGTGAGGGCATTTTCCATGCTAAGACTCTCAAAGTTGTACATTCCTGTCATTTGGTTACAATAAGTTATCACTGTTTCTATAAAATATATATTTGTTGCAATTCAACTCCCCAAAGTGTTTGGGTCCGCCTCCAGAAGTCTGGGTGGGTCAGTGATCACATGTCTCTCCTTGCTGGCAGAGGGCTGTTGACAGGAAACACTCAAAATTAACATACCCCATTCAACTGAAAGAGCCTTTTGTGTGGGCTCCAGCAGGCTGCCTGGAAGTCTCTCCTCAATCAATCAACAGGGTCATGTGATATCCTGCCTCCTGGTGTGGGAATCTCTGAGGTGTTAAGGTTTCCCAGCCTCTTGGCCTCTGGGAACAGCAGGTGGCTAAGATTTTCAATTAACCAACATGCTTTGTAGTCCCTGTTGACTCAGGTCCCTTTGTCAGCCAGTTCTCCTGTCAGAGTTTAGACCGCTAGCGCCGCCTTGGGGAATTTGTCGGTACTGCATCCATTTTTGAGTTGTCTTGAATTTGACAGGAGATTTTTGCTATTGTCCTGATAGGCATCCTGACATTAGAGTGGTTATGTGGAACCCCCCTCACAAGAAGGTTGAATCTTTAGAGTGGTCTTGTGCCAACTGTGCAGTTCTCCTGGATTCTGGCGTGAATGTGGGCGGCGATAGCTCATCCCCACATCCACCCAGTCTATTGATTTAGTTTGTTCTGGGATAGAATAATGGGCGGCGACAGCTAATCCCCACATCTACCCAGTCGATTGATTTAGTTTGTTCTGGGATAGAATAATGGGCGGCGACAGTTCATACCCATATCTACCCAGTCTATTGATTCAACATGGGTCAAAACCCTTGACAATGTGCTAAGGAAATTGCAGGTTATCATTCTAATTGGCTCTGTCATCAATGACCATTGTTTCAGTCACGTGGTACAGGACCACTGTTCCGCACCTAATTTAATCTATTTATTGGATTTTCTGCTGTCTGAATGTATGTGTGCATTCTTATGGTGTTCACTTGGGAAGATGTATATTCGTTTGTTAGGCGATGAATTGGCATGGTACCTACTCGCACCTGGCATTCTAGGATATGTGTATTTCTTACTGATTCTCTCTGAAACTAATTAATTTTAACAATTCTTCTGTGTGACCTGGGAAATGTTATCTGGTGTGGTTTCAACTTGCAATGCCGAACTCCCTTTGGCGCACTGACCTTGGTCACTAGGGCCTACTGTCTGAGCTCCTCAAGGCTTGAAAACCCTGTGTTAAGCAATTTTATGTCAGGCTACAGTATTTCAGAATTGAGGCCTTGTTGGGTTTAATGTAAAATGGCAGTTCTTTGGTTAATTTTCCACCATGTTGTGCCCTTCGCCTCTAACATGTTGATGTTCTTAGTGTCTTCACACATGTATTCTCTGTATCTATGTGCAATTATTCTTCATGTCTGCAGGCATGTGTTCTTCATGTCTGCATGCACGTTTTCTTCTTGTCTACATGCTCTTCATGTCTGTTCTGTGTACTTTGTGTGTGTGCCGCCATTTAATTACTCCCTACCTATGTGTATAATAAGTGCAACTACCTGCCACCCTATTTGTGTCACACCATCTATTCTACTCAATGCAAAACTACAAGGCTCTGAACATTTTAATTACAACGTACTGCACCTTCCTCAGCTTATACTTTCATTTGTGATCGTGATGGTGAACAGGTGGGGCTGTTGGGGACATGGCCAATACTGGTGCAACTCTCATCTCCATTCTCCCAGCCAAGGTTCTCTAATGATAGCTATCGACGAGAAATCAAGGCTGAAACTCAAGGCAGGTGATGCAGGCTGGTTCTTAGGTATAGTGAATCCACAATCTCCCCCAATGGTATATCCACTCACTATGTTAGGTGATAACACAGTTCCTTTATCAAAGGATAAAAAGTCAGGTAGGTATATACAAGTAAATAAGACTCACCTTGTACTAGAAATCTAAACAAGTAACTTAATATATACTGTTCTATGTAGTACCACTGTTACCTTTAAATTCAGTTATCATGCACCAACTGCTGACAGTTATTAAAAAGCTTTTATTTGGCAAGCGTTAACCTCATAAACATCACTGTAGAAAGGCAGGTCATACTTAGAACATAGGCAGAATGCTTTCTTTAGGGTAAATATGCAATACTGTTTGAGGATCCACCCCCCACCTGGGTAACATGTACGGGTATATTTAGGTGTGAATTATGTTGTATATTACAGCACAGTCAGAATATGTTCAATGATAGTCTTCTTATCTTTCTACAGATCCCAATACCCCAAAGTACCTGGGAAGCCACAGGAGAACAGGATTGAAGACAGATCTGTGACCCATTAGAAACATCCTGAGAATGGAAGATGCTCTTCCTTGCCACAGCACTATGGGTGCCTTGGAAGGCGAAGTGACAGAGCTTCTCTGTTTCACTTGACGATGCGCCTCAAGGATGGACACACATTGGAAGAAGGAGTCACTGGGACGTTGGTGTCGAGCAGGAGAGGGAACCAACCAGGGTCGGAAAGGCAGTAATGCAGGTCTGTTGCAATGGTGTCCGTTGTCGGGTTGCCACGCTCGTTATGTATGTCTCACAAAGATGAAACTTGCTGTGGACTTCAACAAGGCTTGGATGTAGAAGATAAGTCCTTTAGTGGTCATTGGTGACTTTGGGTGGTGACAGGTGGAGTGGCAGTAGTAGGTCTTGGTATTTTGTGGTTGGCCACCTTTTGGTTCTTGGGTGGTGCAGCCACAGCGTTGATGACAGGGTGGCTTCTGGTGACTTGGACCTAAGCACTGGACTTGACTGCAGACCCTCACAAAGACTGGACACTTTCAGGACACTTTCTTCATGGATTGGTGAAGGGAAAACCACCTGCTGGTACTCCTCTGCAGGTGGGGCTCCTGGATCTTCTCAGGCGTGGAACAGTGGACAGATGTCGTGGCTGCAGAGCCACTTTTGAAGATGTCTTGTATTAAATGGTACTTTGGCAGCTCCAGGTGTCAGGAAGCACTATGCCAGGGTACCCCATTTTCCGGCTGATACACATCAACTTGGCTTCCAGCGGTCACAAACAATCCTCCAGATCATGGATGACACTGATGGACTTTTTGGCTTCATGATGTCCAGACACCACTCCTCTGGACCCACGAAGATCCCTCCTTTGGACGGCAGGTGCACAAGACTGACTTCCAGGACACTTATGGTGAAGAGCAGCAGTTGCACGATGTTCCATCGTAGCTATGGGAAGAGGTTGCTTATCCAGGTCCTCACTGGTTATATTCCAGCATACAAGATTCTGAAGACTTCAGCTTCTTGTTTCGGTTTCAACTTTCAGTTTCTGATAAGGAGGTGAGTGAGGGGCCCTTGTTATACAAAAATCACCACATTCACTCAGCTGAGCTAGGCTCAGTCAGCCAATCACACACAAGTGCATTCATGCAGGCAGCACCCAATCAGGCTCACATGCATTGAGGCCATTCACCCAAAAACAGACACCCAAAACACAATATGGTGATTGGTGGCAACTCCCAGCCTTTCAGAGCTATTCATTCCAGTTTGTCAGGGCTGGCTTAGGCATTGTGTCACACAACCAAAACCAGACATGCACAACACAGAATTCAAATTGACCCCCCTTTCCATTCATGCAGGTCCCACCCCAAGGGTGTACCCACAATAAGTAGTCCCTGGGAAGGCTCCAGCCAGTTTGGTAGGAGGCAGCCCCAGAGCCATATCTGGTTCTTCCACTCAACATCCATTCAGGAGAAGGCAAACGAGCCAGGGCTTCTTGGACTTTGAGAAACAAGGGGTAAAGGCAAAAGAAACCAAGAGGCTACAGTGGCCATCTTGCATTTGTGTTGGAATCCGCTGATTAATTTGGCGTGGCCTGGGTATCTCACAAATGGAGGATACCCAGAGCCACTGTCAAGTCAGCATGTAGCTGCCACCAGCCCATACCCTGCTCTCTGGGCAACACACATGTGCCCAGAAAGATACACTGGAGGTCCAAGAGGGTACCCCTACCCATGGGTGCCCTTAGGGTATCCCATGGGTTCTGTTCACCAAAAAGATAAAGATGAAGAGCTGCACTGCCAGGGGTCCGAAGTGGACTCCTGCGCAGAACACACTCAGAAAACACATCCAGAGAAGTGGTAGGACAAGGATGAGGAGGTCCTGTCTCTCCAAAAGCATTTCCAGCATCACATCAGGCAAGTAAAGTCCATTTACTATGGTAATGGCTATGTATTACTTATTTAATGTCCAGAAATGTAAATGAGTCTTTCTTTAGGGCGATTAGTCAAACCATAAATTGCAGTGCAGTGCGGCAAGACACCCATTTAAAGTCTTGTTTGTATGGTTGATAAAGATAATTTTCTGTGGCTCAACAGCTCGCTACCACTGATGAAAATCCCCTGGGGGTGGAGATGTTTGGGCCTTGACCACCGACGTTTTGTTTGTTTTTACAAACAAATGAATAGTGGTACTTTATACATCAAGTTTCTGTGCACATCTGTTAGTTGTACCGTGACTTACAATAAGCTGCAACCGGCAGCCGAAACGATCTTGATAGGTGGTTGCATTTTTTCACTATACGTACAAGGTGAAGTCCTTTGTCTAGAAGGATACATGATTATTTTGCAATTAGATCAATCATTTGCCAGAGGTTTGGTAGCAAGTTCCCACCTGAGCACGGACACCATGGATAGTGTTTTTTTTCACATGACCCCTGTCATTATGTGGTCAGGCCTGGGACCAAGCCATCTTTGGATCGACTATCTTCAATTATGAACACAAGATTGTCTGCATTGGTGTAGGTCCAGACACACTACATAATTTAGGACGTATTGCCTATTTAGTACACGTGATGCTTCTATGGCTTGAGATCCATGAATCCCAGTTTCATTGTAGCATGCCAACTATTGGAATCATAGTTTGTGATAGGTAACTGCAGTCCTTTCATTTGCAAATGGCACCGTTATTGGCTTTATGTAAAACCGCCCCTTTGAGTTGAAATTCATGCCAGGTTGGACTCTCGCTGTCAAACTCCTGACTTCTCCAAATAAGTTCCCTCTTAGGCATTTTGATTTTTCCTCTTGCCAAGCAGTTACACCTGGCTGATCAATAATGCGCTTGGTCAAAGTTGACCTATCTTGCATATGGATGTGGATATCGGTATGCTTTCCGCAGAGGTACTTTGTCTGTTGATTTCAGTCTCCTCTCCAAAGACCCCGCCTGATTGGCAATGGTGTTTGCTGTGTCATTTTACAGTTTGCAAGGTGCCTGTACCTCCTAGTTTGTGGTGGCGGTGCCAGTTTGCACGGTTGACTCATTCTGCTTTCTGATATTCTTTTCCAGAACAGGTTGGACTTTGATGACTCTCCTCTGGTGGAGAAGTTAGGAGTGAAACTGATGCATCCCTTAATGCTAAGCAGAGGCCTCTCTGGTCCGCCCTTGCATGGGAGGCCTTGTGCTGCAGCCTTCTGTCAGTTCTTTCTTTCAAATTCTTCCTCATAGAACATGTCTTTGAATTCCATTCCTGTTGTTTAAGGGGATGCTGCGAACATCCCTTCTTTTTCTGTGTTACTACTTGTCTAGTGCCCTGATAGCCATACCAGATCCTCCATCGTCACCTTCGCAAAATTAAAATGTCTTGGAAATCAGCGATTGTTTCGGGCATTTAGGTTGTCAGTCAGGGCTTATTTCTCTGTTGTCTAGTCAGGCATTTTGGTAAACACTGGCTGCATTGAATGTCAGGCAAGTTCGGGGGGGGGGGTGTCTTCCAGGTGTCCTGATTGGAAAAGTTGTAGCCAGCGAAATGAGCAAATGCCTTGGATACATTCTATTGTTCACGCTCTGTTGTTCTTAGGTTTACCCTATTGCAAGGTTGGCCCTTATTAAGGGTTGGGGACTTTTTCAGGATCCGGAGGACCCTTTCCAGCACCAGGCTGAAGAGGCGTTAATGAACAGAACCAAGGGATGGGTCGTTTGTGAGTAGACATCTTGATCCGCATGTGAAACAATAAAAGTGTAATTCTATGATGGAACAACAATTTTCATACTCCGTATTGGGTCCGATTTTGGGTTTGTGCTAAATGTAGTGTGCAAAGCCGTCATTCTCCCCTCTAGTTGCCAGCACCACAATTCTGAGGTGGGTGGAAGTATTGGAGGGGAGCTGTCATGCTTTCCTGCAGCAAAAGCTGCTAAAATCTCTCATGGTGGGAGAATCATGTGATCCAGTGGCAGTAGAGCATTTCTTTAAAGACTGTCACTTTTCTAATTTGCGAAAGTGCCCTTAAGCTTTCAGCAATTCGAAAAGTGTTGCTGCAGTCTGGGAAATGCTATTTTCAGACAAGGAAAAGGATGAAGTTGATGATAATGTCGTCGTTTATCTCCTTTTTTTCCATACAAAACCAATGCTCTTGAAAAGAGAATCCCTTTGCAGTTCCTGCACAACTTTCCTCATGGCTACTAAGGCTGTTCTAAAGCAGTATATCAGGCACATGCAAATGTAGTGGCTTTGATGCCTGCCTGCCACATTATGACAGAATATGGTGCTTTTCTGGAAAGTGTTCTTCCTTCATTTGAAGAACACTTTCCTATGTTTGCATGCACCTCAGAACCAGGGCACTTATCCGTCTATATTTACATAGCCAGAGAACATAGTGCAAATAAGAAAAGGGTACTTCCGCCAGGGAATGACACTTTTGATATTTCACATAGTGCTCAGAATCAGCCCCTTGGTCGCTGAATTAGGGGAACGGTAGCAGACACTGCAACATCTGTTTTTCAGCACAGTGAAGAAGGGGATTGCGCACCATGTGTTGCACTCACCTTAGAACGCAGGTGGCGTTTTTTGGGCGTGGACCGGAGCAAAGCGTATACACGTGCCACACTGATGATAGGATTACAATCAGGCCCCCTAGTGTGAGAACTTGTGTTGACTTTAAGGGCTAGTCCTTTCTTTGCACATAGCTAATGAATGCAAAGCAAATTTTTGTTTTACTGGGCCATAAAATATCAACTGTATTTTATAAGCGTACATGTGTGCCGAACTCGCACTGCAGGGTTCTGTATGTTGTATCACATTTATGTTGCTGGTGGGAAATAATAAATAATTCAGTATTTATTTAAACTTTGCTGCACTAGACTGCTAAAATAGCCTGCTCCGTGATTTTTGCTGTAGAGAAAATGGATGAGTGGGGGATTCCAAGTGTTTTTGCTAGAAATCATAAATGTTCATTTAATTTACGATAAGCATCCATTTCAAGTGCATTCTTCAATGTCTGCAGTGAATTCTAAAATACCGACTGCAGCAGTATATCAAGGACTCTACTGCCATCTTGTGGATTGAAATAGAAACCATGCTTGGCTACCACAAAGGCCAACTTTTGCTAAAACCACCCTATTCTGTGACAGAACGGATTTGGTGAACTGACATTAAAGCCTAGACCCTTAAATGTCCCTGATTTACAGCCTTGGCAAAGGCTCTAACGACTCACAGGAATGCAGGGCACGCACTGAGAGCCTGATTTTGAGCTCGTGATAAAAAGTGTGTGGGAATACGACATTCTCCCCTCCATTTCCCAGCACCATGATTCTGAGGTGAGTAGAAATATTGGAGGAGAGATGTCTTGCTTCCCAGCAGCAAAAGCTGCTAAAATTACACGCTGAGGGGGCCACAAGCGCTCCAGTGGAATTGAGAGCATTTCATAATAGACTGCCACTTCTCTAATTTAAGAAAGTTTTCTTAAACTTTCATTAAACTAGAAAAGTGGTGCGGCAGTCTAAGAAATGCATTATTTATAAAGGAAAAAGTGAGCAGTGGAGTTTAACGGCACCTCAAAGGTATCGTATGTGTACTCCTTTATTTGTTGTGCAAAACCAGTGCTGCAAGGAGGAGAATCCCCTCCATGTGGCTGCCCTGCATTCCTGATGGTTGCTAGGGCTGTTTTCAAGCCATAAATCAGGCACATGCAAAATCCGAAGTTTTTCATGTCCCTGCACCACATTTATTCTTCATCAGAATTTGGTGTTTATAAGTAAAGTGTTCCTGCTTCGTGGAGGAACACTTTCTTACATTTGCACGCACCTCAGAATCAGCCCCCGAGAGGGGATTCTCCTTGCAGATCTAGGCTTTTGCATTCAAAAATGGTTGTTTACATTTATTGTGAAGTCTTTTTTTCTTTTTTTGGTAAACTGGGCATTTTCCAGATGGCTACAACACTTTTCTGATTTACTTAAAGCTCAAAGATACATTTTCGTAAATCATAAAAGTGTCATACTTTTGAGGAATTCTCTTATTGACACAAGTGCATACAGATTTTATGAGCTTTTGCAGCTGGAAAGCAGGACAGTTCCCCTCCAATCCTTTCACCCACTGCAGAATAGAGATGCTCTAAACTGGAGGGAAGAATGTCTGCTTTCTATGTTACTTTAAGCAGAGCTCAGAATCAGGTCCTCGATGCAGAGATTAGTAGATTGCATAAGTGTCAATGACATTCGAGACAAGTGGGTGCCCAATTCAAAGGTCTGTGTGAAATTAAAAATGTATTGTTCCAAAGAGGAACAACACTTTTCCTAAAAGCACCATATTCTACAAAAGAAAGAATGTGGTATAGTGACATCAAAAATTCATCTCTTGCATGAGCCTGATTTACTCCATGATAACGGCCCTACTGGCTGACATTAATATAGGCCAGACAGTGCGAGAATACATCCTTGCAAAGCCCACATTTTTAATTTAAAAAAGAGTTCAAATACAGCACCTGTGAGTGAGGTGTCGTTATCATACACTGCACAATTTACTCTTGAATAAGCGAAGCATTTCCTGGATGGCACTTTTCTGATTTGCTGAAGGTTCAATGACACTTTCTTGAATCACGCTGCCCCCTACAACCATAGATTTCAGTAGCTATTGCAGCTGGAAAGCATGTCAGCTCTTGCCAGTCCTACAACTCTCCTCAGAATGGTGGGGCTGTAAACTGGAGGGGAGAATGTTGGCTTTGCACACTACTTTTTTCCTGAGCTAACAATCCCTTTGTGTGGACCCGATTCTGAGGATGGGGGACATTTAGAAAAGTGCCTTCTGTGGCACCACAAAACCTTTCTAAATAGCACCATATTCTTCCGAAATAAGAAAGCGGTGGCCAGAAATGGAATCCGTCACTTTTGTTCAATGCGATTGAGCTTGTGATAAAAGTTGTGTGGAAAGCAGACATTCTCCCCTCCAGTTTCCAGGGCCAGCATTCTGAGGTGAGTGCAAGGATTGGGTATGCTGTGTTTATAACGGCAAAAAAATAACGACACACTTTTTTAACGACACCTAAATACCGAAAACATGTTTTAGTCAAAGTATATATTGGGGTGGGTTAAGGAATTTAAAAGGGTGCCGGTATTTTGGGGGAGGGTTAAAAGGCACTAGAAACGGGGTGCTTGGGTGACCCCACAAATAAAAAAAAATAATAAATCAACTTTTTTCGTTATTCAGCTGTCGTTTTAAAAGTAATTTGTTATTTGGGTGTCGTTGTAAAGACATGTACCCGAAGGATTGGAGGGGAGATTGTGAGAGGAATGTGCGCCGGTGGCACTAACAGCAGATCTTTAATACTGACACTTTTCCAATTTGCGAAAATGTCCTTAAGCTTTCAGCAATTTAGAAAAGGGGTGCTGCAGTCTGCAGTGTAGAATCGTCGCCGTGCAAGGAGGAGAGGGCTGGAGCCGTCTCCCCCCATCCATAGACCCCGTGGAGAAAGTCGAGCCCCCAGCTGCCCCCACGCTTTGAAGGAGAAGGGTGTGTTTATTTTCACCTATGTGCTGCTCTTGGCACTACAATTATTAGCTTTTGCCCCCGATCCGGCTAAATTGGCTGCTTCCCGAAACGGGAGCCCAGAACACTGGGAATTGACCAGCTGCACTACGGCCGCCATTGATCACAACGTGGTCAATGGCCGCCGCTCCACTCTACACACAGCATCAGTGAAGGAGCCTAGCAGCGCTCGCAGCCTCGGATTGGCTATTCCCGCATTCACCCGCCCACGAGCTCACCGATAGGCAGTAGCCGAAGGGCATGCTAAAGGGCCTGTCTGCGCCTGTCAGCGTCGGCCAGCAGAGGAGCCTAGCATCTACTCCCTATAAGTACTCCCTCGCATAATTTCTTGGCAAAACATAAACTGCCTGCAACGACCTTTGTCTACTAACGATTCACTCAGCATGCTAATACACTCTTGCTGACTCGTTCCGTATCATCCCATTCTGCCTGCTTCATGCGCGCCAGAGTGTCCCATTCCCAAGGGATTTGTAGTGTCGGCCCGAACAAAAAAGCTGCGACCCGGAATTGCATTCTTTCACGCTACTTTGATGCTCCTCTCGACCACCATGAATGATCTATGTTAATGTTAGGTAGTACGCTTCACGTGCATCTCTCATATTGAGTTCATTGTGCACATCCGCATCATTGATACTTCCTGACTTGCTTGCATGCGCTCATACCCGATTCTGAACTCAACATTATTGAAAATGCTCATATCTGTACCTAGACAGTCCCTGTTGGCATAATTGCTCCTGTCTGCGTGTATTCTGCATTCTAGGCCACAGTGAAATTTGAATTCTTGATGGTCACGTCCGTTTTGCTACCAGCGCTCATGCCTTTTGGACAGTGCATTTTAGCCCTCATTGGGAACTCTGCATCTCGAAGAATTAGCTGTTATAACTACTCCTGTCTGTTTGTATATTGCATGCCTTATTGTCATTCTGAATTTAGATGGTCATTGCTGCTGCTGCCATTAGCATTATTGCCTCCTGTTCAGTGCACTTCAGCCCACACTGGGTCTTTTAAACCTAGAAGGACCCTGCTGCTATGCATCTCGCTTGACAATTCATTGCCATCTGAAAGCCGTATTTCGCCTATTTGCACTTTAACTTGCCTTGGGTATGCTCTACGTGCTTCTATGCTGTTATTGCCCACGCTGCCACTTAACTAGATCCTACTAAGGGATTAGTGACATTTCCCTGCTGGCATGCTTCTATAATCCTGCCTATGACATACCTCTGTATTGTATTCCAGCCTATGACTGTGACTCCTGTTATCATAATATGATTGCCTGTTTGACTGTGTCTGACACGCTGCGCCACATGCTCTAGCTGCCTCACCCATATCTAAGCCTCTATAATACTGAAACCTCCTGTAAACCAGCCTATGCTCATCGCCCAGTCACATTAGCGCACTATTGTCCTGTACCCTTACTAGGCCTCACTACTCGATATAATTGCATTGCCCCTGCCATAGAGTTATCTTAACACCGTGGACATGCTGCCCTGCCCCCGGCAGGCATTCTCCTATCCATCCTAGTTTTAGCTAAGGCCCATTGCGTAACGCCCATCCGACCCACTTGCACCCCCTGCAACATCTTTTGCGCATACTCTACCATAATGTATCACAGCACATCACCACTACCCAACCCCTGCACAGACACACTCTCTCCTAACCCTTACCTTAACAATCCCACACTGTGGCTCAAACACTTCGCAACCAAGCCCACTCCTAACCAACCATGCACACTGCCACTCAGGAATGCTAGACTCAGATCCAGACTGCCCCGTATACCCTGTGCCCAACGCCATCATACCAACACCCCCTGTGCCTCCACTCAGACCTCGCCTAAACCGCTCACAACCGCACCTAAAGAACTCAAAGGTGCTCTTATCAATGCCAGATCCCTTACTGCTCACGCCCTAGATATCTCTGACCTCATCACTACCCAAAACCTCGATTTCATTGCTATCACAGAAACATGGCTACATGCTGCTTCTGGCCCGCTCCTATCCCTCGCTATTCCTGACGGATATTCTATCCTCAGAAATGACCGCTTATCCAACCTATCCAAAGGTGGTGGCGTCGCCTTTATACATAGGGACAATATCAACATGAGACCGATCCCCAACACTCACTGTAGTTCAGCTGAATCTCTATCAGTGAAACTCTCACTCTCACCCACCAATACAGCATCACTTCACCTTATTTACAGACCACCCGGTCCCCTCTCCTCCTTTGCAGAAGACATTACGACCATCCTATCCAACAATACTAAGCCAAACTCACAAGTGTTGCTGCTAGGGGATCTGAATCTGGGACTGTCTGACCCAAAGGATCGTATGGCCACAGAAATTGCAAGCATTGTGTCTAACCTAGGCTTTTAACAACGCACCCTTGAACCCACACACAAGAAAGGTAGAACGCTTGACTCGATCGTAGACCTGAATCGTAATACTACAATAAGCTCTAACTCAGCCTGTGCCTGGTCCGACCACCATGTCATTACTTTCTAGCTACCAGCCACCTCTCCCAGCTCTAAACCTACTATAGCCCCTTCTATTCCCACTAGGAATAAAAAGGACATCACTAGGGACAAGCTACTCCCGCTCATCCTACCTATTTTAAACAACTGCGCCATAGCATACAATGACCCTACGGTCTTAGTGGACTTGTTTAACCAAACGCTGCTTAAAGCTATTGACACCATAGCCCCACTTAAACTCAGGAAAGCTAAACAACGAGCTCACCTGAACTCGTGGTTCACTCCACACCTCAGAGCACTGCGCAAAGAAAAACATAAAGGCGGAATCACTCTGGAACAGTCTACCTTGTGCCTCTAACAAAGATAACCTCTTCATCACATCCCTTAATTACAAGGAAGCGATTATACAGGCAAAAAAAGAAACTTACAACCTGCGTATCTCGCAAGCTGAATCCAATACGAAGGAGCTATTCAAAATTCTCAAAGAATTAGAATCCCCTTCACCTATACCAGATACCTGCAACAAAGATAGCACCTGGTGCAATAGTATCCAAAATACTCTCCTCTCTAAAATAACCACCCTGCAAGTCAAAATCAATGGCAAACAAAACTCTCTCCTCTCCAAACCACTTGCACCTCAAACGTCCACCACTTTCTCCCAGCCTCCATTCAGCTTTCATCCTCTTACTATCCCGGAGGTTGAAAAAATAATCAGTAATCTCAAACCTTCCAACTGCCAAGGGGACTCCTGTCCGGCACCTATCATCAAGGAATCCGCACACAACCTTGCTCCCTTCATTATCACATTCATCAACTCTTCATTTCAATCCGGAACTGTTCCCAACAATCTGAAGGACGCATGGGTCATCCCACTGCTGAAGAAACCCTCACTTGATCCATCTATACCGACCAACTTCAGACCGATCACCACGGTCCCGTTCCTCCTAAAAATCTTAGATAGAGCGGCCTACCTCCAGATACAGAAGTATCTGGAGATTAACAACTTACTTGGCACAAGACAATCTGGTTTCAGACCCAGGCACGGGACAGAAACAGCTCTATTAGATCTGAAAACTCAAATAGAGGACTTAAAAGATAATGGCAAACTAGCCCTACTACTACTCTTGGACCTCTCTGCAGCCTTCGATCTGGTCAATCACCAGATCCTATGCCAACACCTGAAATCGGCTGCCCATTTTTCAGAAAACGCCACTAACTGGATCAGATCCTTCCTGGACAATAGACTAATGAGAGTATTCTCACCCACTGCATCTGCGACCCCATCGCTGGTCCCATGCGGAGTCCCTCAAAGGTCGTGCGTATCTCTTACGCTCTACAATGTTTTCACCAAACCATTGTTTGATGTGCTTGACTATCTGGGTGTCACCTATACCAACTATGCGGACGACACCCAGATACTCATCCCCATCACTGGTGACTACATTGCAGATGCCAAAGCTCTGAACAACGTATACCAAGTTGTACAAGCTTGGATGGCTCACCACGAGCTCTGTCTTAATGACGACAAGACAGAGCTCCTCATCCTTGGCACCCAACAAAAACTTAGCAAACTGGACCCATCCTTCAGCACCTTCAACATTGATGGTAACTCCATCAAAGTGGCTAAAGAGACCAAAACTTTAGGTATCTACCTTGATGCCACCCTATCCCTAAATCGACAAACTAATGCAGTCGCCGCAGCCTCGGCTTACACTTGTAAGTTGATTACAGCCTGTCGCCCATTCCTCTCTACCCAGAACTGCATCACTCTTGCCAGAACGCTGGTGATGTCAAAACTCGACTATTGTAACGCACTTTATCAAGGCACCAACCACCGTAACCTTAACAAATTGCAGATCTCCCAAAACAATGCTATCAGAGCAGCCCTCAATATTCCTAGGTCAGCGCACATATCCGACACTAGGACGAGCTTACATTGGCTCTCGGTAGCCCAAAGAATATCGCTCAAATCACTGACTCTCACCCACAAATGTGTCAACAATCAGGCCTCTATCTACTTAACTTCCCGCTTTTCTCAGTACATTCCTGCACGGACTCTAAGATCTGCCCAAGCACAATCGCTCACCATTCCTAAATACAACTTACAGACTGCTGGAGGCGTTAGCTTCCCAGTCCTCGCTTCCAAACTTTGGAACTCCGTGCCACTGTCTATCAGAACTATCCCGTCCGCCACGCTCTTCAAACACAAAGCCAAGCTCTGGCTATCCTCTACTTCTCACCCACTACCAGCCTAGCCACATGTTTCACTACCCTTGAACTACTGGTACTGTTTGCATGAATAGTTAACTCTGCCTGCACCTGCTTTTATGCTCTTATGCCTAATGTGTACCTCGCGACCTAAGTTATGCTCCTGTGAATTTAATCTGTAACTGTATCAATGCCAGTATTGTACCCTGTGCCTCTAAGATATGCCCCTGGTTGCCCTCGGGCCTAGCGCGCTATACAAATAAACAAAATACAAATACAAATACAAATGCTGTTTTTAGACAAGGAAAACATTTGCAATGGAGGTGAATGGCACCTAACAGGAGTTGTATTTTAACCCCTGTTTTTTGACGTGCAAAAGCAGGGCTCTTCCAGGAGAAGCCCCTTGCAGTTCCTGTCTTGCATTCCTGGTGGTTACCAGGGACGTTGTCGGGCCGAAAATCAGGCACATGCAGGCTTTCATGCCCCTGCACCACATTTTATCTTAGTTAAAATGTGGTGCTTTCCTATTGTTGCATGCACCCCGGAATCGGGCCCTGAGTGTCCCCACCTTACTGCGTGAGAACGGTTCCAGTGACTACAAAAAATGCAGAGCTGTTATTGCAAGCAGATTATGAAGGCACAGCAGCCATTTTGCACCATTAAAGTGGCTACAACTATGGCATCTCTAAGGTATAGTTGCTGGACACCTCTTTCAACCGGTAGTGTTAGGTTTCATTTTTGATAAAAAATACTTTTCTTATTAAACAATCCTTGCTTATTAACTTCATACAAAAGCCACAAGATGGCAGAGTGAGCACACCATGAAGCAGTGAAAAGAAATGTAATCACTGTATGATATTCTTGCTAGTGCCATGAGACTCCTAAAAATGGATTACATTCTCCTTCAATCTAAAAATCGTGGACTCTTTCACACATAGTGGACCTTTGTGTGGCAGCCCAACTGGCCATGCCGTTCACCCCATGGCCATCACCATACCTGGACCTTCCACACAGAGTTTGGGCAGAGAAAGTGTCTAATGCCAGCTAATTTAGATCTTTTTATGTTTGTTTTACCGCCCTCCACGTTTCTATTTCTGAGAGATAATGGTGTCCTCATCCTGGTCTGTAGAGGGCGCAGGCTCCAAATTGCTATCAATATTAGGGCCAGACGACTCCTTCTGGCCCTCATTATGAACTTCCTTCGGCCTCATCCCCATATCCTCACGTTCTCTTAAACAGGCTGCTCTCAAGATCTTTCATAACAATGTACGCGGGCCGGCGCGCCACTACGGGAATTTTTGTATTTTTCGTGCCTGCTTTCTGAAGACCCATGACTTTGTTAGAATCACGGTCGCCCTTCTCATGTGCCACATTTTGAGACTGGTAGTGCACTATCACAAAAGACTTCCTTCTTTCCCCACAGTTCGTCGAGATTTCTACAGGTCCCTTTTTACTATGACATTGAGTATCTATCCCAGTCAACCTCTCCTTAATAGCCAATAATGTGATTGAGTGTGATCTCACTTCTACATTAATGTTATCGTAAAGCCTACCCAAGGTTTGAAGAGCCAGGCTCAGGGCTGAGAAAGCGCTCCCACTTAACTGTGAGTTATCGCTAAAAGTCGGATCCTCATCTCCACTCCATTAGTGGTTTATCTCTGGCTGGGGAAAGGTGTGAGACGTGTCATAAAAGGAAAGCCCCTCTTCACCTGCTGAAATAGAAGGTGCAAACAAACAGGGAGAGGCACTTAGATTTGTTGTAGGCACATCTAAGTCATGGATTTCATCTTCAAGACTGATACATGCACTTAAATGCGTGCTGTTGCCATCTCTATCCCCATATCAGCTATCATGACGGGCGCCTGTCTCATCGCTTTGCTCTCAATTGATATAGGGCGCTCTTGTAGGGTGCACCACTTTTCCCCCATATAGTCCACTACTACTACATCATTAGACACACCACTGGACAAGACCAGTCCATTTACAGTTGCATTCCTCCACATCTGCCAGAACCACTTGACTATAGGTTCTAGTCTTATCCTGTGGTTAAGCCTGGGGAAAAATTGCCGCATTCTTGCCTCAACCCAGAGAGGCGCCCACACGATTACCATGCTCCAGAGCTTTTGTAACCTCGTTATCAAGAGGTGTAGGGTCTTTGCTCTTAATATAATATTTCATTTCTTCCGAAAGGCTGATGTTACACTTGTCACCCACAAACAAAAGGCGAGACAGCGGAATCAGCGGGGTCCAATAAAAAGCTATCAACAGCCACCAATCTCTGAGACTTGTCGTAGGGTGACCAGATTTTCAAGACGGCCAACAACATAAAAGAAGGAGTACCCCGTCAGCCCATCCCCCAACCCTGAATCCCCCTCTCAAACCTGTCGTAGTGTGAGCTAAATTCTTTCCACTCACGATTGAGATATGAGCCTAATAAACGCCCACTCAGCTGGAGTCAACATGAGCCACATACTGCAGAGGGGGCCACACTATCAAACCAATAACCAATAGCAGCTTTTATTAATGTTGTACCTGGGGGAGCAGTTACAGTCAATGAGGCAAGCAGCTTACCGGCAGATTTAAAGTTCTCTTCTCCTCCACAATAGGCACACGACCTCACTGCCACTCATCCACTCCGCCCAATCAGAGATAATCCAGTAAACAAGGTACGACGTAGCATTGATAAGCCTAGCTATATGGATAACGTGATCATCAGACATCCCACACATACTCAGTCATGTTTGATAAATTCTCTCACACCGGTTGTCTCCTCTTATGAACTACTGCTTACACTTATTGAAATCTAAGGGTATCTAGGATAGCTACGCGCCTTGAGGGTAGGTGCATAGGTATCCCAGGTACCCTTAGATGCAACTAATTGTTTGGAGCAGGGGAATGTCCCATCTTTACTAGGATCCACAGCGACACCCACACCTGCAATTGCCTAATCTTTTGCCTAAAGCATTGATTGGGGCTCTTTCCCGCCCCCTACTGTTTGATGTTTTACTTGCTCATCTTGTGCTGTGGCAGCACATGTGCACGCTGAATCCATTGTTGCGTGAAACTGGCGCATGGCATATCTGTTGTCCATTGCAGCAGGGGTGTTATTCTGTGTCATGAGCTGCATCATCCAAAAGGCAATGTTTGATATATTCCTGTGGAAAGGCCCTAGACTTAATAGAGAATTGGCAAAATGCAGGGTAAAGGATTCCAGCACTCTTCTTTTTCACAGCAAAAATCTTGGGTAAGAGACAAAAGTGCAGTGGAGCACCAAATAGGTGTGCAAAGTGCCATGCTAAAGTGCAGCACAGTCACATTGTTTGCAAATGTGAAGCTGTCTCAAT
Source organism: Ambystoma mexicanum (assembly GCF_040938575.1). Classification (NCBI taxonomy): domain Eukaryota; kingdom Metazoa; phylum Chordata; class Amphibia; order Caudata; family Ambystomatidae; genus Ambystoma; species Ambystoma mexicanum. The sequence goes on from NC_090933.1 coordinate 599,356,553, forward strand.
AGCAAACACTTTTGGCTAGTAACGCCAATCGGCCCCCCAGTGTGCGTGAGTGTGTTTTTCTTGGTCACATTAATGCACCCTCTTTGGCTGAGGGCCCAATTCTGAGCTTTGGCGAATGTGGTGTGGAAATCTGACAGCCCCGCTAACTGCCATCATACCTAAAACTTGAAACCCCCTGTTATACCGCAAATAGAGTGCTACGCTCTTCGAACCAACAGCAGGGGCTCTGCCCCAACTTCAAACGATGAAGAGGTATGGGTAGATCTTTCCCAGCAAGAGCGGCTATGCTCTGGAATTCACTGCCTCTTGCCCTCAGATTAGAGGCTGACTTGAAATCTTTTCGGAAATCTTTAAAAACTCGTCTCTTCAATTAATTTGTTTTGACCCCGTCTTGAAATCGTCTCCTCAAAAGCTTCGGCCCCTGCAACCCAGGGCCCATTGGTCTTGTTTGCTTGTTTGTTTTTAGTGTGTAAGTGTTGCGCCCCAATGCCTGCGGGCTTTCAGCGCAGTATACAAATAAATAAATAAATAAATAACCCCTTCCACAATAATTCTGAGGGTGGTGAGAGGAGTGGCAGTGAGATGCTGTGACAGCAACCAAGTAAAACCTCAGGAGGTCTGGGCAAAAAGGGTTGGCAGAGTCAGCCTGTGGAGAGCACAGATCAGAGTTCAACGGCGTTGCTAATATACTGAAAGTGTCACTGAGGCTACAAGAAGAAATGTGCCTTGGCTATTACAATTAGATAACTGGTGTAGTCTGACCCTAGCTTGTATTTTACTTGCACAAGCCACTCTTCATTCCAATAACATGGCCCCTGTTCTTCAACCCATTTATGAATAGAGGCCTCTGGACAATTTTTCCGTATATATCGGTGGGAGGTATGCCATGTAGAATTGATGCCTCAAGATGGAGGCAGGTGTTCGAGAAACATTCGTCAGCACCGGGAGAAACTGAATGGGGTGGTTGGCCGCCTCCATTAGATGTCGGATTGGGCCTCGCCCAGGATTTTAAAGCTCGGCAAACACAGCTTTTAAGTTGGGACACAAGAGACTTTAAGACCTTTTTAAGTGAAGAAGCCTGGTGGGAGCTGAAATGATACAATGTGGTGGCACTACAAGAAACTTGGTTGTTGGAGAGTTTGATATTAGATGGTTACTCAATTACGGTGAAGAAGGCTAGGAAAGGATTAAAGGGCCGTCCTCTTGGAGGATCGTTAGTGGCGGTTAGGAATTCTTCTGACTCGGTTTTTGTGCCCAAAAAAACAACACTTTGTGTGATTTTGACAGGTCTCTTATGATCTCTACCTCTGTCCAAAGGTTTATCTGCCTACTTTTAAAGGTATATGTTAATCCGGTAAAAATGTGTGAGGGTCCTATAGGAGTAGAACTGGGAAAATGATTAACACAGTGGTAATAGAGAGTGGAAAACCCTGCAGGACTTTGTGTGGGAGACTTTAACGGCTTCTGTATTGATCCTGATAGCGAAGTTGTTGATTGTGGGGCTCCTTCTGGTTGGAAGTCACCCATAAATTCCCGTGGGATGCTTTGGGTCAAATGTATGAAAAAGTGGAACCTTAAGAGAGTCCATGGCAAAGCCGAAGGTGATCGGGCTTGTCAACCAACTCGGTTTGGTCCCTACTCACATTCTACTATTGACTTTGTGTCTTTCTCTGACTCATGTTTTCCTTTAGCAAATTCAATCAGTGTTAACAAAGATTTCAGAAGTGATCATGCAAAGTTAATTTTGAGCTTAAAAGTTCTCCCGTGTGTAAGGCTACTGAAGCATACCCACCACAAGAATCTTTCCGTTAACAGGTTTTCGGGTTGCCCAAACTTTACAGGATGTAGATACATTTAATAGCTAGTTGAGTTGGAATGCTGTTGATGGGGGGGATTGGGAGTGAGGATTACATTGCTGTCCTAAACCTTTCTCGGAAACCGTGTGCGGCTGGGTAGCGACTCTTGTCTCAATAAAAAGTTGCAAACAAGGCCCGGTTAGGCCAAATCATGGATTTGACATAGAGATTAGAGACAAAAAGTTGACTCGCCGACATCAGATAAGGGAAATTCGAAAGACAAATGGGCTAAGTGAAGATGATAGGCAGCTTCAGATTCGTAGGTATACAGAGTCATTCAAAAATTAGCTTAAATTACACAGAATTAGTAACGAGATAATCAGGATATGTTCTCACTTCTTTTAAACCAGGATACTAAGTGCATATGGAGGGTTTTGAATGGACACAAGGCTAATCAAAGAGTTGCCCAATCTAATGGCATAATGGAGGGAAGTTGGGTGGCACATTTTAACACTCTCTGTAATGTCTAGAATTGTTTGGGCTCTGGTGCTAATAATGGAAGGGAAGTGGGCGATCAAATGGGATGTGGATGATATCAGGATTATTATTGGAAAATTGAAAAACTCCTGGGCGTGCAGTCCTGATGGTATTTCAGATGTTGTGTTAAAAGGCAAGCTAGAGTCAGGGGCAAATATGTTATTCATCATATTTAAGCAAATTGTACAACAACAAACTCTACCTTCTTCCTGTTATATCGCTATTATCGTGCCCAATTACAAGAAAGGTCTTGGAAATTAGCCATGCAATTATCGACCAATCGCCTTAATTGACTCATAAGTAAAGTGTTGGCGTCACTGGTCTTGAGCGATCTTACTGACAAAGCTGAGTAGACTTCTAGACTTTATATATTACAAACAGGGTTTAGAAAGGGCTTGGAACCTCCTTCAATGGAGTTGTGCTTACCTTGTTACAGATGAAAACTGTATGTGATAAAAACAAACCATTGTATGTTGCAAGTATTGACATGTCTGCTGCATTTGATAAAGTGGACAGGGGGTCACTGTGGTGCAAGTTATCCAATTGGGGAATTCTAGTAGGCCTGCAAAATATGGTGAAATTCTTTTACTCCAATGATAAATCTTTGTGTGCTTAAACTCAAAAGGAATATTGTCGAGGGAAATTCTAGATAAGAGAGGGTTAAGCCAAGGCTGCGTTCTTGCCTCAATACCTTTCAATCTCTATATTTCATATCTCCTGCTTGCTTTACAGACGGCAGAAACCTTCCCTCCTAGACTTGGCACTTTAGAGGTCGGGTGACTGGCCTGTGCAGATGACATTGTCCTTTTAGATATGACCTCGATTGGCCTTGAAAGGGTATTACATGCAGTAGAGCAGTTTGCAAATGAGAATACACTGGTCATTAACCATGATAAGTCTAGGTTCCTGATCTATAATAATAAGAGTGAATGTACAAATTATTCTTGTAATCTTAATAAGAATACGATCACAGTGGTCCTGGCATTTTTGTATTTGGGCTTTATTTGTGCATGGGGTTGCCAACTAGTAACTAAGGAAAGAATGTCTGCGAAACTGGAGGCGGTTATAATCCAAATCAAGATTGTTCATGCCAAGTTCTGTTTTTTTGCCGTGGTGCCATTGCTGCAATTCTACAAATTGAAAGCTACTCCAAAAATGTTATATGGTCTCGAGTTATTGCCCCTGTCTGTAAGGTGTTGGTTAGGGATATTTGTGGATAGGCTCTGCCGAGCTGTTCTTAGCTGTGATTCGGTGGGAGCTAGGTCTGTCATCTTGGTGGTGCATTTATAAATCTAATCAATTGAGGCTGCATTTTAAGATTAAGGGTGACAAAGGAGTGGCCATGTTTAATAAACTGGGAGAGGTGTATAAGATGGCAGGATAAGTTTTGATTGTGAACTTTACGGAACGATGTGAAGATCTCCTCGAAGAAGCCTCAGTTAATCCTGAGACTGGCCATCTTTGGCCTAAAACAAAATTCAAACAATGGGGAAGGATTTGAAAACTGGGCTGTGATTCAAAATTATAAACTATATGAGGAATTTCGGGCAACTTCGGTGGGCTTCCGGGTCCCATGACCCTATCTTCTGAAATCACCATTAAGAACATTTCGAATGGCTTTTCTAAAATGTCGGTTGAATTGCATTCTTACCCTGACATTTCTGGGGAAGCTGATTGGTTTACCTCTTGAAAGAAGATTGTGCAGACTGTGCAAGCCACAGCAGCGTGGAACCCTAACGCACTTGATCCTGCATTGCACAAAGCTTGTAGATCATCAAATAAGGCAATTGTGTAGGTTTGTTCATACCACAAGTTTAGTCTTTAGTGGCAGTCTGTGGACACGTTTGATGTTACGAAATACCCTATCCTTATACATTGCTTGGTGAGTTTACACAACATTATTTTTGATCAATTGGGGGACATCCAAGTACTTACAAATGAATTGTTGAGTCTGCAGGACTGAGTAGCCTAAAGGTCCTGTGGTGCCATATTCTATTTCAGTGCTATGTAGAGATGTTAAGATAATATACTCGTGGAGATGAAAGTGACTTAATGAATTTACACGTTGAGCTAAAATGTTATTGGTATCTGATAAGCTGTATCTGAGGAATTACTGTTAATTCTGTTTTAGATTTTGTTTTTAAAAACCTTGATATTTATGGGTGAGAGTGATTTTAAGGTTTTAATTGTTGAGTGAAAAGATCTATGATATAGTATAAACGGTTTGTAAGTGAAATATTTAATTCTGTTGTAATCAATTTAATTTTGTGAAAGTTTTAATATTTAACTCATACACAATAAAGTCAATAAAAGAAAAAGCTCTGATTTGGAGTTGAATAGCAATGTGGTAATGTGTATGCCACCGCTTGTTCAGATGCTGTCAGTAGTATATCAGGTGACCGCGGCCATATCAGCTTGGACGTCTCTGCCCGCATTCTGCAAGAACCTACATGTTGTATCATGAACACATTCCTGTTATTTCCCTAGTCCCCTGCAGAAGTACTTGCTACCATAGCAGCATTGTATGTCATTGCTGGATTCCCAAATCTGGCTGGCTCCATAGATTGCACACTAATGACGTCTCATGCCACCCTGTGCAAGAAAACAAATGTTCCGGAACAGGAAATACATTACTCCTTCAACGTGCAGATGTGCTGTGATTCAGAGCTCCTAATCAGGAATTGTTACGCAAACCTCCCCGGCTCTGCGCATGAAGCCTTGATTTTGCAGAGTAGTCAGATTCCCATGGTCCTACCAAATTTGATGCAGGGTCTAAGTTGACGACTGGGTTAGGCAAGTTCAAGGTTATGTATGGGTGATCGTGGACATGTTGATGCCATGTTTATAGGTGCACTTATGAATGTATGATTGACCGAGCACATTCATCGTATGCCCCTACCCGCCTTGAAAGCCATGGTTATTGACACCTACCTTGCAGCACAGACTGTATCAGAGAAAAAGTACAAAGAAGCCCACATCAAAACTAGGAACACTATAGTTTGCACATTTGGATTCTTGAAGAGCCGTTCCGATACCTGGATCAATCCAGTGGGGAATTGAAGCATTCATCTAAAAAAGTGTGCTCGGTTGCAGCCCTTTGTTGAATTCTCGACAATCTGGTAATTTGGAGAAAAGTGCCCGATCCAATTAAAATTCTATAGGAAGAACAGGATGACCATCAGGTAAGCATGTCTGTGGAGTAGGACTTCCGAGAGGGTCGCAGTGTAAGGAGTGATGTTGTGTTGAGTTTCTTCACTTGACTTGTGTATGTTTGCTTTCTGAGCCCCATTGGGTACAGTGGGATTGTAAGTAATCAATACATAAGAAACAAATCATCAGCAATGGACGATTGCCAATCATCTGCAACCAGTGTAAATCTCATGTTCTGTTGCAATGTTTGTGTGTTTCCGCTACACCCCAAGTTTAACCGAAGAATAGAACCTGACATGTCGTGAACCACATTTTTTAGTGAAACAAATAATACTAACAGTAAGAAACGTGAAATGCTTTACAAACCTAGAAAGAAGTTACAAGCCTTTCAATGTAAACAAACTTTTCACTACCTATTGGTATTCGTCTGTTGCAAAAACAAAGTTCTGTACAGTTGAAAACAACATTTGGAAGTAGAGCAACATTGCAATTGTACAACCTTGAGAACTGTGCAATGCTACAGAAAGAAGTGGGTGCACTTCTAAGTGTCCCATCTTAACTCAAACATCATTCTATAATAAACAAGAATGGACTATGGGTCCCACATATAATGTGTAATGCCCCTCACACATATTCTCTATGGGGTAAACAGTACTGCCAGCACATTTTAATGGTGACTTTGCTCTCAACACTGTCGGTACAGATATTCTAGCAGCAGCACTGGAACCAGCCAATGCTGAAGGAAGAGGGTGTGCATGCCCTCTGCTTGATACACTGGGCTTCATTACACGGTATGCGGTAAGGGTTTACCGGTACCGGTAAGGGCACTGGTACTGGTAAACCCTTACTGCCTTACTACGAGGTCCCTTTGCCGGACCCGACCTCACCGGCTGGTTTTACCAGCCATTAAGGAACGGGCCCGCAAAGGGACCTTGGTGCTAATTACAGTACCGCAATTTGCAGTACCGTAATTACCTCGTTCCCCATTCCCATTGAGCCCTATGAGGACAAAAATGGGAATGGGGAAGTGCCATGGTGAATGGGGAATTACCGGCCCCGCTCACCTTGGAGTAGACCGGTAATTCCGCCATCCACCAAGGCGGACACGGTAAAATACCAGCCGCAACCATGGCGCTAATAGCGCCATGGTTACCGCATACCGTGTAATGAGGCCCACGTTCCTCTTTGGGCGCCATCATGCTTCTGCTGCTCCTGCAAGAGGAAACTAAGGGTTTGGAGAGATTCTGAAGTATTTCAATTTCAGTGACTATGTGGTGGTTCATAGTGACCCTTTTTTAGACACGCAGAACATGGGCAGCTACAATGGGCCTCATTACGAGTTCGGCTGTATTTCTGCAGTAACTCCGCCAAGACGGAATTATCGTTACCGCTGTGTTGATCAGCGGAGCTACCGCTGAATTACAACTTGGCAGGCGTGCGCACACCCCACTGGCGGTAACGTTAATTCCACCAAGCGGAGTTACCGCTGAAACCTGACCCAATTTTGGAAATTCCGTTAATACTCAGCAAAATTACCTTTACCGTCGGGTCCATCCTTGGAATTTCCGTCATTGGAATATCCATCATCGGAAGTACCACCAACGGATATTCCGTCAGCGGAAGTATGTCGTGGCCTATAAAGGAAGCACTGTAGCGGCCATTTCTGAAATCCCAATCCATCAAAAATCAGCAAAACTGAGTGCCATTCAGGACTTCTGACAAGGGGAATCATGTCAGGGGGAAAGGGGAAATCAAGGGTGCTGGATATGAGAATGCAGAAACCTACATTTACCGAACAATAGCTCACCGTATTGGCTCAGCAGGTGGTGGCTCGCTCAGATGAGTTGTATGGAGAGCAACACTGGCAGGCCTCCCAGAGGCACAAAAACACAATATGGGCAGACATCCGGGACAAGGTGGTGGCCATAGGAAATGTCCAACGCGATTAGATGGATGTGAAAACGCGTGGGAATGACCTCAAGGCTAGGGTACGAAGCCTGATTGCAATACAACGCAGGGAGACAGCTGCCACTGGAGGCAGCACTGTAGAACCACTCCCACTCACACCCTGGGAGGAGATGGTCGCTGGCATCATCCACATGGTTGGCATCGACGGTGTGGGCACTGCAGAGTTTGGAGCCAGCGGCAAGGCAGAATCTGTTGAGCACCTGCATAAAATGTGCTTCCATACATGGACCACCCTGCATGCATGCCCCAAAACATATAAATCCATCAAAGTGACATGAGCCCCAGTCAGAATACCCAATCCAGGTGAGGTCCAAGTCCACAGTGAATCCAGTAAGCAAAACAATGACCCCCGTGAAAGGAAGCCAGGTAGGAAGTGGAGGGGATGACATCCAACTAGCAACACCACCATGAAAGCCCGAGGCTCAATGCACACCCACAGCGCACTGCACAAACCCCCCCTTGGCAGATGGTGACCACCCATGCACATGCAACACATACAACACACAACCATTTGACAATAGCATGTGCATGGATGTGAGACACACAGCCCATTAGCAGCAATGCACCATGGAAACACTCATTGCACACTCCATGCCCACCTGACTCACACACAACTCAATGCAGTGCCATCACCCTACTGCTTTACCACAATCAAAGCCTCAACAGTGTCAATGCATAACTGGACAGGACAACCTGTTGGTCAACCCATACCTGGGTTGCACATCCATAGGAGGCACTGCACCCCACACGTGTCACCTAGTTGCCCTTACCCAATACATTTATTTTATTTATTTGTATAGTGCGCCAAGCCCAGGGGCATACACATGATGCATGCCCCCACCCCCAGAGGAACAATGCACAGTGATGAAATTGTACAAGTGAAAATCAATGTTGTATCACCATACACCTCAGCAACAATGTGTTAATGGACATCTGAATTATACCCCAACAGGCACTCAAGACACCCAGGAACGGACTGATGTTGGGGGACTCTCTGGGACACCAGCACCAACCAGCGCCAGGAAGAACACACTGCCAGTCAGTTCTGTGAGTGGGATAGTGCCACCCAAAAAAGGCACCTTGTGAGTATGCAATCTACAGGCCCAACAGGCGTTGAGAAGGACACAGCCATGGTGCATCGACAGGATACCATCACAAAAACAGCACCACAGGCTACAGGGCAATGCACAACCTCAGCTGGGGTGACTGTGGGCCATCATGTGAGACACAGTGTTGATGATAGGACACAATTCCAGCAGGCCACAGCTGGCATGGCAGACGTGCTGTCAGACTCTGCATCCCCCGCTTCAAGTTCACCACATTTACCTGCCTGTCAATTCTCCCCAGATTTCTCTCCCCTACGTAGCTTTTCCCCATTGAACTCCCCGCCTTCCCATCGGGGATTACACCATATACTCCAGTACCGTCATGAGTCTTCCTCAGATGGCCAGGCTGAGGCAGGTCGCTGTTCACCCCGTCTACTGCAGCAGGTCATCCATGGCAGAGGACATTCACCCCAGCCATTGCCTGGCCCCACATTGCAGACCATTTGGGAACGTCGTGACAGGATGGAGCAGAGGCAGGCTGAGATGCACTCCATGGCCCAGGAACAATGGGGTCATTCTCAGGCCATGCAGGACTGTATCCAGGGGGCATCGGTGACATATCAACTTCCGGGGCCCCAAGGGTCTGGGGATGAATATCGGTTTCTAAACCATCAATCAGCCCCACACCTCTAGTACACCAGAAGGGATCTGAACGTGGATGGAACAGCAGGCTTATTTCTGCAAGGTCATGGATCGATGGTTAGTTTCAGCACCACAAAAATACAATTATTACCCAATGATAGAAGGGACTGTCCAGTTGGTTGTATAAAAATATCAACTTTATTATTATCACAACAGACAGTTCTAGCACACTCCAAAATACAATCCAGCCTGTAAAGGAACACAGAGAACATACATTTTCACAAAGAAAAGGGATGCACTCTGGATACTGACAGGAGGATAGTCGGTAAAGCAATCGGTCTTAACTGTTCAAGGCTATTTGGTTTCAGCACCAAGGGAGCAAGGGGTCGTAAATGTCACTAGGGGCCTTCGGAGAAGGACCAGGGGGACAGAAACAATATGTACCTGGTGCTTGAGATGATCTTGATGCTCGACAGCATTGAGTCGGTTCCAGGGTGTTTTGCAGCTCCTGTGACAGCGTTCAAGACGGGAGACTACTGTGGTTATCAGGCAGCAGGCAGTTTGGCAAGCAAGGCTGGAGGGACAGCTGCAGGCTGGCTTACATGGCAGCTCGGGTAAAGAATCATTGTCTCTGTGCTGGTTGGCGAATTTGGAACGCTGGTCGAGGTGTTGCAGAGAGCTTTAGTGACTGCAGTGTGACAACAGACAATGGTGCAGTTGGTCACGGTTCGTGGGCTTGACTGCCTCAAACATGTCCTTAATAGATGGATGCTGGTTGAGGCTTGTCATGGCACTCCTCCAAGCTTCTTTGCAGAGCTTGTGTCGTCCTTTAAGGTGGACGGACCAAAGCTGAGGAGAGTGTTTGCAGGCAACAGCTTTGTCCTTTGTTCAGATACTCTCTGGCACTTCCCACCTAAGAAGCTTGCTGGCAGAACCTAGCAGGGCACGCTGTGTGCTGGCTGGTTACCGGTTCTGGAGCTGCTGGACGAGTCCTCTGAGGTTGGTATCGCCCGCTGTTCCCTGAGAAATGTTTAGGGGAGGGGTCTTGCTTTCCTCTTGGAAATCCTTGCCTTCCTTCAATGGCGGAAGCTGTAAGGCAGACTGTACCTTCAGCCAGGGTCCAAATGAGTCCTTCTTCTTACACTTTTCAAAGTTGTCGGATGATCTGCTAAGTGAGGGGCTCAGCCCTCTTTTAAAGCCAAATGGGCCCCAGTGATTGGTGCAGGCTAAGCCTACCTTAATGAACCAATCCTGGGTCCCCTCCAACAATCTTCTGTTATGCGTGAAGTCCTAACCAGAGTGCTCTGCAACAGGAAAGGTAAGGGGTGACAACATATACTACTAAATCCTACTTATCTTCCTGTCTCTTGTGTATCAAAGTGTCTCTCTGGTTCATTGAGCTCAAAGCGCAGGTCTCCCTTGAAGTTTGTGATGAGAACAGACTGTCTCCATCCAATCACATACTTCGTCCCTCTGAAAGGGGGTCTCCCTGCAGGGGTTGCCTACTGTAAACACTTGCCCCAGACATGCCATTCACTGCCCTTCATACAGATCGGTGGGAGCTACCTTCAATTTGACACATTGGATATCAAAGAGGTGTGGGGGTTTCCTGTCCCCTTGTGTTATTTCTGTGACCAGGCCTCTCCGCAGACCTGTTTTCATTTAGTTCTTATCAGTATACGCTGCCACCACACAGAACTTTGACAATAGAAAAGGGCAGATCCATGGAGCCTTTGATATTTTTATTGGGCTGGCCATGGCCGGAGGAAGGTGTTGCCCTCCCCCTTCAGAGATGCTTTCAGGTACCCATTCCAGCTATATGTGACAGGGAGGACTGTGCCTGTAGGCTGTGTCCCCCAGAGTACACATGACTATGGGCCTCATTATGGGTCCAGCGGTAACTGTGCCGGTAAAACCGGCAGGTAGCCTCCAGGCCTGTAAACAGTTACTGGTGCCTGGCTTGCCAGTAACACCGGGGTATTGCAACCCCGGCGGCCGGAAAGTCAGGCGCTGGTGATATGTTGTTCCTCATTCCCATAGAGTCCAATAGGACTCTATGGGAATGGGGACCACGGAAACACTGCCACCGGTAATAATGTTGCTGGTGCTTCTGTGAAACTCTGTGGGCGGGTGCCGGACCCAGCAGAGTTGTACTTTGCCGGTCCGGAAACAACGGTGCCATTAAGCTTACCGGCACCGTTATTTCTGGACCGGCAAGGTTGTCCTGGATGTCCATATCAAATCCCTGTAGGGATATGGCCCAATGCAAAAGGTTAGGGATGTCCCCTTGCATGGTCATTAACTATCGCAGAGGGCAGTGGACTGTCTTTATCCTAAAGTGAGACCTGACGATGTAGGGTTTCAGCTTCTTTATTGCCCACATGACCATGTATGCCTCTTTTTCTATGACAGCACAGTTCCTTTAATTTTTTGTCAACTGCCTGCTAATGTAGGCAAAAGGTTGCTCTATGCCTTCAGAGTTCAGCTGCGCTAACACTGCCCCAATTCCAAAATCACAGGCTTCTGGATAAGGAACTCCTGACCATAGCTTGGCACTTCCAGAACTGGGGCCTTGTACAATCCATCCTTTAAATCCTGAAAGGAGGTTTGACAGGCAGAGGTCCAAGTTACATTCTTCGGCATCTTCTTGGAAGTTACATCATTCAGGGGCAACTCAATGGTCCCACACCCTGTGATGAACGACCAGTAGTACCTGGTGAGACCTAGAAAGTCTCTCATCTGCATCTGTGTGATGGGGAGGTCCCAATCTTTCACAGCCCGTACCTTTGCTTTGAAATGTTGTTTCTTACCTCCACCGACCAGGTGGCCTAGGTAAGTTACTGTACCCTGCACTATATTGCACTTCATGGTCTTGATAATCAGACCTGCATTCTCCAGCATCAGAAGCACTTGTTTCAGGTGGGATACGTGTTACTCCTAGGTGTGGCTGAACACAGCAATGTTGTCCAAAATAGGCTACTCTGAAGATTTCCAGACCAGACATTACCTGGTTAACTACCCACTGAAAAGTGGCAGGGGCATTCTTCAATCCGAAAGGCATCACAGTGAACGGATAATGACCTTCTGTGGTTGAGAATGCTGACCTCTCTCTCGCTCCATCTGTCAAGCCGACCTGCCAATACCCTGCTGTGAGGTCAAAGGTACTCATGTACTTGGCAGCACCAAGCTTGTCAATGAGCTCATCTGCCCAAGGAATGGGGTGTACATCTGTCTTCATGACAGAATTGAGCCCCCTGAAGTCCACACAAAAGCGAACTTCAGTCTTCTCACCACTGGTCTTTTTTGGGACCAGTACCACTGGGCTAGCCATGGGGCTGTGGGGTGGCGCCATCACTCCTAGGGAAAGCATATTGGAAACCTCTGCCTTGATGGTGTCCCTGACCTTATTCGACTTCCGTTGAATCCTACTCTTCACAGGCTTACTGACTCCACTGTCTACACCATGGGTGCACCAATCTACGTGCCCTTAAGTCAGAGAAAACAGACCAGCAAACTGTCCTAGTAACCAGTGAAAGTCTGTTGGCTGCTGTTGTGACAGGTCCGTTGCAAGGTTGACACCTTCAACTGATCCATCTGTGGCTTCAGTGTGCAAGAGGTCTGGGAGGGGATCGGTCTCCTCCTCAGTCTCTCCGTCAGTCACTGATGCCATGACCAAGTCCTCCCGGCTATAACAAGGTTTATGCCGGTTGATATGAAAGGCCCGGCACATCTGTTTAGGTCCTTTCACGTCAATGAGATAATTCACCTCACTGACCTTTTCCAGCACACAGTAAGGCCTGGTTAAGGCCTGGTCCACTTGTCCTGAAGGGCACTGGGTTTGACAGGCTCCATAATCCACATCCACTGGCCTGGAGAATAGACTGACACTGGCCTTCTGGTCATGCCAGTGCTTAGGTCCTTTGTCCCCTGTTTCATGTACTTTGCCATTCTAGACCAAGGGCTGAGTACATAGGCCACCACATCTCGTGTAGAGGATGAGGGTTTGCTTTCCCATCCCTCTTTCACTAGACTGAGAAACCTCGAGCAGGGTGTCCAAACAGAAGCTCAAAGGGGCTAAACATTACTGCCAAGCCACCTATCATGCCTTTCAGGGTCTTATTGAGCCACTCAACAAGCCCATTGGATTGTGGATGGAAGAATGTATAGAACCTATAGGTGACTCCACACTCTTCCCACATGGCCTTCATATACGCTTGTATGAAGTTTGATCCCGTGTCAGAAACAACTTCCTTGGGGAATCCAGCACAGGAGAATATCCCAATCAGAACCTTTGCAACCACAGGGGCTTTGATGCTCCTCAGAGGACAGCCTCAGGGTATCTTGTGGCGTGTTCTACCCCCACCAAGATGTATCTGTTCCCTGAGCAAGTTTGAGGATCCAAAGGACCTACAATATCCATGCCTATTCTCTCCAAAGGCCACCTAACCATGGGTAGTGGAATTAAGGGGACCTTTGTGGCACCACCTAACTTGCCAGAAGCTTGACAAGTCGGGCAGGACGAGACAAATTACTTAACCTTTACACCAAACTGCGGCCAGTAAAAGTGCGCAGACAACCAGTCTGATGTCTTAGTCAATCCCAAGTGACCCGCTAAAGGAATTTGGTGAGCCAAATCCAAAAGGTACTTTCTGTGGCAGTGGGGAATTACCAACCTTCTGGTGCCCTCACCCGCCAAATCTTTTGGCTCATTGTACAGGGGTCCATCCTCCCAGTACACTTTGAACAATCCAGGGGCCTCTCCTCTAGCTTGCTCCTCCACCTGTTTCCGCAGACCCGCCAGAGTGGGACACTCTTTCTGGGCTGTGAAGAAGTCAGTCTTACCTCAGCCCCCAGTTTATACAACTCATCCAGCTTGGACAGGACCTTCAGATCTGCGCCCACCTGGTCCTCCACCTCAGGTTCCTGTGCTGCGCCAGGCAACTCTGAAGTCACTGAGTCCCCTGCTACCAAAGTAAGGTCCTCAGTGGATACTAGCCCCTCTCACCAGGAGTAGGCGACTCAGTAGTCTGTGGAACTGGATTAGAGGCTACCGGCCATGCAGATCCTTCCAACAAGCCCTCTGGAAGCACTCCAGGCGCTAAGGCTCTCAGAGTGTTCGATCTGGCGCTCTATTAGGCCCTCGATCGGGTAGTCACTGCGACTATTTCGGGATCAGAAAAATCATCACCCAACAGACATGGGACAGAGATGGAGTCTTTCACTGCTACACAGCGCTGGATCATTTCACCTCGCCAGCTGAACTCTCCATCGCCAAAGGACACATACTCTTTCTGTCAAACCCACTTAGGCAGCAATCAGGCCCATCAATATATTGACCTGGCTGTACCCACACCCGGGGGACAGCAGTGATGCTAGTCGTGGTGTGTCGGACCGCAGGAGTTTTGTGGCCATTGATATGCACATGTTCTAGATAGAGTTGAGTATTATTGGGAACTGGGACCTTTTCTGGGGACCCAGTACCATTCTCACTCAGTGTAACCAATCCACATTCGGTCACTCCCATATCTAGTGTGAAGTCCTCATCTAAGAGACCTACACTAATGATGGTCTCTGCCACCAGTCCAACATTCACTATGCCTTGCTTGGTTAAGCCCTTGCAAGCAGGATCACCTTTCCTGTGGCCCAGCTCCTTAAACAGGAAACAACCTTTAGGTGGTGACAACATCGGTGTCCCAGCGTTAGGGCTGCCTGTGCTCTTCTTTTGTGTGTGCACGGCTGAACTAGAGTTTGGGGATTGTACTTCATTCTTTTGGGGACCTGACTGTGGATATGATTGCGTTGGAACTTTGTCCTTTGGGTGTGCTCGCCTGAATCTTTTTCTGGACGCGAGTACTCACAAACCTGTCGGTAGCCTTTGAAAGCTCCCTAGGGTCTGTGATAGTCTTGTCCACCAGATGCTGGTGTAGGTCAACCTCACCATTTTTCAATACATGCTCACACACAAGTAAATTGTACATCCCTTTAAATGTGTCAACTTTGTAACCAGTCACCCACCGGCTCAGATATTTCAACAAGTGTGTGAACGCTTCAAAATTCTGCCCACTTTTCTTTTCAAGCTCTCTGAAGCTCTTGAGATACTGTTCTAGGGTTTTACAGAACTTCCTGAGGAGGGCTACCTTCCTGCTTTCATAAACAAGCCTTTCCTCAGGAGTTAACTGAAGAATTGCATCAGTCCCTGGTGTCGGTAAGCGACTCATCAGGGCTGCACCCCACAGTACCTCATCCAACTCCTGTTGCTGGAAAGCCAGCTTGAGTGCTTCAAACCAGTCAGAATTATCTTCACTTCATAAGCCTGCACTAAGTCTTTGGAGATGTGCCGTTCGGGCTTATCCCGGGCACTCTGCTTTGAACCACTACTGCTGCTTTCAGTAGAGGTGGATCTGTTGGCCTCCTTCTTCTCTTCAAGTGTCAGCTTGTGCAGCTCTATGGTGGCCCTGTCTTGCTCTATGGTGGCCATGTCCGCTGTTTCTGTTCCTCTAGCGCTAGTCTCCTCGAGCAGGAGCTTTCTAGCGGCTACCTCATTAGCCACCGGAACAATTACTGGGCCACTTAGAGATGGTGCTGGGGACTCGGACATGCGGGATGCCGCACTAGACCCTGTCCTCAAAGACACTCTCAAGTGTTGAGAAACCACACTTGCCACCCCCTGCGGGAAGATTGCTGAGAAACACTGCTCATAAGGTTGTCCTCTTCATTTTCCCCCTTTGGAAGGTTTTGTCCATTCGGGTACACAGGGTCTAGCCTGTGGGACTTAAACTGGCTGAATGTGAAGGATCAGATTGCTTTTAAATCTAGCTCCCTGGTACAATGTTGCCTTTATGGCACAGCTCCTCTCTATTTGAAATCATTGGTCTCCCTGTATGTCCCTTGTAGACCCCTGCACTCGGGAAATCAGGGTCAAATCAATAGTGTAACTCACAAATGGGCCAACAGACTAGGTAGGTCTTTCCCCGCTCGAGCTGCCAAGATCTGGAACACTCTCCCTACTGCATTAAGACTGGAACGGCCTCATTACAACTTCCCTGATGCGGACTGCGGCGATTCTGCGGCAGCGGTAACAAAGTTTCCGCGTCCGCAAGGTTGCGGAAAGACTGGCCGATTACGTGCAACCGCCGCCACGGAAAAACCCATGGAAATGGACATAGCAGCGCCACAAGTAGCACATAACCCGTTTCCGCCACCGTCGCCACAGACACTGAACCGGAAATACCATGATCGCCAAAACAGGAAACAGAGAGGCGGCCATCAAATAAAGCACAATCCATTGCCATCCAGAGTCAGCACAAGGAAAATCCAATGAGAATGAGAAGCCAAAAGGGACCACCAGCATGTCTGCCAGGATTCCAACCCAGAGGCAGCGCAAACAGCACTTTAGCGAGGCAGAGCTAACTGTTCTGGTTGAGCACAATGTGGAGCATGCTGAGATGCTGTTCAGTGCTGATCAACGGCGTGCTACACAGCAGCGGAGGAAGGAAGTGTGGGCGGAAGCAGCACGCAAGTGCACCACTGTGGGCGTGACTGTGAGGAGCGTAAAGGACTGCCCAAGCGGTGGGATGACCTCAGGTTGAGGATGCGGAACCTGATATCCACACACTGCCAACGCAACAGTGGGACAGGTGGAGGACCCCCTTCCCCACTGAGGTTGCCAACATGGGAGGAGCGCTGCAGCAGTGTCTTCCACCTTGAGGGCATCCATGGGATCGAGGATGCTGAGGCAGGAGTGAGTCCACCGCAGTGCGCAATTTTGAATGCCATATGATATTGAGGCCAGGAGTGGCACAAAGGGCCCATTAACAAATCCCCCACCCCGCCAGGCAGTGCATGACTGGGCCAAAGGACCCATTAACAAACCCACCCCCCCCAGGCAGTGCATGACTGGGCCAAAGGACCCATTAACAATCCCCCCACCCCCCAGGCAGTGCATGACTGGGCCAAAGGACCCATTAACAACCCCCCCCCCCCTCAGGCAGTGCATGACTGGGCCAAAGGACCCATTAAGAACCCCCCCCCCAGGCAGTGCATGACTGGGCCAAAGGACCCATTAACAACCCCCCCCCCCCCGGCAGTGCATGACTGGGCCAAAGGACCCATTAACAACCCCCCCCTCCCCAGGCAGTGCATGACTGGGCCAAAGGACCCATCAAGAACCAGATGGTGACCCATACCACTACAATGCATTACCGGTAACAAGCAGATGCATGTAAATGTCACAATTAAATGATCAACCTGTATGATGCATGTGATGCACCCATCAGGCACCACCACATAACTAAATGTTATGCCCTCTGTGTCCCCACAGCCGTATCGAGTGACAGTGATACTGCACAACAGCCCAGGCAATCAGTCCTGCACGTGTGCAAGCCAGCGCCCCTGCCCAGGAGGATGCTGCCAGCGGTTCGACATCTCTGCCCCCAGTAGCAACTACAACACATGCACCGGCCACCATCACCAACATCTTCACCATGTCCACGCTGCCTGATGCAACACAGGTGCCACGGGCACCCATCATGCCAATGAAACCCACCACAGAGAGCATCTGTAGTGCAGAGGAGGCAGCATGTGGTGAAAACAGTGCCCCGGCAGTGCTGTCCGATACAGGGCCACAGGGGGAGGTGCCCACCCTGGATAACTTAGAATCGTTCCACCAGCTGGAGTTCAGCCCCACAACACTCCACCGTCCTATGAGGTCACCTACCCCCTCAATGGCAGAGCTAAATGGGTATGGTCACGTTTGGGTGGTGGGTGGGCACGGGTGTACAGCTTCCCTAACCATTGCACCTCCTTCCCTGTTGTTAATTCATCAATATATCATCATTTCAAAAAAACATACATGCGTGGACATCCATCATTTCATTTGCAGTACAGCAATTCATTTTTTGGCATCACCATATCCATGCAATTCTGTGAATGTGCTGTCTCTCAAAAGTAAATGTGAATCAGTGTATCCCATGCTCGTTGTCCATCTAGTGGACCCCCAGGAGGAGGTGGTGCCATCTGTGGGATGTATTTACCCATGCATCCGAGCCCTACCTCAAAACTGTGCAGTACTGACATGAAAACATCATGATGGCCAGAGCTTCCCAGAAAATGCACAGGGAAATGCATGAAGAATAGGCTGCCACTCATTTTTGCCGATGTTATGGGCACAGAAGGACACTGCCTAAAACCACCATTGGACTACCCACACAGTAGTCTGAAACCATTGGGAATGGCAATGCTGATTGCCAAAAGCAAACCCATAACTGTGGAGAATTCATTTCTTAAATCCCAAAAAGGGGTGCAGTACCAGTACTCACCACTATCCAAAAGCCGGCATTTTAAAACAACACCAGATTTTACTTTTTTGTAGAAAACTGAATTTAATGAACCCAAAACATGCCAAAGAAAGATTTTTAAAGAGGTGGATCCAATGTAAAGTCATATTCTGAAGTGACTTGAAGGTTTATAACAAGACTGGCTGAGCTGTGGATTTCAGCAGTTTAAGTAAATTTGGACTGAAAGACACTACAAATCTAAATATTTAAAAGAAATGAGTGACTTACTTTGAGTGTCACATAGGTTGCAATTGTTTAAATGTCATAGTTTTAAACTTAGAATCAGCATCCTAGCTGCATATGTAAAAAAAATGTCTTGACTTAAACTGGGGAACAGAAATGACATGTAGCTAAAAACTGTCTTAAAGAGATTCCAATTTTGCCTGGCAACTACCCCCCATCAGGAGTGAAACCTGAGTCACAGCTGTGTTCCCAGGCCTATCTGCCTTTTGCTGGCCACACTAAGGATATGCCATCTCTCTGATAATTGAATTAAGGGAAGCCCCCACAGAATACAGGAGCTCTGAACAAAGCCCTCTCCTGACTCAGGCAGATGGTTTATTGCAGATGTCGTAAAAGTAGCTTCCTCCTGAAGCAAAGGGGAGGGGCACTGCCTGTGAGAGCAAGCTGGCTTGGCAGAACTGGAAAAACCAGAAATTCAACCTTGTGCTGGAGGAAAACCACACCCCTTTGGGGCCAGAACATAACTCTAAAAAGATGAATAACTCATAGTACGGACTTGTGAAAATTATTTAAATGACACCATAATTCTTGTGATTTTTCTGCCCACGTTTTAAGACGTGCTAGGACCCGGTGGTATGTTCAGGGGAGTTTTAGCGGAAAAGAGGATATTACTCAAAATGTGTGCATGTGAAAAATCTGACACTTCATCAACTAATGTCCATACTCCTTGCGCACATGTGTGTAAATTTGGGGTAATGTCCGGTATTGCAAACCAGTTAAAAAGTGCAAAATATTGCCATTTCTGAATGCAAGCTCCCAGGAAGAGCAGAGTTTGAACAGGAGATACCTCCTGTGATATGTGAGGGGTGCATATGATTTTAAAACAATATGTACCTCTGCAAATATGTATTTGGTTCAAATCTAGATTTGTGTGTAAGTTGACAGGAGGAGTGGACTTTCTGTAGGCTGTAAAATGACATCACTCTGACACAACTTATCTCCCCCAATCAGGGGAGAAATGAAAGCTTGGCCAATGATAAGTGGAGAGGGTCTGGCTAGTGATGCTGCTCACACACACCCATTTTGAAAACACATAAAAGCAGACAGACAGGACAGATAGGGACCTTCAAATCCATTTGCTGCGGGACGCTCTGCTGGAAAATCCATACTTTACCTCCACCAATCTCTAGAGAAAGCTGTGCAGAAAGATCCAGACTTCAAATCCATCAGGCCAGACCAGAGGCAGAGAGAGCAGACCCAGATCACTGTGAAGTGCAGAGACCAGAGTCCAGTTTAAAACCTGACCAGATCCATGGCGAGGCCCATTTCATTCAAGAATATAGTGTGAGTACCTAGCAAGACTGTGCAGAACCAATCTCTTAGTTAAGATAATATAATTCAAGCTATTTTAATCTAAGTAGAACTGCCTCCTAACTGTTACCTGTCATTTGTAAAGCTGTCACCTGTCATTTTCTAGTTGCAAGCTGCACTTGTCTTTTTGAACTTTAAAATTTCAAATCTGAAAAACGACCTTTATGTAATCGCTCATATCTCCGTGACCGTTTGTGCTAGAGACTTGCAGTAACTTTCCCCTGAAAGCTGAGAATCGTGGCTTTTTTACGAACCTAGAACCGCATTCCTACCCCCTATAGTGTTGCCGCAATCGTGAAAAACGCACTCGCGAATTTTGCCGCGATTTGCAAATTTCTCCACGTGTGAAAACAGAAGCTTCTTGCTTTCAGTTGCCAAAAATTCGTTTAACCTGCTAGTTACTCCTAGATCCTTGCTAAAGTGAGCCTGGGCTAATATTAACTTGATACCACTCACCCTGAACCTCTAGAGGGAATTAAAAGCATTTTAACATATTTTCACTCCATTGCCAGCACATATCAAAGCATTTTGCCTGTGTTTTCAACTTCTGTAGTCTAAGTTGCTGGGTGAACTGAATTATATTTGATTGCATTTCTGAGAACTGTGTGCCTTCCTTCCATTTCCTTGCATTGCATAAAAGGGGGGGTGAATTGTCCAAGAAAGTGATTACATTGTCTTTTGCTGAAATCCTATCAAGTTATTTTCTTTACTGCATTTCATTCCACATTGCATCCATTTGAAACCATAAAAGTATTGTTGCTATCTTATCCATTCTATAACCACTCATCATTGATTATAAAGAGGTGTGCTAGTGCCAGATTCTCTGTTGTTAATCTTTATCATATCAGATTAAGTGTGCTATTCAATTATTAATTTATTATAAAGCGTGATATATATATATATTGTTTAATTTATCAAATAAATCTTTTAAATTTGCAAAACAGAACTACTTCTTGGCTCAGTGGGGTCAGGAGGATTCCAAGAGAGGAGTGTTATATAGGGGTAGTCATCCAGAACGCATGAACTGGACATAAAGATATATCAATAAGGGTTTTCATTCAGTATTATAGACTAGGCGTTGACTTAGCTGTAGTGTTGAATTGAATCCTCTTACACATCCCATTCCCATCCCCATCCCCATCCCCATCTCCGTCTCCATCCCCATCTTCATCATCTGCGTCTGGGGGCATTGGAATGTTCCTGCGCAGGCACAGATTGTGCAGCATGGCACAAACAAGCGTGATTTTACCCGTCTTCACTGGGCTGTACAGCAGTGATCCACCAGATCTGCTCAAACAGAGGAACCGGGCCTTCAGCAGTCCAAATGTCCTCTCAATCATGCCACGTGTGTGGACATGTGCCCTGTTGTACGTCTCTTCATGCCTGTTCCTTGGCCTCCGTACAGGCGTCATCAGCCATGGCGTGAGTGCATATCCAGCATCACCTACATGGGATGTAGATGGGGGGGACATGTCAGTGTTTGTGGTATCATGTCTTCATCAGATGCAGTGCAATCTTGTGTCAGTGTTCATTCATGCATATGTGGCATGCAGTGGTTGGATCGGTGGGTGGTACTGTTCTTTGGCCATCGTAGAGGACGTTGGCAACTGGACATTGACCAACTCATTGGTGTGCATGTGTACTCTGCCCTGCGGGTGACATTGGCTTGTGAGTATGGCATTGTGCAGTGATGTGCACACATGGCAGAGTCAGTCCACCGTGATGAAGTAGTCGATGCAGGATGTCTCATGTACAGGCATCATGTGCATTGGGAGGGCAGTGCTGCATGTGGGTGGGTGTTTGCAGTGGCTCCAGGTGTATGGGCCAGTGATAGTATCGGCTGTGTGTGTCATGTGGCAGGGTGTGTACGGGCACACTGTGGTAACCTGTCATGTGTTGCTTTGTGATGTTTGGGTTCCGCTGTCTATTCAGTTGATGGGCGGGAGGTGATGTATGTGCAGTCACAGCAGCACACTCACATTGCTCATTGCCCTGGACACACACACACCACTTCCACAGGGTCACTGCATTGGCAGCTGTACTCACCCAATAGCCATGTGCTTTGTCCAGCATAGCGTTCCATGCACGGTGGCAATGTGGAATTCTGCAGTACCATTAAGTCATGGGTTGAGCCCGGGAAATGTGCGCATCAAGGGCTTGTAAATGTCACTAGGGGCCTTCAGAGAAGGACCAGGGAGACAGAACCACAATCTCCCTTTCGCTTGGGATGATCTTGATGCTCAACAGCATCAACTTGGTTCCAAGGCGCTTTGCAGCTCCTGCGACAGAGTTCAAGACGGGATACAGATGCAGGTATCAGGCAGCAGGCAGTTCGGCAAGCGAGGCTGGACAGATGGCTGCAGGCTGGCTTACACAGTGGCTCAGGGTCAAGAATCATTGGCTCTGTGCTGGTTGGCGGATCTGGAACGCTGGTCGAGGCGTCTCCGACAGCTTTAGTGACTGCAGCGTGTCAACAGTCAGTGGTGCAGCCGGTCGTGGTTCGTGGGATCAACTGCCTCAAAAATGTCCTCAAAATATGGATACTGGTTGATGCTTCTCATGGCACTCCTCCTAGCTTCTTCTCTGTGCTTGTGTTGTTCTTTAAAGCAGACGGTCCAAAGCTGAGAAAAGTGTTTGCAGGCAAATACCTTGTCCTTTGCTCAGAGACTCTCTGGTACATCCCACCTAGGAAGCTTGCTGACAGAGGGCACACTGTGTGCTGGCTGGGTACTGGTTCTGCAGCTGCTGGATGGGTCCTCTGAGGTTATCTCCCTCTGTTCTATGGGAGAAGTTTAGGGGAGGAATTTAGCTTCTCTCTTGGATATTCTTGCCTTCCTTCATAGGCAGAAACTGTAAGGCAGACTCTACCTTCAGCCAGGGTCCAAATGAGCCCTTCTTACTCCTTTTGAAGTCATTGGATGATCTCCTAAGTTAGGGGCTCAGCCCTCTTTTAAAGCCAAATGGGCCCCAGTGAGCCAATCCTGGGTGCCCATCAACAATCTTCTGCTATGCGTGAGGTCATAAACAGAGTTCTTTGCAACATGAAAGCTAAGGGGTGACAACATGTACTACTCAGTCCCACCCATCTTCCTGTCTGTTGTGGATCAAAGTGTCTCTCTAGTTAATTAAGCTCTCTGTGACTCCTGATCAAAGCACCGGACTCCCTTGAAGTTTGTGGCGAGAACAGACTATGTATCTCCATCCAATCACATACGTCTTCCCTCTGAAAGGGGGTCTTCTTGTAAAAAGTGGACCCAGACATGCCATTCACTACCCTTCATACAGAGGGGTGGGAGCTAGCTTCAAGTTGACACATTGCATATCAAAGATGTGTTGGTGTTTCCTCTCTCCTTGTGTTAGTTCTGTGACCAGGCCTCTTTGCAGGCCTGTTTTCTTTAACTCTCATCATTATGCGCTGCCACCACACAGAACTTTGACAATAGAACAGGGCAGATCCATGGAGCCTTTGATATTTAAATTAGGCTGGCCTTGGCTGGAGGAAGGTGTTGCCGTCCCCCTTCACAGATGCTTTCATGGTCCCATGGCTGTCAAATTCCAGCTAAATGTGACAGGGAGGACTGCACTTGTAGGCTGTGTCCCCCGCGAGTACACATGAGTGTGTGTTTGCTGTGCAGTGAGCACAGGCAAATGTGTGCGAATTAGCCCCACACATTTTCTCAGGTTGATCTCCCATCATTCATTTTAATTACAAAACTTCCAAAAAGCCCAGGTGCGGATGGTTGAATTCCTTACAGCATCCGGGCAGTTGTCCAAATCCATCGACAAGCTGTGCAGGAACACGGAGCGCAGCAACGCAAGCCAGTGTCTGATGAGACAGAGGGTGCGTGAAGTGGCTGAACCGTTGTCATCCTCTCATGAGGCCATGGCAGGGCCATCCATCTCACCATGTATCATGTCCGTGGAGCCACATAGGGGAGTTCACAATTCTTTACCCCTACTAAGGGTTCATTAGCGAGCACCCCACCAGGCGCTCACCGCACTGTGCAGCACATACCGCAATGGCTGCTGACAAGGGGGTCAAGAGGTTGCGCTAGTGGGTTCATGTCCATGGGCTAGGCTGTGAGGTGGGAGGTGGAGTTGGGGATCAGGATATGTCAGTTTCAGAATAAATCACTGTTTGAAGTTAGTGTTTGTGTAAGGTGTTTATTCTATGGTTGAGTAAGTTGTGTATTCAGTGACTCATCATTACCCTGAGTGTTGCATAAGTCCATAGTTATGGGTAATTGTCCATGAGGTCCTTGCGGACCATCGGTCCTTCCATCACATCCCAACATATGTCCTGTGGTAACCTGTTTACGCCTTGAGAGCCATCCTCATCCGAGCTAAGGTGTGATTGTGCCTCATCTGGTGGCATTAAAATGTGCCTTCAAGTGCACAAGTAGTGCATCATTGCAGTGATGAATACTATCTTGCCTACTTCATCCGGTTTGTACATGAGGGCACCACCTGTGGGGCATATGCACCGGAATCTGGCTTTCAGAAATCCAAATGTGCACTCGATTCAGGGCTTTGTCCTCATCTACGCATCACTGTAGGCTTCCTACTGTGGTTTGCCAGGCTTCCTCACAGGCGTACTCAGCCATGGTGACTGTGGATGGCCAGCTTTACATGCAAGACATGAATGGACAGTGTGAGGTTGATGTGACTCTTCAAACATGGTACAATTGCAGTCAGTCACTTTGCAGGATTCAGCAGTAATCAAGGATTTGTCAGTGTCATGTCATCTGCAAAGCACATTTAAGTTATGGTGTTGCAGTACATGTTCACTATGGTTGTGGTGGGTGGCCTGAATGCGTTGTGCTGCCTTGCATGGCCAGCATACGCTGGGACATCACATGAGTACTGTAGTGTACCGAGGTGAGTCAGCCAGTGTACTATGTGTGTTCTATGCACTTCTGTCATTACATCATAGGGCTTGTAGTTGTTACACTTTGCTGAACATTATGTGCCCATAATGTTCTGTCTTGGGAGGATAGCTTAGAAGCAACGTGCTCACCTAGGAAGCAAGACAACACAGAGCACCAGAGGTTCGATACCCGGGTCCGCTCTTAGAAACCTCTGGGTATTAAGCGCGTTATAAATAACCTATCATATAATATCATATCATACCCGAGGTGTGTGACGGTGGTCCTGTGTGTCAGGTATGCCTATTTATTACCCACAAGCCAGGTGCACGATCCTCTGTGTCTCTGCAAGAACGCTGGTGGGCTGCTTTTCCTCAGTACCATGACATCATGTGTGGCCCCAGGGTATTGTGCGCAGCAGTGGGTGATTTTGAGGTCTGTGTCACATGGCATTTGCACATTGTTTGATTGGTACTGTTTCCTGTTCCTGTGTGCCTGCTCTGTTGCCATGGGGGAGTACCAATGCCACATGTGTGCAATCCAACACCGCTATGGCCTTGGTGAAATGGGCAATGTTGTTGAAACATGACTTTGCTGCATGCACCTGCACCTGGGTGATGTGCATGCCTCATTAGCACATCCATGACTTGGTCCAGCACCTTAGCAAATGCGGGTTGTGATATCCCATCCAGTGTACCCATGGTATGCTAGGATTCACCCATGGCACAGATATGTCGGACCAACACCAACTTCAGCAGGGGGGTGGCAGTTCTGATTCCAATGACACTCTGGAGAGCGGCCTGGATCAGGGTGAGCAGGTCTTTGATGGTCATATGGTCCAAACGGTAGAGGGTCACTGATTGGCGAACCGTGGGGTGGGCGGACACGTGGTATGGGTGCCCTCCATGCCATGCGTCTCCTGCGCCTTTCTGGTGCCTCTCTCCTTCCCTGCTGGGGTCCTGCATGTTGCTGTAGCTGTATGTGCAGTAGGGGGTTGTGGAGACCATAATGTACATCTGCTTGTGGCTGCATGTTGGCCGGATGTGTGTTGGGGGAGGGTGTGGCCCGTATATACTCCTCCTGAGGTGATCTGGTGCACCTGCACCTTGATTTAAATGACATGTCTGCATTTACCTCCACCATTTTGGTGGAAGTAGATGCGCAGTGTTTTTGCCTGTAATTCCTCCAATTTTTGGAGGGAATTCCAGCAATTCCCAACTTGTAATTCGGCAGAAATAGGTTTATTTTTTGGGTAGTTAATTCAGCCGGCGAGATTGGCCCTGGGGCAAATTACACCATTTTCGGAGGATTTACCACTGAGATATTTCCGCTGGAGGAATTAATGCCAATTTTCTGTGACTCAAAATTTGAATTAGTGGTAAAGTTGGCAGTAAAGGAAATACCTCCAATTTTACTGCTTACCCCAAACTCATAAACTCATAATGAGGCCCATTGTCTCTACCAACTACTTCACTACCTGTAGTCCATTGTCCTTGTACAGCCCCAATATATTATCCGTCTTGCTCACCTACACAAAATAAGGGGTCCTGGGTCTGGCACTTCAACTACAGCTACAACTGTGATCAAAGGGACTATTGCTCTGCAGGAGTACAAGGATGTGTGGTGGTTAAATCACCTACTCATACCCACATTACAACTAAACCAACAGGGACCCCATTTATAAAGATAAAGCAGATGCTGCCCGACAGGTATACCTTCTTCATATTTTGTGGTGACGTGGGCCGAGGGCTGGCTAAACTCTTCAGGAAGGGTGTGAGCTACTAACAGTAGTAAGCCAAACAGCAATACTACAAAAACTCCAAAATAAAAGAATGTCCAATTAAAGTTCAATAAAAATAGAGACTTTTAATTAAACAATACAAATCCAAGCAACTACCTAGTAAACACTAGGAAAACCCATCACCTATAAAAAAGAACCCCCAGCGAATAGAGACATTTGAAAAAAGAGCAGAGGGGTTAGATGGGAAGGGTGTTTAGGAAATCACATATGGCAACATTGCCAATGTCAGTGTTTTTGGAAGTAAAAGGTAGAGAAGGGGTCCCAAAGTCACTTGGGTCCCAAAGGTGGACCAGGTCTCTTCAAAGTTCCTTATTTCTTTGTCTTGGGTGCTTGACAGTGTAGAGCCGGGTTTCTCTGTGCTTCCTTGTGATCTAGATGGTGTTGAGATGGGGTGAGTGCACTGATCCAGCAGTGAGTTGGCATCAAGTCTGTATTGAGACTGAGCCCTATGTGGATTGAGTCAGTGCATGAGATGATGTGAGTTGATGGTGTAGAGGAGCAGGTGGACACATTTTCCTTAACTTGCACCCCCTCACCTCCATCACACTGGAACAGCAGGAGGGGGGCTATATGTGGGACCCCATATGTTATGCCCATACCGCATCAAGTGTATGAGACAAAATATGTACTCAGACAGCTGTACCAAATGTACCCTTGCACTGAAAGGGTGCAAGTATGCCATATGGAAAAATGGCAGCACACACCATTGGACATCATGGAGCGCTGAGTGAAATCTGACAAGGGCCGAGTGATGTCACGTAGAAGATGTATGAAGCCATGCTGAAATGATATGAAAATACTTAAGAGTGGCGATGTAACTGAAGTGATAAGAGAAACATGTACGAAAAGATAACATAATCATGAATTCAAAAAGGAGAAGACAAAGTAACTAGCTGACCAATAAGCATAGATACACAGTAATGCAAGGTAGAAGAGATACATAGAAGTTTGCTATAGAGAAATATATAACGTGGCAAGGACGCCATAGTTGGAAAATGGACGCCTGCTTGTGTAAATATTCAATTCAACTACCTCAGGAGCCGAACAGGGTTACAGAGTCAGAAGATGCTGGAAGAACAGCTTTGTGTGCAAAACAAAGAGGAGTTGTTGGCTTGGGATCAAGGATGCTATTTAAAAAAATAGCTGCAAGGCACGAAGGGAAGCAGACGGATAAGCCAAGGATGAGACATATTTCTCTTAGCTTCAAAGAGAAGAAAACATTTGCAAGAGCCAAGTATTGGACAATTAAAAATGTATAACGTCTATACAAGGTAGAGTGAGCAAGTGTATAGAGGCCAAGAGGAGCAATGACACTCAGTATAATGAAATCAAATAGCACTAAAGGCTGAAATGGACAAATTTGCGGTCTCTTCACATGTGACTCAGAAGTTGATGGCAAGGGCTATTCGTTAAGCCTTGCATGAGGATAGTGATGTGTTTTCACTCCCTTGAATGTTCTAGACCAGAGAACAGGCTACAAGGTCAACTACAGATGGAAAACGTTGGCGCATGGCCAGTCTGATGAGACATGATGGACTAATTGGGAAAGTGGGGAGTAATCCGAGATGATCCAAGCACCTGGATTTCGGTTTCCTTACGTGCTGCTAGCTGAGTCAAAAGTCCAAGGTTGGGTGGTCATGCCAACCAATCAGTGGGTCTTTGGGGGCAACCTGCTATATAATGTTGCATAGACCAAACCACTTCGATTTTGTTTGCTTTAAACTGTATTGTGGTATTTAGAGGGAGTTTGAGGGTTGTCCTACAAATAAGAGACAGTCAATTAAGTACTTAACCATATATATTCAATAAGTGTATATTTTCCCCCAATGCAATCTCTCCCGCTAATATGTTTTATGATTTGCTACGTAGGATGACATCATAGATGATGCATATTGGGGTATAAGACCTCTGTGTAATTAAGTTTATGGGCCTCATTACACGGTAGGCGGTAAACCATGGTGCTATTAGCACCATGGTTGCCGCCGGTACCATACCGGTACCACCATGGAGAAAAGGGGAATTACCACCCCATTCCAAGGTAATTCCCCCTTTCTCCATGGCCCTTCCCCATTCCCATTTTTGCCCCATAGGGCTCAGTGGGAATGGGGAAGGAGCTAATAACGGTACCGCAAATTGCGGTACCGTAATTAGCAACAAGGTCCCTTTGCGGGTCACAACTTTAACGGCTGGTCTACACCAACCGTTAAGGTCGGGTCCCGCAAAGGGACCTCGTAGTAAGGTGGTAAGGGTTTACAGGTACCGGTGTCCTTACCGGTACCAGTAAACCCTTACCGCCTACCGTGTAATGAGGCCCTATGTGTGACTGAGCAAGCATCTGTCTGATGTTTGACAGTTGACCCTGCTTTATTTACCTGAGAATAAATTAGTCCTTTTCCATATTCCTTGAGTCTGTCTGGTTATTTGGTCTGATATCTTTATTGGTAATTCCATCTAGCACAAGAGATACTTCAAGGTGCTAGAGCACAATGGGTTCCAACAGGGGTGAGTCAGCAGTTGAGTCAGGCCGACATGATGCTTCTGCTGGGTCAAGTCGCACGTAAAGTGAGGGTTTCCAGCGGGTCGACTCGGCAGTCAAGTTGGGTTGAGCTGTTGTCCTGTTGGGTCTAGATGACACTCGGGATGTGGTGAGCCGATGCTTCAACAGCAGTGAGTCCGCGTTTGTGTCACATAGCAGTGATCTTCACTGGTGCAAAATGGCATTGAGACAGCTTGAAAAAGCAGGTAGTAGCTTGAAGTTCATGGTGTGCCAAAAGCAGCACTGAGGGTCCTGGGTTGGCTTGAACAACACCATGAACTGTCAAAGTGGCTAGAAGATATCTTGTGGTGGTAGAACAGGTTTCCAGCTGCTTCTGGGCTTCTGAGTTGCTGGGAGCCCAACCCAGGAAATCCAGGACAAAGGAAATCAGCCTGGTCTGTGCTCCCAATCCACAGAGCTTGGCTGGAACCTACAGGGGGTCCTTCACCTTCAGTGATCATTAACCTGGTTTCAGTGCAGCCAATAGTGAGGCCTTGTCAAAACAATAGTTCATCCCCAATGTTCCCTAGGGATGGTTAGGGGAGAGAGCTCATCTCTGCCTTGTATGCTTCCCGTTTTCATCTCTGTGACAGAAGACTGCACTCTCAACAGAGTTCCCAAAGACGATCATCCTTCTTCTCTTGATGGTCTAAAAATGAATCAAATAATAAGGGGGTGCCCATCTCTATTTAAAGGCAAAATGTCACAGGGGATTGGTCCGAAGAAAGCCTGCTGTAAGAGGTCCAACCCAAATGGTTGTACAAGTGTACTTTGCCTTGTTATACCACACAGGGTTCCTTGCCCACACCAAATGGAGAGGACAGGAAAAAGGAATAGAACCCTAACAGAAACCAAAATGGTGGGACCCTTTGCTCAGCCCATATCTGCTCTCTGGCTGCTAATAATAATAATAATTTAGTTTTTATATAGCGCTACGAATCCTCAAGCATCTGAGCGCTGCTTATTATTACCCACCGTGTGTGGTGCTCATTTATCGACCTCTGAAGGATCAAAGGCTGAGTTCGGTCCTGCCGGGATTCTAACCTGCGTCAGTAGGCTCTGCACAGATGTCAAAGCGAGCGCTCTACTCGCTGTGCTATCGCACTGGCTACTGTAACTCCACCCCCTCCCAATGGCTACTGACTTCAAATGTACTCCAGCAGTCGGCACCCAGGGGTGAGGGTGGTTTAACATATGTCAGTGCTGCCTTTATAGCATGGTTCCCAGGGGACCCCGTGGGAAGTTCTTATGTACTGATGGGATTGTCTTACCCTTCCTGCTGGAGAATCAAAAGAGCAGTATTCTGGCTATTTTTCCACATGGCCGTAGTGGAGACAGGACAGACATAAATTCACATCAGTCGTGTCATAGTTGGCACTGAGCCAACTGTGCCAGAAGACAGGCCCTCCTACAGGACCGTCACCCCCTGTGCTCTCGTCCAAGCCAAGAGGAAATGTGTGGATGGCAGACTCACCCGCCTAATGCTTACCCCACTCGAT
Source organism: Ambystoma mexicanum (assembly GCF_040938575.1). NCBI lineage: Eukaryota > Metazoa > Chordata > Amphibia > Caudata > Ambystomatidae > Ambystoma > Ambystoma mexicanum. The sequence goes on from NC_090933.1 coordinate 599,387,282, forward strand.
ATCCTTAGATGGGAGAGAAAAGGAGAGCACAGATGTGACGGTCCACAGCTTAGCGAACCAGCTCGGGGATCACAGTCATGGTAAAGGTCCCCACTGTACCAGTACATATCTGATAACCGGTTCACTGAGGTTTGGGTTTGGGCTCAGATTGTATCACCAAAGCTGATGAATCCTGGTGGTGATGGCCGCACCTGTTTGCGCCCTCATTGCGTAGAGCAATGTGGTGCTCACTGTTTTGCCGTTGCCTTCGGATCAGCGCCTGTGCACCACCAAGTCCTCCCAAAATTCGTCCCCACAATTCCAGGGCCCTCAGAGAGGGATAGATTCCAATCAAACCTGAAGCACCTGCTGTATACTGCACATTAGAGTGGGAGGATTGATGTGGCAACAAGTAGCTCTTTGGTCAGGCTGTCATTTTGCCTGCATCCGCTAGGGGCAGTAATAGCGAGCAGTTGAGCTAGTCTACAAAGAGATGGGTTTAGAAAATGTTTTGGTCTTGTTTTGTATATACAGGAGCATCGACATTGTTCCACAGTTTAGGCTCCAGAACTGTGTACCGCTTACTTTCCGTGGTATTCAGACTAAGGGCCTGATTAATGGAAAAGTGTGCTGAAATCCAGCAACGCCCGCGTGCCTCGAACGTCACTGCATGAGCCTGTGCGCAGACATTTTTCTGCCCGCTCAGTGTATTCATGGAATTATTCGTGCAAAGTAACCGTATCAGCAAGTCGCGTCCGGGACGCCCCCGAAACGCCCCCGCAAATCAAAAACAGCCAGTAACAGCCACCTTTGCGTGCTCCCCAGGTGTGAATAAATGCTCCCTGCATCTCGGGCACCCTGCATGGGGTCTCCCGTAATCCGAGAATATGCATACAATTTATCATAACTTAGGTAAAACTCTGAAAATCTGTTTGCGAATCCCCGTAAACCATTCCTGCCCCCCGCTAGACTGCATACAACACCCCTAAGTTCGATCAGAACCCCGGCTGCTTGCACGCAACCCTAAATCAGACACCCGATCTTACCTCTGCGCTGTGATTCCAATGCGCAAGTGTCTGTATGCCTGCCTTCGGGTGGCGGATAGTATGAGGTTTTTGAGTGGCCATTTCCCTGCCGGGAGGTTGCACGGTCAGATCCCTGAATACGTATTGTTTCGTGCAATAGTGGGTGTGCAACGGACTGCCTGTGGCTGTCCCTCATAATGCCCACTTTTTCGCATGTTCTTCCCCATTTTCGTTATTCCGCCCCCCTTCCCCGCCCTCTGCGCAAGCCACGCCCATGCTCTGTGTGGTGTCTCACATAAGGCATTCGGCCGCTCGCAGGGGCGTGCCGGGTTGCAGGGAAAGTCCAAGGAAAATCCTGCGCATTCGATTCTATGGATCGACGAACAGGATTACGCATGCAGTCTGGCGCGCAAGGTCTTATTTTCCGGGCAAATAATTCCATGAATCGGGCGCTAAACCTGTTTTGCAAATGTAGCACAATAAAAAAAGGTACTGAACCCGATAGCACTTATTTGATTGAGCTCAGAAGAATCGATGAATGGCTGGGACAGGCTGATTTTTTAAACTTGGATCTACAGGCTCTGCAAAGTTCTCTACAGAGGGTACATTAACTCACTGATCAAATCTGTGCAAAATGTCAGCGGTTTTTTTGTACCTCGATCTCAGGCGCAGTTTGATCTATGGCAGACGGCCGAAATAGAACAAATAAATTCACAATGGCATTGATGGAGTACCTTATTTTTAAGCATTTAACAATCAACTGCAACACCTGCCAGTCACATCCGCTGTTTAATGTGGCAATTTAAGGCACTTCTGTTTCCCAAAAAACTGAAGTGTCAATCACATTAACGTTGATTTTATTGTTTTTTTTACTACGTGCACCTGCTGTAATTTATACTGCAGTGAAGGGCTTTACAATGCTGACACACACACACACACACACACACTGCTTGAGTGGGATTTTTCTTGGAAGTGCTGGATGAGCATGCACTTGAATCATGCACCACAGCAGGCTCTGCGAGGAGTGTAATTATAAAAATCAAACAACAGAAGAAGAGTCGCATGTGGTGCCAACAGTTATAATTTACCGCGGTTAACGGATCTTTCATCACAGATGGTTTGATTATGACAATTTGCTCTCCAAGGGAAGTCCTTTGTAGGAAGAATTACAAGCAAAGGATCATCGGGGGGAGGGGGGGTCATGGGGGATTTTCACAGCATAGGCATTTAATGTGCATTCAATAATTCAATATGCATTTGAGGAATTTCAAATGGGAGCCCTACAATATAAGTTGTACAAATAAAAGTAAAGACAATTGCAAAAAAACATTTTTTTTAAACGCTGGAATTAAGAAAAAAGCAGCACGTTACATATCATCCAATAGAGCTCTAACATGGCACTTGTACATCGATGATGGGGCCTTCAGGAAAGAGATCCCAAGATACCCAGGACAGCGACCAGTGATGGTCATTTAAAAACAAATTGAGGTAACTTCTCTGGAGGGAACCCACCATGTGTGCACTTTCCTGAAAAACGGTACCTGGAAGGCAATTTTCTTCATTTGCACTATGCACGCAGTACACAGAACAGTGTGCAAACAGGAGAAATTGCCTTTACCTTTTTTTGTACTTTGTTATGAAAAGAAGTGTGAATGCTTGCTACAAGTTAAGTTTCCAGAAGGCCTTTAAAACGGATTCCTATGGAATCTGCATGGATTTAGCAGGTGCAAAGAACCTGAGGATTCCACAGGAATCCATTGGTTTGAAGGCAACATGAAAATGTCAATCTGGTGTAAAACAAGTGGACCTTGAAAGCAGAGTGGGAATGAAAGGTGTCTATAAGACATCCCATCTGTGCTCCCTCTTCAGCACCAAACACCAAGAAAGTGCCAGAGGGCGTGAATTAAGGTAAAACATATGTTGTAAGACTTGTTGTTAATACCTTCTTTTATCCATCAAGGGCATTGAAACTTCGGCTGAAAGGGCTTCATTACGAGTTCCATTACTGCCTTTTTTTTGGCAGTCTTGGAATTACTTCCCCTTCTAATGCACTATGAAATTCTGAGTTTTGAGGTAAAGTGGGGAATTTACAAATCCTCTACTTTACTTCCAAAATTACTGGGCCTCATTACGAGTTTGGCAGTGTGGGAAAAAAGTGGAGGTAATTCTGTTACCTCCATTTTTCTTGCACCGACAAATTACAAGTTTTGGCAGAATTACATGATGCTGGAAGTGAATCCTCCACTTTTCCTCCCAAAAATCGGTGGAATTACCACTTGTAATGTCACCATTGGTAATTCGGTCAAAAAGCCCCAATGGAATCCTATGGACTCGCGAACAGGGGGATTTACACCACTTACAACGACTAATAATCAATCCCATGGTAAATTCACGGAACCAAGTGGTGTTAACTGTAAAACAGTTTGGTGGTATCGCAGAGGATTTACCTCCGAAATGCATCCAAACTCGTAATGAGGTCCAGTGGGGTAGAACCGATTCCGGCAAATTCGCAAACAATCCCCATGCACTCCTTTAGACTTGTAAAAATGGGGATTTGCAGCACACTACCACGACTCGTAACCTTGTGGTAAAGCCAAGGCACAGAGTGGTGGTAATGGTAACTGTGTTTGGCAGTTAATCTGACCACCAAACTCGCAATGAGGCCCAAAGTCATTTCACTTTGATCACACCATAGCAAAGCGTTCATTCACTTGTTTAGAAATGGCATTACATTTGTGTTTCAAAACCCTTGTGAGCATCGTTTAGCAAGAATCAGACAGAGTGAAAGAAACTCGAGTGTTTGGTTGAATCATTTTCAGTACCTGCCAAGCAGATCCCCTACGTCTATTTCTGCTCCAATTCCTGGAATCTCTCCCACTCCCTGCATTACCTGCCTACATAACACTGCAATGTTGGGGCCCTGATAAGAATGATGAGACAATGTCATTGCCTCTCCAAATGCACATTTAGGATTAGGACGTGAAGAGTGCCTAGTGGAGCAGTGGTGTGTCCAGGGAGTGGCCTGGGGTGGCACGTGCTACCCCTGCAATCTTATTGCCCCCCCAGGTGCCAGCACGTTATCCTAAACTACGCTCATTATGTGTGTGTGTTCGCTCGTACTTCATGCCACCCCTGCATACGTCAGTGCCCCACTAGGGTGACAACAGTCAAAAGGGTCTTGACAAGCCACTGTAGTGGAGCAGCAGCTGTTGAAACAAGATAAGACAAATATGCCCTACCAAAGCTTCATTTTAGGTAACCTTTCATCTTGTTTTCATGCAGACTATATGCCCATGCAAATGTCCATAAATCCTTGGGGAGTCACGTCCTACATACCCATCACATGTACTCCTTGAAAGCACCTCTCCAACCTGCACGTGACTATGCAATGAAAATGCTACATTACCACAGCCCCCAGGATTCACAATATACTTCACACATGAAGTGGATCCGGTGAGGAAAGAACTTAAGCAGCCTGCAGCACTGTAACGACCAGGCCCATGTACCATCAGTATGCCCCACAAATGGACAACTGGGGCAAAGATCACCCAATTGGTTAATGCCCAGCCTGCCCCACCTTTAACTGATATCTGGATCACAAGTGGGCTGTGTGAGGAGTCGGCACCCAGTACAGGGCACACCTCATCTCTTTGTCCTTCCAGCTCTCTCGATCAGGTGCAGCGTGCCACTCCATCCTCGATCCCTGGGCATGACTTCACTACAGGCCTCTGATGAAGTTGGCTTCCGGGAATCCCAGTCCTCAAGTGCTGGTTGTTGCTGCTCCGGATCAGGTCACACACCGATCAGAGCGACCGTGCCGCTACATGCATCTCACTCCTATTTTGCACTGCCGCTCTTTGTGGCATGCTGCTTTCTCTGTACACTGGGCTACAGCTGTGACTAGCAGGAACATAGCAGCCAACAAAGAACACCCACACTTGCAGGATGAAATCACTGTGCATTGCCTTAAACACTGCACAATCAAAGACTGTCTTCTCGCAGCCTCCATCTTTGGCCTCTGGCATGAGAGGGGGGCGTTGGGATGAGTCAACAGTACACAAAGCCTACTCTGGTCCTTCCCCACTGTTTGGTAAATTGTGTTAGCATTGATTTTCCTCCACTAACTGAGCCCCTGAGCCCCTTGCGTGGATCACAATGTTCTCGTCCTCCAAAGTCTATTACTGTTCTTCTTTCCTCGTCTTGCTCTTTTTTCCTACATATCCAGTGGTTACCCCCTGACTTTGCCAGAGTTCTTCTCCTCATTCCGCAGGTTTCCGTCCCGTGCCTGGGCAATGCTGTGTTCTTCTCATTGCAGGGAGTTTAAGCCATAACAAGTGCTAAAATGCCTCTTTATCATCAAGGCATGTGCCATTTCAGTGTTTCCAGACTCACCCTGGACTAGTCCCAGTACTTGGCCTCTTCTCATCGATACATTAGATCCCCTGTGTGACCTCGTGCTATTCCGACCAACAACTGAGATCCATCAACGGTGGGTTCTCAGTGCTTTGAACCTGAGATGGACAGAACATCTCCAATTCATCGCAATTCAGTTTCTGGCACATGGAGTAGATTTAAACCCACACATCCCAACAGCGTAGGCCAAGCCATGAGAGTGCATCTCACAGGGTGAAATACGCAAACTTCAACTACCTTAGAGGACCCCAAAGGGTGGCCTAATGCTAGCAGCCACACCTCACACCTACTGATCTCTGAATTTAGGAGAGCACATGCTGGACCATCCCAAAGGGACCGATGCAAGGATGTTTGCAACCCTGCCTGAAATGACATTATTCCCCTGGTCTATAGCGCTGACTAGAAACATGTAATTGATTAGGGTGCAGCTAAAAGTGTTGCAGGATAGAAGTCAATAAGCGATGGGATAACACATCCAAGTGCCAGTTTATATCTTGCCTAAATAGCACAGCTTTGCCTGTGTCCAATATAGCGATTTTCCACGTATCACTTTATATTACGCGTATTATCAAGTTACCTGATGTTCGAACGACAGCACATTACACGTTTCCGTTCTGCGGGATGCTTTTCAGTGGGTTCACCTAGCACATTATTGCCAAATTACATTATGCCTCATTAGCACATCTTGGCCGACCATATGTATAGTTAAGTTGTCACTGCCCTGGCACATTTCTGCCATCAGGGTTTACCTACTGCTGCTGAGGTCAGAAATAAGTGCGGTCAGTGCCCCCGAAAGTTAAACCTTGCAATCTACACTGCCGAAAAGCCTCAGGCCCCAGGAAGTATTTCCTATTGGAATGCAGGGTGGCTTGGCCAGGTGCTCATTTTCATCTTTATATTATAATACATGCTTCTTACTTTTATGTGTCTTCGTTCTGATTGGAAGGTACATGAATTGGAGGTATCTGTTACGTTTTAAAAGATTTTACATTGTAGAACGTTTGTTAGTAATGCAAGGAATGAGCAAATAGATTATTGAAATTATATCCCTGTGTGAAATACCCTTGGGAACTTTTTTCTTGAAAAACGCAATCCCATAGCAAGCATGAGTGTGTGAGACCGCAGGCAGGAATTCCTGTTTGGAACTTCTTTTTGGCAAATGTACACTACTTGTCATAGTGATGGAGCTCGCACCCAGTTTGCTCCAGCCTTTTTGGCAGTGACCATACTTGTACTGGTCGCAGCACATTGGAATCACTGCATTGTGCTGGATTTCAAAGTGATTACATGTCAGGAGTTGCTTTGTTGTAATCACCAGTGCCATGAGCACAAATGCACTTTTGTTAGCACTGGCATGAAGAGCACCATACATGTGAAAACTGGGCCAGCCTTACCACCCACATTCTTCAAGTCTTGTGCTGGTGGGAGCACACTGCAAATTAAGTAATAAAATGGCACTACTTGCATAATGCTTCATGCAACCAGCACATGTATTTCTGACATGTAAATACAGTGAACGCTTGTTTATCCAACACTCTACTGACCAGGCATTTCTATTAACCGGTTTCTCCCACCACCGACAATAGAATGATTCTGATTTTAAAAATGGCGGATAATAAGAGTTTTGAAGCTCGTTAACCAATTGCCCAGTTAACGGAGTGCTAGTTAACAGTCAAGAGGCCAGTGAGCTTTGGCATAAAGCCTTTAATGTCTATTGATGAACTCTCTGCCAACCGGATAGCTGACATGCGGATATCTGCATATTTGCAAATATCTGACCATCGCACTATATTTCCAGTCCCAGTCAGTATGCGCTCAGTCTATAAACTGCAGGATAATGCAGTATATTTCGTGTTTACAATATTCCGAATGCCAGTTTATTTCTGGTTTACAAAATGTAAATATACCTGCAGTTTAATATTCTGAGTTTGCCCAATCCCAGTATGTTCACATTTGACCATCCCAGTGTGTTGCTAATATAGCAGACTCCAAAATGTTCCCATTTTGACACTCCTAATATATTCCCAGGTTCAAAATCTGTGAACACTCCCAGTTTGACAATCAAAGTAAACTTCAACTCCAGAGTAAACTCTAATCAGAATAAACTATAGTATATTCCTATTTTGCACAGTCCCTTTGCACAATACCAGCACAGTGTCAGATTAACAATTTTAATGTAGTCCCAGTTTTTAAACCTTCAGGATGCACCTTGATGAACAACGCAGGTAAATTCAAAGATTTCCCTATGCAAGTATACGATTAGTATCCAGACAAGATTGCACAATTTCACAATTCTATAATTCCAACATTCTCCTACTTGACTGTTTTAGATTATAGCTAGCATACAGGTGTGTACAGAGCCGCTAACGGCCCTCCAGCTAGACTCTAGGATGCCTGAGCGAAGCGTGTGCCTCAGTAAGGGCTCAGAGACGCTACTGGCCCTTTAGGCCTCTGAGCGAGAGTCAGTAGCTATTAACACCCCAGGGTTACCCCTTGGGTGCGAATAGTGAAAAAGTATTTTTATAATGGGAGTATTGCACATGACCACCTTCCTTGACAAAAACAAATATGGACCCCACCATAGTAAAAGGATCCATTTCTATGGTGGGGCTGCACGGATGGAATTGGGGGAGCAGATGTTGAGGAAGCACGAAAGCCCCAGGCTAGCAGATGAGATGACCCCTGCTCTCTGTTTAGCCCGTCGGGTTGCACACTGTGCTGAACGGCATTAGTTTAAGACCAGGGCAGTGTCTGATCTATCATGTCAGCGTTACATGGAACCTCGGATACCCTTCTTTTCCATGCCAAAGAACTCTATCTGAATATTCTTTTTTATTCTCTCTCTTCTCATCCTCTTCGATTTTCTCAAAATCTCAAATGTGTTCTTTCTCCTTCCCCCACGATTCTGCCTCCTCTTCATCTTTGTCAGACAATTGATTCAGATAATTTCTGCTCTTCTACGATCTCCCTTCTCCGGTCTTCCCCCCCAACTTCTTCATCTTCTGCATCCACTTATGACATCTTTTCACCCTCTCTATAAAGCTGAAATCTCTTCCTCACTTGCTCTGGCTCACCTTACTGCGTCTCCTGGCAAATCTCTCCCTTCATCCCATAGGCCTGAAGTCTACCCTTCTATCGCTATACTATTCTACTTTTCCCTCTTCTTTCAAACATGCCTCGATTCTACCTTTTCTCAAGAAGCCTTCCCTCGACTCATCTCTCCCCTCTAATTTCTGTCCTATTTCTCTTCTTCCTTTTCTTTCTAAGCTACTCGAGTGCATTGTTTATAATCAAAACTCCTATAATGTTAATCTACATTCACTTCTACTCCATTTTCAATCTGGTTCTAGGCCACGACATTCCACTGAGACTGCCCTTCTAGCTGTATCTGAGTCCCTTCATTCCTCCCTCCATGCTAAACTCTCCTCTCTTCTTGTCCTCCCAAATCTGTCAGCTGCTTTTGACATGGATGATGACTTTATTCTTATTTCCTCCCTCTCCCTCTCTTGGCTGTCATGATTCTGTTTTGAACTGGTTTCGCTCTTATTTTACTAATCACACCTTTTCTTGGGCAGGTCAGTCTTCCCACATCTTGCCCCTTTCTAACGATGTCCCCCAAGGTTCAGTTCTCAGCCCTCTCCTCTTGTGTCTTTATACCTCGCCTCTTGGTTCTGTTATTTTTTCGCACAGCTTTTCTTACCACTTTTATGATGACCATTCCCACATTTTTCTTTCCTTTCCGTCTTTACTGCTTCTATTTATTTTCCCCTCTCTGCTTGTCTCCTCTTCAGCCAATCTTGGAGGGCCTCTCATTTCTTACATCTTAATCCTTCAAAAACTGAGGTTCTCTTCTTTCCATCCTTCCTGTCTTTCTTTTCCCCTTCTTGCCTTTCTGCCTCAGCCCCTGCTCGTAACCTTGATGTTTTCTTTGATTCTTCAATGCCTCTCATATTTATTTCATTGCCCGCTCCAACCGCTACCAGCTTTTTAACATTCACAAGCCTGTCGTTTTCTCACTCATCATGCTTGTAAACTGCTTATCTCTTCTCTTGTTTTCTCCCACCTCTTTTACTGTTGTAGTCTACTCCTTGGTCTTCCTGCCTACCGTCTTGCTTCCCTGGATCTATCTACTCTTCCTTTATCCGTATCCTCTGTTCTCTCTCCCCTCGGGCCTCTATCTCTGCTTCGCCAACTCCAATGGTTGTCTTTTGATGCTCATCTTCTCTTTAATTTTTCGTTTCTTATTTTGAAATGTCTCCATAGTTTAGCTCCTTCCTATCTCTGCTTGCTTCTTTCTTTCTACCCCCTTGGGCTCTCTGTTCTCACAATCCCTTTCACTTCTTGTCGTCCCCATTCCCCCCTGTCCCCTCTCCCATTTTTATTAATTTTCCCTTTTGGCCCCAAGGCACTGGAGCGCTCTCCCTCTTGTGCTTGACCCTCTCCTCTCTTTCCCTCTCTTTAAATCCTGGCTTACACAGCATTGTCTTTCTTCATGTTTGATTCATTGACACTTTTTGTTCATTGTACCGTTTTATTCTTTTGCAAAGTGCTTAGGCGTTAGGCGCTATATAAATTAAACAAATTACAAATTAAATTAAAGGACAAATTACAAGATCAATTCATTATTGGGGATGCTATGACAACATACCTGGCCATCATCCTGCCCCCTTTACCTTCATCAACATCCCATTACTCATGTAAGTCTCTCTCCTATTCCCCTTCAAACAAAACACACAATATTGCTTGAAGGGTTAACGTTGCGCCCGCCCACACTGCAAAACAACCCCACCGTCCAGACTCATTTATGTATTAATTTACTTATTAATCAATTTATATTCAAATTCCCACTCAATCAATATCTGTAAATAGAACACCATTAAACAAACAGTTACACTCTGTGTGCTCCCTCCCTATGTCTGTAATAACGAGTGCCAGAGCCAGAATGGTGGGGATTCATAACGTGTTCATGACAGTTGACATTTCTAAACATCACGGGTGAACTAGGGAACCAATTATATGGACAACGTGATTAACTGGGGCCAGGGGTGTTGCTACGTCAAGAAAAGATCCGAGGTTACGCTAATATCGGGACTGTCGGGACTCGGGGCTAGCTAGCCTTTTGGTTGTAGCCCCAGAGCTTCTATGCGAGGCTACAACCAAAAGACCTGGGGCTATAGCCCCCAACGCCTCCTCCCAGTAACGCCTCTGACTGGGGCCAGGGTGTTGCTAGGTCTGAAAAAGATCCGGGGCTACGCTAATGTCGGCCTGTTTGGACTCAGGGCTGGCTAGCCTTTTGGTTGTGGCGTCAGAGCTTCTATCCAAGGCTACAACCAAAAGACCTGGGGCTATAGCCCCCAACGTCCCCACTCCCCAGTAGCACCTCTGACTGGGGCTGTGGGTGTGTACACACTCTCACCAGCAAGGGACATTAGGGAATTCAAACAGTTCTTACAGTTCCCATTATAACTAACCAGTATCGTCAATGGTTGTGGCATGATTCGAGAATTAGGCTAAAACATTTAGCGAACCACAGGTAGAGTGGAAACACTGGTTACAATGACCGCATGACTAACCACAGAAAGATATAGTACTGGGCAACCAGCGCCAAGACCCCTGCATAATGACCCCTAATAATGGCTAGATAGCAAAGAGAAAGACCACATACCTACTGTCTACAATATGCATTGGCTTATCACAGTGGCAGTGTAATTATCAGAATAAGAACAGCTCCTGGGTATATGACTGTTAACACTTCAATAGTGAGCAGGACTAACATTAGTTCTATTGGCAGCAGCACAAGTGGATCTGTGTGAAAAGATCAAAGGAAACAGCCTGAATCCCTAAAGCCCAATTTCTTTTCTGTTTCCCCATTTGTCCGCACCCCTCCCACCTTAACCCTATACATTTGTATTAACTTTACCCACCCCAAATAAATACATGCTGACAAATGGGCCCAGGCTTTTGGGCTTCAGTCTTTTTGCCCTCAGTCTTTTTGGGTGTTTCCAGCACAAGTAACACCATGCAGTACAAACGCTAAATACAGCATATAGAGACAGCAACGAATATCTACCACCAAAATGGTCAAAGCCTGCATGAGTGGTCATTAATGTACGGGGGAATACCATACGTTGTAGCACTCTATACTGCTGCGTTAGACTTGGCAGGCGTGCTGTTTTAGCAAACAGTTTCTATGAGGAATTTTATCAAATCGTTGCGCCAATGTTATTGATATTAATTTCTTTTACTTGCCTTTATATCCGGTTTGTTTTGCTTTGCGGTGGGTATATTGTGTGAGGCACTGATTCTATGTCAAGACCCGGAGACTCGGATTATGCTCTTTACTTCTCGAGCAGCCAAAACCAATTACTTTCACTTTCAGCAATCTGTCAAATAAACTACTACATCCATGAAAACATGAGAAACTTGAAGTTTGTGTCCAATTGGTTTAACATGCCACGTGATCTAAACAGTCCAGTCGCATCCCCAAAGTCCATTATAAATACCACCATCTTCCTTCCTTCTTCCTCTTTCTTTGCTGCTGAAGCAGCTGAGCTAAGTTATTACTTTATTGGGTGCATTTATTGTGTGAAAGAAAGTGGTTGTGCGGGTAGCATGGTGGCGAGTGTATTACACGAGGAAGCTTTGGCAGAGTTTATCTGCAGGTTAGGAAGTGTGCCAGGACTCGGCAGTTTTGGTGTTCTAGGGGCAGCAGGAAACAGTGCGACACAGAAGTATATATGCATATATATATTTTTTAATGGAAGCTCCTGGGCTGTGGCGTGGCTGGCTTTCTTGTTCAGACCTCTGAAAATAACATGGGGTTCCACAAGCGTATCACTTTGAACAGTGACCCTAAATAAGAAAGAATAGGAATAACACATAATTAGTCTTTCTGGAATTCCATACAATCATTGTTCGACTCACGCCCTTGTTTCCGGACCGGTAAACTCATAATGAGGCCCAAAGTATTTTTTTGTGTGAAGAGCTGGAGGTGTGTTCAAGTGCTCAATTACATTGTGGTGTCTTTTTGACCTGAAATTACCTTTTATATTATTCCAAAGGGCACCAGTTTTTCAGGACTCCCAAGTTGGGTGGCCGGATATGGCCTGGTCTAGGATAGAAGGTGTGAAAGGTGTATGTACTGGTGAAAATATGTTCATATGCTTATATACTACACCGCATCACCATTGTAGTAGTTTCAGAGTCCTTGTCTGTGGAGTGGAATATTGGGCCCCTGCCTGGGCTATGCAGACCTTAGTCTGCTGTGGGAAACATGAGCTTGGGAAGAATACAAGGATGGGAAAGTAGGTAGATGCTACAAGCACAGGGGGCAAGAGATGCAGCAAGGGAAGAACGTTTTGTGATAGTATGGGTGCATGCCCGTCGTTTTAGGTGGCCCACATTTCTGCAAAAGGTATGAGGTGGATAAGTGTTGCAATAATTGTGTTGTGTTTCCCAGACAGATTTGGAGAACTGTAAGTCAGTACACAATTTAATGTTGGATGCATGAGATCCTTGAGGGTGTGCTCTGGCAATTCTGGAAGGTTGGGAGCTTATTTGCCCGAATATCTCAATACTTTGTATCCCAGGCCATACTGCAGAATATTATCTGTGTGACTGCCAAGCTTAAGCCAAGAGTGATGAAGTCAAGAATTGACTGTATATAAGGGTGCATGTTATTGGTGATAGAAGGTAAGCGAATGGGGTGTTCAAACATGTACTGTAATATGGAGAAGAAAAAAAAACGGGCACCTTGATGTAAAAAGGTTGCCATTGAAAGTTAGTTATGTGTCATGTTATTATTTTCAAAATCAAGTTTTATTCAAATGTTCTTATTTTCCATCTGCCCATTTAAACATACTACCAACAAATAACACATTCCCACTTGTGATCTTCTAGCGCCCACCCCCCCAACACGCATTATTGTTGAAACATCTTGTGTTCTGTCACATTCAATAGATGACTCTATGGTTCAGTTGCCTTCCCATAGTAGGTCTGTATTTGGCGAAGAAAGTAAGCCAAGCACCCTCTACGTTTGTTCTCGATTCGTCTATCACGTGTTTTCGGTTTTCCATATCGTATATAGCTCTCACCTTCTGTACCCACTCCTTTTCCGTGGGGGTTTGTCCCTTTTTTCAGTGCTGCACAATGTAGCTCCTAGCCACCATCAGCAACGTGCACACCATGTGGCGCTCTTTCTTCTCTTCGTCCTCCTCCACATACACCCTAAATGAAAGACCGAGGCGACAATCTCCTTTTTGTATCCCATCCAGCTCCTTTATCCATCTGAGAACCCCTCCCAATACCTCTGTGTGTGAGAGCAACCCACCACATATGGTAATAGTTGTTCTGCGGCTGCCGACCTCCCCAGCAGTGGGAGCCTGCTCCTAGATACATTTTGTCAAGCTCAGCAGGGGGGTAGTGGCAACTATGTATATATACATTTGATGGCCTGCACTCTGAATTGCAGGGATTTCCGGCATTTCTTGGACCACAAACTATGCTGTATGTCCCTGTACAAGTCATTATCCCATTTTGCCCTTGCAGGCAGAACATCAATGGGGTCACTTCGCAATAATCCCCATATAGCTTTGCTATCCGACCCTTTGTGTTTGTTTACTGTAGTAATATTGTCTCAAAAGAGGTGAGGTCTCTCCTCAGAATATCCCCCAACACTCCTTTGTAAGTACCCCTTTGAGCTGTAGATAACTCAAGAGCGAAAGTTTACCGATGTGCAGGAATTCTTCCAGTCTGTTGATGGACGCAAACCCACCTCTCTCCCACATCTGCCCTGTACCAGGCCTGCATTGTACCAGGATTGGAGCTGCAACAGATCCACAATCAGATTTCACATGGGGACCGCCCATATACAATTTAGAGGTGAGGGCCTCGTTGACAAAAGCGCGTGCTATTGGTTTCCCGCCATATTTACCAAAACACCTCTAGTACGGGTCATTCATTTAGGGGGACCAACATCCTTTCTCCCAGTGTGACCGGTGCGAGAACCATGTTTTCCATATGCACCCATTGTTTTGCTGGCTTGGGATCCAGGTGGCCAATCGTGATACACAGTTGTGTGGCTTTATAGTATGCCACCTGATCCGGGAACCCTACCCCACACACTTCCTTCGGCATCACTAATGTCTTATATTGTAACCTGGGTTTCCCCCATGCCCAAAGAAGGCACAGGAGGGCCCTCTTGCTTGTAGTAAAGACCAGGGGAGTTGCTAGGTCTGGAAAAGACCGGGGGCTAAGCTGATGTCGGAACTGTTGGGACTGGGGGCTAGCTAGTATTTTGGCTGTAGCTCCTGAGATTCTATCCGGGGCTACAACCAAAAGATCAGGGGCTATAGCCCCCTTAGCCCCACCCCTAGCAACGCCCCTGGTAAAGACGGAAGATGGAACCACTGTGGGCAGCATTTGGAAAAGAAAAAGTAATTTGGGGAGACGTCATTTTAAGCAATTTAAGTACGCCATGCATGAAAGGTTTAACTGCCCCCAGCATTGCAGATCAAGGTGTATCCTGTCCCAAAGGGGAGGGGAGTTTTTACTATAAAGATCGGTAAAGTCTTCTGTGATGTCCACCCCCAGATATTCAAACCCCTCTGGGCTAATCCTGAGGTGTCGTTTCATTCTTCACTTTATTTTAATTCATGGTGACCCAGGGTGGTAACTTATTCGGAAGTAAGCTTTCAAAGAATTGTAATGCAGAGCCATCTATAGTTAGACAATATACGCTGAGGTCCCTGTGCTGGCTGTTTTCTTCAGACTGTGCGAAATGTGGAGGTGGACGTTAGACCAACAGGGTAGGGAGTGATAAAAGGGCCACACGCCTGTCCTCCATCTATAGTTAGAAAATATACGCTGAGCTCTCTGTGCAGGCTGTTTTCTTCAGATTGGGTGAAATGTGGAGGTGGACGTTAGACCAACAGGGTAGGGAGTGATAAAAGGGCCACACGCCTGTCCTCCATCTATAGTTAGAAAATATACCCTGAGCTCTCTGTGCAGGCTGTTTTCTTCAGATTGGGTGAAATGTGGAGGTGGACGTTAGACCAACAGGGTAGGGAGTGATAAAAGGGCCACACGCCTGTCCTCCATCTATAGTTAGAAAATATACGCTGAGCTCTCTGTGCAGGCTGTTTTCTTCAGATTGGGTGAAATGTGGAGGTGGACGTATTTGTATTTGTATTTATTAAATTTATAGAGCGCTTTAATCCAAAGCGGATGTGAAACAAACAGGGGCCAGATGACCGTCCTCCTGTAAGCAGTGACTGTCAGGCACCATTCTGTTATGTTATGTCACTATGCTTTGAATGTCACCGTACGACTATGGGATGCTGTGTTGCTAGCACAGCACTTTGTCACAGTAACGCTACCTCTCAGGATTGAATAACAGGGACGGAATCTTCCAGGTTGCAAGCAAACAGCGTGGACATGCGGGCACTCCAAGAGCATCTCTGAAAGTCCTTTCAGGCAGCCGAGGTCCAGAGAATGGGCGTGAAAGAGAAGTGCATGTGTTCTAAAACTGAATCACAAGCTAGATAAATGATAGGTTGTATGATAGAAATGTGAGTTTTTCATTTTTGAGACTCTCAGAAAAACTAGCATAATGTATAATTTTGATTTTGGCAAAATGCAAAAAAAAAAAACCGTCCTTATGTTATTTCAAAAGTTTTTATACCGTACAGAATAACCACCATAGTAGTGTCAGAGCACCTTAACGTCTTTTTCTGCTGAATTTCCAGGGACATGTGCGTCTCTGACTCAGCAGTGGACAGGCTTTTAAGCTCTCCATATTGCCAGGACGTCTTTGCGAGCTTGGGGATGATTTAACCATGGTCAAGAAAACAGGAAAGCAAAGTACTTCTGCTTTTTCCCTAAACCAGGTTCTATGGATCAGAAATGTGGGTGGAAGTACGGGCACTTTTGAATGAGTATGGGTCATGAACAGTGGCTCCACTGGTAACAAAGCCCTTGACCAGGCTTCCTGTAAGTTCTTGTAGCATGCAAGGGACATCATGGGAATGGTTCTACTGGTGTGTGAGGCAGGACTCCTCTTGGACTGAGGCGGGGCTCTTCTGGAAGTTAATATGCATAATCCAGCGGTGTCTACTCTTTACGCCCTGGGCTGTAGTTACCTTGTCCTAGTAAAAGCAGCAGCATGCCGAATTTAGTTCCAGAATGGTTGTGGAGTCTGCTTACCAGCTATATATATATAGCTATATATATTTACAGGTATACTTTGTGAGTTAAGTCCCTTTTCATGAATTGAGTGCCTCTAGCCTGCATGCTTTATTTATTTTTTGGGGTGTTTTTGGAGTGCTACATCGCGTCTTCTTACTGTTTCAAGGCACTTATTGGCATTGTACAGAGCAACATGCCATTTATTTGAAACTACATAGCAGAACATAACAATGCAATGGGAAATCATTGATGAACAAATCATTGATTAATGCAACATTCATAATCAAGCGTTAGGCAGGCCTACTTTATGCTAATACAATGGCAGCTGCTGTCTGTTCTTTGCTGCATACTGTGGCCTTTGAGGAGGCCAGTAAGGAGGCGAGTCAGCACACTACATCACTTAGTGAGATACTTCCCTGGTGTTGATGCCAGAAGTCAAACTATCCAACAGGGTAAAGACTGATGATTTTTCTGGCAAGGTAGACACAGTGCATCGAGGGAAGCATGTACTGGCAACCTAGGATGCTGACGCACACCTAACCTGAATGAAAGAGAACACTGCATGTCTCCTAGCCTCATTTCTTGATCGAGCAGTAAGAAATGAAGTTTCATGAAGAACAGTCAGGAAGAACATTTTACAACCCCTCTGCTCAACTGTTCACCACCACTGATGTCAAACACACTGAGAGTGATAGAATGGAGATGGAAACCAGTGGTATACACTCTGCCCTAAATCAGTGATCCTCAATGCAGAGGTTCCAAAGGAACCTACAGCCGCCCTTCAGCAACTCAAATGGTGAATGCAAAGCTTCTTGATGCATCTCACGTGAGTAGAAATGATGGGCCATGATAGTACTAGGTCAGTACGCGGTCGGTCTGGCGAGCACCTCTTGTGAGAGTTGCTATAGAACCCTTAAGCTGACCTCTGCCAGTGTAGCGTCTGGGCAAGTCTTTAGTGCTGCCATGTGTATTACAGCAGGAGAAGCCCAGCAGAGCACCATGTTAAACAATGGACATTCATTAAAATGAATGTGTGCTACATTAAGGAAAACTATGGCAGGACACCTGACCACAGCCATTACACCTGGTTCGATGACGAATATGTATTAACCAGTTCAAGTCACACACCAAGCATTTTGATGGAGTTATTCAATTGGGCATTCGGTTGTAAAATGGATAGCTTTATTGACTTATTGTTGATTTGGATGTGAAGTGACTGTCAAATCTTGACGCGTTGCCTTCACTCTTTGTGCTACAACTCTTCTGTTCCTTAGTCCTGCCCCTAAGGCCTGTCCTTACTATTCTTGCCACTATCTGAGCGGCACCAGCATGATCATGTTGTCTCTGCTACCCGAGAGCTGTCAATCTGAGTATTTTCCAGGTTCTCCCCACGCTCCATGAGAGAGACGCAGACAGAACATGTTTTTTGGTGCCTCCCAGTGGACAGTGCATGGAGGTTGTCACATGTACTGGGGAGAGACCAGCAGGCGAACAAAGAGGGTACTTGCAGGGTTTATCAGACAAGAAGAAGGGAGAGGGGATCACAGATCAAGTGGGGCAAGAAGGTGCTGGGACAGCGTGGGGACGTATTCAAAGGTTAGACGATGGAGTTGGGAACCTGCATGAAAGCATTTATGTTGGTGATGTTTTCGATGACAGTGCAAATTTCCAATGCTGGGGTGGGAGTAAGGAAGGGGAAGGAGTGGAAATGACAGGCTGTACCGGAGCTGAAGTATGGTGAGATTGAGGAGGGCAGTACATCAGAGTGAGCCACGAGGAAAGTGGTGAGATAGAGGAGCAGCCGTTTATGGGGGCTAGATGAATTACAATTATGAAACACTGTCTAGTCTTTCCCCCCTGCTCAATTTAGTTGGGGATGTGGGGCATTTAATTGAGGCTCTAGGGCATCTTAGATGTCAGTGATTTCTGGTCCCCAGGCTCGCCACCGGCCTGCAATGCAGGTAATGGGTGCCTGCATAACAAACAGGACAATCCCATTGGATGCTCACAGATGTAGGCACAACCAACTTTCACACAAAAGTAGGGCGGGGAGCTGTTGTTGGGACTCTTCTCCCCATTACCATACTCTACATCATGCTCAGAAATTACCTGCATCTCCAGTTGTGCTGGCAGGTCCTTCCTCAGAACCACTGGAGGATGTTGCCATGGTATCAGAGGCAGTGGATGGATGGTACATGCGTAGAACACATAGGGAGATTTCACTGCCAAGACTGTTTATGTATTGCAGTTCTGTTTAATCAATAATGCTTACCCTTCTTGCCTACTCACAGTTCTTTACTACAGAGTTTGCACACAACCTCTATCTTCCCCCCAGGAAGGAGGAAGTACTGCCACAGCCAAGACGGACTAGGACTAGAAAGTGTTCAGGCAGTAAACTTTGTTGGCTTGCCTGTCCTTCTATACAGGATGAGCGCCACCCGCGAAACCTCTGTCATCATCCTCCTCCCTGCAATCCTCTGGCTGCCATGGCTTATCCCACTCATCCATCTCCTGCTGCCCCGCATTTATCTCCTTCTGTCGTGAATCTGCCATCTTCTGTTCCGCCACCTCATGTGCCACCTGCTGCCCCTTATCGGCCTCTTGGTATTCCCTTCTTATGCCCCTCAATTTCTGTTTCCTCTTACTGTTCTACCTACAGCTGTACCCCATTTGTGACTCTTACTTTACTACCTGCTGCTAATAATCCTTGTCCTCACCAGAGGATGAGTTGCCTCCAAAGAGATCTACTTGTTCCCTAACAAATGTGGGGCAGAGGGGCACTAAGGGAAACATTTTCACAAGGGGTTTCTACTACTATATAAGGTATCACGGGGGGTTCTATTTTTCTATTTTTGGGATTGGTGTAAGGGGAAGGAATTACAAATCTTCAATCACAAATTGCATCATAAAGCTTTCCTTTTTGGTGTGGAAGGAGGAATGCTAAGGGATTCAAATAAACAATCGCACAGGGCTTCAGAAAGTGTTTTCCAAAGGGGGAGTAAGATTTAAAGGAACTTTAAATAACACAATACAAAATAAAATCCCTGAAATCTTCTCCATTCCCCGCCTTGAAACCTTCCCCACCTCTCATCCTCTCCCCTTCCCTCCAATCTTCCCTATGATCCTCTCCTCCCTCCCCCTTCCCTCCTTATCCCCCCTCGCTTCACCCTTATATCCCTTCTGTTCCCCCTCTCCCCATTCCCCTTGTCTGCCCTCCCCTTCCCCCTCACTGATGAATTGCTCTGCTTAATGTTTTTATTGGTTTGATTCATTGTAAATTGCTTTTGTTATAATGTTCTATGTATTCTTTTGTTATAATGTAAAGCGCTTTGAATGAAAGCGCTTTATATACATAATAAATACAAAATGACAATAACAGAATAAAGTGAGAAAAATGCACACAAAAGTATTCTCAGTGGCTACGGCGCAAGCTCCCCTACTAGATTGTCATCAAGACGAGTGATCCCATAAAAAGCACAAAACCAAAACTGTATGTGAATGGGTGTAATTGTTTTTTCAGTTTCTGGGTAAAGCCGCTTTCATGAAATTCCTGCTTTTTTGTTTGGGTCTTTGGGTCGCATGAGTACAGTGGAAAGACCTTTACTCGGGTCTTGACTCTGGAGAGGAAGTTGGCTGCCATGTCAATGACAGATGTTGGATCTGAGCTTGTCTCTCAAAAACGCCCAGATTCTTAATCAAATTAAATGTGCAGTAGGTCTTTTGACACCTCCTTGCCTCAGAGTCCTGGCTGTACTGTCTACCAGCTCATATCCTCCATCCTCATTGTAACCTCACCTTGTGCTCATATATTCAGACCTTCTCTTTCTCCTTTCCTCTCCTTCTCACTGACCTTGTGCTTAAGCTGCTCCTCCTCAATTCTTTGCCACATGCTTGCTCCTGTACCTGACACAGACCTCCCCATTATATACTCTGGTTATGACCTCTTTTACACTACCAATCATATCCTCTCTATATTGAACTTCCTCCACTTGTCCTATCCTCTTTTGCAACACTCCTATCATCTCATCTCACCCTCCTCCTCTCCTCGGTTGCCAATCTCTTCCTCTTCCCTCCTCCCTCTTACCACCCTGATTCTCTGCTTGTTATCAGTCTTCTCCTCCTGCCTCCTGTGACCTTACTCCTCTCCTAGTTTACAATCACCTCCTTATATCTTTATATCCTAATCACACTTCCCCTCCTTTCTCCAAATCCTGATGTTTCTCTTCTCATCCTTTCCTCCAATCATGGTCTACTTACCCCACTCTCTTTTCTCACACCTCCAATGCACTTCAAATGCACTCACTGTTTCTGAACATGCCCACACCCTTCTTACAAAGATCCTGCATTATGTAGGGTGTGAATCCTGTCCTTAAGGCCTTCCCAAATGACAGGCTTCGAGTGTGCTTCTTCAGGATAATTGAAACGGGATTTGTTAACTGAGTTTTTACTGTGACCCCTTTGTTGCTCCGTTTGCCCTGCTCCTTACTTGCAGGCTTCTACACGGGAGCCGATAAAGGCTTCCGTTGCCAACTTGATTCGGTTTTGTCTACATGTGCAAAGGAAGCTGTGTGTGTCACAGCTTGAAGCTCTGTGGATATGCTTATTCTCTCTTGGTTGCACTGCAGGAGAGGACATTTGCCAGCACGAGTGCCCCCGTTCCCCACCATGTTTTCTGTGTGGCCTGTAGCTAATGTCTGTGATGATTGTATCTTTATACTTCCAGTCCCACTGCATCCCAGAGACTTGTACTTTGATATGGTTTCTGTGTGTGTTGGAAGTTATGATTCTCCCTGAGGGCCACTAGGCATTTTAATGTTGTTGGCATGTCTTAGTCCCTTAAATGGACATTATCCCTTGACAGCATGTTGTTGAGCATCTACTGCTGCTCTGTGCTTGATGGGGTTTGCTGTAGGATCACACTCAGCTGGCCTCTAGGCCCATGATCACGGCACAATGGTGGCACCCAGGGCCCTTGCCCACCTCACTCATCACTCTAAAGAACAGACGGGGAACTATTTTACATATACCCCCTTCTCTAGAGTTCTCTTTACAGAGGGGTATCGAGGTCAGTGACTAAAGTAGTCTGTGTTAGTTTGCATGCAGCCCTTTCTGTGCATTACCATAAAGGTAAATGCTTGGAGAGAGAGTCTTTGTTCTCTCAAGCCACATAACAGGAATATGGTATATGGCCAATGTAGATTGTCTCAATGTCAGATAGAATTTAAAGGCATCCATAGCCCATTTGAAATCCAGACACTCTAACTCAATCATTGCATATTTTCTTTTACTAGGCAATTGCTAGTGATGAAAATAATTGGCTGCTCTATTCCATTACTCACTTGGGATAGTACGGCCTTAGAATCAAATCAGTCAGCAAAAATCAGTTTAAAAGATAAATGGCACTTTGAAATTGAGCATAAAGAGGAGACGTAGGTGACATTCAGTTCTTCAATCACCTGAAAATCTATTCTGTACTAGTCATGCTGAACTTAAGGACCTTAATCAGTAACACGTCATGCAGAGGATGGGATGCAGAATAACTCTTACACCAAAGAATCTGACCGGCTCTTTTTTGACTGTTTTATTATCGATTGTCTAAAACAGGGAGTTGCAAAGGACATCAACGGACGTTCGCTCGAGCTCTCAAACATTTCACATAAAAAACACATCTTTATACTAAAAATCTGTCATACGCGATGCCATACTACATGGCAAATAAGAAAAAACCTACAGGAAACTGTGGTTGGCTGAAGGGAACATCTAAGTACACTTTTTATATGGGGTCGGGTTGTGGTAGGACATCTACTGTCAGGTGGACAACTTTTGCCTGCCTCTACTGCAAGTCATCCTCAACACTTATTAGATACAGGGTACACCATTGGCTCTCAAACTATAAGGCCCTTAGTTATATGGCCCTCTACAATTGGTTGGCATGCTCGTGCCATGTCTGGAGCATTCGGCTCCTTAGCAGCACGTAAGCTCTTACCCAGGTGCCGGGGGGTGGAATTAAATTTGCTTTCTTTTTTTTTTGAAACCTCTTTTTATTGAACTTTTCAGATTTTGACAACAAGGCAACAATAAAAAGAAAGAAAACATTCCAAACCACCCCTCCCCCCCAGGACGACGAGCATTCAAAATCCCCCACCCATCTACCCACTCCCAGACAGTTCCCTCACCTTATTGTAGCTCAAGAAGTCTCAAACGCTGCGGATACCATATCACTCTGTAGTCATCTTTGAGAAAAGTCATAATCTCTCTCCAGTCGGCAGCAAAGCTTTGCACTTTATTCCCCATGGCATAAGTTGCCCACTCCAAGGCCACTATGTCCCAAACTTTCCGCAGCCAGTCTTGTTCCCTTGGAATCTCGGGGCTCCTCCATCTTTGGGCTATCAACAAAAGGGCCGCCAGCGTCAAAATTGCTTTTGCTTTCTCCCTGCCTCTGATCCTCCCCTCATCAGAAATCGCCCAGATGCCCAGGAGGATCTGCATTGGAGTCCGTGTATCTCCCGGGCCAAAAACCCTTTCCTGCGCCCTTTGTACCTCAACCCAAAATGGTGCAATCTTGGGGCATTGCCACCAAACGTGTTCTGCCGTGCCTACCAAACCACAACCCCTCCAGCAGCTGTCCGGTCTTGTGGGGAACATCTTGTGAAGCCTGGCCGGGGTGTAGTGCCATCCGAATAGGAACTTATACCATGCTTCTTGGAGCTGGGACGCTCTGGCTAATTTGGGTATCTTCTTCCAAAGTCTTTCCCACTCCTCCCTACTGATTTCCCTCCCTAGGGCCTTTTCCCATTTCTGCATGTAAGGCCACTGAAAATCAGGTTGCGAGCTATTCAGAATCTTATAAATATTGGAGATAAGGCCTTTCGTACAGTCGTTGTTCAGTGGAAATCTCTCAAATTGTGTCGGCTCCCTAGTTGCCGCCTTTCTAACTCCCGGGTGAAGTACCCGATGTCTTATTTGAGCGTAGCGCAGTCTTTCCTTCTCCTGTATTGCAAATACCCTTTTACAGTCCTCAAACGACAACAGTCCCCCCTCTCGAAACATATCACATAACTTCCCACACCCTCCCTCCTGCAAACTCTCAAAAGCCCCCCTCTCCAGGCCCGGGGAATAGTCGCCATTACCAAAGAGCGGTGTAAATGGAGACGGGAATGAAGTAATTCCCTTGGCTCTTACCATGCTATCCCAGATATCCACCATTAGTTTGGTTATAGTGCTTTCATAGTGGTGCCACTGTCTATGCTCCCTAGGGAGCCAAAGGACTTCCGAGAGGCTACGGTGGGCCACCGGTCTGTCCATTCTCACCCAGAGTTTCTCTCGCTGACTCTCTTCCCCCTTCAACTATTCCCTAATAATTCGTAGCTGAGTTGCCTCATAATACCGCCAAAAAAATTCGGCAAAGCTAGGCCTCCCTCCTTTCTAGATGCCATTAGCAAACCATCCCACACTCTTGGTCTGTTCCCTTCCCACACAAAGTCTTTAGTTTGAGTCCCCAATTCCCTAAAGAAGCTGGATTGAACAAGCTGTGGGATAGCCTGGAATAAGTACAACAGCTGCGGGAGTGTGACCATCTTCACCGCTGCGATCCCCCCTAGCCAGGATCCTCGAAGGCCTCGCCATCTACGTTAGTCCCTTCGAATTGCTCTAAGGAGCGGGGGAAAATTCGCTGAGTACCACCCTGAAATTGTTGCCGTGATCTTTAGCCCCAAGTATTTAATCCCGCCCAGACTCCACAATAAGTGATTACCTTCCTTCATCTCCTCAAGTTCTAGTCCCCTAAGCATTAGATTAAGGATTTCTGACTTGTTCGCGTTAACCTTAAGTCCCGAGGCCTCCCCAAATTGTTCCAACAGGGACAGGCTTACCTGAAGCGACTCTCTGGGCACCGTCAACATCAGCAACATGTCGTCAGCAAAAGCGGCGACCTTCTTTTGTTCCCCCCCAAATGGGATGGCTCGTATATTCGGCTTTTCCCTGATCGCTTGCAGTAAGGGTTCCAGGTACAGCGCATAAAGAATAGGGGATAGAGGGCAGCCCTGCTTAGTCCCCCTTTGTAAGTTGACCCTTCTAGTAGCTGTCACATTCACCATTATTCTAATTGATGGAGCTTGGTAATTAGCCTGGACCATCGTGAGAAATTCCCCCCTAATGCCCATCTTTTCCATTACGCGAAACAGAAAAGACCACTCCACGCGGTCAAAAGCCTTTTCCATGTCGAGTGCCACCAAGACCGCTGGGGTGGATGTTCTCTGGACTTTTTCAACTAAATGGGCCACCCGCCTGATGTTATCCGCTGTCTGCCGGCCCTTGACAAAGCCCTATTAGAGAAGGAAGAATGGTGTCCAGCCTGTTAGCCAAGATTTTAGTATAAATCTTGGCATCTATATTGATCAAGGCAATGGGGCGGTAAGCTGCTCTCTCTTCCGGGTCCTTTTGCGGCTTGAGGACAAGGGTCACCTTTGCTTCCTCCATCGACGGGGAAATTTTACCTGTCCGTCGAAACTTGTTGAATAGGGAGGTCAATTGCGGGGCCAACTGTGTAATGAACATTTTATAAAAGGCTGCGGTATAACCGTCAGGGATTTATTCACTGGAAGGCTCTGACCACTCCCCTTACTTCCTCCTCTGTGATTTCTCAGTTTAAGGCTTCCCTCGTCTCCCTATCAATTTCCTGCAGCTGGACGGATTGTAAAAACCTATCTTGCGCCTCACTAAGGGGGTTTGGGATACATAAAGGGAGTCATAAAACCCCGCTATAGCCTCCTTCAATTCTTCCCTCTCTGTTACCCTCACCCCAGTGCCCAGTTTTAAGGCCGTAATGGCATTTTTCTCCCTTGTCCCCCTAAGGAGCCGTGCCAAAAGCGTACCCGCTTTCTTCGCCTTTGTGTAATACTTTTGTCTCGCAGCTAGGAGTGCCCCTTCCGCCTTCTTGGTACGTAGTAATTCTAACTGGCCCAGCGCCTTCCTATATTCCCGCATGGCTATCCGGGATGGGGTTGCACCTGCTGCCTGCCTAGCCGCCTCAACCTCTGCCTCCAATTGTACCTCCAAAGCCCTTAACTGCTTCACTCGAAAAGCAGTCGCAGCAATTAGATCCCCTCTGATTGTAGCCTTAAAGGCGTCCCACCTTATCCCCTCTCCCGTATCCTTCAGCCTATTTATAGCAAAGAAGGTCTTAATCTTCTCCTCAATTCCTTCCCAAACTACTCAGTCTCTCAAGAGCGCACTTGGAAACTTCCAGCCCCATACCTCCCTCTCCATCCTACTCAAATCCATAATCACTGATGCTACCTTATGGTCGGCTATTCCAATCGGTCCCACCTGCACCTCCCGGATACCTCCCACTAGTCCTACCGAGAACCATATATTATCTATTCTAGATTGAGATCCATGGACCCCAGATAAGAAGGTATAACCCTCCGCATCTCCCTTTACCTCCCTCCACGCATCCCGCAACCCCAGGTTCCTGATCTTATCCTTCAATTCAGCCGACAACACTGCCCCACCACCTCTCAGACCTTTACCGCTTCTATCCCGTACCCTATCCCATGCGATATTCAAATCTCCCAGTAAGATAATTTGCCCCCAGGATTGCTCTTCCAACACTTTCACTACCGACAGCAGAAATTGTTTCTGACCAGAGTTGGGGCTGTATACCACTGCTATTGTGTATGGGGCATCCTGACACTTCCCCCTAACCACTAAGTATCTCCCCTCTTTATCTCTCGTGGTTGCCTCCACTCTGAAATTAACCGTGCTTCGGATAGCTAGTGCTACCCCCTTCATTTTACTGTGTCCTGAAGCATGCAATATCTGATCAAAGCCTCTCAGCTTCAACCGTTCCTGGTCTTTGGGTAGCAAGTGCATTTCTTGGACTCCCATAATATCAGGTCTCTCCTTTCTCGCGAAAAGTTCCAACTTCTGCCTCCGTAATGGAGAGTTCAACCCTCGCACATTATGCGTTACCCACTTAAGGAGTTAAAGTTTGAGACTTAGTTCTTTCTTTGGGCAACTGTCTTCTCGCCTTTCTCCTCCTTGAATGCCTCGCCTCCTCCCCACCCCTCCCTTCTCCCCTCCCTCCCTATGACCCCCCTCCCCCCTCCCTGGAAGATCATCCCCTTCCCGCTTGCTCACCACTCCTAACTCGGCATCACCGCCCTTTCCGTACCCAAAATGGTTGCTCCTCCTCTGACCCATGTCTTCATTTCCCCTACTAGAGGCCCACCACCCCTTTTGCCGCGTCAGAAATTAGGAGCCATTGGGAGAATTACTCCTCTCTTCACTAGGATTCCCTTTTTGCTTCCTCATGCCATCTTTGCCACTTTTCCTCTTCTTCTCTCCCACTGTCGACCAGCTCCAAGGTTTCAGCCTGTTGCCTCCCACCACACCCCTCAATCCCGAGCTCGTCGGGGTTTCCTCCAGTTCAATGTGAAGTGTGTCGGCCCCTTCCTGTAGGGTTGTCACCGATTTATGGGCTCCCTCCCATTCAAAAAGTAGACCAAACGGGAAAGTCCACTTATATCGTATGCCCTTCTCGTTCAATACTTTTACCAGCGGGCCCATTTGCCTCCTCTTTGAGAGTGCTAGCTGCCAAGTCCTGAAACAAAGCGATCTGCTGACCTTCAAACATAAGGGGCTCACTCAGTCTCGCTGCCCAAAGGATTGCTTCCTTCTGGGCATATCTAGCAAACGCTGCCAGAACATCTCTGGGTCTCGACCTCTGGTTTTTGACCAACCGACCGGTTCTATGTACCCGGTCCAACTCAATCTTCTCGGGGTTCCCTTCGCCCAAGATGCCTGCAAAGATGCCTTGGAGAACCTCCATTAGGTCCTTATCTGGGACCGACTCTGGTAGAGATTTCACTCTAATGTTGACCCTACGGGATCTGTTCTCCAAGTCCTCCAGTTGGACCTCAAGATTCCTCGTAGCCACGTCTAACCTCTCTATGGCTTCACTTTTAGCTGTGGTTTCCTCCTCTACCTCTTGGAGGCCCTTTTCCAGGGTATCTGTCCTTTCTCCCAATTGGCGGGTTTCCTGTCGTATCTCTCCTAGGCCTCGTTCAAATCTGTTCTCATTAGTTAAAATTGATCTTGAAAAGGATTTGTTAAATTCAGTTGTAAGGCATGGAGCTCCCCCAAAAATTCCTGTCTAGTCATCACAGATCGCTCCTCCCCCATCCCCTGATCCGCATCTTCGCCCGACTTCTCCTGGGCTGCCCCCGGGCCCTCCCTTGGGGTATGCACTGGCCAAATTGCAGGTAGTGTTCCGACCAGGTCACTTACAGCTTGTGCCCCCTTCCCTCCTTTGCCTTTAGATTTGGTAGTCATGTTGCTTCGGTCCCCGCTGTCCTTGCAGTAATGCCGGTCCCAAAAAAGGGATTGCGGGTGAGCTAGAGCCCATGGGCCCCCCCACTTCACACACCGGGGCCGGGAGGTAATGTCGTGAAAAATCCAAGAATAGAGACACTTCGGATCTTTAAAGCTGCCAGAGATGCTGGGCTGAGCCACCTCCTTTACCTCCTCAATTGGGACTGCGCAGGACTACACAGAGGACCACCGATCTCACTTTCCCCCTTGATGGCACTCCCCAGACGCCTCACGGAGGTCCACTCTGCTCTCTCTGCGGGGAAACCGCTCCCCTGCCTGTTCTCTGTAGATGGCTCACCTATTCCAGCGGGGAGTCAAGGACGCTGCCCGGGCCCGTCCCCCAGGTCCCACGCGGACCGGACGGCAATGCAGACCGCGGTCCGAGATCACTGCGGGCAGACTTCAGTCCCTCCACCCGCCGCTCCTGGTGCCGGGGGGACCCACCAGGGCGCAATGCTCAAACTTCCCCCCTTCTGCAAACCGGGTCCCCTGCAGTCTCTGGGAGGCAGATACTTCCTCCCAGCCTGCCCTCCCTACGCCGTGTCCACTCACTTAATATGGCAACGTGGGACAAAACCTCCAACCTCCTCCGTGGCCGCCTTATCCTCACAGTGCTTCACCGCTATCAGTCGTCCGACAGGGCGCCTACTTCTTTCCACGCATCCCGGTCTGACCTGGAGCCGCTTTGCCGGCCCGCGGCCCCTCCGCCCCTCCAAATGTTATTCCTCCCTCTCCAGGGGGGGCAGGCCGCGCAATCACTCCACCGCAGATCGCCTCCCGAGCTACGCGGAGCACACAGTGTGAAACCCGCTCGCAGGTCTTGCTCCGATGAGCCTCCCAGCTCCGGACTGTGCCGCCCCGCGCTGCCTCCTCACAAGCTCCGTCCAACAGATGCACCCACGACCTCTGCCACCTTCAGACCGGCGCCTGCCCTGGGGTGCTGCTTAGACTTTCAGCCCGCACCAATTCACTCTTCGCTCTCACCTCAATCACCGGGTGCCCTTCTTAATTGCTATGGACACCTGTTGCTGGGCTGGTGGCCACCACTTTGCAACTGGGTCTGGAGAGCGCCGTCGGCACGTCTACTCAGTGCCAGCGGCCATCTTGGAATCCGAGTTTGCTTGCTTACCCAATTAGCCCAACATCACCCATCGTCTAAGCCTTCTGCCATGAAGGTTGCCTTTGAACTTGGTCTTGCAATGTATTCTCATCTCTGGGAATATAAGGGAGTATGGGCACACTCTTATCACAGTTCTGGTCTGCATGCCCAACTCCTATTTTCATCCTTGGTCCATGTGACAGGAAACCGCAATTCGGCCTGGTTTGCAGCATTCAATTGTCTTGAATTAATAAAACTTGACACTCATGGTGTTCTTTCTTTGCACCTTAACAAGGAACGATTCAGCTTATCACGATTGTTGCCTTTGAGCATAGATAACTGGCCTTTGCTTACTTTAACTTTGATACCAGGCCAAACAGCTTCACTCTTCAAGTCTGTGAACTGCAGCTAATTCTTTGCTGTGACATGCTCAGCTCTCGATCCTTCTTTCTCTGTGGGTTTAAACAACTAAAGGTTGTGGCACTGATGTCCAGACACTATATAATGGCGGCTTCACCTTCAGTCTATTCACTATACATAGCTAGCTTCTATGATCACTTAGTCTACTTGCGTTGCTGCATCTGTACAGTTATTGAACGGCTTGCATTTTCTGCAGTGCGTCAGACACACATATGCAATCTTCTTCCCGCCTAGGAACGTTCACTCGATTCCTAATTTTGTCATCAGTTTCTATAGGGTTCATACATCTTCGTCTTATCTTCTTGGCGTGTCACTCTCACTTCTTGTGACGTCACCAGCTTCTCTTTCTCTCATTTTCACATGCCTTCAGGGTCCTCTTCCATGAGATTGTCATTTCTTCGAGCATACATCTGATACAGTCTTCTTAATGGCTACAGTTTCAGGCTTCCAACACATAGGCAGTAGGGGGTGGGATGTTCTGCAGAGGCATTCGGCAGCTCCTCTACACTCCCCCCTCTGGTTGATTCATCAACCACACTTTCAACAGCTTCCACATCTCAGTACCTTCTCTTGAAGAAGTACAGGTCTTCATTACTCCCTTCAGGGAACCTGCGGATTTGACATGTTCATCAACACTCCAGGTCATGTAACTGCACTGTCCATTCGGATTGCAATGAACCCATCGTCTACGTACTTCTTGTGATTTCTCGGATGTAGAAACTTCATTCCCTCAGGTGCTACAATACTTGCATCTATATATTTTCTAATTTCTTCATCAGTCAATTCCTTGGGCCTTGACCCTGATTCGACATCGATTGTGATCTTCATTCCCACTGCCTTCTTTGCTGTCTTCTTGCACTGTGTAATTATTATCCTGATCACACAGAATCCAAACATTATCATCACCAACATTGGTCCAAGAAACTTGAATATGTTCGCCATCCACTGTGGAACCCATGAAAAGATTGATGAAAACCAAGTTTTGTCTGCAACATCCTCTGTCTCATCTTCCATCTTGTAATGCAGGTTCGTCAGCAACGTTATGGCCTCTGTCAAGGTCCCATTCTCTTCATCGTGAGAAGGTAAGAATGTGCAACATGATAGCCCGATTTTGGCACAAACTCCTCCTTCCATTGCTGTGATCATATAAAGGATATATCTGTTCTGGAGAGACATCAGTTTTATGGCCCTCAATTTTTCCCTGATAGCATTGAATCCCTTTATGGTAGTCTTGATTGTCTGCAGGAGCTCCCAGTGAGTGATTTGCAACCACTTTGCATTGGCCATCATCTGTATTCCAGGCATAAAAATAGTCATGAAGATTGAAGCAGTCTTGCTGAACAGTCTATGGTCATACGGGATAGCCTCATATGCATCTATTGATTTTGCTGAGAAGTAGCTCTCTCTCTTGGTTCGATTGAGAAATTCAAGTGATCTTCTCCTTCTCAAATGGGCATCTGCTTTCGGAAATTCTCCAATGTTCAGGTCACTCTGAGGAATCACCAACGCTGCAACATGGATGAGCACCAAGGAATACGTCCCTCCCCAATCTTTAGGCAGCTTCATGTAGGCTCTGGACCCACAAGCCGAATATCAATCCATCAGGACAGCTGTCCATGCTCTCATTCTGGAGACATCAACTGTAGTCTTGCAACCTACATTATTTCCCACGTGATTCTTTCCTTCTCTTTGAAAGCATAGTGTTGCATTTGTCAATGGGATCACAAACATTGGACCTGATTCGTCTTCGACTGTCATGATTCCTGCTCCTCATGTCCCCAGCCCTCCAAGATGTCAGGCTGGAGCCAGGCCACGATCACCTACATGGCCTTCAAGGGCCTCTCCATCCCTCCAAAGACCCACTTGGAGTCAGACTTGGCGCTTGTGGCACCAGACTCACTCATTCCCATAGGATAACATTGGGGATTGGACTTGTAGTGCATTGATGGGGACAAGATGGATGCCCCCACATATTTCGGTTCCCAGAACTGCATGTGAGGTCTAGTCTTTTGGGTGTGGTTCAGCCCAGAGACACCTGGGATACCCAGAGACTATTTAAGCCACACCCAGGATAGGAAACATGCTTTGCATTTTCTGCACCTGCAGCGTGACACTCACTGTGTTCGGATCGGTCTCCAGTAGGCCTGCATCTTTCTTCTGTGCTCAGCTCCTGCAAGAACAAGAACACCGTTAGGAACAGCCTTACCTTGCGGCGCTTCTGCCCATCATTTATCGCTCCTTCTGTTCTGCGGGCATCTTCGGCGGTGTCATCCCCATCCCGGCACGCCGCTTCCTAAGGAAATGGGAAAAGAACAGAAAAAAGGCATTAGTAAGCATTCTGCAAATCTTCGCTTCTTTTTAAATACTGTACGAGCTTCAAACGCTTACCTGAATCCCAGCCACTCTGGGGGAACTCTGTCTCCGGAACTTCTCATCCATCTGCAAGAGGGAAAAGACACTCCAGGTTAGCGTGGAAACATCTAGAGGCGTCGCATACCGCGCTTATCCACCGCATTTGTTCTTCATAACCGGCAGCCACGCTGAAAACGTCACAGCACCTAAAAGACACAGAAAAAGAACTCAGTTCAATGCAAATACGAAAGGGGTGCATCGCGCATCGCGCTCTCACTCACCTTCAGCGCTACTCATCTCAGCAGCACGCCGCCATCCCCGGACTCCGGCCATCATCTATGGAAGGAAAGGAACGAAGTTAGAGAACTGTTCAAAAGACTCATTATACTTACCTGTCGGACTCTTGCCAGTGAAGTAACTAGGCAGCAACAAGCCCGCATCAATCAACGCGCCCCTGCGCTGAAAGCAGGACGGAGAGCACATTATCCAAGAAAACAAGGTGAGCTGTGGATCAAAGGGAAGGGTTGGACCCCGGGGAAGAAGGGGTTCAAGCACACAGAGACAATAGGGAGTTAAACTCTACCAATCCTGTGTTTCAGGCCCAGTCTCCAGTCAAATAACCTCCAGGGAAGGGTTCGAGGTCGTAAGAGGTCAGAACAGGCTGAGTGACTTCCCTGTGGATACCAGGTTAGCATTACAGAACACAAAGCCTCACCTCAAAATCTACCTGGGCATCATGGAAACGTCAGAAACCGACCAGTTATCCTACATGTTGGGGCAGCTACGTTCCAAAGTACATGCAGCCAAGCAGGAGACCAACACCCTGAGGAGAGAGCTGATAGTAGCCAAAGAACGCACTGATGATTTAAGCCGGCAACTTCTCCAGTCACAAGCAGGGCATGCACCAGTGCCGGGAGGCATGCCCTCCATGCCAGCGCCATCAGCCAATCACGTTCAGATAACCCTTCCTGGGGCAGTTCCCTTGGCCCCGCCCGAACGATTTAAGGGGGATCCCAAGAGGTTTGCAACATTCATGAACCAGTGCCGTCTGCACTTCCTTTGTAGGCCAGGGGCCTTTCCGAATGACCAATCATGGGTCGCTTTTGTGCTATCCTACCTGAGTGGTAGCGCCGCGGACTGGTCTGTACCCTTTGTGGCCCAAGACGATCCTTTGCTGCATGACTTAAGGGGCTTTCAGCAGGAGATGGAAAAGCTGTTCGCCCGTCGTACTCGTGGGCAGGCATTAGACAACAAACTTCTGTCCCTACGCAAAGGGAATCAAGACCTATTAACATACATAGCCACGTTCAATAGTCTCATAGTTGAAGCAGAATGGCCAGTGGAGAAGAGAACCACGTTATTTCATCAGGGGTTGCGGAGGGTGCTCAAGTAAGTTCTCGCACAAGCAGTGAACCCCCCGAAAGACTGCTCAGAATTCATTGACCTTGTTGTTCAACTGGATCATAGGTTGCAGGACCGAAGAGCAGATCGAACCAGACCGGACCCTCGCCCTATGTATGTGCATTCAAAGGACAATACTGCCTGAACAACGGAAGGCTCAGGAGAACCAATGCAAATCAGGGGGGTCGGATCCCCCTTGACTAAAGCGGAAAGGGATAAAAGGAGACAGCAGCAGTTATGTCTGTACTGTGGAAGGTCAGGTAATTTCCTGAAAGAGTGCCCTGTGAAGCCACCGAGGAGGGCGGTAGGGGCCACGGACAAGGAAGATACCATCAAGGAATCGGAAAACTCCCCAGCCCGGCAAGTGTAGGGGTCCATTTGTCGAGCGAAGAAAGTGCACTACAGACCTCCCATTTTGCACTATCTGTGGTCTTGATCAATCACCAACAACCATCTCGGATGCACGCAGTAAGAGCGTACATAGACAAAGGGAGCCGTTGGGAATTACATCGACCAGGATCTTGCGGCAAAGATGGGGCTTCCGTTACGCCCTAAATCAACCACCGACACTGTTACCACTGTCGATGGCACGGAAATAGCTTCTGGTCCAGTATCCCAACGCACTGTAGCTTTAACCCTTCTGTGCCAGGATGGACGGCAAGAATCTATCATTTTCTATCTCATTAAGGCACCACAGTTCCGGTTGATTTTGGGAATGCCATGGTTGGTAGCTCACAATCCTCGAATCGATTAGCGAGCAAAAGAATTGGCCTTTCCCGGGACCTGCGCCCAAACATGTTATCGCCAAGAGAAACAACCGATAGACACCAGAACCTCCACACGTGCGACTGTGGCAATCAGCACCCTACCAAGTGAATACCAGGACTTTCAAGATGTCTTTCAGAAAGAACAGGCTAATACCCTGCCACCGCATAGACCATACAATTGCCAAATCGACCTGATACCCGGCGCACAAATCCCTTGTGGGCTAATTTACGCACTCACGGAAACAGAAAACCAGCACCTGAAGGCCTATCTTGACCAATACCGGGCCAACGGGTTCATCCGTCCCTCGAAGTCTCCAGCAGCCAGTACTCTTCGATGTACCGAAAAAGGAGGGGGACTTGAGAACGTGCATCGACTATCGACTATCGCGCACTGAACCAGACTACCGTAAAAAATCGCTACCCCCCTGCCACTGATCCCTGAATTGCTTGATCAAGTCAAAGATGCCCAAATCTACACAAAACTAGACCTGAGGGCGGCATATCACCTTGTTTGCGTAAAACAGGGGAATAAATGGAAAACCGCTTTTCGCCCCAAAATACGGCTTGTACGAATATCAAGTAATGCCCTTTGGCCTTTGCAACGCGCCTGCTGCATTTCAATACTTCATGAACGATGTCCTACGGGAATTGATTGATGTCTGTGCTCTAGTGTACATCAACGATATCCTAGTATATTCCGCATCAAAGCAGGACCACGTTAAACATGTCCAATCCGTATTGGAGAAACTCCGTCAACACCAGATCTACGCCAAGCTCGAAAAGTGCTCATTCCATGTCTCTGAGTTGGAATTCCTGGGCTTTATTCTCAGCCCGAATGAAATCCGAATGGAAGTACACAAGGTAGATGCTATCCTGAACTGGCCATCCCCAAATTCATTCAAGGG
Organism: Ambystoma mexicanum; assembly: GCF_040938575.1. NCBI lineage: Eukaryota > Metazoa > Chordata > Amphibia > Caudata > Ambystomatidae > Ambystoma > Ambystoma mexicanum. The sequence goes on from NC_090933.1 coordinate 599,422,200, forward strand.
GGTTCAAAGTATGCTGGGTTTTGCAAACTTCTACTGCCGGTTCATCCCAGGATTTTCGCAAATCGTGCATCCCATCACGTCATTACTAAGGAAAAGCAACAAAAAGTTCCACTGGACAACAGAAGCCGAGGAGGCTTTCCAGGAACTCAAAGCAAGATTCACATCTGCCCCAATCTTACGCCACCCTCGCCCTGATCTCCCATACCTGGTGGAAACGGACGCCTCAAGCATGGCTATGGGAGCCGTCCTCTCACAAAAGGACTCAGAAACGGGCCAGTTACACCCTGTTGCCTTCTGGTCGCGTAAATTCACACCCCCTAAACTCAATTACGCTATCACAGACAAAGAACTCCTGGCCATTAAGTCAACCTTTGAGGCATGGCGGCACTACCTCTTGGGCGCCAGACACACAATCACTGTATAACTGACCACCGGAACCTCCAGTACCTAAAAATGGCAAAGGCCCAATCCTCACGACAACTACGTTGGGCTCTTTTTTTTGCTGAATATGACTAAGTGATTAAATTTCGACCAGGGGTGAAAAACGGGAAGGCCGATGCCCTTTCCCGTATGGGGGTGGAAAAGCAAGGGTATCAGACCCCTGACCCAATAGCAATCATCCCGAGTGACAAGCTCCTAGGAATCACAGCAACCATAACTCAGAAAGAATTAATTGGCAAGGGGGGGAGGTTTGAGGTTCAGCGCAAGGATCTAATGCATTTAGTTGGAGTGAATAGAGCTGCAGGTGAATGCAGGAGGCGGGATTTGCCGAATCTGCCGCCAGGTAAGGAACCACAAGAGCAATTGTTTTGCAACCACACTGCACATAAACACTAGTTGAGTCCAAAGTGGTATAGTAAATTTTAATTGACACTGAGGTAGCCTGACACGTGTTTCGGGCACTTGCCCTTCAACTGAGGCTACAAAATTATTTGTATATACACAATATTGTGGTACAAAGTTAAACAGAAGCAAAAATTGGGGACCCAAGGTAGCAGGGCAACCAAGGCGGAGGGCCACAAACACATACATTAATGGCATGAGATCGCAAGATTTTGGTCCATAGTATTAAGAGTCAATATCAAATTTTTGAACAATTTTCAAAGAACCAAGACAACATAACAGAAGACAACCAAACGTAAATGCAAATGAAAAACCATACCATATATATAAGCGAAATTCATCAGGTCAAGGTGAAGGGGGAAAGAAAATAAAACAGACAACCATTAGCTGGGAGGTTCTAGGTGGGCCATACAACATGGAGGCTAGTGGTGAAGAAGGAATCTTTTTACCTGTGAGTCAGGTGTGTTCAGTTTGGGCTGAGGGAAAATAACCAGTAGATCTGATTAGGGCAGCACATGGATTGCCATTTTAATAAGTTGAAGCTTACAACCATATTGGGAATTAATGTATTACCAAAATACTTACCCTGAATAGGGTTAAATGATAAAAGATAATTTCTCATGCGCTCCACTGAAAAACAATTATGGGCGCAAGAGATTAGACATGTACTAATCTATAATGGACTAACATTTGAAAGAGGGGCAACTGCCAAAATAATACCTGTCACATGCAATTGCACTCAATTATATGTAGAAGCGTTTCCGCGTGTCTTTGGAGTAGAAGATGGAAGGGGGAGCCGTCCAATTGGCGTGTGTCCAAGATGAGAGGGAAAGAGGAAGGATAGAGAGACCAATTAATTGATTGCAGATGCGTGTCTGGCTAAGTAAATGCGAGCCGCGCAGACCCTGCCAGCCTAGGGGTCTGCGTAAAAGTATTGGACTCACCAGCGTCTCCGCTGAGTAAACCGAACTGGAGCCTGCCGGCCGCGGCTCATACTGTCATTGTTATGGCAGCCGGGAGAACGCACAACGACCGCAGCCGTGCGTAACGGGACGTACGGCCGCCATCTTGGTTGTATATATCTTAGTGCGGCCTAGTGGATGGGAAAAAAGTTAGAAAAAGAACGGAGGCCGGGTGCGTTGCCACTAAGATGGGGGAGCGATGCACAAGTGTGCTCGAATTAAGCCGAGCCAACAATTGCACTTGATTCAGTCCCAGTGAATTATCAGTGCAAATTAAACCGGCATTACAATGTATGTTGAAATAATTCTAAATGATAATTAGCCCAATTAGGTAAGTTTGACAATTTAGAGTTGGAATTAGGGGGGCAATAAAAAATTGGCCCGTATCAAGACCTGCCAGTTGCGCAAGCGAGATAATTAAGAATTCATTGTCCAATCATAAGGAAGTTGATACATAAGGCACTTGATACTTCAAAAAACGTAAAGAGAAGGTCATCCCTTCCTAAACCTCTCAGTTGGGCACTTTGAAAACAAAGAGTAGAGTGAAGATTTACGGCAGCTAAGTGTATGGCACAAGGAGAACCTCCAGCATGGGAAGGAAAGTGAAATGTATAAGTTACATACGAGTTGGATTTAGACAACCCATTTATATAGTACAATTCACTCATAAAAACACAGAAAGTTCATGATCTGTATTGAGGCCATGTGTGACCGTGCGAAAGCGGCAAATAAGTCGCGCTTCTAACTGGCGTAGTTTCAGAACCAAATTGCCACCTCGTTGTGGTAATGAAACCTTGGCCATCCCAGTAAATCTAATTTCAGCTTTGTTATCCATTTGGTGGATTTTTTGCCAATGTACAGATAATGGGTATTTGGAGTCTACTTGAGAGATGGAGGCCAAGTGTTCCCTGATTCTAATCTTCAAAGGCCGAATTGTACTGCCGATGTAGCGCTTCCCACATACACAAAGAATGCAATATACACAGAATTTGGTATTGCAGTTCATGAAAGAGTTAATTGTATATCTGCCCAAATGGCCAAATTCTAGTTTCTTAGTTTCAAGTGCGAATGCGCACATAGAACATCCCCCACATTTACGAAAGCCACTTGTGCTTGCTGACTGTAACCAAGTTAGTTTAGATTGCGGATTAAACATAAATGAAGGTGAGAGGATGTTTTTGAGATTGCTAGCCTTGGTGTAGATGAAATTTGGCGAATTATCTACCCAGGGAGTGATATCTCTGTCCAATTGTAAAATGTGCCAATGTCTCTTGACTATACTGTACAGTTTTGAACTCTCTGTGTTGTATTTGGTAATAAATTTAAATTTGTTGCTGTGAGTACTCTGAGGGCGTACTTTAGGAGTGAGTAAATCCTCTCTCTTCAGAGATTGCACCTCCAGTAGAGCTTTGTCAAGGAGGTGACTGTCGTAACCTCTTTCCAGAAAGCGGTTGCGGATAAGTGAACATTCGGTTTTGAAATCCTCATTTGTTGAGCAATTGCGTCTAGCACGTATAAATTCTCCTTTGGGAATGTTGCGTGAGACCGATTTCTTGTGGCAACTGCTCGCGTGAAGTAAAGAATTAACTGAAGTGGATTTGCGATAAGTTTTGGTTATCAGTTTACCATCCGAAATTGTAATAGTTAGATCAAGAAAATTGATACTACTGAGGCTGACGGTCTGTGTAAACTGAATTCCCCATATGTTAGTATTGAGATAGTTCACAAAATCATTAAGGGTGTCACAGGAGCCCTTCCAAATCAGAATCACATCATCTATATATCTCTTCCAAATATAGATGTATGGTGAGAACATAGTATTTGTGAAGACAACCATTTGTTCAAAATGATGCATGAATATATTTGCAAGAGCTGGGGCATAGTTTGCTCCCATTGCTATTCCAATAAGTTGGCGGTAGTAGATATTGTTGAACAGAAATACGTTGTTAGAGAGAGCACAAGACAAGAGTTCTTTAATCATTTCAATGTGTTCATAAAATGAGGCAGAGTGTTCCCGAAAAATGTGATCAACACTAATAATTGCTTTCACATGGTCAATGGAGGTATAGAGTGCTTTAACATCAAGTGTCACTAGAAACATGTTGGGTAGTACAGGTAATTGATCCAGTATATGTAAAATGTGCATGGTATCTCTGATAAAGGTGGGGATAGAGGTCACCAGAGGAGCAAGACATTCATTGATGTACATAGAGATTGGTTCAAAAATTCCACCACCCCCACTCAAGATTGGTCTTCCTTCTGGTATTATGGTGAAAGGTTTGTGGATCTTGGGCAGGAAATAGGCAGTGGGCATGATTGGGCCATCTACAGTGAGAAACCGTTTTTCAACATCTGTTAAGAGGCCTCTGGTGTACCATTTGGCCAGAAGTTGGCTGACTGTTGCCCTGAGTGTACCAATTGGGTTTGAGGGCAAAGTTTCATAACAGCCAAGTGAGTTTAAATGTTCTAGGCCCATGGCAATGTAGTCCCTCTTGTTCATTATTACCACATTGCCACCTTTGTCTGCCTCTTTAAGAATCAGGTTCTCATTGGAAGCCAACTTTTGCAAAGCTATTTGTTGTTGGCGCGTCAAGTTGCATTTGCGCCCTTGTTTCGTATGGGTGGAGTCTTGCAGTTTGTGTATGTCATTTGTGACTGCTTGATGAAATGTATCAATCAAATTGTCTTTCGGAAAAGTAGGCACAAATTTAGATTTGCTTGATAATTCTTTTATTTTCAGATTTTGCTGTTGTATGCTGAGGTCATGCAATAGATCTATCACATTAGTGTTGGGATCATAGTCGCATTCGTCCAGTGACATAAGAACATGTGTACTTAGCATGGTCTGAAGCGTGACATCTGAGGGGGCAGGCTGCTGTGGTTTGGACTTGAAATACTTGATTTGAGTTGCAAAATATTTTTTCAATTTTATTTTCCGAATAAATTTGAACAGGTCAATCTGAATTTGAACAAAGTCATTACGGTTGGTTGGAGCGAACGAGAGTCCTTTGTTCAGGAGTACACGTTCATCTTGAGAGAGAGGATAGTCACTCAAATTGGTAATCAGATCTAGTTTGTCTGATTCCTGAGGTTTTGCTGATACTGTGATCGAGTCATTCTGCGTTGCGGGAGAGGGGGGGCGTTTGCGCCTGTGAGGTTGGCCACCCCTTGTGCCCCGAGGCTTGGGTCTGGGGTTGTGGTACTTGTAACTGGAGATATTTGGAACCTGACTTTTTTCATGGCCGCAAGTGCGGCTTGGCGATTGCCTTTCTTGTAACGACGAATCTGCTCTAAAAAAGGGGTAGGTTGAGGTTGTGTAGTATGGGCACGATTGCCCGTGGAAACCTCAAAGTCATCAGAGAGATTAGACTCAGTATGACTGGGCCCCTCTGAGGGGTCTGTGTCTATATCTGCTTTATCAGCATCACTATCTACTTCAGAACTCGCTAGTGAGGAGGCTGCACTGGTTGGTCGTGAGCGTGAGACTTCATCATATTTCGGTTGGTATGTGTATACCCTATTATCCCGATAATCTCTATCGTCACGGGAAAATTTACGTGATTTGCGGAGTTTAACCTCATCTTGATGTCTTCGCAGTCGGGTATACAGGGTTTTGTAGTTTTTGTCTATAGTTGCACTAGGCGCATCAAAATGTGCAATCTCCTCCTTTAATACATCAATTTGAGTTACGATACGATCATGTTCTCTGCTTGCATGTTCAATAGGAAGTTTAAGCATTGTATTTGAGCTGGCCGATAGATTTGCTTCCCAATCGATCGCTAAGTCATTGTCAGCCGGGTCTTCGAAGTCTGGCAGAATAAGAATACGAAGACCTCTAGGAATTTTATTTTCTTTCAGGTAATGTGTAAGGGTAGTTTTTTCCGAAAATGTATTAATCTCTCTGATGCTAATACGTTCTAATTTCATAAACTTGGTTCGAAGATCGTTATTTTCAGAGTTCAATCTCTTGAAAGCATTCAAGGTTGAGCCTTTGGGAGCAAATAATGCTTTGATGTCATCCTCTCTAGTCAGAATATATTCTGCTGCAGTAGCCATTGTGCTTGTTTATTAGTAAGTGATCGAGTCTGCGGCTGAGCCTCTGGGACCCAATACTAAACAAATTAATTGGCAAGGGGGGGAGGTTTGAGGTTCAGCGCAAGGATCTAATGCATTTAGTTGGAGTTAATAGAGCTGCAGGTGAATGCAGGAGGCGGGATTTGCCGAATCTGCCGCCAGGTAAGGAACCACAAGAGCAATTGTTTTGCAACCACACTGCGCGTAAACACTAGTTGAGTCCAAAGTGGTATAGTAAATTTTAATTGACACTGAGGTAGCCTGACACGTGTTTCGAGCACTTGCCCTTCAACTGAGGCTACAAAATTATTTGTATATACACAATATTGTGGTACAAAGTTAAACAGAAGCAAAAATTGGGGACCCAAGGTAGCAGGGCAACCAAGGCGGAGAGCCACAAACACATACATTAATGGCATGAGATCGCAAGATTTTGGTCCATAGTATTAAGAGTCAAATTCAAATTTTTGAACAATTTTCAAAGAACCAAGACAACATAACAGAAGACAACCAAACGTAAATGCAAATGAAAAACCATACCATATATATAAGCGAAATTCATCAGGTCAAGGTGAAGGGGGAAAGAAAATAAAACAGACAACCATTAGCTGGGAGGTTCTAGGTGGGCCATACAACATGGAGGCTAGTGGTGAAGAAGGAATCTTTTTACCTGTGAGTCAGGTGTGTTCAGTTTGGGCTGAGGGAAAATAACCAGTAGATCTGATTAGGGCAGCACATGGATTGCCATTTTAATAAGTTGAAGCTTACAACCATATTGGGAATTAATGTATTACCAAAATACTTACCCTGAATAGGGTTAAATGATAAAAGATAATTTCTCATGCGCTCCACTGAAAAACAATTATGGGCGCAAGAGATTAGACATGTACTAATCTATAATGGACTAACATTTGAAAGAGGGGCAACTGCCAAAATAATACCTGTCACATGCAATTGCACTCAATTATATGTAGAAGCGTTTCCGCGTGTCTTTGGAGTAGAAGATGGAAGGGGGAGCCATCCAATTGGCTTGTGTCCAAGATGAGAGGGAAAGAGGAAGGATAGAGAGACCAATTAATTGATTGCCGATGCGTGTCTGGCTAAGTAAATGCGAGCCGCGCAGACCCTGCCAGCCTAGGGGTCTGCGTAAAAGTATTGGACTCACCAGCGTCTCCGCTGAGTAAACCGAACTGGAGCCTGCCGGCCGCGGCTCATACTGTCATTGTTATGGCAGCCGGGAGAACGCACAACGACCGCAGCCGTGCGTAACGGGACGTACGGCCGCCATCTTGGTTGTATATATCTTAGTGCGGCCTAGTGGATGGGCAAAAAGTTAGAAAAAGAACGGAGGCCGGGTGCGTTGCCACTAAGAGGGGGGAGCGATGCACAAGTGTGCTCGAATTAAGCCGAGCCAACAATTGCACTTGATTCAGTCCCAGTGAATTATCAGTGCAAATTAAACCGGCATTACAATGTATGTTGAAATAATTCTAAATGATAATTAGCCCAATTAGGTAAGTTTGACAATTTAGAGTTGGAATTAGGGGGGCAATAAAAAATTGGCCCGTATCAAGACCTGCCAGTTGCGCGTAGACGTAGCTCTGTTGCAGGAGACTCATCTTACCAAAGAGAGGATAGAGGTGGTCAGGCGAAAATGGAGGGGGAGTGTGGTGGGGGCCACGTACTCAGCGTACGCTAGAGGGGTTATCACCTGGGTGGCACCGCATGTACCGTTTCAGGTGCTTGACACAACGGTAGATCTGGATGGCAGAATGGTGGTCGTGACGGGGCTCCTGGAGAATAGGGAGGTGCACATTGTCAATTTGTACGCCCCTAACCACGATACTGCAGCCTATTTTAGGTCCCTTCATGGCAAACTTAGCCCCCTGGCTGGTGGTACGGTAGTATGGGGAGGTGACTTTAATTGTACCCTGAACCCCGAGCTGGACAGGTTAGTAGACAAGACCGGGAAAATGGCACCGGCGGCTAAAGCGCTGGGGACATTACTGGAAGACCTGGGCCTTGTGGATGCATGGAGAAGGCTGCATCCGACGGATAGGCAGTATTCGCACTATGCGGCGCCACAGGACCTGCACACCAGGTTGGATTATGTGTTTGTGGCGGCTGAGATAGCGACGGAAATAGTGGGGGCGGAATACAGGGCCAGGGTACTGTCCGACCACTCACCTCTGGTGGTGGAATGGCTGCACCAGCCCCCCCGATCACGGATCCCGACATGGAGATTCAGGACCGAGGTGTTACAGGATGAGGGGTCCGAGAGGACTTGAGAGTTGCCATCGAAGAATACTTCGAAATAAACACGGGCAGTGTACGCTCTGTGGGAACGCTATGGGAGGCGTTTAAGGTGGTAGTGCGGGGTGTAGCCATTTCAAGTCTAAGGGGCTCCAGGGGGGTATTGTAAGGGACCTGCAGGAAACGGAAAGGGAGCTAGAAAGCCTGTTAAAACAGGAGGTCACAGGCCAGGATAACAGGGCAAGGATTAAGGACCTGCAGTCAACCTGCGGTGCACTCTGGGATAGACTTTGTAGACTGAACTACAAGAAATGCACGGCGAGGTTACACGCAGGGGGCGACAAACCGGGCAGATTGCTGGCCTGGCTGTATAAGAGCGAGACCCCTTGGGTAGTGATCAGCGAGATTAAGGGTGAGGGAGGTCGTATTTACAATACCCAGGAGGGAGTGAACAGGGAGTTCCTCAAGTTTTATAGACATTTGTATGAGGATACAGGGGAAGATATGTCTCAAGACATTTGGGACACATTAGAGGACATAGAGCTACCCACTTTGAATGACCTGGAACGCGCGGAGCTAGACTCCCCAGTCACCTCGGAAGAGCTGGAGATGGTGATTCAGAACCTGCCCACGTGTAGGGCGCCCGGGTCATATGGGCTGCCTAGTGAGTTTTATAAGACTTATAAGCAGGAACTGCTCCAGCCACTGCTTGCCATGTATAACGAGGCTTATGAGATGGGAGAGCTCCCGTTGTCCCTTCGTGAGGCTGTGATCATCCCGCTCCTGAAACCAGGCAAGCCGGCCGTAGAGTGTGGGTCCTACAGACCTTTGTCCATGCTTAATCAGGACAGCAAGATACTTATGGCTGTGCTTGCGAATAGGCTCAAGAAGATGATCAGTAAGCTGATACATCCAGATCAGACGGGCTATGTCCCGGGCAGGAATATCACGGATAACCATAGGAGGCTGCACCACATTATTGACCAAACTGAGGGGGACACGGTTGAGCTGGCCATCGTGTCGTTAGATGCGGTCAAGGCCTTTGACTCGGTACGGTGGCCCTGGCTGAAAGCGACCCTGAGTGGATACGGTATGGGACCTGGCTACATCAGGTGGGTCCAGTTGTTGTATAGCACCACAATGGCGAGGGTCAAGACAGGACCCATAGTCTCAGACATCTGGCAACTCAGCAGGGGGACCAGGCAGGGATGCCCTTGGTCACCCATGCTATACATACTGGCACTGGAACCACTGGCGATATGCCTGCGGCAGCAATATGGAGAGGTGGGCATTACTACGGCGAGTGGGAGACACCTGGTGTCACTGTATGCGGATGACATGCTCCTCTATCTACGCTACCCGGAGGAGAACTTGCAGCATGTGCTGGTGGTGATGGACCGTTACTCCACCCTCTCGGGCATATCTGTAAATCCTGGTAAGTCTAGTCTGTTCCCCCTGGGTCGGTACGAAGACGTCCCGCTGCAGAGACTGCCCATCTTGCCAATACCTTGGCGAGTAGAGACGTTCAGGTATCTGGGTGTGAATATTTATCACAAGATGGAGGAGGAGCATAAACATAACACAGAGAAGGACATAGAGGGGGTCAGGAACAGCATGGTGTTTTGGTCTACACTGCCCCTGGGTATGATGGGGAGGGCGGCCTTGCTCAAGATGGTGGTCCTGCCCAGACTCTTGCATTTTTTCGTGAATGTCCCGTTTCTGGTTCCCAGGAGCCTCTTCGCGAGACTCCATAGTGTGTGCAGGGGCTTTGTGTGGGGCAACTCCAGAAACAGGGTAGCACTGTGGAAACTCCAGAACCCGTGTGACAAGGGAGGTATAGGCTTGCCAAACTTCGAGCTTTATTATCTGGCGGGGCAACTATTGTATGTAGCCAGGTGGCTGTCAGCTGAAGACTCGGTGGAAGCTAGGCTTCTGCGGATGGACCCAGCTCCATACTTTTTGGGGGAAGTGGTGTGGCTGCGAAAGGACAGATTGGCGGGTTGGGGGCGGTTATTGCGGCTGGGCTGGGAGGTTTGGCACAGAACATGGAGAATGATGGGGGAGCCGGAACCGTTCTCACAGCAGGCCCCACTGGTGGCGCTGTGCGGGAGCGGCTCACAATTATTTGAGTCGGTCCGCAAATACTGGGAACCGGTGGGCCTAGCTATCCTCGAAGACATATGGCAGGAAGGGGAGGCACTGGACTTTCAGAGGTTACAAGATGAGACAGGGGTGCACAGGGGCCAATATATAACCCACGTTAGGCTTGTGAAATGGGCTAAAGAGAGATGGCCCGAGACGGTGCTAGCTGATGACCCTGACGTTTCCCTGGAAACTATGTATGATGTTTCAGAGGGCGGGCACGAAATATCGAGGATATACGAGCTGCTGAGTGAGAGAGCTGGGAAGGAGTTGCTCCAGTTAAGACAGGATTGGGAGGAAGAGGTGGGTGGGCCCCTGACAGATAAGCAATGGGAGAGAGCCCAGAGTTACCACTAAAAGGTGTCCTGGAACGCTAGACTCCAGCAGCTCCAACTGTATGTCACGCATAGGGCTTATCTGACTCCCCGGAAGATCGCAATGTTTGGAGGGTCGGTTACTCAGACATGCCCTAGATGCGGGGAGGTGGAGGCAGGGCTGCTGCATATGTTTTGGGCTTGTCCGGAAGTGCACAGATTCTGGGACGAGGTGAAAACGAAATTGGCTGGAGGGGGAGTGGAGTTGGACGTGGGATCAGCTTGAGCATGCATGCTTGGGACGTTCCCCAGGCCCCGGGATCTAAAGCATATAAGTAAGATGAAGGACCTAGCTTATGTCCTGGCTAAGCGCAGGATCGCCATGGGCTGGAAGGCGGCTCATAGACCCAGGGTGGAGTTATGGTGGGCGGACCTCCTGAGATGGGCGGAGGCGGAATCCGTAGTGTGGTTCGAAGCAGTCACTAGGGGTGGTGAGCAGGAAGTGGGGCCCTTGCTGGCCTGGCGACAAATGGTGGCCTCTATGGCAAGCCCTTACCTGGGCAACAGTGAATTGGAAGACTCGGAGGATGAGGGCACAAACACTGCACAACCTGATAATGCTCCTAATAAGGAAATGAGCGAGCCGGCTCTAGTTTGAGGGGGAGTGGGGGGAAGTTGGGGGTTTGTAGTGTGAATTGATTTGTTTTACAGACATTTATTTGTGCTGAGACATTGGCTTTGTGTATGTTTTTCTTTTTCTGTTTTGTTTGTTTAAAAAATAAAATAAAATAAATTAAAAAAAAAAAGCGTGGAGTGCACAAGGAGAACATTACATGATAAAAGATCAGTTGCCCTACTTCAGGAATCGTTTATTCTTACCAAACCAAGAACTATGAGAACAAGTCATGTCCAGTTATCATGATTCCTTGATCGATGGCCACCCCGGAAACGCTAAAACCCTAGCCAAGGTAAAACGAAAATATTGGTGGCCCACGTGGCGTAAAGACATTATCCAATTCATCCTATCTTGTGGAGTGTGTGCTCAAAAAAAGTCATCCAAGCAGAAACCGGCTGGGCTATTACAACCATTGGAAATCCCACCAGCACCCTGGCCCACGTTGTCCCTCAATTTTATTACTGACTTACCACCCAGTCAAGGGTTTAACACTATTCTTGTGGTCCTGGACCTATTTTCAAAAATGGCACATTTCATTCCTCTTAAGGGGCTCCCAAATGCTTCCACTCTGGCAAAGGTATTTCTATTTCTTTAAGACATTGTACGGCTCCATGGGTTTCCTTCAGTTTTGGTCTCAGACCGAGGTACTCAATTTGTATCTAACTTCTGGAGAAAATGCTGCTCTATGGCCCAGATCGACATCCGGCTACCCACCAGTCACCATCCCTAAACGGATGGTCAAACTGAGAGGACAAATCAGACGCTCGAACAGTATCTGCGTTGCATGTTACACCAAGCTGAAGGAAGCTGGTTCGACCTATTATGTATAGCTGAATATGCTTATAATAAATCCCTACACACCAGCACTGGGCAGACACCCTTTTATACCATGTATGGCAGGCACCCACGTACTTCTGAGTTGGACGTTCCTACAACCCTGGAAATGCCAGCAGTCAAAACCTTGCACACAACCATTTCTCAAACCTTTAAAAGGGCAGCTGAACACCTACTTCAAGCTAAGAATCGCCAAAAGAAGTTTGCTGATCAACACCGAGCAAAGGCCCCCAACTGCCAAGTGTGAGACAAAGTCTGGCTGGCGTCTAAACAAGTGTCCATTAAAGGAGCCCGAACTTTCCCTCCAAGATACCTGGGTCCATTCACCGTCACCTCCGTGATAAATCCTGTGGCGGTCAGACTAGCTTTGCCGTCAAAGATGCAGATTCATCCTGTGTTCCACGTGTCTCTCCTTAAACCTGCTCAATCTGGGACCCTGGTAGCAACGCCACCGCAGCCAGTAGTAGTCGCCGGGGAGCCAGAATTCAAAGTCAAGGACATCCTAGATTTAAAGTAATTTGGATTTAATCAGCAAGTTGATTTATCGTCCCTCTTCTTTGTCATCGATCGAGTCTGCACACGCGGGATAGCCTCATATGCATCTATTGATTTTGCTGAGAAGTAGTTCTCTCTCTTGGTTCGATTGAGAAATTAAAGTGATCTTCTCCTTCTCAAATGGGCGTCTGCTTTCGGAAATTCTCCAATGTTCACGTCACTCTGAGGAATCACCAATGCTGGAACATGGCTGACCACCAAGGAATACGTCCCTCCCCAATCTTTAGGCAGCTTCATGTAGGCTCTGGACCCACAAGCCCAAAATCAATCCATCAGGATGGCTGTCCATGCTCTCTTTCTGGAGACATCAACTGTAGTCTTGCAACCTACATTATTTCCCACGTGATTCTTTCCTTCACTTCAAAAGCACAGTGATGCATTTGTCAATGGGATCACAAACCTTAGACCTGATTCGTCTTCGACCCATGTCAGTAGTTTGGCATGCTTGGCCCATGACTTCAGACATTCATTGTTTACTTTCTGTACCTCTTGTACATATTCTGTCTTCAATAGATGAGCTGCACAGAACATCAACCCTGCTGCCATCCCTTCTTGAATTTCACTTGTCCAAAGACTAGCATCTGAGATTGTTCCCAGCATCCAGGCATCCAAGCTATTTGACAGTCTATTTTCTTCATTTCTTCCATGACCACTTCATCCTGTCCTACCTTAGGATACATAAGCATCTTGCTCTTCCACGCAGGCTCCTTTTCCATCTGTGTAGGTTTGATATAATCATCCTGGAATGGAAACAACCATTTCGATCTCCTCCGCAGAGTGGCCCAACTTCCTTGGAACTGTCCTCGAGTCATGCATGCTGCAAGGTGAATAAGACATTTGGCATTGTGTTTTCGTAACTGCTCTGGAAATGAAAGTTCGGGCAGCATAGGGTATGAGAGTGCAAACATTCTCTCTGCCATCTTTCTCATGTGCTGATATGACATGTTGTGACCCAAATGTGCTGCGCTGTCCAAGTATGTATTTATCCCCTCATTATCTTCCTCTATGCTTCTCCTGTATCTTCCTCTCAAAATGTTTGCAGCCCATGGAAACAAATCTAACACAGCTCTACTGTGGGGGGATAACACAAAGGGTTTTGGCTCTTCTGTACTAAGCAAATCAAAACTAGTTCCTGGAGTGGGGAGCACTAATATAATAAGGAATGCTAAGCAGAAGAAACAGAAAGACACAGAACATAGTTGTACATATGTATATTGTGAACCAATATATTAACCCCCTGCACTTGTGGTGTTCTGAAATTTGTTGGGCTTGCTCATCTTCTGAAATCGTACTAGCTTTAACTTTCCTCATTTCTACTGTAATCATTTAAGGAAGGAGAAACACTTTTACTCCTGTAGTAGTAACACCTCCTCTATTATTGCCACTAGCAATCTTCTGATTACAGGGCCATTCTTGGGATCCTGTAAGAAAGTGCAAATATCAACATCTCTTCTAACAAGAGCAGGATAAGCTTGAAGGAAAAATACAAAAACAGCAATCACAAGTCTTTGGGCATCCCTGTCTGTTAAGACCATAGATTCAACCAAACAGATATGCAGTGAGAAACGAGTCGGGGTACTGCTCTCACTTCCAATCCTCAAATTCAAAATCCAGATCAGGCATATTCATGATACATCAATACTTTTCTAAAATTCTTTTTCAAAAGATTCCTGTGACTACTAGCAAAGAATTGCACGCCTGCTATAATATCTATAAGGAGTATCCAAGGCGAGTCACAGTCCAAATCCAAATTTGCATTTAATAAGCTAGTTGATTTATCGTCCCTCTTCTTTGTCATTGATCGAGACGGCACATGCTGAAATTGTTCTTCTATTCTTGCTCCTAAATAGACAGCTCGGGGTGGTGCGGTCTCGCCGATGTATGGGTTCACGTCGTTAGATGAATCCAAGCTCGTCTGCCTAGAACTTTTACTGCTGAGGGAGTAATAATTTCAACAATGTATGGTCCATTAAACCTTGGCTCGTGCCATTTCCTAGTAAAATTTCTAATTAGTATGACATCTCCAATAAACAATTTAGGTGTCGATAGTATTTCAATTGATCCGGTTGCTGAATGGTTTTCATCTGTGTTCTGAGACTGACCCCCCTGACGCATGAGTTGATTTGAAATGAGAGAAATGCTAGAGGTCAAACATGTCAAACTCATTTTCGACCATTTTTGCTGTACTCTGGGCATCACTTCTACTCCTCAATGGAGGTGTAAGAGGCATTCTCATTCGCTTCCCTGTTACTAGTTCATGGTGTGTGAGGTGGTGGTCCAAACCAGGCTGATTCCTTAGGGCATATAAAGCTAAGGGCAGGCAATACAGCCATCCCTTCTTCAATGTTAGCTTAAGTTTGGCAATCTTTTCTTTAAGAAGGCCATTGAGTCTCTCACATATTCTGTTCGCATGTGGGTGATGAGCAGAAGAAAACTTGTGCTTAATACTGAACAATAGCCCTATCTGTTTGAACACTTCATTGGCAAAATGTGACCTATTATCAGATCTTAGCACTTCACACACACCCCATCTCGGAAATACCTTGTATACTAAAAACTTTGCTGCTCAAGTGGCATCAGAGTGTGTGCACGGACCTGCCTCAATCCACCTGGAGAAGGGACACACCACCACTATCAGATACCTGTATTCACTACACACCTGCAGCATATCAACATAGTCAACATGTAAATGCTGAAAAGGACCATTCGGTTGAGGAATTACTCCTCTAATAATTCACAGTGTATGCCCAGTGGTAAACATTTGACATATGATGCAGTTTACTATATAAAATGCAATGTGTTTGAACAGATTTGGAATAAAGCAGTCTTCCGCAATTGCTGCAGCAAGACTTTCCCTAGTTAAATGTGTGGGGTAGTACAGCTGTTCAAGCGCTACTTTTAACAATGCTACTGGCATCACCGGCTTTCCAGTGCTATCCTGTCACCATAATGCTTCTGTGGGATATAGAGAACCCCCCCTTCACTTCCATAGCTCTTGCGCTTCTTGCGGTGCACTACCTTGAATCTACATTAATTGGGTTTTTGGCAAATGATTAAACCCTTCCTGCATTACCATAACTGTGATTACTTTCTCTTTAACATTTAGCGTATCAAAACTTGAAATATCTGGAGAATATACAACCCACTTGGCTTCTGCATCTGCGGCTTTGTTGCCACAAGAAATAAAGTCTGTTCGCTTAGTGTGAGCTGCACACTTAACAACTGCTACAGCTACTGGGAGTTGTAGTACTTTAATAAGCCTGTCCAATAAGGATGCGTGCTGCACTGGAGTGCCGTCCGCACGGAGTTAGCCCCTCTTTTTCTAATGTGCTAGCACTGGGTGTATGGTTCACGTCACATAGGCAGAGTCACTTTACCCTTCGTGTTTCTCGAGCGTGACAATGCACGCTACCAATTCTGCTGCTTGTGCTGAAAAGTGAGACGTAGTCTGGCACTCACTACAACCTCAAATTCACCATTTGCTCTATGCCTCACTACATCTGCGCCAGAATGCCTTTCTCCACTAGTTTGATCAATTTTCCAAGAACCATCAATAAAGAGAATTTCCCTTCCTTGCAAGGCATTCTCTTTTACGCAAGGTGTATCATCATAGAATTCAATATTGTTTGCACAATCATGCACATGGTCACTTTCTGTCACTGGCACAGCTATAAATGTGGCAAGATTCAATATTTTACATTTGACAATTTTGATCGATGGGTTCGAAATCATTACTTCATAGGCAGAAGCCCTCTGAGATGTACCCTTGGGTTTCTCTAAAATGGCAAATAGAGCATGCTCCACAAAGAGAGTCATAGAGCAGCCCATCAGAATACTTGTAGACTTGTCAATTGCGAATGTGGTGCCTGCCAATGACAGTTCACAAGGAAAGTGTCCTTTCATAACTGGGTCTAACATCCCACTGTAATGTGCTAGAGGCTTGTACCCCAATATGGTCCTCTGTGTAAGCACTGTAGTCATGACTGTCCCGTTTGTGTGCGAGAATTAATCAAATTCCTCAGCATAATTGGAAATTCCTAAAACAGGAGCTGTACAAATTGCTTTTTTCAATTCTTCAAACCCTTCCTCCATCTCCTCAGTTTATTCGATTGTAGCTTTTCTCCACTTGGGCCTTCTTTAAAGCTTGCAAAAGGGGTCTTGTGTATGAACTGTAATCAAACACCCAGGCTATAACATAATTACATAGTCCCAAAATCTGTTGCATCTGCTTTACCGTGTGGGGTTTTGCAGTTTTCATAATTGCCTCAGCCCTTTCAGGTGTCATCTTTTTTCCCTCATCTGAAATCAACTGTCCTATGTGTAACACCTCTTCTTGGCAATACTGCAGTTTTTCTTTTTCTACCTTGTATCCCTTGTCTGCTAGGATAGACATCAACTGAATCGAGTCTTGTCTGCAATCATCTTCTGTCATACTACAGATTAAAATGTCATCTACGTACTGTATCACTGCACTTTTCAAATCAATATTGCTGAAGTCCATGTGTAGGACTCTGTTAAAGATCGATGGAGACTCACAGTACCCTTGAGGCAAAAAAGTATGTTTCAGTCGAGTTTGGCGGAACGTAAATGACATCTTGTAAGTCTTTGTGCAACGGGATTGAGAAAAGAGCATTTTTCAAATCAATCATCGTGAAATATCGAGCTTCCACTGGTATACTACATAGTATCGTCGCCGGGTTAGGAACTAAAGGAAACTCTGCTTCTACAATCTCGTTAATCAGTGTCATATCTTGTATGAATCTCCATTTGATTTCTTGATAGGATACACTGCAGTGTTGCACGATGATTCTGATGGCACCAGAATGCCTTGTTTCATCAGTGCCGAAATGGTCTTTAATGTACCCCCATCGGCCTCTCGAGACATGGGATACTGTCTTGCTTGAGGTAAAATTGCTCCTGACTTTATCTTTATTTTGACTTCCCCTATCGCTTTTAACAAACCTATGTCATAGGGGCCTGTAGTCCACAGGACACAGGGCACCTTCTCCAAGTCTTCCTCAAAAAATGCTGGACGCTGCCGCATTATTGCCATTCGCTGTGGGACTTCCCTTTTCTCTATTCTAATTCAATATGTGATGCTCATGAAGAACACTACTTCATCGACTGTTGCGTCACCTCTTAACATGTAATTGTCAGCAATGTCAGTCAGCCTGTACCCTTCTTCGATAGCTATCACTGTCCCCCACGGTCTACCCTCATCATCCGTTCCTTCGAGCATTGCCATTTCCTTACGTATTATGGTTGCTTGTAACTCTAGGCGAATAGTCTGTCCCCGCTCTTCATCCATCAGGTATTCTCACAGTCTTCCCCACTTAGCGAGGTAACCATGTTAATAGAATGCTCACCCCATAAAGAAATACTTCTGACTCTACTGGATTGCCTCGTGGAGTCACTTGCCCTGTTAATGCCAGTATAAATTCACCCACATTCATGTAGTGTATTCCAGGAGTGAAACACACTATACATCAGTAAATTAAATTGTCATATTGAGTTTCGTCATCAAATCTCTTCCCAAAACTGGTGCCTGTTATGAATACAACAATGAAACATACATATCACACTGTCCTATAGAGACTGGTAATTCAGTAAAAGGAACTCGACTTGTAGCTCTAGAGAACCCTTGAGCATTCATGGCAATTCCCGAGATTGGATATTTTACCTCTTGTATGCATGAACGAGTAGCCCTAGTGCCTACTAAAAAAAGAAAACAATTTGCCTCCAATTGTCACATCAACCAACCCTTGGTTGGTCTGGTGTCACATATAGCACTGAACACATCATGTCACCCTGTGAGCTGTCCTATTGTGGATACATACATACCTCTGTACCTGTGAACAGATTCCCTCCCACTACAGTGGCACCTCCTATTCTAGGTGTCAATAGTTGTCCTGTGTTTGCATACTGCTGTATCTGCATAGGGGAGTGTTGCGACTGCCCTTGTGGTGGATTCATTTGTACTTGTTCTGGTTGCAGTGTCTGTTGCATTTGCAGTGCTCGTGTCTGATACACTGTTTGATCTTGGGCAACCCCTTCCCTAGTTTTGTGCTATATGGTGGAGGATAAGCTGTCCCCCCTCTTGTGAATTGTCCATTCTGTACATTTCCTTGGCTCCCACATAAGCATGCAATGTGTCCTACCATCCCACAAGTTCAACATATTGGAGGAGACCATTTTACAAGTCCTCCTTGGTTAAATCCTACCTGCACATTCTGATTCTCCTTCTGTGCATTTTGAAACCCACCTTGATTGTTTTGGAATCCACCCCTTCCTTTATAACCCATAACTCTGCCTGGTGGCATGAACCCATTCCTTCCTTGGTCCATCGGGCGCTGATTATTCGACTGCGATGTACCCACTGTTTGCTACATCCCAATCCTTCCCCGCTTGATAATACTGCCCCTTCTATGGCGTATTTTGACAATTCTTTCGGAACTAACTTGGCTTCCTCAGTTTTCCTAGCCTCATCTTTCTTCTTATTTTTCTCCTGCAATAGCCAAAAGTGATGCACTACTGTCAACTTCATCTCAGCCCATGGTTTGGCTTCCATTCCCACCAGTTTCTTCATCTGTCTCTGTATTGGCTGGGGCAACCCTTAACATAAAATGTGGTAAAATAATGCTTTCTTTTCAAGAGTCCAACGCTCCTGAATATCCTGAATGTAAGCAATAGGCTCTTCATCCTCTTTTATCTAACATGTCATAATTGCACCCATATCTGATCTGTCAGGATACTGTACCCTGAGAGCCCTCCATACATCTGCTCTACAATTATTAAACGGCGCTCCACCATGCACTGTATTTTGTGCTGTCACACTTGAACACCCTGCTCTTTTCCATATGTCATCAGCTCTCTCCCCAATAATGGCTGCCAAGAGACCCTTAATGTCCCCTATAGCCAATATGTTCCCGCCTGTAATTTTTTCTAGCTCATATATCCATTTCCCAGTGCCCAATGTCAAACTCGAGAGCTTGCACCTTAAATTGTCCTTATCCATCTTTTGCCATGGAATATAATGTGGTCTTGTTCCTCCTTTTTCCAGTAAGGGAAACTGCATAAACCCTGATACGCAGTCGGCTCCCATCATCTGTCTATCCATGGCAGGGACAATCATCCCTGACCGTCTCCTCTCTGGTAATGATGTTAACCTGCTCACATGGCAGTGATTCTCTTTTTTCCACTATGAGATCGTCCTCAGGGATGCTCTGGATATGGTGTGGGATCTGGCATCCTATCCTTAGGTTGTTCTAGATCTGACCATCTTATTTCCTTATCTGTCTGCAGGCTACCTTCAGGGGCACATGCACTTCGTTCCTGTCCCCCAAGGAAAGATTCGCCTTCTTTGTATGACATGCCTTGTCCCCAAGAACTATGACTATCCTCCCCTTCACCCTGGTCTAAGTTCAGTCTGCTTAAGGACAGAGATCTATGCTCAAAACAAAACGTATTTCCTTCTTTGTTTCATGGTTTAAATGATGGGGACGCATTCCCTTTCCCTCGACTTCCATAGCTACTACCTCCCTTCAATTCCTGATAGGCCTTATCAATCCTATCTCTGATGCTTCCTATGTCAACATTTTCCTCTTCTAATGCTACTCTAGATGCCCCTGATGTTCCTTCCTCTATTGGAAGAAACTCTTCTATTCTGTCTCATCGTATTGCTGGACTCGGCTCTACTGGCTCCTTTCGAATCAGGCTGACAGCATCGAGATCCTGCTGTCTTCTCCTTTGTTCTAACTCTTCATTTAATTCTCTCCGCTTTCACGCTTCCCTTCTAATTCTCTCCTCTTCTTGTCTTATTTCTTCTCTCCTTACTCCTGCTCTCCTTTCTTCCTCTTCCCTTCATCTCTGTATTCTCTTGTCCCTTAATTCCTGTGCTTCCACCTCTTCTCTCTTCCTTTCTCTTCTATCCTTTTCTTCCATTGCTCTCTGCCTATTGTCATGCCTTCTTTGTTTCTCTGCCCTTTCCTCTTTCTTTTGTTGCTCCTCCTGATATATCTGTTCTCGACACTGTCTGCTCTTCCTTTTATATTCATCTTCCTTCAGTCTTTTTTCATGTTCCCTGTCATTTCTATCCTGTTCATCCTTGTCTTCCTTTTGCCTAACTTCCTCAATACTTTTCCCATCTATCTTGAGTAATATCTGTCCTCCCATCCATTTCTTCTGTACAAGCTTTACATTATCATCTTTATCCTTCTCTCCTTTCCATCTCTTACTCTCTCTTTCGATTTTTGTCAACACATTCGATTGCTCACTCTTGTCTTGTTTGTCTTGTATAATCTTAAAAGTCTCCTCTTTTCTCTTACTCTCCTCTGGGCTATCATCACTACTATACGCGGGCGGTTCGTATATCGGATTACTATACCCTGCCGCCGATTTCAGTTCCCTTAATGGATACAACCCTTTGTCTTCTAATTCAACGCCTTTCACTTCAGGCGAGGTAAGGGGAGCTGAGGGCTTGACACCTTCCTCCTTACAATGGTTAAGCATCCACTCCTCAGGTGGCAGATCTTCCCTCTCTTCCTGGTATATCTTCCAAAGCTCTAGATTAGCTAATCTTTTCTCTAACTTCTTCCCCTTGTATTCAGCATGCAATTATGTGGTCACGTGTTGCAATACAGCCTTTGACAGTGATCCCCCTTGTGGCCATGGCATGAACATCTTATCTGCCGTGCCTTTCACCAATTCCGCACTATATTGTTTGAGTTTGGGCATGTGCTTTGGCAATGTTTTACATAAATGCATCAGAGGAGTGACATTTCCCATGTTGACGAGTCTCAATTGACTGTCAATACTTACCAGATTTCATAAACGGCTTTCACTGTTTTTCAATACTTTTAAAACAACAAATATGAGCGCAATCCAACAATCACCACTCAAGCCTCTACCCTTTTTCATTTATCTCTGACTATCTCTTAATTGGTACCAATTTCTTCACTAAGACATCTACTTATAGCTTCTCAATTCTTTTTTACAATAACTTCACAGCTTCTATTGCCTCCTCAATATTTCTCCTTCAACAGACAAACAAGACAAACTAGTCAACTTAACATATTTACTTAAAATCTCACATGATCACCACTGTTTCCTGTTTTGCCTCTAATCAACATCCTGTACCAGGATTTAAATCGTCTTCTTATATGAACCTGTTCATACGTGGCCTAATGACTCCGACTGGGGTCTAAGACAATTTCTTCTGAAAACTCCCATGAGCCAGGACTTGTAGGTGCTATCTCTTATCTTTTTTATTTTTTTTATTTTTTATTGGTACAGTTGATAATCAACTTTTCAATACAATTCATTGATATACACATAAAAACAAAATTTTCAAAAATTAAGAGAAATCATTGAATTATATCATGATGATGAGCGAGATTTTTGGACATTTTAAGATAATAGATACAAATGATCAAATGAAGACAATACCAATGAATGTAACAAAAAATGTGTAAAAGTTTCGATTTATGCAACATATCAAGCTCTGTTACATAATCAGAGTTTAAGTCCTATCTTCAATTTTGAGTTGTACAATAAATTAAGCTATTGCTATCTGAATCATCAGAACATTCGTATAATACAGTCTCAACCACAGATCTTGAGTTTTTGTAATCTCTGAAGTAAGGCCAAAAATACAGAATACGCTTAGTGATTAAGATCTTGCATTCAGTTAATGAATGCTGGATGGTCTCTTTACATGTTGGATTGCAGCAGAAGCGAAAAAAATTATTTTCTTCCGTTATTTGCTGACGTCGTGCTTTTAGCTGATTTGTTTCCACTAAACCTAGACGAAATCGCAAAAAGGTCTGTTTTAACCGTATATCAGGAAATTTTAATAAATATTGTTGTCAGGCGTGGATTGTCGATGTATATTTTATATTTTCTACAATCCTCTAAAGTTGATATCCAATCTGCATGCCATAGTTTATTTTTAGCTTTAGTGGGATTAGATACCAGTTCCTCTGTTGATATATCCGCCACCTCCATTGCATTGTTCACAAAGCCTCGCCATTTCTGGGGGAACTCTTGGTTTGATTTTTCCATGTAGAATGCTAATTTGTCTATAAGAAGGCCAGTTGTTGAGACCATAGTAAGCTTTCTGTAGAGACTCAGCATTTTCCAAGAATACTGCACATACAATGATGAGAAGCCTAGTTCATATTTTATACCACACATCAGTGTGCTTTTTGGTATGGATAACAGCCTCTTCCAATATTTCCCTTCCAAAAGTGTCCAATACTGTTTTGATTTGGGAGATTTTGCATCCGCTCCATATAAAACTGTTGGTACAAGAAGGTGATGGCAGAAGTATAGGAACATTTTCCAAATTTTCGTTGGATTAGCATCGCTTGTGAAGTAGCTGTTCTCATTTTAGTCTCAATTTCCTGCTGATAGGGCATATCAGATGGCTGATTGTTGATATTTACTCCCAAGTACTTATAGTTTTGTACTATTCCTAATTAATTTCCATTGAGACACCATTTATAATTACGAGATTTGGATCTCATTTGAGGAAATGTGCAGAGAATCTTTGTTTTATCAACATTAATTTCAAGACGGTTATCAACTGCGTACTTTTCCAGAGCGTCTAGTAGTTTTTGCAGGCCAATAGGCGTCTTGGACATTAATAGCAGATCATCTGCATAAAAAAGCCAGGCAACTTGAGACACCCCAAGTCGTGGGGGATCAGCTGTCACAGATATAAATGTCTCACACATGTCGGCTATGTAGAAGTTGAAAATAGTAGAGGCAAGGACACATCCTTGCTTCAGTCCCCGTTTGGTTGCTATTGGTGCTGAAGGATTACCTTCTGATGTCAATTTGTCTTGTATCGAAGTCTGTGTGTCTAGCTGAGTTATTAAATTTATTAGGGTCCCCGGGCATCCTGCTGATAAAAATGTATGAATAATGCGAGTTCTACTTACTGAGTCAAAAGATGACTTGAAATCCACGAAGGCCATAAATAGAGGTTGTTTTGTCTTGATATGATTAGATTGTATTGCCATGATGGTAAGAAGATTGATTGATGTTCCCATGCCCGGTATAAATCCTGTCTGATGCTGATCATATAGTCTGTTTTGGTTGATCCAAGTTGTTAAATTCTTGAGGATTATTCTTAAGAACAATTTGCCCGGCACGTCAAGAAGTGCTATTGGCCTGTAGCTACTAGGTTGTTGTCGGTTTCCTTTTTTTAAAATTAGGACTATTATAGGCTTTTGCCAACTTTCTGGTATTCGAGTTCTTGTTACCAAGGGCCTCATCACGAGTTGGGCGGTAACGCCGGCGCTATTAGCGCCGGCGCTAATAGCCCTACCGCCAAACCCCCCGGCGCTATTAGCGCCGGATCACGGGTTTGGCGAAAGGGTTATTGCTCATTCCCCATTGGGCCCAATCGGGAATTCCTCATTCCCCATTGGGCCCAATGGGGAAAATTCACACTATTACCGGCGGCGGATTTCCTGCCGGCGGTAATCGCCCCAAAAATCGGCAATTTTGCGACGGATTTCTCCCCAGCTGAGAGCTGGAGGGAAATCCACCAAAGCCATGATCTGGCAGACCCTTAAATGTGGCAGTAATAGCGCTACCGCCGCATTTAAGGGTTACCGCCAGACTCTTGATGAGGCCCTATATCTTGAAATAGCGTGTAAAGTATTTCAGCCCATTGCTCAGGATGATGTTTCAGATCTCTATTTGAGAGCCCATCAGGGCCAGGAGCTCTCAACAGGCTTAATTTTCCAATGTATATCTTTAAATCATCGAAGTCAAACGGCAAGAAAAGCTCAGGCACCAGAAGTGTTTCCTGCATTATGAGGTTACCATCTTTGGCCGATTAAAGATCTGAGTAATACATGATCCAATCTTTTTCAGTGACTGCGTTTATTTGAAGGGATGCTTGTGAGGTTAAGGTAGCATTATTAAGCAAATACCAAATTGCACCAGAATTCTTAGATGCTGCTGCTCGTAGCATCATTTCTCCATCCTGTTGGTATAATACTGATCACCTGGCGACAACCCAAGTTTTATATTTAGATTTCAGTGATTTAATCAGGAGATATCTATTTTCATTATTTGGAGAGACGTTCCGTATTTCTTTGCAAAGTATTGCCTTCCTTCTCTTTAAATCACTGTCATGCTGATGCTTATGTTTAAATATGGGTTTATGCTTAGGCCCTATTTCCTGTTTGAAAAGTTGCAAGGCTGCTACATAGCATCGAGAGGAGTGTGTATTAATTTTTGATTCATTCACATTTGTCTTTAGAATATGATGTAAAATCTTTAGATGATCCAGATTCCACAGCAGTCTGTTGTGGCCACTGTTTATCATGATTTGTTCCTTCATATAATTTTGCTCTATATTATTTATTATGGAAGGCCATTCCCACTTTACAATGTGCTGGTGATGGTCGCTTTGAAACTGTTCTTGTATAGTGAATTTTTGTATGTAGGAAAACTTCTTCCGATCTGTGTACATATAGTCGATAGTGGCTCGTAGCTGTTGTCTTTGCCATGTTGATGCAGCTGGTAGATCTCCTTCTACAGCGCCATTAATTATGACCATTTGCCGGTTTTCCATTAGTTCTGTCCAGCGTTTTGCTCTATTGGTTTGAAGTTGGTTAATGTTGAAAAGACTCTCCAGATTTAGATCACCGGCTATGATGGTGTTTGTAATGGTTTGATCTTCAGCAATTAGATCAAATACTTTTTCCATATCCTGTAGGAATATGTCTTCTTGTATAGCTGAATGGTTCCAATATAAATTAACAACTGCTATGGAATGCTCGTGGATTGATATTTTAACCAGTTGCATATGTGTGTTTGGTTGAGCCCATTTTATAAGGTGTATACCTTTAGAATTTCTTGTTGCAACTAGTAATCCTGCCATCGGTCTGCCTTTAGATTGTGTAACAGCTGGGATGATTTGGATAGTATGGTTATCCCAGACAGGTTTCTGAGTCAGCCATGTGTCTTGCAAAAAGTACAATATCATAGCTATCCAAAGGGTTGTCTTGGTGATTCAGTAAATGCATATGTCCATGAGTATTCCATGACAGAAGTTTATAGGAGGAATATGATGCTGAAGTTGGTGGTTATAGATTTACAGCATTTCATGTTTGTGAGTGATCTTGATTTTGATAAGCTGGGACTTGAGATTGTTTGTGCACTGAATTGCTTGTTGTATTATCAGAGTTAAAGAAAAGTTGTGGTTTTCCAGATTGATTCTTGCTGCTAAATTCTCCAACTTTGGGGATTATGGTATCATATTTTTCCGATGACTCATAATGTAATAAAAAGCCAAAGCTGAATATTTGTGCTCTTGCTTGCCAGATTAGATTCAAAATAGCTCCTGAGCGAATCCATAACCTGGCACTGGTCAGATCCATATCATGTAAAAACTGTACAAGATCAATGTCTGTTGTTGATATGTCTTCTAATGCTGTTATTTCAGATAGAATATTCAGCACTGATGTCCGGTCCAGATCATATCTCTCCTTTAAATCTGTACAACATTGTATAATAAGTGTGTGGAAGTGGTCATTGTTTTTTTATTCACACAAGAGGGGGCTTTGTATCTTAAATCCAGCTCTCTCTCTTGCGTGACGTCTTGGTTGGGTTTTTCTGCTGTTGTTTTATAGCAGCATCCATTTTATTTGAGACTTGCGGTATGATTTTTACTGCATTTTTCTCATTGTCAAAGTACCGATGTATTATTTTTTCTATATCGATTAGCCTTTGATCAATCATTTTTGATGCTCCTGCATTTAGAATTTGTAAGCGATTCTCATCTCCACACTCCGATTTATTAATTGTGGCTGCAGGTTCGGATTTTTGCTCCTCTATTTCCTCTATTAAGTCATCCAAATGCTCATGTTCGGGCGTTAGAATGTGGACATTCTTTTTTTGTTCACTTGCAACATTGTTTTTCCTTATTATGTTTGTATATTTCCTTCTAATAGCTTTGCTAGCTTCCAGTACTTGCCTGTTTGGTTTTGTTAATTTCTTTATAAATTGTTTGGTGGTCGCGTGTGTAATGAGGGGTGCTGTTTTTATATTCTCTGTTTTCTTAAGTTGCGAGGGGATCTGAGTCTTCTTGCTAGTGATCATGGTCGGTTTGGCAAAGATTCCAAAATCCGGTCTTGTAGTTGATGCGTCAGGGTTCGGGCCATCCATTTTTCTTGCCTCAAGTGGTTCATTCGCGCCCTCTATAACAGAGTGCATTTGCAAGTTCGATATTTGCTGACTATCTTTTATCTCTATAACCTCATTTTCTGTTATTGCATTTTTCACCATGCTAGTTTGTGTTGCTGAATTTTGCTTCAGACATTTTTTATTTTTTGGGGTGTTGTTTGCATGTTTGTCTCCCATATTACAGCAGCCAGGCTTATTTTGTGTGTTTAATATTTCATTGGCATCGGTTTGCTATTTTAGTATAGTGCACAGTATTGCTGATTGTACATTTAATCGTGCATAAATAGTATCATATAGTTTGGTGACTGTTGTCAGAGTGAAACTCATAGCTGCTAAGGTCGTTTGCAGTAATGAGTTAACTATCCTTTCGTTTGTCTGGGTGTTTTCATGCTTGCTCTGGCACGAATGTTCTGAGAACGTAAGGGAGAGTGGGGAGGAATTGGGAACAGTTGTTGGAAACATAATTCTATGACAAGACAGGAGGCTCATATTATGCATTACAATCTTTACTCTGAAACCACAGCAGCAAAGAAAATACTTTTACAAACAAAAAAGTTTCCACAACAGAACTAGATAGAGTTCAATGTCAATGTATGGGGAACTCCCCAAACCATCATGGAGGACAGGTCATGCCCTACAGGGGACCAATGAGCAGGGACCCTCTTCTATATATGTCCATTACTCTAACCCCAACCCCTCTTTCTTTGCTGCTGCAATCCACAGCTAAGTCAACTCCTCCTAGTTCTTTACTTAGTGTGGAATTATGGAGTTTAGAGTGCTATTTATTTATGTTATTAATGTTATATTGATGAATTTGGGGTTTTATTACACTGTACTGTGGAAACGGTCATGTATTTTTCATGTTCCGTTGGTGACTGGCTGAGTGCCGTGTTCGTGTGCGAACGCTGACCTGCAGGTCACATTCATGCTTTGTAATGCTCCGCCGGGAGCCTTCTGCTTCTGCAGTGTTTGTTTATATTTCTTCAGCCCTGAGAGGCGTTCTAATCAGGCGGGGGCTAGGTGTGAAATTCTTTCCCTCCAGGCAGTGTTATTTTTAGCAGCTGCCCAGCCCCAGAGCCAGCGCACGTTTCCCACAGGTGGTTTGGGAACGCTTGAAATTCTTTTCACTTGAGAGGAAGTTTTGTTTTTGTTTTTCTACAAGTTCATTCTGTAAGCGGCAGTAGGAACCTGTGCACATTTTTTCCATGACTGTAACAGCCACCAGTGGCTCAACTGATAAGTGCTTGGTCTTGGAATGCTGGGGACCTGAGTTCTAATCCAATGTCAGGACCCTCCTCGGCATGCTTTTAATCCCGTCGCGTGTGTGTGTGTGTGTGTTTTTATGTTTACATGCGCATTGTCATTAGTTGCATACAGGCTAAGCCTGTCCTGGGGATCCGGCTGGGGGGGGGGGCAGTTTGCTAGGCCCTCCTTTGATGGGAGTAACTTCCATGAGCATTCCTGAAAAGGGCAGCTGTGTCCTCTTTTTAGAGTGAAACGCTTGTATTTCTACATTTAATTTATATGGATCTATGGTGGTGAGGGATGTTTCAGCCCACAAGAGGCATAGCTCAAGGAGAGGTTTGCAGGTTTACCACGCCGAGGGGCCTCGGTTCGCTGCCCGCCTCTGGCGGTATACACATGTGGATGCGAATGTGTATTTATATATATGTATTCACATTAATGTTTATATTTATTCATATAATATATATATATATATATATATATATTTAAAATTGATATTTTATTTTGTGTTTAAATTGATATTTTCAGTATATATTAACACCAGTTCGCCTACTGAAGGGTGCTTTGCCTTCTTGGTAAGTGCTATAACCTGTTTAGCTTCAAGTTCTGCCTGAATTCTATGGGGAGGTTAACCCCTCGTATACTGCTGGTTTCCACACCCTGCGGGGGTGACCAGTTTCAGGTACTCTGGGGTGCTCTGGAATGGTACCGTCACCTGTTCGGTGGCAGGATTGGCTTGTGTTTCTGCGAGGTGATCCCTCGTATACTGATGGTTCCACACCCTGCTAGGGTGAGCAGTTGAGGTACACTTCATCAGTGTATTCCTCACTTAAAGTTGGCAACTTTGTCGGTGTGCTGCATATGGCGTTGGTGATTACCTTAACAGTTTGTGTGCCATAACCTGTTTGGTTTCAGGTTTCTACCTCAGTTCTAATGCAAGGTTACCCCTCGTGTACTGCTGGTTTTCACGCCCTGCTCGGGCAAACAGTTGAAGGCACAATTGCTCAGGGTATTCCTCCCTTAAGGTTAGCAGTCTGTTTAGATGCTGCATATGGCAGATGTCATTATTTCGGTAAGCACACCGTAGCCTGCTTGGTTTCAGGCTTTGCCTGGATTCTGCGGCGAGGGACCCCCTGGTGTACTGCTGGTTGCCACACCCTGCTAGGGTGAGCAGTTAAGGTGCACTTGCCCAGTGCTCTCTTTTGCTAAACATTATGTTTAAGTGATGAATGGAACACATTGGCGTGTTCAGAATTGTCAGTGGCCCGGATAGCTCGGTAAGTAGCAGCTTATAGAAGGGCCGGGGGTTTGGACTCCTGTGAGGGCGTAACCCCTCTTCTTTGGATATTTTATATGTCTATTTTATATAATTTATTAAGTACTTTAAAGAAAAGAGTGTGTGGAGGTTGTGGTAAAACAGACCCATGTGGGGGGTTGTACCTTCCTCTATAGACACTGGTGTTAACCTTCGTCTTTTAGTTAAACTTCTGTCGCCCTTTACCGTAGTTAGTTTCAGGACAACTCAGTCCTTCCTTAGGTCTTGCTTTCCCCGATATCAATTGCTCCACCCAACACCTGTGCTGATTAAGCTGCTATATTTTCTCCCATCATGAGGAAGAAACAGATGATGCGTTATGCCTCTGTTGAGGTCTGCAGGGCTGGAGGCTCTCTATAGTGGGGACGGGGTTTCCCTTACTATTTGTCCCATTGGACATTCTTTTTACTATTGAACTGTTGGTGGAGACAGGGTCAGCTCGAGGGTAACTGTTCAGTTTTGTTGCATGGCAAATTGAGCAACCGTGTTCTACTTGGAGAAAGTGTTTGGGAAACACTTGATGATATCAGATATACGAGTTGCCAAACAATAACTTTAGGGCGCTTGCCCCATGGGTTTTCCTCCCAAATCTTGGCCTGTGGTTCAACTAACCGTCTAACAGTGTGTTGCACTTTCTCCTCTGCTCGAGGAGTTCAGGCAGGCTTTTGTACCCTCAAGAGCGTTGCTTAATCTCTTTTGTTGTGTATATATATATAGACATATACATTTTCTACAGTGCACCGATTAGGGTGCTGGTTTTTTCTCATCCGTGCTGACCCTACTGATACAGGTTCCTAATTTTGGAGAGGTCTAAATAAGTATTTTATCCTGCTGAGATCGATAAGTGAACACTTCACGTCACACACCGTTCGTAATAGTGATATGCACCACTCATATACCTGAGGATTCGCAGTACTGTATAAGTACTGTTTGCTATGGACAATGTGCTTCATTTTTTCTTTTTTCCCTGATTCCCTTAGTGGCCAGTCAGCCTCACACGAATACAGAGACTCAGATCTCGGGTTGGAGGGGACAGTGGTCCCAGATTTCTTTCACAACCTGTATTTACGAGGCATTGATCATTTTTCCCTGAGATCTTTCCCCCTCATTCCCATGCTCGTCATCCTTGGGGGATATTGTATCATGATATACACCACGTGGAGTATCGCCCGATGGTTTTCTGGTTTTTCTTTTACAGGAGTTCAGACTCAGGGCCAGTGCGGACTCGCACTAAGCATTTCCCTCCCGTCAGTTACTTTCCTTTGCGCTAATTCCTGGTATTTCAACAGGTTAAGCGGAGCCTGTCCACGGTCAGGGGGTTGGTTAGAGTGTATTTATTTCTCTTAAGGGTGTTAAAAGCGGGGTTGTAATGTGGTCCTCAGGGTAGCCTTCTTCTGGGTTGCAAGGTTTTTTTCCCTTGGTTAAGTGGGGGAGGGTTCTCCTCATTTGTGAAGGCTCAATATCCCTTGGTGAGATAGAGGGGTCTGGGAGTGATACTAATCTCCCTTCCAAGTTATTATGACCCTCTATCACAATGTGTTCCAGCGTCTCTACATTAACTGTCAGAAGGTGTCTGCCAGTACGATTCCCAGAGGGCTGGGATATTTATATTCAGTTAATGATTTGATTCTCCTAGTCACCTGCATGGCAGGTGGACCCTTGGGTTTTCACAAGAGTTTGTTTTTACAATAAGGTGCCAGCTCAGGGTGCTGTGAGCTTCAAGGCTCTCCAAATTGACTGAAATAGAGGTTAGACCTCTTCTGGTGTGCAGCTTCAGTTTAACTATTTAGTGATCGCTTCTTTGCAGTTTAGAGTCTTGCTAAGACTTGGAATTGGATGTCACTATGATGGTAGCGATTGGATGTAAGATACATTTTTCTCCTTGCCAGGTTTGGCCTCTTAAGGATCAGGTTTGTAAATATCTGCTTCTTGTCATGGTAGCAGAGTTCTTCTTCAAGTGTTCGGAAGGTCTGACGGTCTCCGGTTGGCGGTTTGACAGGTTTAGCTTCTCAGGTGGGGCCCCTCTCTTCCATTCTGCTTCGGCCTCCAGAGGACATCCCTCCTTAGTATACACATATGTCTGAAGACAATTGTGGGTTAAGTCTATGGCTTTTCAGCTCTGCTCAGGATGGGTCGTCCTGTTACAAATTTATAAAATGATTTTTACTCCCATTTTACCTTTTTGAAGATTTGTCTTTCCCTCTTGGTTCCCCAGTGTAGTTATGTGACATGCCCTGATCCTAATGCAATATCTTCCTTTAATGCATGGGATGGAACCTAAAAGACTTTCCCCCTTTGGGGTACTTTTTCTTTATCTCCAGGAGAGCTCTGTGCTTATTTTCTTTGGTTTGCTTTCTAGGATCCCAAAGATGATATTAATTTAAATGTTTTAAATGTTTGATTGGACAACAGAGGCGTTTTTTACAGAGGAGTTTTTGTCCTATCCTATTAGTAGGAAAACTTTGTTTAAGGGTTTTTTCCCCTCTTTAACCAGTTGGTTTTGGCGGCCTGTAAGGAACACTGGAATTGGCACAATTTCCTGTTTTCTTGCATTTGACGATGCCTTATAAGACAGTTTTCGGGCAAACTAGTCTTGGTCAATTCTCTTGCAGTCAGCTGATTGATTTAATGAAAGCATAAAAATGTTTTTTTCCTTTCCTATTATTTTATTATATTTTATTATATTGGCTCTATTGTATGGATCATGTTGTACTAATAAGATGCAAGGGCTTTGAACTTGCATAATATGAGCCTCCTGTCTTGTCATAGAATAGCTAATCCCCCACACTAACGTGAGATGGGGGTTTAGATTCTATTAAAGACAAGGAGGCGATTATTATCCCACCCACCCACCCTGGATATGATATGATATGACAATTGTGACACGCATGTACACAGGTGGTTCAAGAGAGAACATTCTTTGGTTTGTTGTTTTTCCCAACCACCCACCCTTCTTGTTTGTTGTTCTTACAGCCACGAGTTGAGGTTCTCATCAGGAGTGTGGCTCGCAGTTACAAGTTGTGGAGTGCGTGATTTTGGATGAGAAGTCCTACCCA
Organism: Ambystoma mexicanum; assembly: GCF_040938575.1. Taxonomy (NCBI): domain Eukaryota; kingdom Metazoa; phylum Chordata; class Amphibia; order Caudata; family Ambystomatidae; genus Ambystoma; species Ambystoma mexicanum. The sequence goes on from NC_090933.1 coordinate 599,454,671, forward strand.
GAAGAACTTCGGCATAGATTCAGGCTGCGGGAAGGTGGAGATCTCCAGTTTCGATGGATTCTTTCTCCGCGCTACGCAGCTCCACCGTTTCATTGGACTTCTGGTGCAAGACAGCTGCAGAAAGAGGGGTTGGGGTTAGAGTAATGGACATATATAGAAGAGGGTCCCTGCTCATTGGTCCCCTGCAGGGCATGACCTGTCCTCCATGATGGTTTGGGGAGTTCCCCATACATTGACATTGAACTCTATCTAGTTCTGTTGTGGAAACTTTTTTGTTTGTAAAAGTATTTTCTTTGCTGCTGTGGTTTCAGAGTAAAGATTGTAATGCATAATAATCGCCTCCTTGTCTTTAATAGAATCTAAACCCCCATCTCACGTTAGTGTGGGGGATTAGCTATTGGTTACTGTGAAAGCGAGGAGCAGGATGCAAATTTACGACCCTCACTTCCCTTGCTTGAAGGCGTGCGATGCTCCTCCAGCCCAGAGACTGCTGACAAGGTGCGGTTTTCATTCTGCCCATTAACATGTCCATTGATTTCAGCTGTCTCACGTGGCTGTTCTGGGCGTACAATTTCCTCAAGGGCCGGTAAGCATGGATATTCCTTTGAGTCCAGGCTTGGTAGCATCCGCCCAGGCCAATTCAAAGTAAGTGAAATGCCATAGGTGCTGGATGTCAGTCAATTTGCTTGTGAGGCATTTTTAGCTGCATCTGCCGCCAAGTCAGAAAGCTTTAAAACAGGACAACCAATGTTGTTTTTATCACGCATAGGAATCTCTAAACACGGCGTTGTTGTTATAAGCGCCATGGTCTGGTCAGTGAGGTCACGATGACTCTCAGGCAAACTCCTGGGGCAGTACGAATCCTGTTGCATTGATGTAATTATATTACAATGTGAGATTCCAGGTGTAGAGTAAGCAGTAGTTTTTAATGGTTCACTTGTATAGAACGATCATATGTCGGCAGATGCAGAATGGGTTCTATTCCTTGTTTGCACTGCAAAGTCTTTATTTTTTTTATTTTGCATTTTTCTAAAGCGTTCACACATGCTGTTACAGGAATATTTTTTTTTTTTGTTGCGTAATTGTTTTTTTTTTAAATCTTAGTTGCGTATTTATAATGCGCTTAAATACCCAGAGGTTTTTAAGCACGGACCCGGGGATCAAACCTGTGTTGCTTCGTGTCGTCTTGCTTCCAAGGCGAGCATGTTGCCGCTGAGCTATCCTCCCGGGACATGGTAAGATGGCAATTGTTTTCCTTTCAATGGTGTCTGCTTCAGCCGTTCAACCAGTTTAAGAATTTCGGCTTTGGTCAGCATATCTGATTTTAATGTGTACACAGTGCTAGCTTGAGCACGCCTCATAAATTAAAGAAAGTTATAAAGTAATAAAACAAGAGTGGGTTCATGCAATATATAATAACTCTTAATGTATTATCAGAAGTATACACGAGCATATAATGAAAGCAGGTGAAATAGGAACAATTAAATATGAAAATGTGGATGTGATTGGAAGTGATTGTGAGCTCACCTATCCCTACCCAGCTCTAAACAGCCCCAAAACAGCCCTTTCATCACAGGGCTTCCTCCACAGCACTATCTCTTATTTCTTCACACAATATTTCCCGTATCTTTAAAATGACCACATTCCGGCCCCTTGATTTGCCATTCCCCTTAATCTTCTCACCATTAGACTGTTCGACTCAAGGCTCTCGGTATCGTCTCCTCATCCAGTCAACCACTTTCACCTTCCGTCCGCAAAGCACCTGTGGAAACCAGATAGGGATTTCTTCAAAGAGGGACCCTGCACACTGTCTCGATTTTCTGGCAAGTTTGTTATTCTGGCGCTCTCCACAGGAAACCCTGTGATATTCCAGCTAAATGGCGGAGGATGTCCGATCGTCTGAAATACTGGAGTTAACAGGTCGAAGTGCCAGAACCATCAAACATTGTTACCACTTGAACTTAAGGTCCTTAATCAGTAACACGTCATTCAAAGAATGGTATGCAGAATAACCCTTACACCAAAGAATCTGACCAACTCAGGAAGCTGGCAAAAAACAATTTTGAATGTTTATTATCAATTGTCAAAAACAGGGAGTTACAACGGACACTAACGGACGTTCGCTCGAGCTGTCAAACATTTCACATAAAAAAACAAATCTTTTTGCTAAAAATACATCATACGTGTTGTCATACTACGTGGCAAATAAGAAAAACCTACAGAAAACTGTGGTTGGCTCAAGGGGATTATCTAAGTACACTTTCTATACAAGGTTGGGTTGTTGTAGGATATCTACTGTCAGGTGAACAACTTAAGCCTGCCTCTAGTGCAAATCCTCCTCAACACTTATTAGATACACGGTACACCATTGGCTCTCAAACTATAAGGCCCTTAGTTATATGGCCCTCTACAATTGGTTGGCACGCTCATGCCATGTCTGGAACATTCGGTTCCTTAGCTGCACGTAAGCTCAAACCCAGGTGCCAGGGGTTGGACTTCACTTTGCTTTCCCACCCAATGAGTCCAACATCACTCATCGTCTAAGCCTTCTGCCATGAAGATTGCCTTTGAACTTGGCCTTGCAATGTATTCTCGTCTCTGGGAATATAAGGGAGTATGGGCACACTCTTAAAACAGTTGTGGTCTGCATGCCCAACTCCTATTTTCATCCTTGGTCCACGTGACAGGAGACCACAATTCGGCCTGATTTGCAACATTTAATTGTCCTGAATTCATAAAACTTGGCACTCATGGTGTTCTTTCTTTGCACCTCAACAAGGAGCGATTCAGCTTCTCATGTTTGCTGCCTTTGAGAATAGATAACCGGCCTTGGCTTACTTTAACTTTGATACTAGGCCATACAGCTTCACTCTGCAAGTCCGCGATCTCCAGCTAATTCTTCGCTGTGACATGCACAGCTCTCAATCCTTCTTTCTCTGTGGGTTTAAACTTACTAAAGGTTGTGGCACCGATGTCCAGACACTATATAATGGCGGCTTCTCTTGCAGTCTATTCACTACGTATAGCTAGCTTCTATTATCACTTAGTCTACTTGCATTGTTGCATCTGTACAGTTATTGAATGGCTTGCATTTTCTGCAGTGCGTCACACACACACACGCGCAATCTTCTTCCCGCATAGCAACGTTCACTCAATTCCTAATTTCATCATCAGTTTCTATAGGGTCCATACATCTCCGTCTTATCTTCTTGGCGTGTCACTCTCACTTCTTGTGACGTCACCAGCTTCTCTTTCTCTCGTTTTCACATGCCTTCGGGGACCTCTTCAATGAGATTGTCATTTCTTCGAGCATACATCTGTTACGGTATTCTTAACGATACCTTATCTCGAACACTTGTCGCGGTATGGTCACAATTACTGGTGTAAAGCATGGTTCAGTTTCAGGCTTCCAACACACAGGCAGTAGGGGGGCGGGCCTTTCTACAGAGGCATTCGGCTGCTCCTCTACAATGCTTTTAATTTGATCCAGTTGAACTGAGTCCCTTAAGTAAAAGATCCTGCCAGTGTTAAAAATTCAGGATCAACCGTTCAGAGTAAACTACAAACCCCAAGGAGGCTTGCCTTTCGCTTTTATTCTTTGGTGGTGGAATCTTGGAATCTTTTTTATGGTTTCTATCTATGTTTCCTGAGGCTGTAAACTACACCTGCCAACTTTGAAGCTAAGGCAGTTCAAGGTGGCTAGATCATGGTAACACCCTTCTGAGTTAACTATTAACCTGCCCCTTTCGGGGGGCATTATGTGACAAGGTAGTGATGTTATATATGTTCTACCCAGAACTTGCTGTGTACCACAATAATGTCAATATATGCCTACGTGTCAGCTTGACAGGGCTGTACTCCATAGTCCTTGAAGTCCTTGACCCATTGGATAGTGGCTAGTGTCCCCGGGTGCCAATAAAGTAAGACTGTGAATTGAAAGAGACCCATATGCGTAAGAGGTATTTGCTAATATCCCTTAGATAAAACAAGGTTCGAGATGTATTCTCAATAACCTTATCCATTCTGGGAATTGGATAGGCATCAAATCTTGACATTTTAATGACCTTTCTAAAGTTGATTTATTTTTACATTTCTTTATTGCTCAATGAGCGACAATGCAATAACATCAGTACTGGTATCATGGTCGACAATACAGCATTGTACAGTCTATGCATTTTACAATGATAATGAACTTCAACTGGGATAAGGGATAACTACAAGAAAAAGGGATAAGGAGGGGGAAAGGGGAAAGAGCAACAAACTTCCTAACATGAGCCACTTTGTAGGACACCGTTATTCAAGTCGCCCAGACGTTGAGGGCGTCATATTTAGAGAACCATCATTTGGCTGAGAAGGGGGCATGTTTCCTGGCATGAGAGCAGGCAGTGGGGGGGCTGCAAGGTTTCTCATTTCACAGGTAGATAAACAGCATTGTGGTTGTTTACCGTCTGATGGGTGGGATACACAGTGGACAAGAGACTTCCATGCTACAAAGGTGTCAGTAGAGTCACCCTCGTGTGAATGCAGCGCCATGGCCCATGCTCTTGATTCAGCCTCACATCAGGTTTCTAACTCAGCCTCACATCAGGTTTCTAACTCGTTTAGCCATAGTTTAAATTGGAGGCCTTTTGGGGATTTCCAGGACATGGCAATTCTCCTTTTTGCAACTATGCCTGCTAAATCAATGAATCTAATTACGTGTTTATTTTTGCTTTTTCTGGCATATATGCACAACAGACATTCCATCGGGGACAAGTCACATCTGGTAATCACTGCAGTTTTACAGGTCTGTTCAATATGGTACCAGAAGGACTGCACTTTAACGCATTCCTAAAACATATACATATGTATTAGGCTGGCACCGTCTTGTTGGCACCATGGGCATGTGGACAGTGTGTCTTTGTTAAATCTGGCTACTCTACTGGGGGTCATGTATGTGCAGTGGAGAACATTGGCCGGCAGTAGCTTAAATCTGGCGTTACGTGATACATTCTTAGGAAAACCAAGCCTATGTCTGTTTCCCATTTCTCTTTCAGGCCAGGACTTTTAGTACTAGTGCTCTCGAGTAGGAGACTGTATAATCTCGACACCGGCCTCCAGCCATCTTCCAGCATGTACAACATGGCCAAAAATGGTGAATCATTGGTTCCTCAGGGTACACTTTCCATCAGCGACTTGCCACCCCTTTTACTTTCATGTATCTAAGAAATTGACCATTAGGTAGGCCGGTCTGTTTTATTAAATCTGTCAGTTCTCTAAACTCGCCATTATCACAAAGGTCGCCCCAAGTGTATATACCATAGTCTTCCCAGCGTCGGGAGGTGCTCAGGTCTTCACTGGTCTCACATACAACAGCCACAATTGGCACGTTGGGAGATTAAGCACAAGGTGACCCTAACACTGTAAAGGTCCTATACCAAATATGATGTCCTGTCTTGGCAACTAAGGCTAGGGAGTGCATGTGAACTTCTGCAAGTCATAATACTTCTTTGGGTTTGCTGGTGTAATTAGGCGTTGCAACAACATTGAGTCTGGGGAAGGGCAATCCGATAACCATTTAGTTACAAATCTCAACTGGGCAGCCAGGTAGTACAATTCGAGCCTTGGTAACTGTACACCTCATCTTTATAAGGTTGGTATAACACTGCAAGGGTTAGTCTATGAAGGCCCTACCCCCAGAGAAAGTCTCTAATCAATGTTTCCAATAAGTGAAGGAAGGCCTTTCCTATATTGTAATGAACATTTGTAAAATAATAGAGGAACCTGGGGAGGACAATCATTTTAACAATGGCGATTCTGCCCATAAAAGAGAGTGGTAACCGTGACCAGAAGGACATGGATTTCTTTAGGTTTTCAACCACTTAAGCGTGTTGTGTTCATGTGTGTTTTCTGGAGTATGTGTGATCAGGACACCCAAGTATTTAAAGGAAAATTTCTCCCAGGAAAGACCCAGGTCAGGTAGAGCATTCATATCCAGTCCCTGGAGTCCGCCAAGAGGGAAGATACAGGTTTCATTCTACTGAAGGAGATTCCAGATAGTTCCGCAAACCTATCTGAGACATCCAGGAGCAAGGGGAGATTATGGGGCGGCTCGCACAGGTAAAGAAGCGCATCATCTGCATAGAGTGATACCAAGTTTCTGGATCCACCAATCTCAATGCCTGCATCCAGATACTCCTGATGCAGGAATGCTGCCAACGGTTCCATGGCCAATATATATATAGAATGGGCGAGAGTGGGCAACCTTGACCGGTGCCCCGGCATATGTTCCACACCCAAGATTTAATGGCTTGATTTTACCTGTGCTGTTGGCGAGGTGTATAACAACTCTACCCATCAGACAAAGCTTTCCCCCAATCCGAAGCTCTGCAGCGAAGCCAACAACCACTCCCAGTAAACCGAATCAAATGTGTTGATGGCGTCCAAGGACACCACTATGTCGGGTACCTTACGAGCATTCGTTTGGTCTATGATGTTCTGGAGCCTGCGGAGGTTCAGGTTAGTGTTGCGGCCTTGTACAAAGCCAGTTTGGTCTGTATGTATTAGGGAATAAATGTGCAAGCGACGGCGCACCGTTGGTATCATTGTAAGTATTTTGATGTCATGATTTAACATGGCTAAGGGGTGGTATGAATCGCATTTGTCCATAGGGTTCCCTCGTTTGGGAATGGGCAGCACCAAGGTTTCCTGCATGCTAGCTGGTGATATGCCTTTACTGTATGTTTCTTCAAAGACTTTTAGAAGTAGCGGGGCTATGGTAGGGCAATATGTTTTATACATTTCTGGGGGAAGTCTGTCCAAGCCAGGCGTCTTGCAAGTAGCTAAGGAGGTGATGGCTTCCCTTATTTCATCTACAGTAATGGGTTGGTCCAATGTATTTCACTGAACAGGGGTGAACTTTGGAAGCCGAACCAGCGAGAGCGCTTCTGTTATCTCTTCTCGGGGGACTGAGTGATTGTGGGCGTATAATTGGGTGTAGTATGTGGTAAAAATGTCATTGATTGCTAGTTGGGACCTCCATGTTGCCCCACATTCGTCTAGGAGCAGTGTTGTCTGGAGTCTAGGGTGTTCCCGTTTGCAGAGCCATGCAAGTAGTCTCCCAGGTTTGTCTCCCTCCACATGGGACTGAGCCGTCCATGTAGCATAGTCGGACTTAACTACTCTGCCCCATGCTGAGTGGCCCTTGAGCAAATTTCAATTAACATCTCTTCTGTCGCTCGGCAGTGTGGACCATGGGTCTCTAGTAATTTGATTTCCTCTTCAGCAGTTTCCAATGCCGCCCGTAAGTTCTGAAGGATGCCACCAGCCTTCGCTATAGCCTCCCCTCTTATTACCACTCCCATTGTCTCCCAAATGGTGCCCTAGCTATCAACACTACCAATGTTACAGTCGAAAAAATTGGTCAGGGTTTTTAACAGTTCATTCCTAAAGGGCTCATCGGTCAGCATACTTGTGGGAAGACGCCATGTTGGGCAAGATTCCACTCTCCCACATGGGGCGAGTTGTCCGACACTGTGTGGCCCAGGTATTCCGCGTTATGGAATTCGAGTAAATGTTCCAACCCTGTGAAGAGGTAGTTGATCCTAGTGTATATTTTGTGAGGGAGGGAATATTAGGAGTATCCTCTTGTTTCCAGATGTAGCTCCCTTCAGACATCAACCAAGTCAAAGTCCTCTAAAGCATTCTTTAAGGTAGTGGTTTCAACGTCACTGTGACAGAGGAACGGTCCAGTGTTACATTTCTCACGCAGTTGAAGTCGCCCCCCCATAGGATGAAGCCCTCCCTCCTAGGCGCAATGGGAGTACAGAACTTGCACACATGGGGTGGGATTGTGTGGTTCAGGAAGTACGAATTTACAATGCAGATTTCTCTATGATTAATGTAGCACCGTATGATCAAGTATCTTCTCTACCCATCCCTTTCAACTTCTAGCAATCGTAAGGACAGTGAACTGCTAATCCAGGTCAGTACACACCTAGCAAATTTCGAATAGGCGGCCCCATAGCCAATCCCACCCCATTGGTTTAGAACTGCAGAACCTCTTAATATTCAGCCATTAAATGGGTCTCCTGAAATAATGCAATGGAAATCTTTTTGCGTTGTAGGTATGACGTCACCCATTTTCTGCGAAGGGAGGAATTCAGACCACGCACATTCCAGGTCAATATTTTAACTGTGGCCATAGTATTGTTCCACTCTGCATAGCGTCAATTGGGCCCTGGGGGCGCTCCAATCAGTCAGGGTATTTACTACGCCCAGCGACGTGTAGAATTGATGTAATCGGCCTGCAATGAAGAAAGCAATGTCCCAAAGACTAGATGATCGCCCCTTCAACCTCCATTTTACGTACTGCATTTTCATCCTTATAGGTGGTAATGTATGAAATAAACAAAGGAGTAAGTCAAACAACCTAACATTAGAACAGTGCCCAACAAATCTGTGTCATTCGGGCATTCTGCTATCTACAAGGCTTAGGGTGGCCTTAATATACCAGCTGGTAGGACTAGCAACAGGCCAGTGCCTAGTGTCATCTTGTGAGCAGGTGACCAAGACCAGCAGTGGGCAACTGATCTTCGCCCCCACTGTTCAGATAAGGACAGTAATAGTGGTTGTTGTTTAATATCTGTCAGCAATGTACTAGTGGGCCAGTAGATTGAACCAAGAAGCAAATGTGTGTCACTTGGCCGACAATACTTCTGTGTTTACTGACGACTTGTTCTGCACCCTAGATGCAAGGTTGTACTATTGCCATGAGAGGTCACAGTTGTAGTACAGTTTCGAGACGTGTGGGTGTGTCCCGCGGGCCAGACACTCTGTCAGGGATCGGGATTGCCTTTGTTTGCAAGGTTGTTATGCTCCATCCACATGTTGGCTGCCTCTGGGCTGTCCAAGAAGTATGATCTGCTGTTGTGTAGGATATTCAGCCTCGCGGGGTAGATATGCATATATTTGAGCCCCAGTTGCCGGAGCCTCGCTTTAATAGGGACAAACGTGTTTCTAGCTCTCTGAACAGCAAGCGTAAAGTCTGGGTAGATGGTAATTTGGAGTTGTCACAAAGTCTCTCGCCCCCTTCCCTGGAAAATCGCAGGATCACTTCCCTATCTCGGAAGTTGAGGACCCTAGCTATCAATGGCCTAGTTTGCTCTCTATTGTGCTCTCTCAATTGAAAAGCCCTGTGGCAGCTTGCTCGGACCAACTTCTTGTAGTGAAAGGTTCTTGACGTAGGAGGTTGAGTCCGGTCCTTCAGTGCCCTCCGCTACTCCCAGCATGCGTATATTGTTCCTACATGACTGGCCCTCTGCCTCCTCAGCATGTGACTCCAGTGTGGTGTTTCTTCCCTCCAGGTCTTTGACTCTCACCTCTAAATCTTTAGTCATGGCATTGGTGGTTTTTAGCGTGTATTCGGTGACTGCGACCCACTCAGATAACTGCCTAACGTCTTGTCAGAGTAGCTGCATGTCCACTTTCACTTTGTCTATTTTGTTTTCAAGTGATGTTCGGTGAGAGGCGATTGCTGTAAGTATCCGGTTTTCTTGTGAGTCTTGTGGTGGGGTCTGGCAATGATGCCTGTCCGGTATTTGTCTCCTGAGATGTCGCATTAGGCTTGTTACGGCTAACAAATGGTTCCATGGTGTTAGCTTTACTCTTGTGCTTTGAAGGGGACATCCGTAGTGGGTGATTGTGGCAGCGATGCTGCTCCTCGTCGTATAGGCGGGAGAGGTGGTCTTAATGGCTGTATAAGGCAAAGAGTGTGGAAGCAGTTTTGCACCCCCAGGCTCCTCCAATGTAAGCCCCACAGTAGAGAGATCCCACTCAGGTTGGGCAGCACTGGTGTCACCTGATGCAGCAATATGGCAAAGTAAGGAGGAGGAGGGATGAGGGTTGTGTTGTTGTATGGAGTTGATTAGCACTCCCTGCAGTTAGTAAAGGTAGTGGGGAAGCAACACTGTAGCTATCAGCATTGGTATTATTGATTTCAGCCCAATAACAACAATGAGCCTGGGGCCATGTACTCAAGTGTCTCCGCAGAATTGCCAGGCCCCCTCCACTACAACGCAGTGGCAGGAACAAGTGTCCCGGGTTGGAGGAGCCTGGGCGGGATCCGTGAAATGGCACCCCAGCGCAACAGTCCTAACTGTGATTGTGGGGCTGGACAGCGCTTTGCTAACATTCAAATTGGACTGGCGAGGCGACCCAATTTAGGCCCAATTCAGGCAAGCATAAGCGCACGGCAACCAGCCTGTGTCAAGCTGTGTGCCCGATTGGCAGAGCTGCTCCTTGCCCATCCTGCAACTCAGCTCCCTGAGAGGAGGGAAAGGCTTCTTACCTCCACTTGTCTTTGGTCGCTAGGTCCTCCGCTTGTTGGGCCAGGTGCATAGTCCTCTGGTCCCAGGGGTAGATTGGTTCTCCTTACGCGTTGCAGCCTATTCACGCTGTTTTATACTGCTTTGTTTCACAGCCCCGTAGCAGCCCCATCTTGGATTATGAGAGACACCTCATTCCAGCGTGGATTTCGCAGCTTAGTACGCTCCGATTTGCGCTGGACAAAGAGCGGTCTGGTAGGCAACAGCTTCACCAACCCAAAAATGCACATAGGATGCGGTTCCAAGTTGTTTCAACAACTGCTTGCAGCATCAATCCAGGATCAATCCAGGATCACAGTGGGAGCACCAGGCAGCTGCGTCCTCACTGCATGTGCTCAGGCGGGCCTTTCTAAAGTTGATACAAAATTTACACGAACCATCTGGCTTGCTCACGAGTACAATGGGGGAAAACCAATGGGTCTGGGAAGGTTTCATAACACCAGCTCCAGCAACATTTGTACTTTTTCTTGCACAACTCTCTGTTTGGCTTCTAGAAGTCACTGTTGGTTGATGTGGAATGCTTCGCCTGCCGGGGGTTCTATTTAGAGGACAAGCCCGGTAGCGTTTCCAGGCTCCTCGACGAAGATGGCTTTGAAGTGCTCTAAGTAATCCTATACATCAGAAGCACGATGGGCTTCCGGGTTCCCTTGTACCATGTTCTATAGCTTGGCAGTAGTTTCTGATGCAGAGTATAGTTCAGTACTGACCATCACCTCTGGCTACTTCCACACCTTCTGCCAGATAGTATGGGAGATCCGGGAAGGCTTTTGATGTACATTCTGTTGAATGCAATATATTATATTGCTGAGGACCTCGGAGACTAGACAGGGACCATTCCACTTATGTAGGAGTTTGTCTCTGAGGTGGAAATGGGAACAAGGAACTGGTCACAGACTTGAATTTGTTTTCAGGTGAGCCTGTCAGTCGTATCCTTGCTTCTGATTCTCTGGACTGGCCTCTAAGTGCAGGTGTGTCCCCTCCAAAAAAATCGCCATGCAAACAATTCTCTGGACTGGCCTTTAAGTGCAGGTGTATCATGGGTTCCATGTAATAAGGGGACATTGTTACATGGAACATGCAGGGGACACCCCTGCAATGCCCAAAATCTTTTTTTCCCAAGGGGAGCAGTGGACGCCCCGCCATCCGCACTCCCCCTGTCCCTATATATATGGTGCCCTATATAATGTCACCACAACCTTTTCCAGGCGACATTATATATGGCTACCATGTATATATTGATATTATTACCTGATACCGTATCATGTCTCTCCCAACCATAGTTTTCCCTTGGTTGTTTGAACAAACTGAGCTTTGTTCTGCCCTGTGTCCTCTTGATTCTGCTAGCGACCCTTGTGCATATCCTAGTGGTCTCAGGGCTCTTGTCTGTTGATGAGCTGAAAAGGTAAGAATTCTGTACAGGTTAGGTGTATCTCCCTCACAGCAAACAGAGCCCAAAGCAGAAGCTTTGTATCAGGTTCTAGCAACTCATTTAACCAACTTCTACAAGAGGGTTTTCAGGGTCTGTTGAATCTACATTAAATCATCTGTCAGGTATAAATAAATGGAAATGTACAGTCTCTCTATATGGAGGAGGTTCTAAAGTTCCTTCAGTTTTAACATGCAGTTTGAGCACTAATCAGTGAGTATTTTTTAGGTAAGCACACTCTAGTGAAATAGGGGAGTAAATGCTTAATAATGTTCTTACTGGTGTGTTTTCTCAAAATGAACACCTCTGGAAAATGGGCGGCATAGTCTATAATCACTAAGATGTACCTGGGGATTTGGATGACCCATTATATCCATCCCAGCCTTGAAAGAGTAATAGCAATGATCAGTAGGAAGGTAAGGGAACTCTTCCCACATCACTTCTGGAGGTCTTATTGCAAATACCACTAGCATCACAAACGGTCTTTATGTGCTGATAAATGATGGCCAGAGGACTCCATTTAGGACATATCCCTGTGTTTTCATGATGCTCTGATGTCCCGTGCTCAAGTGTGAATGTGCCAAGTTCATAACTGCTTTTCTGAATGCTGGTTGTACAAGTAATTGATAACAAGGCTGCCCTTATTTTCAACCTTACATAGCAGACCTGCTTCTCTACAAACCTAGTGCCATCCTTATGCATAACTTCCTTGAAGGAGATGGTCTTTTCAAAGGCAAACCCAAGAAATATATCATTACATTGGGTGATAATGAATTTATTAAAGGTCCCCTAAGGACAACCATCTACTTGTTGGGCTAGACTAGGGGTGTGACCTGGTCTACAACAAAAGTCCCCTTTATTGGACCACAATGAATGGGAAAGCACAACGCCCCGTGAGTGCCTCACACTAGAAAATACCTATTCTGGTTCCATGAGTAGGTATACTTCTCAAATAGGCTGTCTATGTGGTCACCCTCTACATGACAAAGGTGTTGACCCAATGGTTGAACATCAATACTTTTACTACCCCTCTGAAAACTCAGTCCAGTACTCTAGTTCCAACATCAATCCTTTACTTTACCTCCAGCCCAGATTTCGCTGCTGTGCTTCCATAAATTCACTCAGATAGCTGTATTTTCAAGCCTATGAAAACTAGGGCACGTCAACCCCTGAGGTATGTCCAGGTCCTCATCGTTGTATAGATCAATGACTGAAGTGGAGCTTTGGATGGAATTATTGCCAATCTCATGGTTCTCACAACCTTTAAACTGGCCACTTAAGGTCTAGGGTAGGCTTCTGTGGATGCCATCTAGCACAGTCTGTCACAAAGTAAAGTAGTTCAACAGAATCCACACCACCAGATCGTTTTTTCAATGAGATTTATAGTTTTTTTTTTATAGGGTTGTCCAAAAGCAAAGATATAACTCAATTTTTTTTTTTTTTTTATTTGGTTAGTTCATTTCATTGAACCTTTCAAAAATACAAAAAATAATTTCAGCATAGTCAAACATACAACTTTATCAATTTATGTCCAATATTAAAAGATATATAATTTCATCAGAAAGTATCATAGCAATCCTATAAAATTGATTTCATTTTTACAATTCCCTTTCGAGAAACATTATCAAACATTTGCTTTACACAACATATCTACATCCTATGTATAAAAGGATTTCCATCTAATTTAGATCCTTACATTTCTTAGTATATTTCTTAATTCACAACTTCTTTGTTTTTAAATAATTCATTCAGATATTGTACAGTGGCAATTTGAACCGTTAGTTTGTTAGTAGCAAATAACCATTTCCATGCATCAGTGGTTCATAGGCAATAGATCACGGGTGATTCTGAAAAAATGCTTTTTTCTTATAATATCAAGATTAGGACATTCAATTAAACAATGCTTTAGAGTTTCTTCCTGTGTCGGTACTTTACACCATCTACAGAAATGTTCATTCTCCGGAATTTGCTTTCTTGTTGCCAATACCGATACAATATGCCATAGATTGCATCTAACGCGCAGATACTGATTGCGCATCTGCGGAGAAGGATATTTCTGTAGATACTCGGCCATTATTCGTAATTTTTTGTGCCCAAATATCGATAACTCAATTTAAAATGTCCCTCCCAGTCTTTGTGTGAAGTTTCTCTGTTGAAAATCTCACTTTCTTGGTTGGATCTTCATGTTGCTTAAGTATGGTAGACAGACCTCCTCCCGGATATCAGGTCGGAGGAGTGGTTGACTGAAGCATCCATGCAGAAATGGGATCTGAGTCCGACTCTCACAAAGGCCCAACAGAAGCCCATTTTACAGTTTCCATTCACTGTGCACTTGGCCTCATACCACTTCCCAGTCTTTGAGTGCATGCTCTACTGCCCACAAGCCCAGCCTCTCTCTCTTCCTTGACCTCTCTTCAAGTGCTCATTCATATGGTATCTTCTCTTTCCCTTGTCCTCTCTACAGTCATATTCCTCCTCCCTCGGTTGTCATTTGTCCCACCTTCCTCTCTATAGTCCCCCTCCTCCTACTTCTTCTCCAGTTCCTGCTGTTCCTACCACGCTCCTTTGCCCGCTTTTCACCCCCTGGTTCCTTCCTTCATAAAATTCTGGCCTCATGCTCTCACTCTAATTGCTCTCTTCTCCAACCTCCTCAGCATGAACTCTGTCTAAACAAACCATCACCCTTCTTCTAAAGAACCTGCCTTAGAGGGGGTCTGGATCCCACCTACCAAGCCATCCCTACTGGGCTGCAGGTGTGCTTCTCTGCAAAAAATATTCTGTCACGAGAGTCGATAAAGACTCCAAACGCCATCTTGATTATGTATCGTTCTCACGTGCAAAGGGAGATAGGTGAGTTGGAGCCCCGTAACCCGCAGACCCGCTTGCTCTGCCTTGGTTGCACATTAGGCAAGAGGGTTTGTCAGAGCGAGTGTCCATGCTCTTAACTGTACCATGTGCACTCTGTCTAATGTCTTTGATTAATGTATCCCTCAGTCCCCACAAACACCACAGAGTTGAACTGTGACAACACTTTCTGTTTTGGTTGGCAGTTCCAAATCTCCTTAAAGGCTAATGGGTATTTTAGCATTTCAGATATTTCTCAATTCCTTAAAGTGACATTACCTCATGATGACAAGTTATGGCAGGCACCTGCCTCTTATTCTTGGTATGGTGAATTGGCAAGGTGATTCTCCAAGCTCCGCCTGTCCCAGCAACATGGCATGAGAGCCGGCAGTCAGTCTTTTGGATCAATGCAACAAACAGGAAGCAGACTTTGTGGATGTGTTCTGCTGCACCTGCTACCCTGATTGCACTCCGCTCCCCTTCCCTCTCACAGGCACTGTCCCCTCTCCTTTCTCCCACACTTTTGCGCTGTTACACTTGCACAATCTGAATGACACAAGGCCTAGTAACATCGTTTGTCTTCCCTCTGTTTCCCACCCTTGTCTTGTCACGCCTTGAACACTTGTGTATAGGCGTGTTATAAATGACACATCACATATCACATAGCCAAGCATAACCCACAGAGAACCAGGAAGTGAGCTGGTCATTTTATGAGCCCACCAAACCTCCATTGAGAATCAGGAGCTTTGAAGCATGTTCCTTATGCAAAATCTCTCACAGGGACGTCATTTAGGGGTCATAAGGGGTCGCAAATGCGACCCCTGAGGTATCCCTTGCGCCCTCTGTGGTCTCCCTTGCGACCTCTAAAAAAAAGTAACAAACATTTTTTTTTTTTTTAATGCAAGCTCCTGGGCTGTGGCCAGCACCATGTGGCTCTTTACTTCTGGAGTGGCTGGCTTTCCTGTTCAGGCCCCTTAATAAAAAGAAGAAAAATAAGAACAGGAGTGCCACAACTCTAGCACTGACCCTAAATAAGAAAGAATAGTAATACCAAATAATGTGTCTTTCTGGAATTCTATACAATAATTGCTAGACTCATTAAAGGTTTATTTCAGGCACACTTCAGGGGGTGAGTCACTGATTTAGTCTATTCTTAAACGCTTCAACTCAGCCTTTCATCCTTCTGAGGTCAATAAATGAGTACCAACACAGGTTGGGCGATATTGGGTGCATATTTCTTCTATATAAAGCACTTCAGCGTAAGTGCTATATAATAACACATCATTATCATTTGGTAACGGACGTTTGCTTGCATTCACAGTAATTTGGTAGTATGGGCCTGTACACACTGATCTTAACAATACATATGGTGATCCATTCTTGTATGAAATGTACATCACATTATAGTGATACCTAACCATATTTTTCGTAGTGTACAATGCTATGTGATGCCACTTCCAGTTTTGTCAACGGGTGAAAGGTCGTGTTCCATCGCTTCCCGCGGTATCACTTTGGGGTGGGGTCAAATGACATCACTTCCTGTGATGTCACCAGGGGGTCAAGGGTCATGTGATGTCACTTCCGCTACCCCTGGCATTTTGGTGAAATAACGTCCCTGATCTCTCACAGGGGTCCGGGTGTGAATATGGGCTGCCACTGGTTGCTGTGAAACCTGGCAAGAAGACCGAATTCCACATGCATATTTAGTTTTCCTTCAGCATTGGTTTGTAGAGGGGTTCGCCTGTTGACAAAATGTCAAGAGAAATCAAAACACAAGACTAAATGCATTCCACATTGTGCAGCTCTCTGTTGATTTGACTGCGCAGTCCTCATTTTATCATTTAAAGGGCACAGATGACATGAAACATATTTTACAGAATGCAGTGATTTTCTCACTCCTCTTGTTGCAGCACTGCGCAATTAGATCACTCCAAGCTTCTCATAAATGGATTTGCTGCTGTAATGGCTGATACCCGCCATTTTATACACAGTGCTGTGGCCTGCCGCCAATCAATCACATCCTATCGCTCCGGTTTTACAGCCTCTGCTGCTTCTAAAGCACGGCCTTGATTGAAAATGTTTGCTCGAGGCCCTGCCACATATCTGATCTACTCATTCCTCGCAGATCAGAGCAGGCTTTTAGGGCTGCATTTTGCCGGATTGATGTTTCTCCCCGAGTAGCAGCCATGGGACTTCTCACTCTTGGCTGCTTCATGTACTTGATGCTGTGCGCGCCAGACCTCTGGGAAGCGTTTTCTGTTACCTTTATAGCCATAGGTACTAATTTATTTCCCAACTGCTTAACATGATCTTATTTTCTAGAGTGCATTCCAATTGAACACAGTGTGCAATCCCTGGATATACATTTCAGAGTTAATATAGAATAGTATTGTTTATATGAGGAAAGCTAATTCTTATAGATTGATGCACTTAAGGAAAGATAGCTTTTGCTGAGCTTGTAGTAAATATAATAGGTTATACTGTATGGGGCTAATTTTCCATGAGCTGTACCATGAAGAATGTGTGTAAAAGACTTAGGCCCTCATTACGACCCTGGCGGAAAGTGACTGACCGGACCGCCACAGCGTAAATAGCGTTTCCGCCATTGCACGAAGGAGCAAAGTGCGGCCCATTCCGACCCATCGGGCACGAGCACCACGGCATGGCGGAAGTGCAAAGTCCGCGATGGCGGAAACGACCCCAAAACGGCCCACACCGCCGCCGTACGGCGCCCTAGGTGCAATACCGCCACCCATCACAGCGGACACCGCAGTGTGCGCCTACCGGAAAGTACGGTGACCGGAAATATACGGAAACGGAAGTTAAAACATGGGCCCGGAACGGGAAACATCCCGCCGTACACCTATAAAACCACTAAAACCACACAACCACTAAAATCACTACCCTGAGACACACCCCAACCCGTCATCCACCCTAGCGAAACCAAGAAAAATGGGAAAAGTAGCGAAGAAAGCGTGCGACCGCAAGCGGCAGGTCCACTTCTCCCGTGAGGAACTCACCGTGCTAACAGAGACCCTCCAGGAGAATGCTGCCGTCGTCTTCTGCACGCAAATGACCAGGACGGCACTTGCAAACAAGAAGGCCATATGGGCTCTGGTGGCACAGCGGGTAAGTGCGGTGGGGACCGCACCCCGCACCCCACAGCAATGCCGTAAGCGATGGGACGACCTGCGGATACGCGTCCGCAGCATACTCTCTGCCAACCGCAACATCGCCACAGCCACCGGGGGAGGTCCTGAATCACCCATCAAGTTGACCCCCTGGGAAGAAATCTGTGCCTCCACCATCGGAATGGAGAGCATAGAGGGAGTCGGAGGGATGGAGAAAGGAGTGCAGACATCCGAAGATTCAGGTAGGTGGGCCAAATAAAACAATGCCAAATCCACAAAGTCCATCCATGTGAAGTACCATGCGTCCACATAGTGCAACAGAAACACATGTCCAGGAGAACGTCCACACACATCGGCCTGATAGCGCACGTTAAAACCCACAATAAATACATAAATAATTAAAAACCCCTAAAACACGCACTACACGTGCAGCAGGCACACCCTAACTGCAGGCTGCCAAACAACTGCACCCTCACTCCACACACAAATGAAAGCACCTCCAAGGCCCCGACCCAAATCACCCTCAGGTACCACCCCAATGCATGTGATACAATGCCATTCCAATTCCCACAGACCCATCAATAACCCTCGCCCTCCTTTACTCCACCACAGGGTCCGATCCAAACGACGAGCTTCAGGACACCCCTACCAGCACACCTGCAAAGAGGGCCAAGACCAACGGCCAAAGACCCTCCACCTCAGCTGCACGCATCAAGACACGGCAGCAGCACAAATCAGGTGGCAGCACAGAGGAGGGAACATCAACAGGCACCCCAGCAGCCAGCATGCCCACAACACCACCACCACAGGTCCCCCCAACGGATGCCACAGAAGGCACTGCCTCTGGTGGCAGCAGCACCATAGGTGACACCCCATTGATGGCAGCATGCTCCGACACAGAAGACGGGGATGTCGAAGTCAGATCCATCCATGACCTGTCCCAATCCCCCTGTCTGTCCCATCCCGTACAACATGAGGATACCACGCAGGGGCACCCACAAGACGACGACTGGCCATCCCCCACAAGCCCTGTGGCAAGGCAACATGAGGACAACAGCCCCTCTGTGACACCCCCGCAAATGGCCATGGCCCAGCAGAGGCAACAGTCCCTCGACCAGTTAATCGTGCAACAGCAGCAACTGGCCACGCTCCTCAAGGACCATGCCGATGAATGTGGGGGCACTAAGGCAGACATAGAAACATCAACTGAGACACTTAGGGCAGAAATGGAGAGAGGTACAGAGACACTAAGGGCACAAATGGAGAGTAGCACCGAGAGCCTGGGAGTCCAAATGGAGAGAAGCACCGAGAGCCTGAGGGGGGAACTGCATGCGACGTCCAAGGACGTATGTGCCGAACTTGCCGCAGTGCGCCGTGTGCTCACTGAGCTCTCGCAAACCCTTAGGGACATGCATGGACGTGAGCAGGCAGAGACATCATCCGTTGCAAGTTCCGTCCAGGGCAGCCCCCAACGTAGATCTGGGAGGAACCTGTGCTCCACAGGCAGGGGTGCCCCTGATACCCGCAGAGGGGGCTTGCAATAGCGACTGCCCACTGACAATGAGCATCTTTGGACACTGGTGTTCGGGGGGGAGGTAGGAGGGTGGAGGGGGTGTGTTGGGCTCACTTGGGTGGCGGGTCGATAGGGTGTACAACATGATATCACATATGCCATAAAAAGTGCACGATCAACCAATGAGATGTGTGGACATTGATCTTTGTGTACTAGGCCATCATAGGCGTACAGTCCATATTGTGCATGTCCCAGACACACACAGTGCCACGAGTCCCGTGTCCATGTATCAGCCACCAGGCGTGAGTGCTAGAAGCATACATCAATGAGATGCTGACGAATGTCACGGCCCTCCGGTGCCTCGCAGACTCCTTGAGGTGCTGCCACATCCCCACCCTCATCATGACCATCATCAGGTGCTTGCAGTTCTGCGTCAGGGGGCATGGGCACATTTCTACGTACGCACATGTTGTGGAGCATGACACATGCCATCACCATCTTTGCAACCTTCACATGGCGGTACAGGAGTGCCCCGCCAGACCTGCTGAGGCAGCGGAAACGACCCTTCAGTAGGCCGAATGCCTGTTCAATGACTACACGGGTACGTGAGTGGGCATGGTTGTAGTCCTCCTCATGCTGGTCCCGTGGGTTCCGGACTGGTGTGAGGAGCCATCTCTTCAGTGGATATCCAGCATCACCTGTATGTGGACGAGAAACGTATGATGTGGAATGCCATTGCTACGTACGCACCCACCCCCCCCTTCCTGCCAGGTCATTGCCGAATCACATACCCCACATTATCATGCATGTAATGAGACTCACCGAGTAGCCAGGATCTGTTCCCTGCATGTCGCTCCATGTAGCGTGGTATTGTAGAGTTCCTCAAGACCATAGAATCATGGGTTGATCCAGGGAATCTGGCACAACAATGTGTAATGATCCTGTTGGAGTCACACACCATTTGTACATTCAGAGAATGAAATTGTTTTCGGTTGCGGTACTGGGCCTCCATGGCATGTGGGACGACCAATTCCACATGGGTGCAGTCGATGGCACCAATGCAACCCGGTATGCCGGCAAGTGCATGGAATCCCACTTTTGTGTTGGTAATTTCCTGCTCCGAGCGTGGTAGGGAGATGTAGTCGTCTGCGTGCTGCAGGAGGGCATCGAGCACTTGCAATAGTGTCCGTGAGAACAGTGGCTGAGAAATGCCATGCAACTGTCCGACTGTGTGCTGGTAGGTGCCTGTGGCCAGGAAGTGGAGTACAGACACCACCTTCAGTAGGGGTGGGATGGCGGTTGGGCTATCTATCATGCTGACAAGGTCAGCCTGTGTCATGTCCACAATGGCGGCTATGGTGTCCCGGTCCAGACGGTAGAGGGTGTGGATCTGCTCATCAGTGAGGTTGAACGGATGTGCTCGGAGGCGTGGGATTGCGGGCTGCCTGCGTGGTGGTAGTGGCTGTGCTGGCGGCCCTTGCTGGCCCTGCCTTGGCCTCCTCCTCCTCCTGCGTCTCCTCCGTGCGGCCGGTTGTAGTTGGTGTTCGTCTTCTTCTTGGAGTTGGAGTACTTGCAGTGCTATCAGGTCCCCCAGGGCCAACATCGCGAGTCCTGCCGGTAGCATTTCGGTGTGGTTGTGGGAGGAGACTGGCTGTGCAATTTATGTGTTTTCAGGCTGAATGGCCTCCACCTGTGGTGATTCATTCCACCTGTGCAAACTGCTCTCCCCTTTGGCCGAGCACGTCCCGCGCACAACGCTGCAATTCGTGGAATGGCATCTTGCTATTGCAATCATGTATTTGTACCCGATGGCCGTGTAACATTGGTTGATATGTTCATTCTGCTGTGGTCCCATTGTTTCACATACTATCTGTGCAGTCGCGAACAGACTTGTGAAGGGTCAGTGGAACGTAGTACTCGAGTAACGGTGGGCCCTCATGCATCACTGTACCGAGTTGCAACGACGGGCGGGGCGTCCCATTCGTGGGTGAAGGCAGTTGCCATTTTCACACACAGCCGCACTCGATGGATTAATTAGTGTTTTCAAACGGCCACAGATGCCTCTCCGACGTGATGTTGCAAATGAGGAATTCGAAGGGCGGCGCTTTCGGTTTTCAGCTAGCGGCGAGGAAATGCCCACAGGTCTGACTGCAAATATAACGTACTATTGTTCAATGTCCTTGAGACAGGGGCCATGGCGAGGATGCAATGATTGATATGAATGGTTTGGGATGCGCAATAGCGACGTGGGCGATGAGGCCGGACGTTCCCAAATACATGTTACTTCACTACACTGGAATTACGGGCTGGGGCACTGTGGATTTTGCAGGCTGCATAACGCACAGACTCAATGGATATTTCTAATGTTATGTGAGTAAGTATTCAGGCGTTTTAATCCCGGGATGAGGGAATGATGAATGGATGCATGGGCAGGTGATTTGATACAGAGTTTGCCATGTACAGGGCTTCTTGGGATCTATCCGCCTCCCCTACGCTATGTGATGCAGGGCTGCCATAGTGGGACCATCGTCTATCTGGCCTTGTTGAGCCCTCCCTGTCTCGACGCGCCCTCAGACACTTGTGTCCATGCACGTTACCAATCCCATCAGATGGATTCTGTTTTCACAGGCGCATGCACAGGTACACTCGTTTGTGATGGTGTTTACACCTCGATATAGATAGTTATGAGTCGCAAGTGGTTTTTGGGTGGTGATGGACCTTGGAGTGGGCTAGCATGCATATGGCTGTGGATTTAGTGTGATCATTGCAGTGAGTCGTTGGAATGTAGTACTGATGGCCATTCTGTTCTTTTTCTTTTCTTTTGGTTGACAGGTATCTCCTCCCCTTTTGCCACTGCCATCTGTATGCCACTCCTGCAGATGGGTTTTACTCCCGACACCTGCTGCTTCGTGTTAATCAGTGGAGCAGCATTACGATCTTATGGGACGATCGCCAATGGGCCACATGCCCTTACGCAGTACTGGTGGCTCGGAGCAACATTTCGGCCTTTCAGCTGGACTAGTGCCTCCCCATTGGGACGGCCCTGCGGTTCTGTGCGCTTCCATGTTGCCTTTTCGTACGTGAATGTGGCTCTGTGTACCATGAGGGAACAGGGCGTCACACAAGTAGTGGCTGGTCATTTCTTGCGGATGCAGCCCACAATGGTGAAATGTGTTTTGGAGTTCATGGCCTGATGGCTGTGTGGGCTTGGTGATTTTGATGTGCATTAAATTTCTATTCTGATTTGGCCCGTGTAGCGTTCTTCTTTGCAAGTGATGTGGCATATGCCTATTTGGGGGGCGATGTATTGTGAGGAGATCTGCATTGGGTTCCAGCTTCGGAGTTTAGTTGCGTGGTACTGTACTGGGCGCGTTTGCCTACGAAGCCCAGTGAGGTCAGGGATGGGGGCTGCCAATATGACTGTTTGGATGTTGTCATGCTCAGGGGCGGGGGATTGGGTTTTGTGTAACAGATGCCGGTCAGCCAGGTGGACTGGTGGAATGATGTGATTTTCGGAATATTGCTGGTCACAGGTGCCTGTGTTTGCGTGCGTTTCTTGGTGGGGGACTGTGGTCATGTCCATTGGGATGGCTTCTGTATTCGTGCCATCTGTGCCCTGCAGCTCCCATTGGCCCCTGTTGTGTTTCTTTTGTTCGTTGGCATGCATGGGTGACTTGTACATTTCACTGGTTGCATTGTGACTTCATTGCACCTACGGGGAGTTGTACTTTGTGGGCAGGGAGCGGTGTACAGGCACTCAGTGGGGCCGTTTACGGTTGATTCGCGATGCCGTACTTCTCACCATGGCGGAATGGTACATTCCGCCATGCTTGATGGCGTTAGGTACATGTCCGCTAGGGTCGGAATTGGCGTACCCTTGCGCCATGGTGGTGTTTACGGTTTGGCATGGCGCGCGCGCGCGTGCTTGGTGCAGTTAGCGTTGGCGTTCACTACGGTGTCGCTAATGGCATCGTACTTTGCGGTGACGGGTCATAGTCGCACCGAGCGCTATTCGATGGCGGTATTGCATTTCCGCCATCGTTTTCCGAATTCCGCCAGGGTCGTAATGAGGGCCTTAGTTTCTTTACGGTACGGCTCATTTTCATTCATTTGATTATCTTTACGGTACGGCTCATTTTCATTCATTTGATTATCTTTATGGTATGGCTCATTTTCATTCAATTGATTGTCGGAGCGGAGGTGAGGAATGCAACTTGCATTTCCGCCGCCTCACTTCCTCTCCTATACAAACCCCCCCAGCATTTGCGGCAGCATGCATTTTCATGCTGGCGCAAATGCTGGGGATCCCTTTGGAGCCCGCCGGTTTTATGCTACGTGATCCATTGTAGACTCTGTCTGCTATGCTCACATGGCCGGCAGCGTGTACAATTAAACATTGCCTACTCTGCGAGCATGGTAGGCAGTGTTTACAATTACAATAAACGCTGCCTACCATGCGAGCATGGTACGCAGGGATTACTCATTAGCAAGGCGGTGTGCATATTTGCATATTGGCCTCGCATATTTTCACTCTGCGGTGCAAATAACAAAAATATGGTGGCAGGGACCTCGTTATGCCTGAGTGTAAACCTACCAGGTCCCCAATGTCAAATTACTATTTAATATAAAAAGAGCTCATATGTCTTCTGCCATCATCCTATGTTAGGGGCAATAGTTTTACCAACTGTCCCGTTAGGGTGTTCAGCAACCCACAAATATATACTTTAATACATATTCAATACATCTTTGCTAAAAACCTGCCTAGATTTATATATAAAATCTCTGAAAAACAAGGCACAGAAGCATAAACGGATTTGCTTAGGATCACATACTGTAGTTAAGTGGTGAAGCTGGGATTTGAGACAAGACCTCATTTTAGGGACTTGACCGCATGTTTTCTCAGGTCTAGTTGGTAGAAATGTGTTCAGTGTCTGGACTGCAAGATACAAGAGGCAGCTTGCAATCCAAGAAGAATACTCGGTTTTAAAGAGATTACTTGCAAAATGCACGAATCATACAATAAGCCAATTTGACAAATATATAAACCCCTTACACTAATATGTCAAGCAAAAAGAGTATAATTGTGGCTTTCCTTTCTCCCAATCTTGAATGGAAGACTACAACTGACAAAATAAGATTTGTCTCGCGTATCCTTACAGGTTTTGGCAGAATTACCACTGGCGGAATTACCGAGTGGTAATTGCACAGATGATTTTTGGAGCAAAAGTGGAGGATTTATCTCCAGCACGATGCTGAAGGTAAGTCCTTCACTTTTGCTCCAAAAATCAGTAATTCTGCTAGTGGTAAATCTGTGGTAAATCTGCCAAAAAACTAATTAAGTCCTACTCCATAAATGGGGACTAACACCATGCGAGCTAGAGGCATCAGTGGCAATATTGATTTGCATCTGGGCGCCTCCCGAATCAATCAGAACCACTGTGGTGCTTTTTAATTTAAATCATGACAATCGACAGATGAATTGTGGAACTCTTTTTTTTGTTGTTGCTACAAGTTAAGGTGATTGTTAGATGAATTGCTGTGCATGTATTTTACATAGGGACTTACAGATGACAGTATAATCGTCACCTCTACGATTAACCTTTCTCTTTTTTATACAGAATTTCTGTGTAAGATTTTGTAAACTAATTCACAATTATTTATTTATTTTCAATATACGGCGGTAATTCAGTAGAATTGCCACCAATTAACACCAACCCAGCTACTGCCTATGTTCAACTTTACATATTGCCTGGCCACAGTCTGTATTTGACATATCATTTGACAACATTACAGTTACCCACTCCCCCTTACTCACTTAGCATGGCTGGCCATATCGCTTGCAACGGGTTTGCATTACATTATCTTTCTAGGTCTTCTTCCTGGGTCCTCAGGCTGAGACATTATATACTGTCAAGGAAACAGCCCTCATCCTGTCAGCTAATACCTGGGAACCTCTGTGTGCGATTTAATCTACCCAGATCACAAACCAAAGCAAAAAGAAGGTTTCCAATGTAACTCAGGTATGCGCAACTGACTTTGCTGGAGAACGGAATGTACCACACAAGTCTCATACAGTGGGCAGACTATTTATTGGGACGTGCAGGTGGTAGTGGAGTTGGTGCACAAATAAGAGTTGGAAAAACATGGGTTTTAAGGTGTCGTTTCAATTTACTGCTCCATTTTATAACTGTAACCTGTGTGATACATTGCCTTGTAATGGCATTACCACTAGGAATTATGTGTATTTTGGGACTTGCATCAAGTTTTAAATAGAAGTAAAGCTACAGGTATCAGGATGCAAAGTCCAACAATAACTGTAGACCTGGCAACACTTCATCATTAAACTCAGGTGACTTGAAGGGCCATGAATAGTGTCGTAATGGTATAAAATATAAGGGAACCTGACAAAAGAGTACACTAACCACTAGCTACCCACCTCTATCACACCACAGGGGCTACTTTTCGAAAATGTTCCTCAAATTTCATTAGATTATATCTATCTCCACAGTCAATGTAGTACTTTCAGCATATTTTAATCATATTTCAAAAATATTAAAATGCATAAAACAACACATTAACAGCATACATCAATTGTATATTGCCAGAGTGGAAAGAAAAACAGAACACCAATTCGCATTCTTGGCTGTTGTCAACAAAAATGCACGTTACAATCATACACAAACATAGTGTAACGCCATTATACTATGTTTGTGTATAATTGTAACGTGATCACCACACACTATTACTAACATCACTTGAACCAACGAATGTCGGTCAATTGTGAATGCATTTTTGTTGACAACAGCCAAGAATGCGAATTGGTGTTCTGTTTTTCTTTCCACTGTGGCAATGTGTTTTTTTATGCATTTTAATATTTTTGAAATATGATTAAAATATGCTTAAAGTACTACCTTGACTGGTGAGATAGATATAATCTAATGAAATTTCCACTGTGAGGAACATTTTCAAAAAGTAGCCCCTATGATGTGATAGAGGTGGGTAGCTAGTGGTTAGTGTACTCTTTTGTCAGGTATATTTTTCCTCACATACCACAGCCCCATTTACAAAAAATTGAGGAACCTTTGTTTTTGCTCAAAACACTTGTTTGCCTTAAAATATAAGGGTACCTGTAATACCAAAGGTCCTCCAGGTAAGTAATGCAGTGATAACAAAAAATTGACCTCAGTGGTGAGGTTGGAAAGATCCTAGTAACAAAATATTTCCAAACAAAAAATGAATTTATTCCAAAAAACAACAAATACCTATACTGTTTACTTATATAAACCACAATAAATCACATATATTTGATATCATCAGTTTCATTCCACCATTCATACACATACTCACTGACACACCTGATGTCAACTTAACAATACTCACGGTTATCTCTTACATGGAACCCTTTTGTAAAACCACAAAAATGTTTCAATTCTTCACACCCATATAAACTAACAGTTTGTATTTCTGTTCAATAGCGACACAAGCTTATTAACATAGTCTACACGTGTTTTGGTCGGCATATATGGTTTTCAAATTCAGCACATTGGCAGGGCGTAGATGTCGCCTCACCCTTGCAACATAATCCGGTGAAAGATGTCTTCCGACAAACACTCTACAAAAACAAACAATACAATCTAATTACAAACCAATCAATTTTCATTATAACAACGGCACTGCTAAGTGGTGCATATACATCTTTCGTTTAACACCTTTAAACAACAGAGCTTTGGTGATAAGTTGGTTGTGTAGAAACGTTATATTGATGACGAATTCTTGATTTGGAGAGGGCCTAGCACTTTGGAATTTTTGAATGGGTCAATACTTTTGACCCCAATATAAGATTCACCATTGAATGGGCTATGGTACAATTGAGTTTTTTGGATACCATGATTCGCAAATCCGAAGGTATATTGGAAACCACACTTTATAGAAAACCTACCAACAAGAATTTCCTCCTACACTACTCAAGTTTTCATCCAGATGGCCTAAAACTCAAACTGCCATACGGACAGTCCTTTTTTGTTTATCACTAATGTCATAAAGGACCTCATCCAACACGTGGGTTGTATGTTGTGTGCCACTGTCCTACCTCAAACTAAGGTATCCCTAATTGCTTAGAAATGGCTGGTGACTAACTCTAAAGTGGCAAATGTTTAGGGGCAGGCACAGCCATACGAGCCAGGTATTTCTTTTAGAAACATGGGCTGAGTGCCCTTACAAATAATTTAAGAATGATGTTACCCAGATGTATAAGGACCATGGTTTAATATCTAAATATGCAGGTTTTAAGGGAATTTGTGACACAGCTGCCCCCAGAAACCATTTGCAGAACACTAGGTGGCTAGTCACTGAAGTACATTCTTGGTCACTTTCTCATTTCTCACTCAATTCTGTCATCTGTCCTTTCTCACTGCTATCCTATTTCAGTCATCTGTCTCCTGTGAATATGTACCTGAATCTCCATTGCACATCATCTTCATCATGAGGAACGAATGGGTCTAGACTCCATCCCTCACTCTCTCAGAGGTTTTCCCATGGTTGCTAAGGCTATGCTTAATTTGTGGGGGTGTTTGCCAGGGTTCAGCCCCAGCACTTATTGTCTCAGACACAGATGGATTATGATGTGGTGTTTTGGCAACTTTATTATTTAACTGCTTGTCATGTAATAAACACTTAAAGAATCAGAGAAGAATGTTAATGATGATTGTGTTTAAAGACACACTTAAACATGTGTCTCATGTCAAGACACATCAAGCATGTTATTTTATGTGTATGTTGATTGGCATTTGTAAATTAAACTTCTGCCGTAGTGAGTAAAGCCATCAACCACAATAAGATGGTGGGAGTAGCAACTTTACTTCCATATATGTTGACTGCATGGGCAGCATCTATCGGTGGTGGCAATAGTGGGCGTGTTAGGAAATATTAGAGCCCGGCACTTATTTTGTTACAAACTAAGCACTGGCAATACCTCATGATTTGGGAAGCATGATTTGGGGTAATCCTCTCTGCTCTAAAAGAGAAATGGTCCAGGTACTCCATAAGGACGAGTCCTGTAGTCAAAGGTTTTTGGTGGGGCTATTTCCTAAGGAACTGGAGCTCTAGCTCCCTCATCTCTCCCGCAATCAGTGCAACAAAATGGCCAGTACTGTTCTCTCCTCAGCTCCCACTTTTATTTCCTCACTGCTTCTCAAACATGTTGGCATGGCCCCTTCCAATCTGGTTGGTTCTTACAGGAGAAAAAGTATGCATCGTGAACGACTTGCACATGTACGACGAAGCAGCCTCCATGCATGTGTTTTAGCGCTGGATGATGCATCTTGTCATCATGCTGCTTTGCCAAGCCAGCTACGTTGGTTTGTGTTTTCTGTCCACTCCCTGCCCAGTTTCTCAGTCCCTCGAGCAGGGGAGGCAGATCTGCTTCTGCGTGTTGAGTGCTTGTCTGGTGACTGGAAAGCAAGCACAAGTCTGGATCATCTGCAGTGCTGTTTCCCCATGGCTAATCCCACCCATTCCTGCCCATCTCAGGAACTCTTTGAGCTCTTCCATGGAGGCAGCCATCTTGGATGACTGTCTCAAAGGAAGCTCTGTGGACACTAGCCGAAATTATCGGCCATCTTTGAATGCTAAAGATACCATGCATCTTCCAAATAAAATTATACATTGAAGCATGTGAGTGTAATCTTTTAATAGGTCATGTACATTCATCATGTTTTTCATGGTTTAGTTATATTTCTGTTTCATTACTGTTTTTTTTTTGCTCTGTGTTTCTCTTTCCTGCTGGGTAATAATCACATGGAAAGCATTCAAAAATCCTGAGCACAGGCAACTGAGCTGTCAGAGAACCCAGAGCTGCTCCTGTGGGATGCATTGACCCACTAGGCTCTGCCCTGCGACATCACTGTGTGCTGCTTTCACCAGAAACAACAGAATGGCCGCCAAAAAGCCCTATGCATGCTAAAAACCTCTGAGAAGTGTGCAGGGAAACTGGAAAAATAGGCTGCCAATCTATTTTGCCTGCGTCAATGGTAGAACAGGAGACCACACTGCCAAAACATGTCATTGGGCTGCCCGCAGAGTGAAATGGAACTAACTGAAAAAGCAGTGCTTCATTGCCAGGAAAACCCAGAAGTGCTCTAAAATCCGTTTTTCCTTGGCTGTTGAAATTGCAAAATAATGGTTCCCAAACATCAGAAAAGATCCAACATCCTTGTTGGGTGTTAACCATCACCTCATCTAAGGAATCCCCAGGAGCACAATGTCAGGAGAAGCAGATTTTATCACAAGAATATCCACATTAAAAAAGGTGCTTGCCTGGAAAAATCTGTCAGAATAGGGGGGCAGTACCGCCGCCTGCCTGTATCAAAGCTGTCATTTAATTACACTTGCAGTTTAAAACTTGTGCATTAAAATCAGACTGTTGAAAATAAGTGACTTGCCATCAAAAGCAATATAGGTTGCCACTATTTAATCTCTATGTTTTAAAAAGACTGGAATTAGAGATCTGTTTGCCTATTTTGAAATGTAAGTTTATTTTATCAAAGACAATTTTAAACAAAGTAACCTGTTAAAGTAAGTAAGTGTTAAAGTAACCTCTGATGCCAGCCACAGAACTTCAAAGGCAAATTCCACACCGTGCCCCAAACAAAGATGCCTTCCTTTTGCTCTCTGCCCAGGAACTCTCAGTTAGATGCTAATGAAACGAGGAGGAGATTTTGCTCTGCTTCTCTGGGGAGAGACAATAGGCTTCCAGGACTGAAAGGGAATGCAAATTCAAGTGTCAACAGAAACTATTGCCAGCAGGATGAGAGGCCTGGATTGCTCTTGGCCAGCAAAACCATGGGGGCGGTACCAGACAGATATGTGTATCTTAAACCACAAGAAGGTATCTTTTTGAAAAAGACTCACAGAGAACTGTGCAACATTTGTAAAAATCTGTAAAATATGGGTTGTTAACATGAAAATTCTGCTCACAGTTTGAAACTACTCTGAACTCTGTCCTATGTTCAGAGATAGGACTACAGAAATTGTAATTTTGTAGCAATTGTGAGGATGCTAGAAATATGAAACTTCACAGGATTATGCCCAGATGTCAGGCGCATATATGTAGAAAAATGTGGACAAATCTGACATTGGGTACTCAACCAAAAGCGCGAAAAACTTTCAAATCTGAACTAAAGCTCTTGCTGAGATGGGACTCGGACGGATACTTGCTCTACTAAATCTGTGATGTAAATATGTTTTGTTAGCAAGTTGGTTATATTGTAAATATGCTTTATGTGAAAAATAGATTTACTGTACAGAAACAAAGGGGAGGTACTCCCTGGATTGTAAAATACAGCATCATCATGGCACCAGAGTTCCTTCTCAAATCAGGAGAGAGGACAGTCCCGAACCAATAGGATTCCTAGAGGGTGTGCCTAGCATAATTCAGCCTACCCACCCCTTAGGGAAATACATAAGTAGAGGCAGTTTAGGACCTAGACACACACAGATTCACCCATCAACTGATTACTGGCGAAGCACTTTGCAGGAGAAACCCATATCCAAGACTCCAGAACTTTGAAAGCAGAGAGGCCAAATTCCAAAGCTGAACCCTTCTCAGCTGGGCCTTTAAAATCTTGAAATCTGATTTTACCCCCAGACTTCCAAGGGGCACAACAAAAAGAACAGCCGGCTGTGCTGTTTCTGCTTTCTCGCCAAGAACTCTTGCTAGAATCCAGAGATCCAAACCAGTAGAGCAGAGCTGTAACCTGATAGCTGCAAGCAACCCAGAACCAACCTGTTAGATCCAGTCTAGAGTGCCGTGCAGTGTCCAGAGTGCCGTGCTGAGTGCAGAACCGAGTGCCCTGAATCCTGTCTGGTGGGCTAGCAGAATTCCAGTCCAGAAACCTTTGACCAGATCCTTGACGGGCTCATTCTAAACAGTAGTTGTGAGTATCTATAGCATAGAATTGTCTATAGCCAGTATCTTATCCTAAAGTGATCCTATACAAACCCATTCTATCATATCCAGCACTGCATTGTAGAAAATCTTTTGTCTTTCCTGAATCTTTCTCTCATCCATATAGTCCTTTGATAATAGTAGTGATAATATCATCGTTGCGCTAATATAGTTGCTGAAGAAAGACAAGCGTCTCGGCAGGTACAAACCATCCGGAGACGTCGCTGGATTGGTGGCTGTGCTGTCGTGTAGCTTGTGGCTTCATAGACTCATTAGTGTAAAGAAAATCCTGGTTGTAATATTGAAAAGCGCATCTTTTCATTTGAAATCTTGACTTTTTCTGAAAAAAACCAACCTCTACTTAAACCTTCATAACCTCCGTACCCTGTATGCTAGAATGGGAATTTAAGTGTCAAATTGAAGCTAACATCGTCAGCTTTCCAACAAATCCACATTTCATCACATGTAAAACAGCTGTTCTTTGCATCCGACTTCAGAATTCAGTTTTCAATCTGCTAGTGACTCAATAATCATTGCTAGTGTTTATCTGAAACTATACAAAGCGGCTCCCACTAGTTTTGAATCCAATTGAGTGAATTAAATCAATTTTTCTGTGTTTTTAACCATTCATTCAAAGCCACATTCAAAAGCATTTGACCTGTTTGCAATCATTCTTGTTTCTCTCGACGCTTGCTGGGGGAAATTGGGATTGAAACTGTATTTGCTGAATTCTGTATTCCCTGAAACCTGTGTTCTCTTCTTCCATCTCTTTATACTGCATATTGGGGGGGATTGCGTAGTGTGTAGGGGGAAAGAGTGACATTGCATTTGACTGAACCAACACAAAGTTTTATTCTATGCTGCATTAGTTTTCCTATCTATACTCCTTCTGATTAAAGAGATTGTTGATTGTTGTGACGTCACCCATTGGTGATCATTGTATAAATATTAAATAGTGTGATATATATTGTGCAAATCCATAAAATAAATCTTTTAACTTTGCAAAACAGCCTGATTGCTGGTTCAGTGAGACCGGGGGGATTCAAAGAGAGGGGCGTGATATAAGGGTGCATCATTCAGAAATAAAAGAATTTATAGACACAAATATATAATTAAGGGTTCCAGCTGTGCATCACACGCTAGGCATTGAATTAGGTGGGGTGCCGGGTTGAAATCACTTATACTCCGGTCTCTTCCCCTACCTCTCGCAGTGTTTTTTTCGGTGAGCGCCTCTCACACAAGCAAGGTATGTACAGAGACCCGCACTCCACCGTGACGCTCGCATATAGGCTTCCATGAATGGAGTTGTATGCCACCTATAATTAGCCATACATGAATAGACGTAACATCAGAACAGTGAACCTCCAGCCACGGCTAGCATCACTATAACCGTCCGTTTAAGCTTGCCTACAAACTGTTTATTGACATTATTGTGGCATAATGCATACAGATCACATCAAAAAGCTGTTGATACACTCAGGGCATATAACCATTTGGAATGACATCTTTCAAACGAAACCTGAAGTAAACGGAAGCCTCTTAAATAGCGGACTGTTCCATGGATGGCATATTCTTGCAAATCTCAAAAAAGCAGTGGTGTCCCTGCATCAATATTCATGAATTGAACACAAAATCAGAAAATGTTGATTTTGGCACTTTCTGGAGAATGCTAAACTTAAGTGTGGCTTCGGAGCTTTTGTGTAAAGCTGCCTTTGGTTTGAACGTTTTCAACACCTACTACTGAGGGGCTTTGCTTATTCTCATCAGTCCATCATTTAGAACCAGGCCACGTTGCGCACTTTATGCTTCCTTATACTTTGTGGGCACAGCTCGGTTAGACCTTTAAAGAGATGGATTTTGATAGCAAAAAGGTGTGATTTCTTAAAGAATTAGACCCCTGGCATCGTTTATGGAACTCTATATACGAGTTCTCCAGCTCTCCAGGCAAACATTAGCATTTAAGTAGACAGAAAACAAATTGTTGAATTTCAGTACACTCAAAAGCATTCTTGTTTGATGTTTGTTTTTGCAGAACAGAGAGTTCAAATGGTTTGTGCTATGCAATGTAAAAGATTTCTTTAAGGGTTTACTGTTGTTGGCAACGTAAAAGATTAGGAATCCCATTTATAAGTGTTGACAGATTTTAATGTTGGAACGTTAGTTGGCAGATTTCTATTGCTTTCGGGACTATTTGCCTGGCTGCACTGTATAGTCCCCATAGATATGGGGGTTATACCTACTATTCTTCTTCTTGACTGGCACCTTCCCTCTCTCATTAACTTCCTTCCTTCTCCTGTTACTCCTCCTTCCTCCTCCCAAACTACTCCACCACAACCGATGGGAGTATCACACCCCTGTACTCCTCGTAAGAAAACGTTCAAAGGTGGTAATCAGCTTCACTTAGCTACTTTGAATGCTTGTTCTGCTGTTGGACACTCTTCTGACATCTGTCTCCTTCTTGAAGACTTTAACCTCAATGTTCTTGCCCTTACTGAGACGTGGTTCAATGCCAACTCCGACACTGCTCTTGCCACTCTCCTTCCTGAGGGCTACAAACTCCTCTTTAAGCCAGGCCCAACCAGCCCAGAGATGGAGTGGCACTGATTATCTCTGAGTGGGTCCCTGCTTATATCATACCTACTCAATCCTACTCCTCCTTTGAATACCTCATCTGTAGGCTTAGAGTTTCTCCTACTCTTTCACTCGCCCTCACCACCATCTACAGGCCCAGTGGTCCTCTCACTCTCTTCCTCCCTGAATGGGCCGACCTCACCTCCTCCCTCTTGACTTCTACTTCCAAACTCCTCCTCCTCTGTGACTTCAACATCCACCTTGACTCTCCTGAACCAGTCACTTCATGGTTCTGTGACCTCTGTGACTCGCGCTCACTTACTATTTTCTCTTCTGGTCTGACCCACTCATCTGGACACACCCTAATGCCTTCATCTTGGGAGACCTCCCTATCTCTAACCTGGTCACCACCCCCTCTCCTGGTCCGAGCACTCTCTCCTCTCTTCCCACTTGGAGCCCCTGAGTACTCTGACTGAGCCACCTCCCACACTGTCAGCCTCCTTTGCCATCATTCGACCGATAAAGCGAGTATCAGTCACTGCCTTTGCTTTCACTTTCATCCCCCTCGCATCCCTGCTTCTGAATCTCCCTAACACCATTGACATCCTCCTTGCACCTGTCATGAGGCTCAGCCTGAAGCCTGCCCCCAAGTGCAACGGATGGTATGACTCTGATCTAGCTTCTCTGAAACCTAAGGGCAGAGATTCTGAACAGAAGTGGCAGACCTCTGGCTCATGCTCTGATAAACTGGCCTGTCGCCTGCTTCAAAGGCAATATCGTTTCTCTATCCACCACATGAAGAGGGCCCACATCCAAGTCCGCATCTCTGAAGCCACTAACAATACGGTTGAACTTTTTAAAATGTTCAAGGAACTCGCCAATCCAACCGCAGTCTCCAACTATCTCCTTCCTTCCCTGGCTCTCTGCGCCACTTTGGCCTCCCATTTCACATCTAAAACTCAGGACATCCAGTCTTCACTCTCCACCCCCTCATCTCCATTCCCGTTCCTTCTCCACTGCCTTGCTTGGCTCCCTTCCCTCCACCGCCCACACTCACCTCCCTCCTGCTCAGAACACCTGATGAGGTCTCGAAAGTTGTCCACTCTATGAAGGTCTCCTCCAAACAGGTGCTCTCCTGCTCCTCTAGAAACATTAAGGACAACACATCCGCTCTCTCTCTGCCTCTTGCCAACTTCTGTAACTACTCCTTCACCACTGGCTCTTTCCCTCTATCCCGCAAGCACTCCCTTGTGCAACCTCTCCTAAAAAAACATCTGCTGACCCTTCCGGCTCGGCTAAATATCATCCTATCACCACCACCCCCTTGCTGGGTAAATCTTGATATGATATTTTATTTATATCGTGCCCATAAGCAGGTTTTTCAGAGCACGACGAGACAAGGGCGAGGTGCAAGGGAGAACAAAGGAGGACAAAACAGCAATCTTAATAGGCCCAGTGACATTGAGAACGAGCAAGTGCAGGGGAGAGGGAAGGGGGAAAGTACAAGGGAGAGGGGAGGAGTGGAAAGTGCTGAACAAGTGATCAAAAGAACAACAGATGCGGCAAGCAGGTGGCAAGTGAAAGAATTAAGCACAGACAACGGGTGTCTGATAAGTGCAGTTAAGGGGACTGCAAGGTTGCAGTTACAGAGTGAAGTGCAAGGGTTGCCAGGAGGCAGTGCGGGTATGCAGCTGGGTGGCCAGGGAACAGGGCCCAAATTCAGAGGGTTGCCAGGTGCCCAGTGCAAAAACAGGCAGATCAGCAAGGGGGAAGGAAGAGAGAAGGCAGAAGCAAAGAGGAAGGTCTTGAGGTTCTTCCAGAACCGAAGATGGTTCTCTTCAAGTTTCAGAGAGGCATGGAGGCTGTTCCAGAGGGAGGCCCCAGCCTAAAAAAGAGCTCTACCATCAACTCGTTGCTTGGAGAAGCGACTGACCCTGAGGGAGTTGGAGGTGAACAGCTTGAGCAGGAAGGTATTTACTAAGGGAGAGTTTAAGGTATTGCAGACACAGACCCAAGAAGGCCTTGTGGACAATGCAGAGGTTCTTGAACTTATTCCTTTCAGCCACTGGGAGCCAATGAAGAGATTTCAGAGCTGGAGGGATAGGATCCCTGGGCTTGAGGCCAAGGACAAGTCTAGCAGTCCTGTTTTGGATGAGTTGCAAAGGGCGGAGAGTAGTGGCAGGCAGATTTAGAAAGAGGCGGTTGTAGTAGTCCAGCCTAGAGAGAACCAGAGCTCTAGAGACAGTGAGCTTCTGAGGGACGGCAAAGAAAGGAGGAATACCCCTGAGAAGGTGCAGTTGGTAGTTTGACTTCTTAGAGACATCAGAGATGTGTGCCGAAAAGGAAAGCGTGGAGTTGAAGATGACCCGAGGTTCTTAGCCTCACAAGTGGGGGCAGGAAGAGGGCCAAAGGAGGCCGGCCCGAGAGAGACGGGAAAGGAAGGTGCAGGAGTGCCGATGAGTAGGATCTCTGTCTTACTGGCATTAAGGCAGAGGTTGTTGGCGGTATAACACTCCTGGATTACAGACAGATAGCCATGGATGAGAGAGGGAGAAGAGGTGGCAGAGGGGAGCCTGAAAATGAGCTGAGTGTCATCAGCATAGCACTGAAAGTTGGAGCAGCGAGCAGCAATGCGGCGGGAGAGGGGTGCCAGGTATTGGTTGAAAAGCCAGGGAGAGAGGTTATACCCCTGGGGAACACAACACATGGAGAGTGAGATAGAGGAGAGGAAGGACGCATGCTGGACCTGGGGGGGTCGGTTGGAGAGGAAAGAGGTCAGCCAGGCCAGGGCA
Organism: Ambystoma mexicanum; assembly: GCF_040938575.1. NCBI lineage: Eukaryota > Metazoa > Chordata > Amphibia > Caudata > Ambystomatidae > Ambystoma > Ambystoma mexicanum. The sequence goes on from NC_090933.1 coordinate 599,491,256, forward strand.
TTATCAGTGATACCCAGGTTATCACGGAGGTGGTTGAGCAGGATGGCATGGTTGATTGTGTCAAAGGCAGATGAGATATTGAGTAGGATGAGGACCGAGGGGAGATTAGAATCAAGGTTGTAGAGCAGGTCTTGACGGATGTTCAAGAGAGCAGTTTCCGTGCTTCTGGCTTCTCTGAAGCCAGACTGATGGTCATGGAGACAACCAGCAGAATCAGTGTGGAGGTTAAGCTGGGAGATGGCCACCTTTTCCAGGAGTTTGCCCAAGAAAGGAGTGATATAGGGCGATAGTTATCCGGGCAGGAGGTGTCGGCTGCTGGGTGTGCTTCAGAAGGGAGAAGAAAGTTCCAGCGGTGAAGGAGTGATTGCAGAAGTCAGCCAGGGCAGGAGTGAGGGTGTCAATATGGTCCTTGATGGTTTTGGATGAACAGGGAAGAACCTGTTTTGACGAGACTTTCATAGATCAGACTTGTCTAGAAATCTTGTCAGGGCAGAACAGGGGAAAGAAAGAGAAAGAGGGAGGAGAGGCCGCTGAGCGGGGCTGGAGGTAGCGTAGAGAGAGAAGCAGGAAGGGAAGGAGAGGATGAGAGGGTGGACAGGATATCATGGGTTTTTGAGATTAAATGAGAAGCCAGGGCCGTGCATAGGGCCTGCAAAGAGACAGGAGAAGTAGAGACTGCAGCTGGATTGGCCAGCTCCTTGCAGATTTTAAAGAGTTTGGCTGAGTTGTTAGATGCTGCAAGGACACAGGCTTGGAAATTGGCTATCTTCTTAGTGCGGATAGGGAGCCGAGATTGCCTTTGGAGCAGGCGGCAGGCCAGTTTGTCAGAGGATGCACAAGATGCCCGCCATTTCCTCTCGGCAACCATAAACTTGCTTTTAAGGGTGACGAGATCAGAGTCGTACCAAGAGTTGCACTTGGCTTTGGGCTTCAAGCGGATCCTCATGACAGGGGCAAGAACATCGAGAGTATTAGAGTTAGCAGAGTAGGGCTTGGAAAGGGCAATGTCAGGGTAAGAGTCAGCCAGAGATGGGGAGTGGGAGAAAGTGGCAGCGAAAGCCTCAGCTGACACACGCTTCATGGGCCGGATGACTGAAAAGGTAGGTGGCAGTGCTGGAGCTGGCTTGGCCTGCGAAGTTTAGAGGGAGAGATGGGAGGAAGGAGAAAGTGATCACTCCAGGAGCGAGGAGTGGTGAGAGTGTTAGACAGGGGGAGGTCAGAGGAAATGAGAACATCCAGAGTGTGCGCTGCAGAATGAGTCGGGCCTAAGGGAAGAATTGAAAGAGAGAGAGAGTCGCAGAGGCCTTGAAAGAGTCTAGAGGAAGCACAGGAAGCACCCGGGTGGATGTTGAGGTCTCCAAGGAGGAGGAGTTGAGTGGTTGAGGCCAGGAGGGAGAAAGAGAGGTCCACCCACTCAGAGAAGAAGGAAGTGATCTGACCAGGTGGCCGGTAGATAGTGGCCACTTTGAGAGAGTGGCCAGGAGAGAGAGAAAACCTATAGACTAGGCATTCAAACCAGGTGTAGGCCTGCATAGGAATGATAGAGGCAGGAATCCACTCAGGGAAGATCAAGGCTACACCCCCACCGGTGTGGTTTGCTCTGGGCGCAGAGAGGATCTTGTAGTCATCGGGAGGAGAGTGTCAAAGCTCATGACAGAGCTGGTTGTGAACCATGTTTCGGTGAGACCAAGGACATCAAGGCTGTGTTCTTTCAGGAGGCGGCAGATGTCAGAGGAGTGTTTGACAGCTGAGCGAGTGTTAAGAGTGGTGAGGTGGAGGAGGTTGCCATCCTTGAAAGACTTCCATGGAGGGGTTCAAATTAGAGGTACTCCCTGCGGAGGTGTAGGAGGAGCGCGAGGAAGGGCAGAGGAGGTAGGAGGAGAGGTCAGGATAGCCGAGGAGGAAGAGGGTGCCAGAGAAGAAGCGTCAAAGAAGGGAGAGAAGGGATAGTGGGAGCTGAAAGGAAATTGATAAGGCGTGGGAAACATCTGTCAAAGAGGAGGAGGTTGGTCTGAGGGTCTTGGACCAAGATGGTGCCATTCCGGTAAACATTATTGATGACCATAGAGAAGTCGAAAGAGGCAAGGAGTGCCTCCCACCGGGTACCACCATTAATGGGAGAGGGGGAGTAAATCAAGACCATATGAAGAATCCATAGGCCTGGCGACGGAACGACAAAGAGTATGTCAGTGAGAGTCTGTCTGGAGGAAGCGCTGGTGTAGGTATCAGCGATGGGGAGGCCTGGGTTCCTACCATACCTAGTGAGTTGGGAAGGGTAGTCGATAGAGAAGCGGTTGGAAAAGATAGGAGAGATGGAGAGCACCATAACTGAAGTGGGGGGGAGATGGAGGTGGGGGGCAAATGAGGGATTAAAAGAGGGGTAAATGGAGACAAGAGGAGGGTGAAAGCAGAGAAGACAAAAGAGCTAGGGAGGGAAAGCACAGCAGGTAAAACACAGTGGCCACTGGTCACAGCACAATTCGAAAAATGTGGCAAGGCAGATGAAAGCAGTGGTCACATGGGAAAGGGGCAGGTTAATACATGTAACAACAGCACAGGCTAAAATGTACTTTCAGCAGGGCAGGCTAGCACATGAAACAAGGGCAGGCTAAATTTGATATTTTCAGCAGACCAGGCTAACACATGAAACAGCAGGGCAGGCTAAAAATTGACTTTCAGCAAGGCAGATTAATACAAGTGGCGGCGGGGCAAGCTCAATCGATTTTCAGACTTGGCAGGCTAACACATGAAACCACAGGGCAGGCTAAATTCGATTTTTTTAGTAGGGCAGGCTAACACAAGAAACAACAGGGCAGACTAAAAATTGACTTTCAGCAAGGCAGGTTAATACAAGTGGCAGCAGGGCAGGCTAAAATCTGCAGGACAGGCTAAGACATGAAACAACGGGGCAAGCTGAATTCGGTTTTCAGACAAGGCAGCCTAACACATGAAACAACAGGGTAGGCTGAAAACTGACTTGAGCACGGCAAGTTAATACAAGTGACAGCAGGGCAGGTTAAAATCTGTAGGGCAGGCTAACACATGAAACAACAGGGCACACCAAATTTGAATTTCAGACAGGGCAGGTGAAATACAATTAGTGACTGAGCAATGCTGGTTTAGTTGGAAGTTCAGAATGAGAAGGAGTGAGAGGTTGAACAGTCCAGGTTTGTAGGAAAGGATCAATGAGGAAAGTTAAAGCAAGTGACTTGCATAGAAGTGTTAGGTGGTCCGTTGTTTACTGTGTGTCACGGTAACATGGAATTTTCCTCAGCACTCATTTGAAATGTGGGAGGGGGTATAGAAGAGGACTCCCAGACCCAGACAGACAGCGGGCAGGGAGCAGACAGGGCCTTAGAAAGTGGCCCTTGGAAGGGGTGGGCTGGCTAAAGCCTGCCGGTCCACCATAGGCCGATAAGTATTGCTGGGAGCCAATCAGCTTGCAGAAGAGGCTGATGCTGGTGACCAGAGTGAGCCTTCACTGAGAGTAAAAGGCGGCGGCCACCTTCAAAATACCATGAGGCCGCAGAAAAAGGCCTCCTCATGTGTATCTCACCTTGCCAGTGAGCACAGTTGAAATAACACAGGGTGAGGGTACACAGGATGCAATCAGAATAAAAATGAAAGCAGACCGGGTCTCTTTTTTTCATTTTTTTCAGAGATTTGGAAAAAGCATAAATTATCTCAAAACAACTTTCTTTTCTTTTCTTGTTGTGCCTGCTTTGCTCCTACCTCTTGGCAGTGGAGATGCACGGCTGTAACTAGGCAAACTGTTTTTTTCCGGATCTGCAGGCAGGAGTACCAACTCAGGCTCCGAGAAGAAGGAAATGCAAAAGGAACAGCATGCAGCAGGAAAATCCATCAATCTGGATTCTGGGCATCCAGAGGCACGGAAACTGCTTTCCTGAACACCCGTGAAGACAGGCTCACAAATCTTGATGCTAACTCTCCTGCTGTTCTCATTCTCCTTGGTCTCTCCTCTGCCTTTGACACAGTCAAGCTTGTATCCTCATAACATGGCTCCACCTGGCATCATGGGCCAGGCACTGAAATAGCTGACCTCTTTCTTTACTAACCGCTCCTCCCAGTTACAACTGGGTCCTTTCTCGTCCACCACCTCACTCTCTACCTGTGGCATCCCCCAGTGCTCTATCCTATCGCTATAGCTCTTCACTATTTCTCTTGCTCACCTAATCTCCTCCTTCTCCCATCATTTCTAGTGTTATGCTGATGACACTCAGCTTTCCTTCTCTCTCATTGCTGATTGTCTGACCGCCATCCAGGCATAGTGTGTGGCCAACAATCTCTGTCTAATTGCCAGTAAGACTGAGATCCTTCTCATTGGGACACCTGTGCTCTGTTTCCCTCCAATCCCCTGGCTGCCCTCTTTGTGCCCTCTACCCTCACCATCCTGTGAGGCAAAAAACCTTGTGGTCAACTTGGACTCCGCTCTCTCCTTCACCCCTCACATCTTGTACCTTGCCAGGAAGGCCCACTTCCAGCATCACTCCCTGAGAGGCATTCTTCCTTTCCTCACCTTTCCCCAGAAGCTCAATGGTCTTCTATAGGCTGGACTACTGCAACAGCTTCCACCTCAATCTCCCCCTCTCCTCCCTACGCCCCCTTCAGCTAATTCAAAATAGGGCTGCAAGACTTAACCTTGGACTCAAGCCAGGGACCATATCTCTCCAGCCCTAAAATCTCTCCACTAGCTCAATGGCCACGAGGATACCCTCTGCATCACCAACAAGGCTTTCTGGGGCTTGGAACCACGCTATCTCTAACTTTCCCTCCCTAAATAACTACCTGCTCGAGCCCTCTGCTCCTCTAACTCCAACTCCCTGCTTGTCAAACGCTTCTCCAAGAAGAGAGTGGGGGGCAGGTCTCTCTCTTTGGCTGGTGCCTCCATTTGGAACAGCCTCCCTGCCCCTTTCAGCCTTGAGGCAAACCTCCTTAAGTACCGGAAACTTCTAAAAACTTGGCTTTTCTTTACCTCCTTCCCTCATTCCCTTCCCTGCTAATCACCCCACTGCCGCTGAGACTGGAGGCCTGGTCCTCCATGAACCCCACAGGTTGCCAGGCCCTCTAACCAGTCCACACCAGCACCCTCCCCCGTTCAGCACTGCCCTTATGGGCCCCTTGCCTGCCGGCTGTGCATCCCACCCTAGGGATCCTGTGCCCTAGCACTTAGCTAGTGGTCTCCTCCTCTGCCCCCTCTTGGCACTTCCCTCCTGGGCTCCCTCCAGCACTTGCCCTTACCTCGCTCCCACCCCTCCCTTCCCACTCTCCTGCACTCTCTCCACTGCACTTACACGACCGGCAGATGCCACAAGGCCTAGTGGGACCACAATTGTATATTACTGTTTTGCCACTGTCATTTACTACCCTGTCCCCTGCCCACTTGCCTTGTGGCACCTGGAAACACCATTTTAGTTGTATCGGCGCCTAACAAATGCTGAAGAAAATAAAATAAATATTATATATTTTTTGTATTACTGTAAATGTGACCCTTATCTATCTTCTTGAATTTGAAGCTTGGTACGGGGTGCAGGGTTCAATGTGGAGTACTGTGCGGACAGCTCAGATTGTTATTAAGTGGGGCAGGTTCAAGTGTTGTAAAATGTGGACAATGTCGTGCTACATGTACAGAGGTAAGTGTGCCAACAGTTTCTTTTCTCCTGAAAGAAAAACTCCTATTTCTAGGTACTAGCCTAGGAACAGGCTTCATATATGTTGTATGTTTTTCGACATGGATTCATAGAGCGTTCCAGTAGGATGCTATATATTTACATTGTAGGGTAGCACAGTGCTTCTGAGCAACGTAGGTTGTCCACTGAGGGGTGAATGACAGGAGAAGGGAAATGGTTTTCATTGGTGCTGAGCAATATAGGATGATGTTTATCTAGAACCTTCCTGGGCGCAGAAAGGCAGAAAACCTTTGTGAAATGATATTGACTCTACTTTGATCATGGAACAAGATGGCACTGGCAAACTGATGACAGACTAGCTTCAGGAGAGAGTATTGCCCGTTCTCCTCTCTGTGATTCACGCTCTGCCAATGGCAATAAGCCATACATGCCCAAATGTGCCCAAATGACCGCCATGCCATAGGTTCTTGTAGCCCTTGGGAATGGTCTTATCCCACTGCACTTGCTTTTAAGGTCCCTGCCAAGCAGTAGTGTATTGTTCCGCTGAAGGAGTGGTTGGTACTGTAGGCTTCCCAACAGAGGTGGTACTGTCTCTCAACAATAGCAAGAGCTTGCAGTGGAGGGAGAAGACATTGGACCTTACCTTGTGCTATCCCATGGAGTTCTGTAACCTGTTGCCACATCGAGGAGGGATGAAGCGTGCAAGCTACCGGCGATAGCAGGGGCTCACCTTTCTTATGCATTGATTAGACTCATCAGCAGATTGCTAAAAGGGTATTAAGGCAGTCAAGGTGGAAGGACGACAAAATGTCCCTTAGTGGTGCCTTTATAGTAAAATGTTTAGTGGATGCAAAGTTGCTGGAGCACCAGGGATAGAGGTGGGGGCAGCGATTGTTTCTGCAGCCCCTAGAAGGATATTTATCATCTCCATTTCAGGTTGTCATGCTACCTAAAGTTTCAGTTCACCCTGCCTCACTGCTGCGTCTATAAGTACATTTTATTTTGGACTATTAGGTGTTGCCTGTGACACTTATAATAGCCCAAACTATTGCATTCAAATACTGATTTGTGTGTACATAGGGATAAGGGCTTCTGACAAGGGGCACACATGGATGACGTTTGAGGAGGAATACAGTGTATTTGGTGTTGTTTGATTATTGATCCCTCCCATTACCTGCCCGTAGCCATGCAAATTCCTATGGCTAATCCCACCCATTCCTGCCCATCTCGGGAAATCTTTGAGCTCTTCCATGGAGGCAGCCATCTTGGATGACTGCCTCGAAGGAAGCTCTCTGGAAACAAGCCAAAACTAGTGGCCCTCTTTGAATGCAAAATATACCATGCATCTTCCAAATGAAATGATACATTGAAGCACTCTTTGAGCTCTCTTTAATCAAACCTTACCATCAAACTTTGCACCAAGAGTCCCTGCCAGTATTTTTTCAAAGCAGTGGTCTGTGAGTTAATGTCTTAATTGGAGCTGTAAACCAGATACTGGTGCAATAAACATTTCTTAACCAGGTCTGCCTTCAGCCACACGATTTATAAGCAGTATGAGTGTCCTTCACTGAAGTCGTGTTAAAAGCAAGCATTAGCAAAGCCAACCATTTTTGTCTTTTGTATAGGTATTAGGCATTTGGCAGGCCCTGCTATTAAATGCCTAGGTACTTGCACCATTTTGCACCTGCTACCATCGATAACCAGTTAACAACACTACGCAAGTGCCTGGTAAGTACCTTTCCCATGCCTACACAAGAGCACAAACTGTTGGCATTGCCAATGCTTGCTTCTGTTGCTGGAAAAATCCTGCATTTTCTCGCATTGTCTGGAGTATTGGTTGGGGCAATGATAGTGTCCTCTTCTAACTCTTGAGTACTGCTGTCCAATAATTACTACTGATTTAAATGTGTTGATTAATTAATATCAATTAAATGATTAGCTTTCTCATAGGCTGGTAGCATTGACAGAAAAGCCTCCACTGTCCCATTCAATATAATCGAGCAATATGCTCATTATGGAGCTTGGCTTGTGTTCAACCAGAAGCCCGAGTGACTTGGGAAGCGTACAGTACATCAACTGCTACATTACGAGTGCTGCTTAGAATGGCAGTAATGGGCAAAGAGTTGTTTAGCTAAAGAGCAACGGAGCACTGCACATGGTGTGGGTAGCCAGCATTTGGGCTGGCATCTTTTAAAAGAAGCGCAGTGCTGTGAGTTGGCAGTCTGCACGTTGTTATGTCCATCCATTGCAGTTAGTCCTTGATCAGATGTTGCTGAAAAAGCCATGTTTTGAGAGATTTTAGTGTTTCTCCAAAGGTTATAAACTGTAACTAAATTGTTAATGATTTATCTAGTCCAAACCCAGCCAATTAAACATTTATGGATGAGGGGCGGACAACTAGAACAATTTTGGTTCTGTGTCAAGAAAGAATTTTAAGTAAACCACAGTGGTAATATCTGACCTTTTCCGCAGTTCCGTTAAGGAGTGGAGAGAGGGTCCAAAGCTTATCACCTTTAAGGCAAAGGGAAATTCAAGAGAGAAAACTGTCTTGGGCGGGACCTCATTGTCACTTGAGCGCATCACCTTTCTACAAACTCAGGTTTTACATCAAGTTGAGCATGATTTTAAAAAAATCCGATTATTCCTTCTTATTTACCCTAAGCAATCAGTCTTTAGGTGCCTCCGTTTTTTTCCTCCACCTCAGAGAGTATCTAAGAAAATCTGCAACTTGCATAAGATAATTTTAGTTTCATGTCCAGCCCCTCAAATTCTGAATTATTGTCCTTGATTGGAGTGAAAAGGCTTAAGATTTAACATTTGAGGAACAATCAGCTGCTCCCCCCAAACTATCCCTTTACATCCATTGCATTGCCCTCACCACCTAGTGATTTACAAGTTGGGACTTTGTAACCCCCCAAAAATCCCACAAGTCTACAGACACATTGCAAATTAAACACCATCAACCTCATATTACTATTGCCCGTCACGCCCATAATAGGTCACATCTTTCAGCAGCACAGACTTTATTAAGATAAGTCCCAATCCATTTTAATGACGGGTATCAATTTGGGTTCCGGTGGGTAGTGTCCTTGCCAGGTGCTCCATTTCCTAAGTCGCCGGTATGGAGTCGGTATCTTCGGAATGAGTCCCATATGTTTCTCCGTCTCTACCGTTGGTGCAGTAGAGTTTAGTAATCCATTTCTATAGCATTTATATTTATTACATCTCCAACCCAATCAGTAAGCTTCAAGGGACACTTTTGCACCAAGCAAATAGGCAAGTTATGCCTTCCAGTTAACAACGCTAGGCAAGTTTATTTTTTATTCAACGTCTTTTGTCGGCAAATAAAAAAATAAGGCATCCCATAGGAGAAGGGGGCATCTCCAAAAATTCTATTCAGGGTTTTGATAACATTTCGCCAAAATATTGAAACCTTCTCGCAGGACCAGGACGTGTGTGAAAAGTCATCTGGCTACAACTCCCATTTGGGACATGTGTTAGACTTTCTAAGATCCACGTGGCTAAGCCTCAATGTGGTGTAAAAGAGGCGGTGAACATATTTAAACTTCATTATTGACAAGATGTTTTTGGAAAGTTCACATATCTGTGACTACTGGGGATTTCTTATTTCACAGCCTAGGTGTTCTCTCTGTTTACACAGAGATCAAATACGTTCTGGTCATTAGACCTCCCTTGTACCCCAGCCAGAGTATAGACTATTTCACTAGTAGGCAGTGATTTTGGAAAATCAGGGCATCTGGCTTTAAGCACTGCCTCTACTCTATATACTAATGCATTGTGAATCTTTGATTAGTGGGTGGCTGAGGGGATTGTGGCATGCACAATGGTATCACATTGTCTTCTAATAAATCCTTACAGGACTCAATGTAGCACGCAAACCCTTCCCTTTCTGACAATGCAGTCATGGTGAGAACAGGCTCTCATCATTTAACAGATGACTTCTCTTTTTCCAGGCAAAATGTGTGAATTGTGTTGGGTTAAAAGTTGTAGGAGGTGTGCGGTCTCAGTCATCACTGGGGCCTGGGTCTGCAATAACTTCAACTCTCCCTTCGGAAATACCTTCCTACTCGAGCTCTTCGCTCCTCCACCTCCAACTCCCTCAGGGTCAGTCGCTTCTCCAAGCAACGAGTTGGTGGTAGATCTGTTTCTTCGGCTAGAGCCTTCCTATGGAACAGCCTTCCTGCCTCTTTGAAACTCGAGGAGAACCATCTTCAGTTCCGGAAGCACCTCAAGACCTTCCTCTTGGCTTCTGCCTTCTCTCTTCCTCTCCCCTTGCTGATCTCTGTCTGTTTTCACACTCGGCTCCTGGCTACCCTTTGAATTCGGCCTGAGAACACTGCCCACCCATCTGCACACCCGCACTGCCTCCTGGCAACCCTTTCACTTGGGCCTGTATCTGTAACCCCACAGTCCCCTTACCTGCACTTATCAGACACCCACTTTCTTGTGCTTAACTCTTGCCCTTGCCACCTGCTGGCCGCACCACCTGTCGTTGTTTTAGAACATGTGTTCAGCACTTTCCACTCCACCCTTGCCCCTTGCACTTTCCCGCTTCTCTCTCCCCTGCCTGTTCTCAATGTCACCTGGCCTAGTAAGATCGATTTCTGGCCTCCCCTGTGCCCCTCCCTTGCCTTGTCGCACCCTGAAACACTTGTGTATGGGCGTGATATAGATAAAATATCATATCATATGATATCAGAGTTAAGTTGTCTAGATTCTTCAGAATCTGGATACATTGTCCTGGGTTGAAACCAATAAATAGCAAAGTGTACCGGTGCTACCCATAATATGTCTGTCTTTGCACCTAGGGTACGGTGTGACCAAGAATTCCGACCTCAGTCTTGGTCGTTTACCTTCCCACAGCAACTTTGACAGTGTACCCTTTCATTGGGTGAACCAAATTGTGAAAATAAGTGAATAGGAATTGCATGGAATAAATACAAACATTTTGTGAGCACAAACCTTTTCAAAATGGCGGTGTGGCCAGCCATAGTAAGTGGTAATACCACTGGGACAATATTACTCTAATATTGGTCTTCTGCAAGTGTATCCATCTAGACTCCTGTGTAGATTGATACATTTTTAACCCAATAGAATACAGATTTTAATGCGCCTGCTGCAGCTGTTTTTGTCATGGTAAATATTTCCGATTCACCCCAATTGACAATTAGCCCTGCAAACTGTTTATAATGCAATATATAATAGCGACTATTAGGGAGAGATGTATTTGCGGATTTGTCACATAATTACCATATCGACTGAATATAACGATAGGAGTGAAATGCCCGGTGAAGTATGGATGCCACAATTCACATACTTCTGGCAACTTCTGGCAGAGTATCTGTGCAAGGTGTTTAATCAGCAATGCAGATAAAAAAAAGACACCCCTGATGTATACCTCTAGTGAGTTGTAATTTGCCAGAAATACAAGAATTAGTTACCACCCTGGTCATCGAGTGCACACATAGTAACGTGATCCAATAGATTGTATTAGAGCCAGATCCAAATTTGGGAACGACAGAATGTCCCCTTCCATTGAATCAAAGGACTTTTCAAGCATCTAAAAGTGCACCCACTGCATCTTGGGAAGGGTTAATAATTTCAATGCTGTGGAATTGACCAGGACAAAACCCGTTTCTTTTGGATGTACTAACATTGAGATAGGGCCTAGTAATCCTTAAGCAATGATCTTAACAAGTAGTTTGTAAGACGCATTTAATCCTGAAAGCGGAATACGAAATCTCCAATTCTCAGATTGTTTGGCAGATTTTAAAAGGCCTAAGTATATCTCTGCATTTTTGTTATTGTCTTGTAAAAGTCCGCCGAAAGGCCATCGGGCCCGGTGCCTTATTATTTGACATTTCCATGACAGATTTGTCCATTTCAGAAATTGTAATCAGAGGCCCCTATGTCCTCAACATCTGCTACTGTGAGGGCATGTAAGTCAACCCCTTTCAAGTATGAATCCACATTGGCATCTAGTCACCCCAGCCTCGAAGTGTGTAGTATTAATCCATTTATTTGTAGGTGATCAGCGACATAATCATTCCCCCTTTGATAATCTCATCGATCTTTGTATTGGTAATTTCTCTGTTATTAAGGCATGCAAGTAGGCCACTCAGCATATTGTTCTCTCTATACCTCCTTGCTACACACGTGCAGCTTATCACCAAATGCTCCAATAGGGAGACAGGCAGCAAAAGGCAGAGATCCGGTTTATTCCCCTACAGCTGTGCAGAAATGGGTCGGGAAATCAGCATAGTATCCCCATAACAAAATAATTGGCCTTTCTTTCAGCGCCAAAACCTCTGGGTTTTTTAATGATACATCTCAGGGGCATGGGTTTACAGGACCGTCTAAGTTTGATGTAATACTGTTTGGCCTACACACGTGAAACATATCACCTCCTCTGTAGAAGATGTCCATTACACCTAGTGGTATAAAACTACAGACTCATCAATCACCTGACTGGTGTTCCGGTTCTCAGGCGGCTAAACCAGCCTTCATAACATTATAATGTACGTCTAGGTGGGCGTAGTGAACACCAATCACTATTCATTCTGCACCACCTCCTTTAGCATGGTTGAGGCTCCACCGTCATTGCCATAATGATGGCTGTGGTCCAGCACATCAGAAACCTATGTATGTCAATGGACCTAAAGTAAAACGTACCATTAATTTCCACACCTGCTGGTCTACATATCCTTTAGACCCTCCCTTCTTCCAGCCCAGATGACCATTTGGGGTGAACCGCTGTAAGGACAACACTGGTAGCAAGGATCATGCTCTCTGAAGGTGGAAGTCCCTGCAAGTGCTCTCTGGCAACCTTCTTGGCTTGGAAGGGCAGGGATTCACCATATCGTTGGAGACCCTGGAGTGCAAGTAGCAAACCAAGGAAGTTACCCCTGCCTCTCCCTATATCTCCAAACTGCTTCAATGCCAGTTTGGGCGCCTTTAACTCATTCATGCTGCGTCAAGAGCCTACCATACCTGCTTTTGACTTCAAAGCTTTGACTTGCTCCATGCTTCTTTGAGCACACTCGATGCCAAAGCTCTGCTGTCTCTACATCCGAGACGCGATGAGTCTTCTACTATCCCTGACCCAACACCACCGCCTTGTCACCAGCCTATTCGGACCTCAAGCTGACGCTCATGCTGTAGCACTAAGGAATCAGTTCAACCCATTTAATGCTGAGGGCGAGTCTTTGCTTCCCCACATCTGAGGCCAGCAGAGTCCCCCAGCTCTGCCTACTAGACATCGCCTATTTTCCAGTGACTTCAACCCACAAACTGCTGCCAAACTGCACCATGTTGTTGAATTCCAGAGCAGTTGCTTCCTGGCTCGACCCCGGCACGACACAAAACATGCACATGCTCCCAGTTCAATGCAAAAAAAGTTTACAGAAGAAGATAAAGTTAAGCACAGTGGTTTTGTCACCCTGCCCTGGTTTAAAATGTTGTAGACACATTTAAGACTGGACCCTTTATCTGCTTGTCTCTCTGCGTCTTGAGGCACACAGTGCCCCCTACTATTCGAAAGTCTGCATATTCTGTGTCTTCTTTTAGAGGGGTGCGTTTACTAAGGTTTTTATTTGTGTGTTTGTATTTTAGTCTGGTTAAAGGCTCCTATAACTTGATTGCACAATAGTATATTTATTTTATTTTATTCTATTGCATATGGTGCAAACCTAGCTCAAGAGCAGTGGAACGCTTTACAACAGGATTGTGCAGGAATTGGGATACATTTGGTATCACAGTTCTATTGGTCTTTTTATGCTTCTTTGCTAGCCATAGGCGAAGGAGGTATACCTGTTGAGCTTTGCTTGTTTTAGCTGCATGATTGGGATCATTTTGTCACAGTCACTGATCCAGAAAATCCAGCCCAATACGGTAATGGGAATCAACCCAGCGATGCTTTCAATTTGGCTCACAGGCAAGACGTTAGGGGAGTGGTATGTAACAAAGTCCCATGCTTGGCTTTGAGAGCTGGCAGTGCATTGACCTGAGGGGCTAGCGCACTGGATGTAATGCACTGTAGCCTCTTCCTTTAGCATGGAGCAGTTGCATTAAGACTACAGCTCCCATGATCCCTTGTGACCTGAATCAGAAGTTATAACTTTAAACCTCCATAGCCATGTTTACTGTCCAGCCTGGGAGAGGCATCTTAAATCAATAGGGTTCTTATTGGTTAAACCCACCCCAGGCCATAATGGCACATGTCCCTTTAAGGGATCACCCAATTATACCTGCAACCACTATATAGGCCACAATAGTACCAACGAGGAATAGGGGATAGGGGTTCTGCTTGCATGCTCACATACTCTTGAACGGAAGGCATTCAACCAGTCCCACGCCCCACCTCAAAACAGGAAGCCACCATCAGTGGAGGGATTTTCCAGCAATACGTATAGCAACAACATCAAGAGGGAGTTATGAATTCCAAGATGGTAGGCTCTGCCCCCAAGCTTGAGGTCCAGCAGTCCATGGAGACCCACCCAGGCCAAGAAACATCCAACTCGCAACCACCCTATAGCAAGCCGGCATACCTGTGTTCCCTTACCCCAATCTGAGGCTGAAGGGAAGGTTCAAAGCACTATATTAACACTGACTCCCATTCCGTCAGAGTGGTGGTTAGAAGGACGTAGGATGGCAGCTGGAGGAAGGAGCAGGAAGGAATCTGGAGAAGGAGATAGAAGAAGAGGAGCTGTAAGGGCAGAGGGGGAATCAGCCTTTGTGGACAGTGATGAGAGTGAGGAGAAGCAGGTACACATTATGTTGGAACAGATGGGGGGAAATTAATAGAATCAATGGAGGAGGAAGAGATGTGTTAGGAGGTTGGTGGAAGAGATATAAAGGAGTTAGATTAAAAGGAGGTGGTATCAGAAGAGATCACGGAAATGGTAGGAGACAAGAACAAGGAAGTGGTAGGAGGGGAGATCAGGGTAATAGAGGAGGAAAGTACCAAGGAGGTGGTTGGAGAAGATAATGAGGAGGTTGGGGAGGACAACTGGCTGGCAAAGAATAAAGTAATTAAAGATTTCCAATGTAGGCTGGAGGAATGTGAGGCTCAGAGGAGAACTGGAGAGATAGAGACTGAGAAGGTTAAGGAGATATGTAAAGGTGAATGGTGGCTGTGGAAAAAGAGGAAATTGGAGATAGATAAAGAATTTATACAGGAAGTGATAAGAGAAAAATTAGGAGGGGAGAAAAAGGGGATGGGTGGAGCAAATACCCAGGAGGTTAAGGAGGAGAGTGGTTGAGGTGAATGAAGCAGACCTTCCTGTGAAAAATGTACATCTGATAATGATGTGGAAACCATGGCTTTTTAAAATGTCTGTTAATAATAACATTATGTGGGTAACCCATCTCTGAAAGAGGGTCTTCTAAACAGACCCCACTTTCGGTTAGCTGCATGTCAAAAGGACAGGGAACACATCTGTCCTGCTGCATCAGTCCCCTGCCACAGTCTCCTGATCTGCAGCTCCTGCTTTTCAGTGGCACAGAGCAGGTTCAAATGTCGGCGGTTATGTGAGTAAAGTCACCTCAGACAGAGGTTGCCTTTAAATCTGCACTTCTGACCCAAAACCATAATAAGTATGATAGCAGGATAATCTAATAACAAGCCATGCATGGTTTTGGTATGGTGGCTAATCACACAATTATTAAAGCCACATCAGATTTGTATCATATTCATGTCAGCCCTGTAAACTCAGGTCAGCTATGGAAAACCCTGTGTATTCTAGCCAGACTGCCTGTCTCTGTTCAGCCAGCAGCGTAGTAGACAGGAAGGCTGTGTCTCTCTTTGATCCTTTGAGAGGTTGGGTAGCACCTCTCCAGCTCAGGAATCTCCCAGTAGGACGACTCATGGGAACCATGCTTCAAAGAGGCACAGCCATAACAAAAGAGCCAGCCTCAGATCAGGGTGTTGAATATCAAAGGGCATTTGAGGCTACAGACTTGGGAAGAGGATGGAATTAGAACAGCAAGAAAGAGCTATATAGACTGAAGTAAGGGTTTCTCCATCTTGGTTTTCCATGAGATTCTCTTTCCTTCCTGTCAGCTTAACTTCCTGCAGGACAGAGCACGTTGGGTATGAAGGAAGAAGGCAAAGTCACTAATTACCTTGACTAGGATTGGACCACTTAAATCAGGCTTGCTTTTACCCAATGCCCATTGACATTTTGCCTTTATAAGAAAAGAGTTTTCCATTCCTTCTTTGATTCATCTTTGACTCTCAAGGACAGAAGAATATGTTTGGACCCTGTTGGGAGAGCAGTGCTATCCAAAGCACTGTTACAGAGGTGAAGACAGGTGTTTGAAGGCAGAAGGAAGTGTGGCTCCCTACCTGCCTCCAGGGAACATTGTGGGTGACTGCTGTTGGACCAAAACTTGCACTTAGTGCCAGCTATACACTGGAGGTAAAGGACTCCTACCTGGACATGAAGGGCTCCTGCATTTGCCAGCGCGCCTGCCTGGATCACACAGAGCTCAGCTTTGAACCTGACTCGATGCCTCTAAAGCTGGTTTGACCCACAAATATAGCATCCCAAAGCCTGGATCGGCATGTTGAATCACTGAAGTACAGATTATGGTACCTTTGTGAGGTCTCGCCCATATGGTCCACTTTTGGGACTAGAGACTGGCAAGCCTCTATTTTGTACCTTATCCTGCCAAGACATATCCTTTTATGTAACATTGTTGCCATGTTTTCCCTTTCACCCCTTTCACAGTAACCCGAGGGCTTGATGCATCTACATTCTGCGTTTTCTCTGTTCTTGCCAGAGGGGTGTTTTTTTTGTTAGATTTTTTTTAGTGCTGTTATACTGTATAATGGTGTGTTAATCAAAGTATTTTTTTGTATAGAACCTTGATTAGATATTCCTTTGTTTTGTACTGTTGTACTATTGCTGTTTGGTACTTTTATCATATATGCACCCCTCTTAGCACTAAGGCCTGCCCTCGTCCCACGTTACTACAAAATGTGAAGGAGGTATATCTCGTTAACTGTGCCTACTTCACCTTTATGGATGGAATCACTGTTTTTACGCATTATGCCGGGTAGTCTCTCTCCATTTTTTAAGAAAAACGACATCTCTCAGAAATCCCTGTGAGGGAGAGAAACATCACCAACCGAAGCCAGTTATTAGGAGTGTCGGAGCCCCTGTACATCACAACTGTAAGTATTCAGAAGAGGGACTGCTATGCAATCTGGGGAAACACAAAACTCAGCACAGCTAAAAGGAACTGCATCATGGCAAGAAACAGCAGTGGGCCATGCACACACAGAGTGCTCCACAACATTTTACTGACATAGGTGGAAGGGCTTTCTAATCCAAAGAGCAGGGTACTGACAGGCCGACAAGGACCTCACATGAACTTAGACTAAGGTGCTGTAGCTCACCACTCCGTGCCACCATTGCTGAAACATGACAGACCCACATGTAAGAAAGTGTGGGGCTTATATAAGCCCTTTTTTTATCATATGTTGTCTGTATCACCTTCCGGGCTGGGGGAACAGGGATAGATTGACCAGTGATGTGGGACAACCAATCGGAGGAAGGAGGGAAGTACAAAGGAACACCTGGGATACAGGAATCTGTGGGTTGCTTAGGTAAGGCCAGAGGAGGCAAAGGTGGACCAAGAGACCAGGTGGAGCAAGGACTGTGCAAAGGAGCATGGAGGAGGATGGAAGAGGATTATACAGACGTGTGTGGAAGTGATTGAGCATGTGTGAGTTGAGTGGTAGGAGATAATAGGGAGTGAATGAGAAGGTGAGTAGGGAAGTGAAATGAGGAGGAATGAAAGGGGAGGAGAGAGAGGAGTAGTATTTGTGTGGAAAAGGGAGAATACTACTGGTGTCGGGAGGGGAGATTAGTACTTGTGTTGAGGGGAAGAGTAGTAGGAGTAAAGAGAGGAGAGTGTAGTAGCGGTGTGGAGTGGAGTCAGAGAAGTAGTAGGAAGTAAGAGAAGAGGGTGGAGGTAGAATTTAGAGGGTGGAACAACAGAGAAGCAGTAGAGAGAGGGAGGAGAGAGGGCTATACACTTACACACAGTAAGTGTAAGTGAGAGAGAGGGGAACAGTGGTTGCAATTGGAGGAAGGAGAGTAAAAGGAGGTGAAGGCATTTGGTAGACAGACTCAGGGAGAGGATGACCAGGGCATGGAAGGAACAACAACGTTGAAGAACTGACTGTAAGGCACATTCAGTGAGTAATTGCTGGGATGATGACATTGGATTGGAACCCATAGATTGTACAAAGAGCTAAATAGTTGTTTACACAGTAGGGATAACCGAACTCTAGTTGCAGCCAGGAATCGAGGAACGACTGGGTTAGGGTAGGATCACCCCATACTAGGTTAGAGAGGGGGGTGGCTATTAGGCCAGCTGCTGGGATAAAAAGAAAAACCCTTTAACTGTCTCTGGGGGTTGGTGTATTATTGAGGCCATCTCTGCCAATCCCCAGGAGGCCCTCAACGCAGCCTGAGCTAATCCCTCTTCACAGAAACTGCAATGCTCCCTTCAAGTGGCACTGAATCAACTGTTTGGACTTTTCCTAATGACTGTGCAGGAACTTCTTCAAATCTGCACTGGAAAGACCCAAGGAGAGACAACTAGCTGAAACCCAAATAGAAGAGAGAGATAGAGAGAGAAAGAGAGTGAGGAAGAGAGAGAAAGAGAGACAGAGGTGCTGCTGATGAAACTTCAGAGACATTTTAGTTATCTTCATTATTTGAGTTTGTAATGTTGGCCCCACCCTGTACACCAATCTTGAACAAACCCTAGTGCACTTGTGGGCATCCTGACACCTTGTATACCAAGCAGCAAGGGAATCTACCCTTTCCTCCATTCCAATGGCATAGAATATAATACCCAAATACTAGTGCAGTCTATTGCTCCACCTTATTACATGCTTGATGTGTTAGCAGATATTCAGGAATATCCTCCGGATAAAGAGGTACATTCATGGAGCAGAGCAGATTCTTCTCTTCAAAGTCATGATCTCTGGTGATCGCGTGATGTTAATTTAGTATCTCCCGAAGATCTTTTGCATTATTTCACATGTGTGCTCTTCTGTGTTGCACACTTTGAGAAAGGGTGGATGGTGGCCCGGATACAGAAACACTGGCATGCCTCAGGTGTTGTGCATGTGGCAGAGTGTTCCACCGTTATTTAATCTGCCAACAACAGAACATGGGCAAAATTATAAAGGGAAGCAGGGAAAACACCACACAGTGTGGACTCCATTCGCTTGACTACAGTGTGTCGTATCCAACCCATAATGCCAATTCTCAGGCTGTGGTAAAGGCTCTGATGTGCAATTTTATCCCATGCTTTGAGGGGCCAGTGAACTACTCAAGCTACTATCATCCAGCAATGCCACTGGTCAATGAAATGTCCTTGAATTCTGATGCAAGGCATTCTGTTTAGTGGCATCATTATTTGTCTATTGCACTGGTACTCAGGAGTGCGACAGTTCCAGAATATTTTCTCAGATTAATCGTTGGCTTGGTACTTTTAAAAAGAAAGTCACATCTTGCGCGGAGTCGGTTGCAGAGTCTTGTTGTCTGCTTACCTGCTGGATCATGTGCCTGCTGGAGTCCTCTTTTGCTTTCCATTACTATTTTCCATCTGCTGCCTGCTGCTTTCATTAACTGACCCCTGCCGCGGAGCGGCCGCAGAGTCGGTTGCAGGGTCTTGTGATCTGCTTACCTGCTGGATCCTGTGCCTGCTGGAGTCCTCTTTTGCTTTCCATCACTGTTTTCCATCTGCTGCCTGCTGCCTTCATTACCCGACCCCTACCGCGGAGCGGCTGCGGACTCGGTTGCAGAGTCTTGTCGTCTGCTTACCTGCTGGTTCCTGTGCCTGCTTGAGTCCTCTTTTGCTTGCCATCACTGTTTTCCATCTGCTGCCTGCTGCCTTCATTAACCAACCCCTGCCACGGAGCGGCCACAGAGTCGGTTGCAGAGTCTTGTGGTCTTAGGGCTCTGAGGGCGGATGGACATTGGGAACGTTATTTCCAGCACTGTGAAGACAAAGGTGCACTTTTACTGCATTCGCACTCCGTGTCAGAAACTAATAGGATAAGTACTGCTTCAGTATTCCTATAAGACGTGACTGTTCTGTGTGAGTGTGTGCCTGCCCACTAATTAATGACATCCTCTGAAGATCCCTTGACCCGTCATGTTCTAAAACACTGCTAACAGTGGATGATACCCTGTCACAGACTCCAGTTCTAATGACAATTGGTCTCATGACATACAGGAGGCACGGCGGGTGAAGGAGTATGAGCTCGTCCCATTGGGCCCCTTGGCTGAACAAACACAGAAAGAAGTAGTATGTTGGGAGGAACGCTGTGAATGCCAAAACGAGGAGATGCTTATAATGTAGAAATCCGAAGCTTTGCAGTCCGAACTTCCACTCCAAAAAGGAGCTCTTGATTCTCTAGTACCCAAGAAGAATCAATCTTTTATCGCCAAAACTACGTCTTCTCCACCAAAGGCAATTCATCTGGGGTTTGACAAGTCCATTCCATTACCTCTCCAAAGCTTCATTGCTGAAACCAACGGCACAGAAAAAGGAATGCTGCAATCAATTACTTTGGCTCCCCCTACGGGTGGTGCATGATTGACGATGGAGCAACCTCTGTGGCCATTGCAACTAAACGGAACAGGGGCTATACATCACCTCTGTGAGACTGAACAAGGTATAGAAGTCAGTGATAAACTAGAGATGACACAAAAAACAAAAGCCATCCTAGCAAAACAACGTTGGAAAAAACTACAGGCAGAAAAGAAAAATTCAGAAGGACATGATCCTGTAAAGAAAGAGACTCCTTTTATTCGTCCGTCACATCTCTCCTTGGACATTACAGAAATTGAACTCCTCATGAGTAACCAGTAGAAGAGGAAGCTAATTTTTGGGCAGACAGGTGATACAGAGAATATGGCTACACTTTCCACCTCAACTCCAACCACGAGTAAGTATCTGGCGCTGTTCAAGAAGTGCTTGTACTCGCCGGTTGAATCACAGAATGATAAACCCGCATTACCTGACTCAATGAATATGGATAAATCCATCCTCCATTAGAATATGACACCAGGAAATCATGAAAAACTGCCCAACAAATGTAATTGTAAGTCTCCGAGAGGGTCCCCACAAGTATCCATTCCTACAACAATGCTTGATCTTCAAAATCTTTTGATTGCTACCACCTCACAGGCAATGATACCATTCCTGAAATTACAGGAGGCCAATATAGAAGCCATGAAAGATCAGGTGACACTTCTTGCACTCATTCATACGAAACAAATCCATGCAAAAGTATTTATGAATAATATTCAAGAACGGCTCAATACAGAGGCGGAAGCTAGTGTCACGTGGCAAACACGCCTTTTAAAAATTGCCAGGAATGACAGGGCCGAAAAAGCCCAGATGATCAGTATGTTTTTGACTATGATGAACACCATTAATCTGAAAAAAGATCAGACGACCACAAAGTCCAATATAAATACTTTGGAGGCCACGGTGGTTAAGATGGCTAATTAACAGGTTTTGAGTCCGCAACTTGTCCTTCTGACAACACTAATCAAAACAGAAAACCAATTTGCCAATCCAAGCCATTGTAATACCAGAGTAACCGTCTTGAACAGCTACTGAACACAATTCTGCTGTTTATAATAGGAACATAGATCAGACAGCAGGACAGACGCTATCCAACGGAAAGAGTTTGGCTAATGAGAAACCTCAAAATCTGAAAGAAATCTTTGACATTTTTGTGCCAAAGAGCTTGCAGCATAAGTCAAAACACAAATTGGAGGTGGCAAAAAAAATGAAAAAAATTCGGAAAGGCTCTAAAGCCTTTTTAAGAAATGTAACTTTGCCACAGATTAAAGTTGGAAAACAATCCACCAAAAAAAGAGTATGTGAAGAAATTTGACAAAATACTAGAAGTGCCCACAGATATTAATGAAGCTGATGAGATGACCATCCATCAACATGAAGCAACAACACGGCAAAAACAAGATCAGATGGAACTATTAATTACCATTGAGATCAGCAAAGAAAAAAAGAAGCTGAACAATGGTTTTACTAATTGGTGTAAACGCAGAAAATGGTTCAAACTGAACACCAAATGGCAGACTATGTTTAATACTCTCCAACGGAATGAAACTAGTGCCGTATGGGAAATTTTTAACAATGTAAGAAATGAGCATAAGGCTTGCATCTTGAATCCCATAGGCGAGAAAATGTGGAATGACTATATTAATAGAACAATGTATAAGAGCATTGATGAGATCTACCCCAGACCCAATTGTAGTGCATGGCTGCTTACATTCTCTGTTAAAACTATAGAGTCTATCATTGCTAAACTGAACAAATCCTGCGTCCCCGGACCTTACGGACTTGCTACCATAGTAATGAAATATGACCCATCCATATGGAGCAATGTGTTGTTTAGGTTGTTTATTAATGTATGTCGCGAGCGATGCATCCCGGATTTGTGGAAGAAAGCTATTCTTATCCCGGTGTACAAAGCGGGTAATAGAGCCCTGCCTGAGAACTATCGGCTGTTGTCGATTTTAGACTCCACTAGTAAAGTATTTACTGCAATTGTCTTGGAACACATTAATGATTGGGTTCAAACTAACCATCTGTTGCACCCTTTTCAGACTGGGTTTCGACATGGCACTACTACAACCTATAACATTCATGTCCTGGATGCCATAACCACTAATGCAAAATCCAATAAAGGCCCTTCTGTTTATGTTACTTTTTTTGATTTTAGGTCAGCATTTGACAGTGTTGATCGAGCCAAACTGTGGGAAATTTTGACGAAACTTGCATGCCCCAGTTGGCTCGTAGACATTCTTCTTAATTTACATGAAAACAACAGTGTCCAAATTCGTCTAGATAATGAGGGCAGCTTGACACAACCGATTAGTGTGAATAGAGGAGTCAAAAAAGGCTGTTTGCTGGCTGCCCTCCTAGTCAATCTTTATCTAGCTGACCTCATTAGACGACTTGTAGCCAAAGCCAAATGTCCTGCAAAATTTGAAAAAACAATGATATCTGCCATGCTTTATGCAGACGATTTGGGAATAATTGATCATTCTATTGTTGGTATGAAAGCGATGCTAGAAGAACTTGGCCGCTTTGCGAAAGAACACGTTCTGACAATTAATCTGCAAAAAACACAGGCCATGCTGTTTACCCGTAAGAAAGATAATAGAGTAAAAATGTAAGTGTCTTGGGGTAATGTTGAATACACTGATGTGTATAAATATCTGGGTGTCCTCTTTAACTGTAAAATTGGATATCGATATTTATTTGAGAACAAAATTAGAAGGACAGAACAAATTACTATGATGGTGTACAAGTTTGTTAAAGAATATGCAGGTTAATCACTGAAAGGTATATTAACATTATATCGCCAATGATTTGCACCGGTTTTGGTGTACGGTTTAAAGGCCATCACTATTTCTGGCCTCTCCTTTCTAGATAGGATCTAAGGTCTATTTTGGCGTACCATTCTGGGGGTGCTTTGTTCGTGCTCCATTCAATATATTAGGGTGTAACTTGGCCTGCAGTCTTTAGGATCCATTATTAGGCAACAACGCGCCCTACTTAATTTGAAAGCAGTGTGTCACCCAGAGAGTGAATTGTTACAAATCATCGGAACAAATGCTGTTAAAATTGACATCTCTAAACACAGGTGTAACTATATGACCAGCTGTTGTGAATACTTTCAAGAACTGCAATGCAAGGCAAAAATGAATCAGTGCGTTTTTTTCCCTGTAATCAAAAAGGCGTTTAAATCTAAAGCAAAGAGAATTGATTGGGAGATGAATTTTATTTGTATGTATGAATTGAACAATTTTAAATATATTGAATGGGTTGTGCATACGTTCTATAAACCTCAAAGATATTTAATACAATGCCCAGACCAATTGGTACGGAATTTTAGACTATTAATGCAACACCCGGTGAAGTCTACCTTTGGTCATCAATTGAAGATCCTGGAAAAAGATAGATATTGCTGTATGTGCCTGAACGTCGATGAATTAGAAACTGTTTGGCATGTATTAACCTTATGCCCTGAAAGATGAAATCACTATATGTTGAATTATGGTAATTTCGTCCATAATATGGATTATGTACAATCAGAAGAATTTTGGAGATGGTGTCTGAATGTGCAATCTGAGGCTGTCTATATTGTTTTATATAGAGTATGGAAAACAATTCTGCCCAGTCTTTAATACAAATTGACTATCGATATGTAACAATGCACTAAGGAAATGTTCAGTAGCCTATTAAGTACTGTATGGATAATTGTTCTATATTATGTATTATTGTATGAATGATTGAGTATTTTTTTTTCTAGTTTTCTTGTAATTAACTAATTTAAGATAGTATATATGAATGTAAAAGTTGTAAATTTTTATGAACTGAAAAACAAAATAAATAAATAAACTATTACTTAACCTGTCCATATTTCCGGACGTGGAGCTAGACAAGGAGATCCGCTGTGATATTAATGATGGAGATGTTTCACTTATCATCATCGACCAATATGACAGAGGCTGTTCGGTGGATACCATATATGTGGACCTAACCTTGGAGAATACATCTGATGAATATTTTGATTCAGAGATTGGCAATAATATTAAAGAGACCAATGCTTTGATAATCAGTATTGAAATGGTTGATGGGGATGTGTAGATGATACCCAAGACATTGAATTGACTTGTGATGATGTGTCGGATAGCAATTTAGTTTCCTCAGTCTGTGATGATGGGGAGATCATTGACCTAATTTTGGAAGATGAGGATGACAATACATTCACAACAAATCCCACTAGTCAAGACAGAAATGGAAAAGAACAGACAATATCTAATCTAGAGAATAAATCAGAACTGAAACTTCCTATTTTTCTTGATCCAAGAAGACAAAGTTCCGTACATCGAGTCCTTTTGGAACGAAATGAGAAGCTGAAAGATGGCCTTATTTTAAATTGAGCCAATATTCTATGTTTGATGAAAGTAGTTCCCCAGCTTCAAATTTTGCGTTCCAAAGATCTGAAGCTTGTCCAATTTACAAGTGACCAAAGGTTAGACTCAGTTTCGATTGATCTTTATTCAAAAGCGACCATGGACTACATATTGAAGCATGAAAAACATCTAGAGAAACTAGGTTTTGTGTGTAGAGAAGCTGATGGACCAAACAAACAAAATGCTTGGTTGAATCAAAAAGTAAAAAGTGAACAGGAATATGAAAGGAAGCAACTTAATTGAAACAAGGGAGCAGATAACTTTATAATGCAACCCATAGATGATGAGAGATGGACCAAAGCAAGGAGGTTCGAAGATTAGGGACTCCAGAATAGATCCCTCACAAACTATTCCAAACATATGATATGGAGAGACATGGAATATACAGATGATCACATATCACAATACAACCAGAGCATTATCAACAAACATTGTACATAAAAGATCATTATGCTCATGGAATACACAAGGCCATCAACATCTTTTCCAACTGATTAGGTCAGATGTTGCACAATTTCAGATCTTGTGCTTTCAAGAAACGTGGCTGCACCATCCCCCGGTGTGCAAGGGCCATGTTACTTTTGCAAATGTGGCAATACAGAATAGCAAAGGGAGACCCTCGTCGGGCTCTTAACCTTGATTCCGATTGATTCAAATTTCGAATTTGTGGAATCTAAAAATCTAAACCACTGGGTACAATTGACGAACCTACAACATCAGTCCCAAGAAGTAGCACAAATTAAGGGAAATCCATTTTATAATAAAAAAATACTTTTGGAGATCCTAAATTTATATTGGAATCCGGTGGCAATTAGCGATGAGAACTTCATTGATACTGGTTTTACAGCGATTGATCTATTAACTGTCCAATTCCCACATTTGGACCTTATAATTTGTGGGGACTTGAACATCCATCTTTATATATCAAAAGGAGCAAAACAGGAAACTGCTGATCTGTCCCCAAGAGCTAAAAAATGGTCCAAAGAAAATGAGGATCGCAACCTATTTCTCACAGTTACCGACAGTGAGGTGATTGGTAGCACCCTTCCAACATGGTCCAGAGGAACTTCTATCGCTACCATAGATTATATCTCTATTTCTCAGGGGATAAAAGAATAACTACATCACACTGGAAATAGTCATTCAGATAAAAGTGACAATCATATGTTGACTATTACATGGTCTATGTGGGGATTACCCAAACTCAAAGTTCACCTGCCACCAGTCGAAATTAATAACAGATTAAACAGACTCCATCTGACCCAATTGCAAATAGAACTGCTACCAAAGGAATTTGAACAATCTAGCCAGAAAAGTGTTGCAAAACTGAATTATGAATGGCTTATTAGGCCATTCTTGACTCAAAGCATCAAGGGAAAAGATAGAAGACAACATCAACATACATTTGATCCGTTGATAAAAAGAGAAGAAAACAGAATTGCGGAAAAAGATAAGAGCCCTAGAAAAAATCTGGATGAAGATAAATATAGTCTGATTAAAAAAGAGAAGCAGAAATATAGGAATTGGTTAAAAACTATGAGGCACCTAACTAAACAACGTGATGTAGAAAAGATCCTAGAGTCTTTGAAGAACAGAAACACTTGTTTATAGGCGCGATACAAATGCCATATCATATCATATCATATCTTATCTAGAAACCTATGATCGTTGCTAAACCAACATTCAAATTGTAAGTGATTTTAATCCGACACACACCCAAGTCAACGCCTAGCATGTAATGCACAACTGAAATCCTAATTTATTTTTGTCTAAAAGTTCTTTATTCTGAACGATATACCACTCATATCATGCCCCTCTCCTGGAACCCCCCCCCCTCCGGTCACACTGAACCAGGACTCAGGCTGGTTTGCAAAGTTTAAATATTTATTTATGTATTTACAATTTAATCACACTATGTTTTAATGGGTACACAATAATCACCAGTGGGGTGATGTAACACTGAATAATCTCTTTAATACACAAGGAGTAATAGTGAGCAAAACAATTTGGCACAGAAATAATAGTTTTGTGTGTGTGTGTGCAGATCAGATAGCACTCTGGTTAAAGGTTCCCCTTGCACACCCCTCAATCCCCAATAGGCAGTGTAAAGAGATAGGAGAAGAGAGCAGATTTTCAGGAATGGCAGAATTCAACAGAATATCAATCCCACTTTCCCCCCATCAAGCACAAGAGAAAAACGGAATTGACTGTCTAGCTATCAACATGGCTTTTAAAGGTATCTTGAGAATGGATTGGGCACAAACACCAAATGTGGTCTAAATTGCTGAAATTACTATACATTCTAATGGGAGCCACTTAGGAAAGTTGCACACAAACACCAGCAATGATTTAATACCAAGAAACAATTTGAAATCTTAAAATTCAAGTTGGAAGCAATCAAAAGCTGTTTTACACGTGTCAGAATTTCCCTAAATGAAAATTTGCGACAAACTTTTCACTGTGCGATAATCGCGGAAACGGGAGAACCGTATGGATTTGGGATGCGGTTTT
This sequence comes from Ambystoma mexicanum, assembly GCF_040938575.1. Lineage (NCBI taxonomy): Eukaryota > Metazoa > Chordata > Amphibia > Caudata > Ambystomatidae > Ambystoma > Ambystoma mexicanum. The sequence continues at coordinate 599,518,485 of NC_090933.1, forward strand.
AGATGCAATTTAAAGCTGTGGATGTTAGCTACAAGCAGAAGTTGAAATTTTGTTTTTTCTAGCACAAAAACTGAGGCGGTTATGGACGTTTTAGTGGAGGTTGTTTTTTCGAGATAGGCGCAAGAATGGAAAACAGGAATGCACTTTTAAAATGAGAAATGGATTTCTTACACTAGAGTATGACTAGGAACAAAACGAATACCCCACAGGAACACAGCCACTTGATCAGAATGACTGCCTGCTAAGGACTCACCTTCTTCAGATGAGAAAAGATCAGCACAGAGATAGTTTTAGCAATACTAGTACAGGAGGAAGATAGGAGGGATAGGATAGAGAGTTCAGACAATTCAAAAGTACTCCTAACAATGCGCGTTCTGAATTCAAGATAGGATGGGTTTAAGATAGGTATTAACTAAGCAAGGTACATATGCTAGTGACACAGTTCTTTCTATAGATACTCACTAGATTGGTTTTTAAACAGAACCATCAGGATTCTGGTCAGGGAATTGGCTCTGGTTCTAGGACAGGCAGCTGGGCTCATCGGATTAGATCTGCAATCAGCAAGGCACTCTGGTCACAGCACGACACCAGACTGGACTGGATCTGCAAAGCACTCTGGTCACAGCACAGCACAGGACTGGATTGGATCTGCCCTTCTTGGTTCTGATGATAATTATTTCAGCAGGCAAGCAGCACAGCGCAGCCCGGCTGTATTTTGATGCTTCCCCTTAGGTTTGTGGGGTTATGGTTCTGGAATTTGAGGCCTAGCTGAAAATGGTTCAGCTATGCAATGGGTTTCTGCTTTGCCAAGTTTCTGGAGTTTGGAGCAAGTAAGATGGAGAGTTCAGCAGCAGGGTGCTCCGCCAGTATCAGGATAATGGGTGAATCTGTCAGTCCTTTTGAGTGGTGAGCTGTCTCTATGCTATGATAAAGGGGTGTATGGGCTGGTTTATCCTAAGCTCGACCCTTTGACAGGCGATTGGGTCAGAATCTTCTCTCTGTCTTGATAGGAGGAGAGGAACAGTTTTCCACCTTTATGGTGTGATTTTATGAGGCTGAGAATCCACCCCTAGCCCCTAGAACACAACATCTACCTTTGACACCATACATATTTACACATGTGCAACCTCTATAACAATCACATATACAGATTACATATTTTATATAGCAGCTATCCCTCAAAACCCTGTAGCTGTGGGATCTTGTCTCAGCTTTCCACAGAATTTTGCCCTTTTCCTCAGGAACACAATGTCCAATTTATAAGCAAATTTCTGCAAGTCTGTGTGTTTAACATGGGCATAAGTGTATAAAGTTCCATACTTCTAGCAGCAATACATTCTGTGTAAAATCACATTTTCTGCCATTTCTTTCCAGAACAAGTCACACGATTTTGCCACCTCTTGAAACATGCAGCCAGAATTTAGATTCACAAATCTGTCACCTTTATATTTTTCACAATGTTCACTGCCAAATTATAAGTCTTTTAAAAAAGTGTTCTTTGTGAAGGTTCAGCCACAAATGGTTGTTTGGGTCTGCCTCTTTCTGTCCCCCTGCAGTTCAGGAGCAGTCTCCTCCCTGTTTGCTCTTGGCAGAGGCCATTTATGACTGTCCTCACACCTCGCATTTCCTGAGCAGCAGCTGTTCATTGTTCCCTTTTGCCTCTGTAGACCAGGTTCTTTCCAAAGCCTATAATTATCGCTTTGGTGTGATTTCCTGCTGGAAGGAAAAGCCTTCTGTCTGTGAGGAAACCTGTTATTCCAGTTTGGTAGCTTTAGCCAAGCTTGATTTAAATGTTAATTCTGTTGTATTTTTCCTTAGCTTAAAACAAACTTGTGATTTCAAAATAGCAGCTAGAATTCTCATTCAAGATTTTAAACCATCGGATTAAAACAATTACAATATGGGTTACCATCAGTACAGGCCTCTTAGATTGCAACATTTGATTTCAGTTTATACATGTTTAATCAGGCAGGCTCCTGGCAGCTGTCATCCCAGCAGCGCTTTGCTGCACAGAGATTTTTTTACATCCACAGACAGGCCACTTTTGCTGTGGAAATCCCTTAATGCTTTCAGCTTTTCAGGACCTTGCAAGTTCACAATCATTTCTTAAACTAAGTGAATTGTAGCACCCAGCAAGAATTTTGGATGTTTGAGGATGTTTTGTACTTGCATTCTGCAGTTTCAGCAACAAAGAAAAAGGGATTTGAAGGAAGATTTTGGGGTTTCATTTAGCAAAACACTGCTTTTCCTTCTGTACACCATTTTCAATTGTTGTGGAGCCCAGTGACATATTTCAGGGGTGAGATCTCTGTTCCACCACTGACAACATGCATGGCGGATCGGGCAGCCATCTTTTGGGCGTTGCGAAGCGTGATTTTCAGAGTTTTTGGTGCGGACAAGGGTTTTGCAGCCATTTTGATGTTTCTGGCACCATCATAACACAGTGCTGTAGCACAGCAGAGCAGAAGTGGGTTAAAACATCCCACAGAGCCCCCCCTCACAACTTGCGTTTGACTGCCCTTCAAGGGGAAGTCGGGAAATTGGAATGTTCTTTCTTTCGTTGGTCCAGGTGGAGAAAGTCGTACGCTTCTCCCATCAGTGCTGGATTGACATGCTCTCCTCGCCGGTTCTAGATGGGAGCATGGAGTGATACTCCGCGCTCCTTGGGTCTTTCCTCCCGGTCCCCGAGTGGCCCTCCTTGGTAATTAGAAATTCTTGTTTCCAGTGCTATGAGATAAAACAGAGCATGGTTATGGAAATTTCCCCACTACTACTCATGTAGTGGGGGCAGATGCATACATTGAATGCAATTTACAATATTCCTCGCCTGGATTTACTAATGGTTTTAACAGTTGGATTCTTCTAGGTATCCGGAATGTCCCCCTCTGGGTTTCTGGTTCTCTCCTCTATTTGCCGCAAAGTATGCCTGTGATGGCAACTCGTCAGCTGGTTGATGTGGACCCACTTGTCTTCACCTTCTGCAAAACTGCCCTCGGGGATGTGGATTTTGTAGGTGACTGGTGAGATTCTGTCTACAATTTCAAAAGGACCCCGCCAAGTTGGGAGGAATTGGCGCTGTTTGTCTTGGTTCCTTTGGAAATTGTACAAGTCGACCCGGTCTCCCACTTGGTATTCTTTTTTAGTTGTCTTAAGGTCATAGTGGGTCTTCATACTGTCTTCAGATCTTTCTAGATTCCGCTGAGCATAGGCAAAAGCATGTTGAAGGTGTTTTCTCAGATTTTCAACATACTCATGAGTTGTGGAGGCATTTATCAAGGTCTGCTCTTGGGTTCTGTAGAGCAGATGCTGGGGAAGTACCATCCTTCGTCCAGTCATCAGCTCAAATGGAAACATTTTTGTTGCAGAAGAAGGGGTAGATCTGATGGCCATCGAATCGAATGTCCCAACTTGGCCCAGAATCTGCCACAAACTTTTTGAATATGCTCACAATAGTTTTGTTGTATCCCTCAACTCCACCGCTAGAGGCTGCCCGGTAGGCAATGTGTAGTTTCCTTTTGACCTACAAGTATCTCCCACATCTTTGCCATCACTTCGCTAGTGAAGTGGCTACCTCGTTCTGACTCAATCCTTTGGTGTAGTCCAAAACATGAGAAGATGTGATTGATCATCAGGGCAGCTGCTGTTTCTGCCTTGCAATTTGGGGCCGGGAGACATTCCACCCATTTAGTGAACAAGCATGTTACGGTCAACATGTACTTGTTCCCCCTAGAGGAGCGAATCACGGGCCCAATGAAATCGACTTGTAAATCTGACTAGGGCAGTGTAATCCCCCTCTTTTGGAGGGGAACACAGTGTGTGAGTGATGTGGGGTGAAATTGTGCACACACAAGACACCCCTTCAAGTATTGGGCAAGGTCCTGCCCCATGTGTGGCCAGTATGCAACCTCTCGCAACATTTCTAGTGTCGTATGAAACCCCCGATGACCGGCTGTGGCCGCATCATGGGCGTGACTTAGCATCAGGCTTCGGAATGAGGTGGGGTCCACCCACTGGTCATGGCCAGCTATGGATCTCCTCACCAACAAACCGTCTTGGATTCAGAACATTTTGGGACATTTCATCAACACTCTGAGGTCCTCTTTCCCTATGTAATCGGTAACTGTCAGGGGAAAGTTCTCAGGGTCCTCAATGTGTTGATAAAACTTACCAATTATTGGATCCCCCTTTTGAGCCGTAATCAAATCAGCATCTGGGGTCTCCTTATTGCATTGTGCAGTTGAGAGTTAATTGTGAGCCTTTTTATGGGACCTAGTGATAGCAGTGACCTGGATTTCCCCCAACAGGGACTCGATCTCAAGTAGCTCGCCTTGGATGCCTCCGGTTTTGGCCAGCTGATCAGCTAGATCATTTCCAGTTTTGTCTGGTCCCTCTGCTTTAGAATGACCCTTGATCTTTTTCCAGTAGATGGTCATCCCATTCGAGGTGACCAGATCATCAATATTTTGTATTAATTTTCCGTATTTCAATGGTTTATTATTAGCACATCGCATGCCTCTGGTTTTCCAGTTAATCAGGTGCTCCACAAACCCGTTCCGTACATAATCTGAATTGGTGATTATAACCAGTTCGTGGAGTTGGTGTTGGACAGCAGTGAGGATGGCTTGATGCACAGCCATCAGCTCTGCCACTTGATTACTTCGGGGACCGATTTTGTACCCAGCAGAGGGTTCTGGGGCATCATTCACCCATGCATTCCCTTTGCTGGCCACAAGTTCCTTTTTCCCGTTGTTGTCGAGCAGCTGTCCACATAGACAGTGGGCATTCCCTCACACTGGTCTCCTTCATAGACTTTGTGTGGGGAATTAAGGTATAGTTATAACCCAGGGGGCACTAAAGGTACAATGTACAGAGTGAAGCCCTAACAAGCTGATGTATTAACACAAAAAGGAGGGCAACACACATCTGTATGTAGTTACAAAAAAAGAGCAATGCGGAAATCCCTCAAATGAAGTGACAGGCACATGTGTAGTGACCAGGGAGATACTAGGTCAGTAAGAAGGACAGAAGGATAGATGGAAAACAACTTCTTGTCCCTGTCTAATCCCAAACATAGGAAAACTTTCCCTAGAAAGCGCTGGTGCAACGCTTACAAAAATGGGGACAGAAAAAGAAGGCAAACATAAGTCATTTTTGAAAAACCATAACAATGTAGAAATTGTTAAACGCCTGTATATCCCAGGTCACTACGATCCTCATTAGAGGACTAAAGGCAAGCAAAGGGGGTGTTAAAAAGAGTTAACACCTAGGACTGAAAAGCAGGGGACGGAAAGTCTCCTCTGGGTCAGCAGTACTTTAATATCCCGTAGACTAGTCGGGCCATCCCAGGGTAGCTCAAGATGAAGAACTAATAAAGAAGCTCAAAACACTGCTACAGATTGTAACTGATATACTGCAGAAAGTACTTCTTAGTATGGATAAGATAGCTTTTTAAGATGAAGACAAACACTTCCCGTGTCGCCCGTCCTAGAAGGGTACTAGATAGTAGGGCGGAGCGTTGGACAGACATAAAACACATATAAAAGGTTGTTCATGGTACAGGTACAGCAAATTTGTAGAGGTCGATCTTTTTTTGAAAGAGTCAAAGTTTTCAAATGAAAGATGCGCTTTTGAATATTACAAGATGAATTTATCACTACAATGAACAAAGGACTATATGGATGAGGGAAAGATTCAGGAAAAACAAAAGAGATTCTACAATGCAGTTCTGGATATGTTGGAATGGGTTGGTTAGGATTACTTAAGGATAAGAGATTGGCTATGGACAATTCTATGCTAAATGTTCACAAATATGGTTTTGGAATAGGCCCGTCAGGATCTGGTCATAGGTTTTGGACTGGAATTCGGCTAGCCCACCAGACAGGATTCAGGCACCCGGTTCTGCACTCAGCACGGAACTCCGGTCTCTGCACGGCACTCTGGACTGGATCTGAAGGGTTGGTTCTGGAGTTTACAGCTATCTGGTTTCAGCTCTGCTCTACTGGTTTGGATCTCTGGGTTCTGGCAAGAGTTCTTGGCAAGAAGCAGAAAACAGCAGAGCCAGGCTGTTCAATTTTGGTGTGCCCCTTGGAAGTCTGGGGTTAAAATCAGGTTGCAAGATTTTAAAGACCAGCTGAGAAGGGTTCAGCTTTGGAATGGGCCTTCTGCTTTCAGAGTTCTGGAGTCTTGGATCTGGGTTCTCCTGCAGAGCGCTTAGCCAGTAAATCAGTTGATGGGTGAATGTGTGTGTCTCTAGGTCCTAAACAGTCCCTATTTATCTATTTCCCAAAGGGGTGGATAGGCTGATTATACTAAGCCCACCCTCTTGGAATCCGATTGGTCAGAGTATTCCCCCTCTCCTGATTTGAGAAGGAAACCTAGTGTCATAGTGATGCTGCAATTTACCATCCAGGGAAAAACCTCCACTTTGTTTCTACACAGAAAACCTATTTCTCATATAAAGCATATTTACAATATCACCAATTTGATAATACTACATATTCACATCACATATTTAATCAAGCACGTATCTGTCAGAGTCCCATCTTCTTGAGAGTTTCGGTTCAAAACGGACAGTTTTTCGTGCTTTTGGTTGGTTACCCAGTGTCAGATCTGTACACATTTTTCCACATACGTGCGTATGGCATCTGGGCATAATCCTGTAAACTTTCATATTCCTAGCATGATCACAATCGCTACAATATAACATTCTAGTAGTCCGGTCTCTGAATATTGCACAGGGTTCAGAATAGTTTCAAACTGTGAGCAGCATTTTCATATTAACAACCTATAAAATACTGATTTTTTTCAAATTGTTCACAGTTTTCTGTGAGTCTTTTACTAAAAAGATATTTCCTTGAAGTTTCAGATACACATGTCAGTCTAGCTCCGCCTCCAAGGTTTGGCTGGTCCAAGAGCAACCTGAGCCACTCTTCCTTTGGCATTTGTTTTCTGTTGACACCCGAATTTGCATTTCTTTTCAGTCAAGGGAGTCTGTTGTCTCCACTCAGAGCAACAGGCCAAATCTCCTCCCACTCCCATTAACAACTCAATGCCAGTTCCTGAGCAGAGAGCAGGATGAAGATTCCTTTGTTTGGGAGCAGCTGTGCAATGTCTTTGAAGTCCAGTGTGGCTGACATTAGTTCACTTTAAAACACTGTTTACAAATGGGCCTTTCTAAAATACAATTTACATTTTCTTCAACTATACACACAAATCTCTTCATTCCAGTCTTTCTAAAACATAGAAATTGAATTGTAGCAACCCATATTGCTATTGATGATAAGTCTCTTCTTTTCTACAATTTGATTTTAAGACACAAGTTTTAAACTGACAGTATATGTAATGAGAGCTTCTGACACAGGCGAGCGGCGGTACTGCGCCCATATCTGACATATTTTTCCAAGGCAAGCACCTTTTGAATTTGGATTTTTTTATGATGAAACGTGTTTCTCCTGACATTGTGCTTATGGGGATTCCTTAAATAAGGTGATGGTGAAAACCCCACAAGGAGGTTGGATCTTCTCTGCTGTTTGGGAGCCATGATTTTGCACTTTCAACAGCCCAGTAAAAACGGATTTTAAAACACTTCTGGGTTTTCCTTGGAATGTAGCACTGCCTTTTCAAGTAATTAATTTCACTCTGTGGGCAGCCCAATACCAGGTTTTGGCAGTGTGGTCTCCTGTTTTACCACTGACATAGGCAAAAGGGATTGGCTGCCTACTTTCAGGTTTCCCTGCACACTTCTCAGCGATTTGTAGCACACGTAAGGCTTTTTGGCGGCCATACTGTTGTTTTTGATGAAAGCAGCACACCGTAATGTTGCAGGGCATAGGCTAGTGGGTCAGAACATCCCACAATATGGGGGGCATTTTGGGTTCCCCTGGTTCTGATTCTGGGCCCCCCCCTTTTTGGAGGCAGTCACCAGGATGGGTTTGAACCAGGGGATTTTCATGCTGGTCATTCTGGGGTTTGATAATGGACGATTTTAACTCAGACTCCACATCTGCCCAGTCTGGATTTGGATCTTCTGGGACCCATTTTTCTTTGGGAGGAGTTCCCCCGTCCCAGAAGGAGAAGATTCTTTTCCCAGAATCTTCTGCGGACCTCTCTCCTCCAATTCGAAGATTTTCACCTCCTCCACAAAATTGGTCTTTTTAGGCTCTTTATTTCTCCTACCCCCCCTCTGTTCCTTGGGTTGCAGACTCTCGGGGGCAGGAGATTTTGGTTCTGGTTCCGGGGTTTCCAAGGGCTTTTCACAAGTGGGCAAGGCTCCAAGGCTTGACACTCCCCTTCCCCTTGTGCCTCCTCCCTGGGAACTGGTGGTTTGTCGGGGTTCTTCCCCTGTCATTGTTCTGGAGCACCAGACCCTGGATTTGAGGAATTCTGAGCCGCCATGCCCATCTGAGGGTTCTGTTGAGCCCTCAGCATGCGACCCAGATCCTGTGCCATGTTCTGGACCTGGCGCTCTAGTTGTGACACCCACTCTAGCTGGTACGGGGTTCTCAGGTCTACCCTGGGTTGATCCCGGGAAGGGTAACTATCCCTTCTCGCATAATACCCCTGGTTTGGATAGTTCGGGTAACTCTCCACCCTTGGCCTTCCCTCTCCCTGATTGGGCTGTCTGGGCTCAGGAAAGTGGGGAAAGTAAGAAACAAAGGTTGTTTTGTGGGTTGAAGTTTGGCGGGTGCCGGGGAAAGAAATTTGGTCTGCCATTTGGGGGATTACTGCCCTCGTGGGGAAAGTGAGGAGGGAAGTTTCCTGGGTTTCCTGCTGTCTGGTTGGATCCCCCCCCTTGGGCTGGAGGAGTCCACACATAGCCCAGTATGGGTCTATTTCCCTTGTAGCGTGGGCTGATGTAGTCAGGGGAGTTAAGGGTCCCATTTGTGGGGTTACCTCTCTGACTCCCGTTTGGGATTGGCCCGAGGGCCTTCTAGGTTTGGGGTTGGTCGGATTCTGCGGGGAAGGTTTTTAGGCCCCCCCATCTCCAGATCTAAAATGGGGGCAACCTTCACCTCTGCCACCTTAGCAGCAGCAGGGGTGTTGGTTGGCTTGGGGCTTTTGCTAATATTTTTATTTTCCAATGGCTTCTGCACTTCATAGATGCGCGTTGCTTGTTCAATGACCCAGTCTAGTGATCTTTTCTCATGAAAGTCCCTCACTAGCTGGGTCATAATGTACTTAGGGAGGGCATGAAAGAAGATGTTCACACATTCCTTACTGTCAGTGCGCACCCTTCTAGTGGTCTGCGCAAAGGCACGTTTCAATTCCTGAACTGTCTTCCCCACATTGTAAGTTGTAGGCTGTCTTGCGAGCCTCTTGAGGGTTCCTATGAATGGAAAAATGTTTCAGGATGGCCGCCCTATAGGTGGGCCATCTGGAATGGTTCTGATCCTCCAGCCCTGCAAAGAAGCTGGAGTACTCAGGAGAAAGCGTCCACTTTACATATTGAATACAGCTTTCTCTGTCCTTCAGATAGAAAGTCTCCATCATCTGCTCAAATAATTCAAGGTGCTCCCAAGCCGAATGTTTTGCATTTTTGTGGTAGTGAGTGATGATGCTTCTAATAGCTTTTATTTGCTTTAGGGGATCCTTGAGTAAAGCCCTCTTAACTTTGTTGGCCTTTTTAGTTCTGGTCACCCTGGTCCACTCATCCTCTGACTCAGAGACACTGCTACCAGAGGTGGCTGTCTGGTCTTCTAGACACTCCTGGATTCTGCGAGTTTGGGAATGGCTGGCAGAATGTGGGGGCCTAGTCTCTTGGGACCTGTGGCGTTCAGAAGAGTCTTCTGACTCTTCCTTGCTCCCAGGATTGGTTGAGTACCCCCCCACTGTCCTAGCTGGGAAGAGGTTTTTAGTATGCTCGTGGTGGGCCTAGTCTCATGGAATTTCCCCCCCCAAATTTCACTGCCTGAACTCTTGGTAAATTATATTTCTGAGGATCCATTTCTCGGTTTCTCCCCTCAATGGAGTCTCCCTGATCAGAGAAGATAGCCCTAGCACTTGGGAACCTGTACATAGATGCCCGCCCATCCATTTCTGGGAGGCGTTGACCTATTAGCCCCATATTTCCCACTGGGTTGAAGTCTACCATCCCCGTGGCCCATGGCTCATGTGAGCCAGTGGACATGGGGGTGGCAGAGTCCATGGAATTGAAAGGATTAAAGTCTCTGGCGAGAACAGGGTTCCTGAGGTTATGCTCAGGGGTGTCCCTCTCCCATATAACCTCATCTCTCTCAGCGCCTGCTCCCTGATGGCATGCAAGAGTCTGACCATTTTGTTCTTCTATTAAGGCCTTAATGGTCTCTATTAGTTGTTCCTGCATGGCTATCTGTCTATGGAGCCATTTTCTTCACAGAGAGCCTCATTGTCTCTCTGTGCTTCCTGTATGATTTGGGAGTATTTGGCCAATTTTTGCTGCAGGAGGCTCACCTGCTGAGTCTGATCCTTACTAGCCTGATTATTCTTTGCCAGAGCATCCTCCACCCTCCTAGTGTGCTCTAAGAGCTTTTCATAGTCCATTTTGAGTTCACCCAGTCCCTGCAGGGCCAGGTGATTTTCTTCCACGTTGGTTTTTAAATGGCTGATTTCCTGGCCTAAGGCTTCCCTTTCCTGAATTAGAGTACCCCTCTGTACAGCCAGGTCGTCCCTTTGTTTGTTAAATGCCCCAGCTTTCTGGCGCTCTTCATCAAACTCTGTTTGGGATTCAAGGTCTTTGATAGTTAATTTATTATTTTCCTCTTTTAATTTGTCTATGCGGTTCTCTAAAGTGACCATCTGTTTGGCGCATGCTCTGTTAAAGGTTAATTGCTGTTCCAGCTTTTGTTGGCTCTGTTGTAGAGAGTCCAATCTTTCCTGGCACTCTTTTTGCAGTGTCAGTAATTTGGTATCTTGCTCTACCTTCTCTTGCTGTAGGAGATCCAGATCTTCCGTTAATTTTGTCAGGTACTGTAGGGTTTCTCTCTCTGAATCTTGGCTCTTTTGTAGCCTTTGCTCTGCAGAGTCCAGATCAGTTTGGGGTTTCTCTAGGAATTGTACTTGCCTCTTTGCCAGATCTAGGTTTTCAGCATATTTTTCCTGTATTACTCCAATGTGGAGGTATAGGTAAGCCGTTATTTTGGCAATTTTACATTGCTTTTCTTTTGCTTTTGGTGCCCATAAACAATTCACTGAGTGCCTGGTGTAATGGGCCCTGGTGCTGAAATGTATCTAATTCTACGGCAGTGATTTGTTGTTTGATTTCCTGCAGCCAAACATTCTCGTCCTGCTCTACCCATTCACCACTGACAAACAATTTGTGCAGTAGGTGTTCTTTTGCCATATTGATTTCCACTAGGGTCGCCATTCCGGAAATGTAAATTTCCTTCGGACTTATCTCAGGGTTATTTTACTTTTGCAAAACAGGCCCAACTCCTTTGAGTATTTCTATTGAAGGGTGTTTTTACAGTGTAGCACAGTATGGTAGCCTAACAAGGTGTATGTACCCCGTCAGTTAGCACGCTGTGTTAGACTGTCACAAGTGGTATGTCTAAGTCAGGGTCTCGTGACGAGCCCCCAAGCTGTAAGTGATTTCAATCCGGCACACACCCAAGTCAACGCCTAGCATGTAATGCACAACTGAAATCCTTATTTATTTTATGTCTATAAGTTCTTTATTCTGAACGATATACCACTCATATCACGCCCCTCTCCTGGAACCCCCCCGGTCACACTGAACCAGGACTCAGGCTGGTTTGCAAAGTTAAAATATTTATTTATGTATTTACAATTAAATCACACTATGTTTGAGTGGGTACACAATAATCACCAGTGGGGTGATGTAACACTGAATAATCTATTATACAAGGATTAATAGTGAGCAAAACGATTCAGCACAGAAATAATACTTTTGTGTGTGTGTGTGCAGATCAGATAGCACTGTGGTTAAAGGTTCCCCTTGCACACCCCTCAATCCCCAAAAGGGAATGTAAAGAGATAGGAGGAGAGAGCAGGTTTTCAGGAATGGCAGAAAAAGGAATATCAATCCCACTTTCCCCCAGCAAACACAAGAGAAAAACAGAATTGATTGTCTATCTGTTAGAATGGCTTTTAAAGTTATCTTGAGAATGGGTTGGGCAAAAACACCAAATGTGGTCTAAATTGCTGAAATTACTATAAATTCTAATGGGGGCCAATTGGGATAGTTGCACACAAACACCAGCAATGATTTAATACCAAGAAACAATTTGAAATCTTAAAATTCAAGTTGGAAGCAATCAAAACCTGTTTTACACGTGTCAGAATTTCCCTAAATGAAAATTTGCGGCAAACGTTTCACTGCGTGATAATCGCGATAACGGGAGAATCTTTTTTCTAGCACAAAAACTGAGGGGGTTATGGACGTTTAGTGGAGGTCGTGTTTTCGAGATAGACGCAGGAATGGAAAACAGGAATGCACTTTTAAAAAGGCAAATGGATTTCTTACACTAGAGGATGACCATGAACAAAATGAATACCCCACAGGAACACAGCCACTTGATCAGAATGACTTCCTGCTAAGGAATCGCCTTCTTCAGATGAGAAAAGATCAGCACAGAGATAGTTTTAGCAATACTAGTACAGGAGGAAGATAGGAGGGATAGGATAGAGAGTTCAGACAATTTAAAAGTATTCCTAACTATGCGGGTTCTGAATACAAGATAGGATGGGCTTAAGATAGGGATTAACTAAGCAAGGTACATATGCTAGTGACACAGTTCTTTCTATAGATACTCACTAGATAGGTTTTTAAACAGAACCGTCAGGATTCTGGTCAGGGAATTGGATCTGGTTCTAGGACAGGCAGCCGGGCACATCGGATTGGATCTGCAATCAGCAAGGCGCATTGGTCACAGCACAGCACTGGACTGGACTGGATCTGCAAAGCATTCTGGTCACAGCACGGCACAAGACTGTATTGGATCTGCCTTTCTTGGTTCTTATGATAATTATTTCAGTAGGCAAGCAGCACAGTGCAGCCCGGCTGTATTTTGATGCTTCCCCTTAGGTTTGTGGGGTCTGGATCTGGAATTTGAGGCCTAGCTGAAGATGGTTCAGCTATGCAATGGGTTTCTGCTTTGCCAAGTTTCTGGAGTCTGGAGCAAGGAAGATGGAGAGTTCAGCAGCAGGGTTCTCTGGCAGGATCAGGATAGTGGGTGAATCTGTCTGTCCTTTTGAGTGGTGAGCTGTCTCTATGCCATGATAAAGGGGCGTGTGGGCTGGTTTATCCTAAGCTCACCCCTTTGACAGGCGATTGGGTCAGAGTCTCCTCTCTGTCTTGATAGGAGGAGAGGAACAGTGTGTCACCTTTATGGTGTGGTTTTATGAGGCTGAGAATCCACCCCTAGCCCCTAGAACACAAAATCTACTTTTGACACCATACATATTTACACATGTGCAACCTCTATAACAATCACATATACAGATTACATATTTTATATAGCAGCTATCCCTCAAAACGCCGTAGCTATGGGATCTTGTCTCAGCTTTCCACAGAATTTTGTCCTTTTCCTCAGGAACACAATGTCCAATTTATAAGCAAATGTCTGCAAGTGTGCGCGTTTAACATGGGCATACGCGTATAAAGTTGCATACTTCTAGCAGCAATACATTTTGTGTAAAATCACATTTTATGCCGTTTCTTTCCAGAACATGTCACACGATTTTGCCGCCTCTTGAAACGTGCAGCCAAAATTTAGATTCACAAATCTGTTACTTTTATATTTTTCACAATGTTCACTGGCAAATTATAAGTCTTTTAAAAAAGTGTTCTTTGTGAAGGTTCAGCCACAGATGGTTATTTGCCTCTTTCTGTCCCCCTGCATTTCAGGAGCAGTCTCCTCCCTGTTTGCTCTTGGCAGAGGCCATTTACGACTGTCCTCACACCTCAGATTTCCTGAGCAGCAGCTATTCATTGTTCCCTTTTGCCTCTGTAGACCAGGTTCTTTCCATAGTCTATAATTATCGCTTTGGTGTGATTTCCTGCTGGAAGGAAATGCCTTCTGTCTGTAAGGAAACCTGTTATTCCAGTTTGGTAGCTTTAGCCAAGCTTGATCTAAATGTTAATTTGTTATATTTTTCCTTAGCTTAAAACAAACTTGTGATTTCAAAATAGCAGCTAGAATTCTCATTCAAGATTTCAAAGCATGGGATTAAAAAAATTACAATATGGGTTACCATCAGTACAGGCCTCTTAAATTGCAACATTTGGTTTCAGTTTATACATGTTTAAAGTTTAATCAGATAGGCTCCTGGCAGCTGTCATCCCAGCAGCCCTCTGCTGCACAGATATTTATTTACATCCACGGACAGGCCACTTTTACTGTGGAAATCCCTTTATCCTTTCAGCTTTTCAGGACCTTGCAAGTTCACAATGATTCCTTAAACTAAGTGAATTATAGCACCCAGCAAGAATTTTGGATGTTTGAGGGTGTTTTGTACCGGCATTCTGCAGTTTCAGCAACAAAGAAAAAGGGATGTAAAGCAAGATTTTGAGGTTTCATTTAGCAAAACACTGCTTTTCCTTCTGTACTCCATTTTCAATTGTTGTGGAGCCAGTGACATATTTCACGGGTGAGATCTCTGTTCCACCACTGACCACATGCATGGCAGATCCGGCAGCCATCTTTTGGGCGTTGCAAAGTGCGATTTTCAGAGGTTTTGCCGTGCACAAGGGTTTTGCAGCCATTTTGATGTTTCTGGCACCATCATAACACAGTGCTGTAGCATAGCAGAGCAGAAGTGGGTTAAGATACCCCACAAAATAAACAAAGTGAAATGATTCCAGATGTCTCAGAACATGATTGGATAAAATACTTCTCCGAACTATATAAAGAAAGGTTAAAGCCGATGAGGATACAGCATCCTGTTCAAATACAGAAATGGACAGTAGAGTTCGATATAGAAGATGTTTTGAATCTGATAAAAAATTTCGATACGTCTCGTCCACCGGGGCCAGATGGCCTCTCTAATGCGATAATTATACATCAACCTAAGGAATGGACAACCATATGTGCGCAGATTTTTTCCCTTATAGCCGAAACAAACGAAATACCAAAGACTTGGCAATCAGCAATCCTCATACCAATTTACAAGCAGGGCGAGAGGAACCCTGCTGGATCCTCTAGGAAAAATCTTCGCTTCATTTCTGTTATAAAAATTGACAACATGGGCAGTCAATAACAATCATCAAATTGTACGTCACACAGGTTTCATCAAAAATGTTGGGACAAATCTTAACCTGTTTTTGTTGAACTTGCTCAAACAAGAATCTATAGGAACTAAAATTTGAATCTATGCTGCATTTGTTGACCTACAACTTGCTTTTGATCTAGTTAACGGACAGATATTGTGGGACAAATTGACGTGTTGGAAATGTCCTTACGACATTTTAGAACCCATAAAGCAATTGTACACTAATACAACCATTAAAATTCGTATGACCTCGGATGGAGTGGTGACAACGTCTATCAAAACATGAAATGGTCTGAAACAAGGGTGTCCCCTAGTGGCCACCCTTTTTAATTTATATACCTCAGACTTTGAAGAAAATATGAGAAATCCTGCAACCAATCCCCCAAACTTAATGCAGATCAATTGCCACTAATGATGTATGCTGATGACATCGTCATCTTCGACAAAACACCAAGAAGCCTACAGATAAGGCTAAACCAACTGGACTCCTACATGAACGTGAATGATTTAAAAATCAACATATCAAAAACGAAAATAATGTCCCTAACAAAGAATTGAACAACGCAAGCTCCAAAACCAAGTTGGTTTCTACAAAAGGAAAAATTGCAGCAAGTACCAACAATTAAATATCTTGGAATTTGGATCAATCAATCGAAATCAGAGAAGGACTGGGAAGTCCATTTGAAATCAAAGGCTCTATCGCTTGCCAGACAAGGAGCATTCATACACAGAAGAATACAGGAAATTCTCTTAGAAACCCATATTAACCTTTTTGAGGCAAAAGGTGATAGCAATACTCCTATATGGAAGCGAGACTCTGATTAATCTTGATCCTGATATTTGGCAACAGATGGAAGCTATTTTTTGGCAAAAAGTACTTTCTTTACCGTCATCGTATCCGATGCCTCGTATACGATATGACATCGCCACTCAATCACTAAACTCTATAAAGACGTGGAAAAAACTAGATCTTTACCGGAAAATATTAACCGGAAATCAGTCACTGGCATTCGACATATTGTATTATAAAGAGAAATCAGATAATGACAAGGTGGTTAATGACTGTGAAAATGCAATAAGAGTAATACTCCAAGCAGCAGAAATTTCAACGGACTGGATCAATATGTTACATCTTAAAATGAAGCATTAAATGGACCTTAAATGCAAATATGATATAAGAGCCATTAATCATTTGCCTAGATACCTTGTACTTTTTCCAGTACAACAGATCCGTGATACCTTTTTGAGATTACATCTGAATCTATTGCCTACACAGGAACTATTAGCTACTACCAATCAGATCTCTAATTTGCTAAAGCTCTGTAGATTTTGTCAACAACCTGAATCTGCAGAAACTATATTCCATGTGATAATGGAATGCTCTGCACTAGCTGACAAAAGTAATCTATTTAGAGAAACGTTTGTGAAAGATAATATACAGAAGGACCCGAAAGCCTGCTGGGCTCAAATTACACTGGGTAATAACAAGAA
The DNA here is from genome assembly GCF_040938575.1 of Ambystoma mexicanum. Taxonomy (NCBI): domain Eukaryota; kingdom Metazoa; phylum Chordata; class Amphibia; order Caudata; family Ambystomatidae; genus Ambystoma; species Ambystoma mexicanum. The sequence continues at coordinate 599,535,183 of NC_090933.1, forward strand.
ATGACCGTTATCCAATTTTGGGATGATATTATGAGAAATGATTTTTAAAATCTGAATATAATTGTTAACTAAACTGTGCAGTTGTGATCTAGCAATTTTGTCAGAAGTAAATGAAAAGTTTAGAAACTAAACTATATCATTTTAAATTAAAAAGAAATTGTACTGGTATTCAGGTGAGAGCTATTTTACAAGATGTTTTGTTTCCAAGAAACTGATACTTCACTGAGGGAAAAGAAGTGGACAGAAAATAGCTACTGAAGAAATTAGTAATTGACTTTGGTGGAATAGTGGTATTACAGGGTTGGAATTGCAGAAATGCAGGATTTCTAATGTATGGCTAATCCCAGTGCAAGTGAGTGCACATTTAAACAAGTACAATCTGCTTGCAGGAATATGTCTGAGTGGGTTTCCAATGATTGAGAGTATGAGGTCCTTGCAAAAGCATCCCCTACTTCAGAGTGTGTATCAAAAGAAAAGTGAAAGGAAAATTGAAATAGGGAAAGATACACCAAAATTGGTACCAAAGATTAAAGAATCAGAGTTGCCTAAACCTACACAAAATAACAATTCAACACCATAATGTTCAGTTCATCTGTTTTCTTAAATCTGACCCCCTTTCGTAGATGTTCCAGGCCAAGATTACAATGCAAATATGTGCCTTTGCGGAGACATACTGACCTCCAGCCCTGCTGTGGCACATGGCAGGTTCAAAGATCACATGTGCATTGGTCACTGCTGTTGGAACACAATGTTTCTGCAAGAAGAGATGTATTTTTAATCTTCTGCACCTCTTGTCTAATTATAACAACTGCACGCCTTGGTCAGTCTACGGGCATGTGAATCTTTAAGGGGCTGATTCATGGAATTTGTGCTCCAAAAAACGTGGATTTGTGTGCAATTCTGCCCACAAATCCCTGTTTAACAAATGGGGATTTGCGGGCAGAATGGCGCACAAATCCACGTTTTTCAGCGCACAAATTCCATGAATCAGCCCCTAAATATGAGCCATGCCTGGTTGTGGCATGGTGACTGTTACAGACACACATTATACAGCCAAAGCAATTTGTTCTTACACAAGTGTCAGCTCTGTTTGCTGATGACTGGACTAATGTTTGTTGGTGTCTAGGGTGACTGTCCTCTCAACTGCTAACTGGAACAAGAGTATGATGCCCCTATGAGTCTCCTTTAGAAGAGTTAATAGCACCTTGGTCCACCGCCGTCCGTGTAATGAGGCCCTAAGTCTCAGGAGGGGTGAGGGTGACTGAAAGACCTCAATGAGCACACAGAGCAAGGACATTTACAAATTACTCCCAGACAGGTGTATATCAAAAATATAAACACATTTATTACAAGGCCTTTGTAACTCAACACAAAGTAAAAGAATCACAGCAATCTTACTAAACCAAAACAACACAATCCATATAAAATATATACAAGACCATTGGGGTCTAAAGGGTTAAAGGCATGAAATTTATTCAGAACCTAGAGGGGTAGGAAAATAGGCAGTGCCGATAGTCTTTAGTCCACATCAACATCAAACACACACCTAAGTGGCAGTCCAAACCCTAAGAAGAGAGGAGCCTTTTGCTCAATTGTACATTTAGTGCAGGTGCACGCGGTTGTTCCAATGGGCAGAACGGGGTCTCTTCAGGGGTCTCTAGCAGCTCAGGAAGGTGGGTGTGGCGATGAAGAATAGATTCCCACTATTCAAGGAGGGCCTCCACTTGAAGGCAGAGGTGATTCCAAGGTTTGGGAATAGTTCGCTAGTTCGCACTAGCAGTGGAAAGGAGAGGGACACCCAGGGGCCAGTCGTGCATACTAATGGATGGAGGCGCTAGGGGCCACCAGTTAGGGTTTGGTTTATTCACCGACCCCAGGCGCACTCCGGACCAAACTTCACTAGTCGAGTCCACTTCGGATGCGGGTTCTACTGCGGCAATATGATAGCTCTGCGGCTTTCAGTTTCAAAGATACAGTGAGGATTCCCAAACGGGACAGTGAAAGGATTCCCAAATGGGATAGTGGCGATTTCTCTGCTCCTGATGGATGGATCAGGCCAGTTTCACTGCAGCAGGCTTCAGGGGCAAGAGGCTCACAAATGCAGTGCACCTGCAAAGAATCGTCGCCGCGGCGGGGCAACACTTGTAACTGCGTTTACTCCAGTCCTGGCGCACTTGTCTCACTTCAGACCTGAGAATGCCAAGTGTTCAGAATTTGGTGTGAGGGTGCCGGGGACAAAGAGCTAGCAGTATACCAAGTTTCGAGGGCTTCCTCGAAACGATTGCGGAGACAGAGCAAAGGTCCTGCATAAACTGGTCAGTGCACTGGTTGGCCCAGGGACACTTCTGAGAAGGCTTACTTGCAAGTTTTGTTGAAGGTGCCGAGAATAGTTGGTCCTGCTATTCTAATGGGATGAAGCATCTTCGCAGACCTTCTAGGATGACCAGATGCAGAGGGGTCCCACGGGATGACTGTGGGCTCAGGGTGCCAAACCTTCCAGCGGTTCACCAGCAGTTCACCAGCGGTTCCTCGACTCTGCTTCTTAGTTTCAGAATACTTGGATCCTATCCTTCGTTCAGTGAGAACTCCAGAGATCGACATGGTATGGGTGTTTTTGGCCTACTCTCATCCAAAGTTCCCTTCACACCAAAACGGAGAGGACCCAATGGGAGATCTGCTCACAAAAACACACTCCATAAGTGGACCAATCATGGACCACGGTGGTCCTAGGTATTGACAGCACTCCAGACTCTCTGGCACCCAGGATGTGTATTGGGGACAGACACCCCAGCCCACATCCTGGAGGCACACACACAAGGCATGCAGAAGCCTGCGAAAGCTTGGTGTTTTGCGGGAAACTGCGTAACCAAATAAGGATTGATCGACCTTCGGCTTGGTCCGCTCAACCTGGGGAAGGCAAAGGGGCAAGATGGCCAAAGTACAGGACAAATAACCTTGTGGCATGGCCATTTTGGGGCCAGGCCACCTATTCGTGCCAAACGCGGTTAATGCAGTTTAAATGGCCGGAAAGTGTTAAAATTACATAAAAAGATAAGCTGCCACCAGCCCTGTCCATGACACATCTGCACTCCAAAAAAGTCCTACGAGGATATCTAGGGTCTTTGTAATTGACTATGAGACCCAAGTGCACTGTACTGTAAGGTACATTGTGCACTTGTTACATGTTGCAGAAAAGTTGCAACATTGGAAAAGCACTAAGGGAAACAAAGTCTTCCAGTACTTACTGTCTTAAGGGCATGTCAGTTTCCCCATAAAAAGTGAGCGAAAGGCCAGAAGAGTGCAGCAGAAGGCTGTGCTCCCCTGGCAAAGTCAGACTAAGGTGTTTAAACAGCAGAAAAAAGTTTGGGGGTGTACAACTGGAGGGAAAATTACATATAAAATTAAATCTTTCTTAACACTCGCCCCTCCCAGACTAAGGACAGGGGCACTTAATCCACCCCTGGATGAGTCTCATGTTCAGGTTGGTTAAACATTCTGGACAACCCATCAGCATTGCTATGTTGGACACCTGGCCTATGCTCAATAGTGAAGTCAAAGCCTTGCAGACGTATGGACCACCTGAGCAACTTTGGATTCTCTCCCTTCATGTTCATTAGCCACTTTAAGGGCTTGTGGTCAGTTTGCACAGTGAAGTGGGTCACATAGAGGTAGGGCCTCAACTTCCTTAGGGCCCACAGAAAACAGAAACATTTGTTCTCCACTGTGGACCATCTGAACTCTCTGTCCTTAAGCTGGCGACTAATGAAGCAAATAGGGTGTTCCTTGCCCTTCTCATCTACTTGTGATAGTACAGCTCCTATCCCAGTGTCAGAGGCATGTTCAATAGTAATCAGGGGCCCTGAGAACAGGGGCCTGGCACAAGGAGTCTTTCAAGCCATTGAAGGACTTCTTAAACTCTTCAGACCAAGTTACCTACTTGGGTTTCTTTGAAGTGGTGAGATCAGTCAGAGGGGCAGCTATGGTGCCGTAGTCTGCCATGAAATATCTGTAGTACCCAGTGAGCCCTAAAAAGGCTCTCACTTGGGTCTGAGTAGTGGGGGTAGGCCAGTCTTGTACTGCTTGTACTTTACTGGGTAGAGGCTGTATCCTCCCTCCTTCTACTTCATGCCCAAGGAAGACCACTGATCCTTGTCCAGTCTGGCACTTACTGGCCTTTATGGTCAAGTGGGCCTTCTGATGAGCCTGTAAAACAATACTAAGGTGTTTCACATGGTATTCCCAGGTGGCACTGAAAACTGCTATATCATCCAGATATGCAAGACAGAATTCATCCAACCCATTCAACACATGATTCACAAGCCTCTGGAAAGTGGCAGGTGCATTCTCCAACCCTAAAGGCATTACCTGGAACTGGTAAAGACCCTCAGGTGTTGAGAAAGCTGTCTTCTCCTTGGCATGTTCTGCAAGAGCTATTTGCCAATAGCCTGCAGTGAGGTCAAATGTGCTGAGGTATTTGGAGGCACCCAAAGTATCCACCAGCTCATATGTCTTGGTGACCGCATTCAGAGACCTGTAATCCACACAGAACCCCAACTCAGAAGTACCTGCTTTTGGCACCAATACCACTTGACCTTACTTCATCTGACATCCTGTATCCCCTACGTTGGGTAGGTACACTGCCTCCTGTGTCAATGTCATGTTTGCACCAAGGTGTCAAAGCAGGGGACTGTGAGAACAAGGGGGAAAACTGCATAAGCAAACTTTTCACCTCTGCTTGCTGATCAGAAGTCAGGTGAGGGGCCACTTAGACACCCTCAATGGAGCTGTCTGAAGGACTGCCTTGGAACAGGTCAGGCAGAGGTTCTGACTCCTCTTCCTCAACCTCTGAAGCCAGTAGCAGTGCAGCGATTTCAACTCTTGGGATAAAAGCCTTCAGTGCATTAACATGGAACACTTTTGGAACCTGTCTAGCCCTTCCAAGGGCCACTAAATAGTTCACCTCACCCAGTGACTCCACCACTGTGTATGGGCCTGATCATTTGCCCTGCAAAGCTCTAGGCCTTATAGGATTCACGATCAGGACTTTCTGACCAGGTCTGAAAGTGATGAGGGAAGCTTTCTGGTCATACCAATGTTTCACCAGTGCTAGCCCTGCCTCCAGCTTCTCACTAGCCAGACCCATCAGGAGTACCATCCTTTTTCTGAGCACTAGCACATAGTCCGCTACGTTGGTAATAATAAGGGGACTGGGTATATCCCATCCCTCCTTGACTATGGCCAAGGGTCCCCTTACAGGGTGACCAAACAGAAGTTCAAAGGGGCTGAAGCCAACACCCTCTTGTGGTACCTCTCTGTAGGCAAACAGTAAGCATGGTAGCAGAAGATCCCATTTTCCTCTTTGGGGTTCTTCCAGAGCCCCAATCATGCTTTTCAAGGTTCTGTTAAACCTTTCAACAAGACCATTTGTTTGTGGGTGGTATGCAGATGAAAACTTATAGGCGACACCACATTCCTTCCACATGGCCTGCATATACTTTGACATAAAGTTGCTGCCCCTATCAGACACACCTTCTTTAGGGAAGCCAACCCTAGTAAATATGCCAAATATGTTTGGGGGTCAAAGGGACCAACTATGTCAATCCCTACCCTCTCAAATGGTATACCCACAACTGGGAGTGGTATCAATGGAGCTTGGAATGTTGAGCCACTCTTACCAGATATCTGGCAGGTGGCACCACTCCTGCAGTGACTTTCTACTTGCACCCTCATCTTGGGCCAGTAGAAGTGCATGGATAACCTTTACTTGGTTCTCTTGATCCCAAGGTGACCAGGAAGGGGCACTTCATGTGTCAGCTGCAGGAGGAAGGGTCTTCTAGCAAGGGGAACCACCAACCTCCTATGGTCTCCTTCTGTAAACTCTGTAGGCTCACTGTACAGGAGCCCACCTTCCCAATAAATCCTATATGTCCCAGGAGATTCACCCTCAAGCTGGGCACAGGCCTGTCCCCTTAGGCCTTCCAGAGATGGGCACTCACGTTGGCCTTTACTGAATTCTTCTCTGTCAGGACCAGCTTCTACTAACAAATCTTTCAGTTTAGGATGGTCATTTGGATCAAATACTTCAGGCAACACCTTTACCCCGTCAGGTTCTGGTGTTTGACCAACTACCTCCACCTCAGTGGTAGGTGAGTTAGGAGGAATGTTTTCTTTCCCTCTTTTGGTTTTTCTGACTCCTTTGGCCTTGGGTTTCCCCTTTGGCTTGGGCACTGCAGTGGTCTTGGCCAGTGCTGCCCTTGTTTGAGACCTTGTGCATGGTCTTTCAGCTGTATCTCCCACAAGCCCTAAAGCTCTGAGATAATTTCCCAGAAAGACTTTCCTGGGACACTCCTCTGTATGCCCACTGAAATCCTGACTGCTGTACCATTTATAGTAAGATTTACAGGTATTATTGGGAACATGAGAGGTGGGCCATCAGCCAACTTAGTGGGTAACAGAGGAACTCTGGCAACTTCCTCTGGGTCTATCGAGGTAGAATCCACTACAGTTCAACTACTCCCACTATCCCTAAGAGCTGGAGTATCTACTCCATTGATCAACACACTGGGCCACATTACGAGGTAGGAGGTAGCCATTGTGCTATTAGCACCATGGCTACCCCCTTACCGCATTCCGGGTCCGGGTTATCGAAATAGGGATTTACCGGGTCATTCCAACCTTGGAGGACCCGGTAAGTCCCCATTCCAAGAACCATTCCCCATTCCCATTCGAGACCCCATAGGGCTCAATGGGAATGGGGATGGAGCTAATAACGGGCAAGCTAATAGCCGGCACGTTATTAGTTCCCTGGTCTCTTAGCGGGTGGGTGAAGCGATGAAGAATAGATTCCCACTATTCGAGGAGGGCCTCCACTTGAAGGCAGATGTGATTCCAAGGTTCGGGAATAGTTCGCTAGTTTGCATTAGCAGTGGAAAGGAGAGGGACCCTCAGGGGCCACTCGTGCGTAATAATTGATGCAGGTGCTAGGGGCCACCCGTTAGGGTTAGGTTTACTCACGGACCCAGGCGCACTCCAGACCAAACTGCGCCAGTCGAGTCCACTTCGGTTGCGGGTTCTACTGCGGGTCCTACTGCAGCAATATGACAGCTCTGCGGCTTTCAGTTCCAAAGATACAGTGAGGATTCCCAAATGGAACAGTGGTGATTTCTCTGTTCCTGATGGATGGATCAGGCCAGTTTCACTGCAGCAGGCTTCAGGGGCAAGAGGGTCACAATTGCAGCACACCTGCAAAGATCGTCGCCGTGGCTGGGCAACACGGTAACCCCATTTAATCCGGTCCTGGCGCACTCGTCTCACTTCAGACCTGGGAATGCCAAGTGTTCGAAATTCGGTGAGAGGGTGCCGGGGACAAAGAGCTAGCAGTATACCAAGTTTCGAGGGCCTCCTCGAAACGACAGCGGAGACAGAGCAAAGGTCCTGTGTAAGCTGGTCAGACCACTGGTTGCCCAGGGACACTTCCGAGAAGGCTTACTTGCAGGTTTTGTTGAAGGTGCTGAGAATAGTTGGTCCCACTATTCTAATGGGTCGAAGCGTCTTCGCAACCTTCTAGGATAACCAGATGCAGAGGGGTCCCTCAGGCAACAGTGGGCTCAGGGTGCCAAACCTTCCAGCGGCTCACCAGCGGTTCCTCGACTCAGCTTCTTAGTTTCAAGATACTTGGATCCTATCCTTCGTTCAGTGAGAACTCCAGAGATCGACATGGTATGGGTGTTTTTGGCCTCCTCTCATCCAAAGTTCCCTTTGCGCCAAAACAGAGAGGACCCAATGGGGGATCTGCTCCCAAACACACACTCATACGTGGACCAATCACGGACCACGGTGGTCCCAGGCATTCACAGCACTCCAGGCACCCAGGATGTGTATTGGGGACAGACACCCCAGCCCACATCCTGGAGGCACACACATAGGCATGCAGAAGCCCGCGAAAGCTTGGCGTTTCGTGGGAAACTGCATGACCAAATAAGGACTGACCCGGGTCGGCTAGACCTGGGGAAGGCAAACGGGAAATATGGCCAAAGGACAGGACAAAGAACCTTGTGGCATGGCCATTTTGGGGACAGGCCACCTATTCCTGCCAAATGTGGTTAAAGCGGGTTAAATGGCAGGAAAGGGTTAAAATTACATGAAAAGATAAGCTGCCACCAGCCCTGTCCATGACACATCTGCACATCTCCAAAAAAGTCCTACGAGAGTATCTAGGGTCTTTGTAATTGACTATGAGACCCAAGTGCACTGTACTGTAAGGTACATTGTGCACTTGTTACATGTTGCAGAAAATTTGCAACATTGGAAAAGGACTAAAGGAAACAAAGTCTCCCTCTACTGACTCTCTTAAGGGCATGTCAGTTTCCCCATAAAAAGTGAGCGAAAGCCCAGAAGAGTGCAGCAGAAGGCTTTGCTCTCCTGGCAAAGTCAGACTAAGGTGTTTAAACAGCAGCAAAAAGTTTAGGTGTGTAAAACTGGAGGGAAAATTACATATAAAATGAAATCTTTCCTAACAACGACCATCAAAATAAAGATAACACAGCCGTAGTAGTGTCTTTTTCAAAATAAAAGGGTCTATACTAAAAATATGATTGCCAATCCCTACTTCTAAACAATAAACAGTGTGGGAAGTAATGAAGGTAATACAAAATGTATCATGAAACAATATATCAGGATGACTGGATAGTTGGTTCCCCTTCCCCATATTTTTACCACGGGACAAGGCAGTACACTTGGGCTTGGAACACACTTCAGGTTGACTAAACAGGAGTCGTCGAGTAGGAGCAGTCCTGCAGTCCACCCTGTGCTACTGGAGTAGTGTGTCTACAGTGTCTATTGCTTTCATTGTGGGCGGAGCAAATAGACAAACTCCATTCTGAAGCAGAGCGGAGCGGAGTAGGAGTCGAGTAGGAGCAGTCCTGCAGTCCATCCTGTGCTACTGGAGTAGTGTGTCTACAGTGTCTATTGCTTTCATTGTGGGCGGAGCAAATAGACAAAAACTCCATTCTGAAGCGGAGCGGAGCGGAGTAGGAGTCGAGTAGGAGCAGGCCTGCAGTCCCCCCTGTGCTACTGGAGTAGTGTGTCTACAGTGTCTATTGCTTTCATTGTGGGCGGAGCAAATAGGCAAAAACTCAATTCTGAAGCGGAGCGGAGTAGGAGTCGAGTAGGAGCAGTCCTGCAGTCCACCCTGTGCTACTGGAGTAGTCTGTCTACAGTGTCTATTACTTTCATTGTGGGCGGAGCAAATAGACAAAAACTCCATTCTGAAGCGGAGCGGAGCGGACTAGGAGTTGAGTAGGAGCAGTCCTGCAGTCATGCGTGTCAGGCATGAAGGAATGGGCTCCATAACCTCGGTGGAAGAAGAGGATGACACAAGGAAATTGCACAGCTTCCGCCCGCGCCTGGGTTCAGAGACTTTGACTGTCAAGCCAGTAACAGACACCGTTAAAAAAGGTGAGCGATCTCAACATTTGCATAAACCTGTCCACATGCAACCTAATGAGAATCAACATCAACTTACATCACTGCAGCCCCAAATTCCCTCAGAACTCTTACCTCTGCCGGTCCCCTGCGGCCCCGCTCCTCCCCTCCCAGGTTTGGCTGTTGTCCCCGGGCTGCCTGCCTTGAGACTGGCACGGGCGGGTGAGCGGGAGGGAGAGGGACTGAGCGGTGCTGGCCGGGACGTTGTTGAGAGGGAGGGGCGGGATGGCGTGGAGCGGCCCTCCTCGGTCCCGATCTGTATGGAGAGTGTGGCCCAGACGCCGTGCGGGGCACGGGGAAAGCAGGCATCTATTGCCACGGAGAGGGGGATGCCGCTGACCGAGGTGTCAAGCGGAGGGGGAGCAACGTTGGCGACGGACCAGGAAGTCGGAGGCTCGCCGGCTTCGGAGGCACCGCCCCCAGATATAAACCAGCAATTTGCTGGTCAAACAGTCTCGGTTCAAGCTACGGTCCACTTTCCATATGGTTCCTGCGAACCCACATCTCACCTGAGTGGTTTGCTAGATCAGGAGCCGGAGACAGGCTCCCGGGACGTTCAAAGCCCGGTAGTAAACAAAGGCTTAAAAAGAAAAAGAAACAACGCCAACACAGAAGCTATGGGGAAGGCGCGGAGAAAGCGAGACACCAGCAATACTCGGGCGAAATCTAAAACAACGCTGAAGCCCGATATAAAAAAAGCTTTGAAATTAGTGAAAATCAGAGGAGAGCGCCAAAGCGACAACTTACTTAAAGCCCAAAATGCAAGCTTGAAAGAAGGGAATCATTTTAAAAAGTATTTCCAAGAAAACCTCACAGACCGCAATTAGAGGAACTTTCGGATGCCGAAATTTTACAGGCAGTCAAGGACTTTTGGCCGCTAGCCAAACAGCGAAGACTGGCTGAGCCGGTCCATCAGTCTGACTGTCCTTTCCCGGAAGAGTACTTAGATCTAATAGAAGAAGGGGAAAATGAGGGCCTCATAGGATCAAAGGACATTAACTTGCCATTAAGAGATAACCAGAGCCCCACACCAAGTATTCTCCTATGCAAAACCATCGAAGATCAAACTTCTGCAAAAAAGGTTACCCCAAACCGAGACAGAGTCAGTGGTTTTGGGGAAAATATCTAACGAGCCTAAGGTATCTCAGGATAAACCCCCTCCAGTTGCCCTCACTAAGGATCGAACTGGCGAGGAAAATGGAACAAGTGGCCCACTTCCTTTACCTTTGTCAGAGCCAGTGTTTTCGGGGAAGGTATCTGATGAGCCTAGGGCTGCATCAGATAAACTCTCTTTAGTGGGCCACATTGAAGACCGACTTGGTGAGAAAAACAGATCCATTGGCCCAATTACTCCGCCTTTGACAAGGCCAGAATTAGATAAGGTGCTGCTAATTTTAGAGAGACAAAGTGGTCGTCTAACCACAGAAACTCCTTCAGCAGCACAGATGGAAACTTCGACCTATAAGGAAAACGGATCGATGGGAAGAACCACTTCCCCTTTGACAAGGCCTGAGTTTGATAAAGTACCTCCAACCCCAGGGAGACCAAGAGAGCCCTCACCTTTAGAAATTTTTCAACAAAAACTCCAAAAGTAAGGCACAGAGTCCATAAAACTACCATCTATTGGATTACCAAACATCAATGAAAATCCACGCTTGCAAGAATCCCGCAGACATTCGATGGGGTCTGTGGAGTGTATAATGAACAATCAACCTACGAGAAAGTCTAGGATTCAAGATTTACAAGATAAAGCAAGACCCATCAACTCATCAAACCTTCCACCCCCGGAAACACCAACGAAGAAAGGGGACATGTTCTCTACAATGTCGGCGATGATAATAGCTTTAAATCCATTTATGAAGCTATACGAAACAATAAGCGAAAACTTGAAAGATCATACAAATATTCAAGCAACAATGATCAATAAATTGACATACCTGGAAGCTCACATCATGGCCCGAGAGAAACTAGAGGCCGAATTGCTTTTTGGAAAGGTAATTATAAACTCCTCTCTGGTTTCTGCACCACCTACTTGATTGAACATGGAAATTAAAAAATCGACCAGTACGCAAACTGAACTAAGGATTGACCTGACAGAGGAAAACTACAACGTGGGGCCAAAAAGTCCTATTAATCATGGGCCGTGCATCAGCATTGCAATAGATCACATCACACCAGAGCCAGCAAACACTAAAACAGGAGACACCACATTGAAAAAAGGGGCTTCTGGAAAAGGTGATCAAAATACTACAGAAAAACAAACAATAGCAACAAAGAAAAACAACATAAGCGCTTCTCGATCGACAAACAAAGAAACTTTACTGGTTCCAGTGTTTAAAAAAGCCCTCACGCCGAAGGTCATCGTGCCCAGTTCCAACACAAAAGACCTCATACTGGTCCTGGCTGAGAATGAAGAGATTGGACCCCCTAGTGCAAGTTCTAGGGTCACTCACGGAGCATTGGGCTCCCCAAAGTCGATAGAAGACTTTATGGCTGATAAAGAAATGATGAATCTAAGTCAGCGCATGACAGATGAAAAAAGAGAAGAGAATTCTCCTTCATCCACTGGAAAACATTTACATCAGATAAAAGATCTAGCAAAAAAGGCAAAAGTTGGTAATTCCTTAACCTTGGAGGAGCGACGCAAGTTGACGCCCAAATCGATAGGATGGACTCATGAGCCCACAACAAATTCAATTTGTATTCAAGAAAAGAGTCAAAAAAATACACATTTTAGTGAAACTAAGAGGAAGTCCGGGGAGACTTACCACAAGGAACATATACCGAAAAGGCAAAAAATCAGCTCATCTAAAAATGACACATCATTGTACAAAACAATACCTGAAAATAAGAGCTAGAAGAAGAACTTGAGTGGCGCTTCTACATCAACAAAAAATGACTACCCTTACAATAAGGAGACGGACCCTGTAAAGAAGAGATGGGTGCTCAAATTAGAACAAATTCTAGGAAATGAAGACGACGTGACACTTAACCGAGGCTCTGTACTAAGACGTTTAGCCTTCATTCCAAAGCTAGGAGGTATCAAATCGGAGGAGCTGCTGATTGTCGATCCAAGTCAGATCCACTGAAAAGCCATTTCTCACCTATACCTATCCTCTAAAAGGGTACACGACCTTCTAATAGAAGAGACCAAATCCCTATTACGACTGGGCTACGATATCACTGAATCGTCAAGGTCGATAGCCTCGAGACCAAAGACCAGGTGTGACAAGGTATTTAAACCTGAAGAAAGGAAGTCCAACATAGGGCACCGTTCAAGCCGATCTGAAAGAAAGCCATCTCTAGAAGGAGATAAACAAGAAGAAGAGAAACAGTACGAAAAAGACATTAAAAAAGCCACATACCGGGGGAAGACCACGGATCATCACTTGGCACAATCTAAAGAAGGGAAAGGAAAAACTCTGACAACAAATAACCAACAGATTGATGATTACAAAAGTGCCAGAAGCATGAGCGATAAAAAAACGGCTATCACGATAACAAGAACCATAGAGAAATCAGCAGCAAAGGTAAACCACGGACCAGTTTCAGAGACGAAAACATCTCATAGCATATGGGCATGGCTACCAAAAGCCCTCCAGAGGGAGGCTAAGAGATAGCAATGCAATGCTAAAACCGAGGCGAGCGACAACTACAATGAAGAGGCGAAACATCGACCACTCTTTCGAATAGGCTCATGGAACACCAGCGGGCACTCCCACCTGACTGCACAGGGAGCCATACAACTGGCTGACTATGACATATTGTGTCTCCAAGAAACATGGCTCACACAAGTACCAACACTAGACGGCTATGCAATAGCTTTTTCTCTGGCTAAGAAAGGGCTGATGGGTTGACCATCCTCTGGTCTCTTAATAGCCTGCAGGCAGGGCTGCGGATGTGCCTTGGAAGAAATCCTTGTTTATAACACTTCCTTATTACTGGTTAAGGCTACATGGTCAGATGGCATCTCGAAAGAAAACAAGGGAAAGGCACCAGCCATTATTATAGCAAATACCTACTGGAATCCAGCATCATTGACTGACTTGGTCTATCTGGAAATGGTGGAAAGTGCAATTGATGAACCTATAGGAGACCATCTGGCACCCTACTTTTTGATCTGTGGGGATCTAAATGCCACCTATGCCACCTGTACACAGGCCTCTAATCCATCAATTTCCCATGAGTCGGAAAGGTCTAGATGAAGATTGGCTTGGCTCAAACTAATGAAGTCAAGAGAGATGTACAATTTAGACAGCGTGTTTCCTGACCCTCTTCGGCCTCCGACCTGGAATCGAGATGCTTCGATGGCCACCATAGATCACATATTTGCATCGGCTTCTTTATTATCGGTCTTGACGGCATTTGAAGTGATTGAAACACCAGCTAGTGATCACAACCTTCTTTGTGCCACTTGGCCCAGGAAAAGGGCTGAAGCAAAAATGGAACAGCTTTCACTAGGAGTTAACATGCAGCGTACAAGACTGAAATTATCGGCATCAGCGATCTGTGACCTTAAGTCAAAATACCATCTGCAGTCATATGGGACATCTGAAAAACAGATTGACTACCTCCCTTTGTTAATTACTTACAGCCACCAAACGGGAAAAGGAGCCCCTAAAAAAGTGCATATCCACAGATACAATCCAAAACTGGTGGAAAAAAAAGGAAATGCAAAGATTGAAGCGGCATGCAATCAAAATAGAAACCCCAGTGGCACTAAAAGTAGCGAAAGAGAGTCAACGCCAATATAAAACTTGGGTCCACCATCACAGAGCAAATCTGTATCAACAAGACGCTGAAAACATCATAAAAGCAATAACATCTAACAACAGCCGAGAGTTTGGTCTCTCCTAAACTCGGCCTCTTCTCAACTTGAACCAGCATTTATCTCTAACATCGGAGAGAGTACTTGGGTGAATTTTTTCCTGAGTTTATTTGAGAAGACACAAACTATGTTAAGGCCATCGAATGAAGTTGATACAACAGATTGGATTTGCTTAGATGATGAAAAAGAAATAACAAGAATGATAACGAAATTGAAAAACTCGAGAGCTCCTGGCCCAGACGGCATAACAAATATAGATCTTAAGGCTTTTCCATCAGAATGGGCCAGACTCTTGAGTGAAATTTTCAGAAGATAATTAAAATCAATTCCGCCATCCTGGAAATCTTCTAATGTAGTACCAGTCTATAAGAAGGGGGATAAAGCAGACCCGGGAAACTACAGGCCAATAGCCTTACTGGATTGCATAGGGAAGGTCTTCGGCTCGTTGCAACTTGAGGAATTTAACTTATGGGCAAAAACGGCGCCATGCAGAGACCACCTCCAAACAGGATTAAAAAAAAATCTGGGCACCACGGCCAACATTCTGCTATTAAGTGCTTTAAAGAGCAGAGTACTTGATGGAGGCCCACGCATTTTTGTAATCTTCATTGATCTTACTCAGGCCTTCGACCGCGTAGATCGAGCCCTTTTGTGGGCTAAGCTTGAAGAGAGGGCCTGTCCTCAAGCGATTTTGGATCCAATAAAGGCCCTGTACACTGATACCAGCATGAAAGTGAAGTTAGACCAGCAAGGGCTATTCTCCAAATCCATTCCAACAGCCAGAGGAGTTAAACAGGGGTGCCCTCTGGCCCCTGCGCTGTTTTTGGCTTTTTTGGGCGACTTACAGGCCGTAAACTCAACAGTCTGATATTTTCCCCCCAAATTGGGGAGTGACCACATACATAGATTGTTATACGCTGACGATCTAATATTGATGGATCATACACCTATTGGGCTGCAACGCCAGCTGAGCGACCTTGAGGAGTACATGAGGATAAACAATCTGGACATAAACGAAAAAAATACCAAATTTATGATTTTTTCGGCCAACACCAGAAGATCTGAAAAGGTTACACTTCACCTAGCAAAAGAACCAATTGAAAAGGTGACTGAATTCAGATACCTAGGTGTAATCCTGGACAGTTCGAGTTCTGAAAAAGCGATTCAGACTCATTTACAATTGAAAACAAAAAAACTGATTGGTCAAGGGAAGGCCATCAATAGGAAATGGCAAATTTTCGTTGTTACCAGTCCTTGAGTTTTACAAGAAAAAGGTTGTCCCATCGTTAACATATGGTGCTGATGCAATGCCAACTCTACCAGCCGCCCTGTGGCCAAAAATAGAAGCTTTATTCTTGAGATCAATATTAGGACTTCCAAATTCTACATCGGTGGCAGTGATAAGACAAGAACTAAGCTTGCTGTCCTTGGGAGGCATAGTAAAAATCAACTCTTTGATGCTATTTAGGAAATGTAAAATGTCAGAAGACCACTCAATATACAACCTGATACTGAAAGAATCAGAGAAAGGTACCAACAAAACATTAACTGCCTGGTTCTCTTCTAATCAAGATACTTTAGCATCAGTTGAAAGTGATGAGGAAACCTTGTTCACAAATCCAACTAAAATCCAGAAAAAATTGAAAGAACTAGACTGGATAAGAACAAGAGAAATAGCATCAAACAACAAATTGACTCAACACTTGCCTCCCAACACAAGGAGATTCAATGAAGTACAACCTTATATTAAAAAGTTTCCGTCAAGACGGGCTCGTGATCTGCTCATGAGAGCAAGACTGAACCTCTTATTAACAAACAAAATCCTGGCTATTAGAGGTAATTAACCAACAAAAGAATGCTGCTTCTGCACTGATCAAGTTGTAACAGAGACAATTCGGCATTTGATCCTGGAATGCTCGGGCACTCAAGGCCTAAGAGCGCAGTATTTACCAGATACTATGAGTGATTTTGTATTAAGATACCAAGACAACTGTTGGGCTAAACTAATAGGCGGGGACAGAACAAGCTGGCAATTGGCAACTTCTAACATCTTGAATTACATAAACACGGCTTTACTTTCACAGGACCCGCCTAGTTAGTTAGCATGCTAGCAAAACTGTCCACAGACTTTGAACTTTGCTCCGTTTCTTGACATGATAAGCATTTTTCGTTGAGAATTTGTTTTCATGTGATTCTTTTTTTTCAAAATCTTTTTGATTAAACACAAATAAAAATAAAAAATAAAAAAATAAATACAAAGGCACGGTTGCAGTTCATATATCAGCTCTCTGCAACCAAAATTCTCTTGCTCAAGTAAGGAAGGCTTCTGCCTTGCAAGGCGAAAGTTCAACCAAGATTGTTCACAGTTCCTTTCCTCAGGAGTTTACGTTTTAAACAACACAAGTCTTTTACTTCCACTTTGTGTCCCCCTCGACCAGGCTCAGACTCCCTTTTCACTTTACAATTTACCAAAGTAATTTTTCCATCTGATTCAGGCCTCTGTATGGCACACCACTGTCAGCTTTCACTTTGAGTCCCCCTCCGTTGGGCTCAGACTCCTATTTCACTTTCACAGTTCACTGTAAACCGACGACTTTTCGATTGTGCAAAGGATTTGAATAAAACCCTTGCAGGACCACTTCAATTTTCTTCCTCATAAATCATATTGACATTTCATAAGTTCCGTTAGCGGGATACATTCAGGCAGAGACCTCTCGATTGGGAACACACGCAGTGCCGGGCCACTATACTACTAAGTATCATGCGTTCACTTCTCAAAGTTCAGAAAACAATTATCGGCTTTCCTTTTCATTCGCGTCTTTCATCAAACGCCTTTTCCATTCGACTTCACAGGACACTTTGTTGCCGCCCATAACCTTCATTCATACGCAGCCTAGTTTCACACAGTTGCCTTCAACTCACCGGCTGTATGCAAGGTTTGGCTTGCAGCTTTTGATCATCGAGTCAAGGGTGATACCACAACGGCTGCACTTCTCCCCTGACTCGACTAGTTGCGCAGGAGGGCCCCTGGTATCTCGGACACACATTACAGGATTCTCTGGCCTCACGTCTCTGCTTTATACATGCTGCTTCTGAGCTTTCAAAAGGCCAGCGATTTCTTGTCAAATGGCCCAAGAGCATCACCCTCCTTGGTTTCGTTTTGTGAGTTTCCGTCTGGCTTCCTCGATTCATCTGCATTCTGGAATAGGCTGCTCCTTCAACACGCAACCTTGCTTGACCCCCATGTTGACTCCTGTTCCTCTGGAAAGTGAGTCCATCCCGTCCATCCACACTTGAATACTCGTGTCAGTGTGCTGCAATTTTATGATTGTTAGTAGCCATGATGGACATCCCAGGTTTCTCAGGTTCTGCCAGAGGGTTGTGCGATTTACTGAATCAAACGCTGCAGACAAATCTACAAATATCAGGTATAGCCCTGGGTTTCCCCCTTGTCACTGATTCTTGAATCATCTTATCAAGCAGCCTAATGTTGTGGGTTGTGGCCGACCCATACCTAAAGCCTGTCTGCATTGGGTGCAATACATTTGCAGTAGTCACCCATTCCTCCAGCGCCTTTTACAGGGTGGGGTTGTAGTTAGTACATTGCATTTTTATTGTTTAATATAAAGTCTATATTGTGTTAGAATCTTGATTGGTAATTCTTTTATTTTGGACCATTGAACTATTGCTGTTTGGGTTGCTTCATTTATTAGCTCACACCCCTCCAGAACATATAGCTTGCCTGGTTGTTTGTAGATACCCTGCTGCCAAATTTCCCGTCCTCCTCCTCCTCCTCTGTTGTTTCTTGCATTCCCTCACTGAGTTCTTCTACCTATGATTGTAAAGAGCTCCACTGCTTACAGAAGCTAGGTTGTGCTCTTTGAAAACCCCAATAATAATAATAATAATATCCTGCCCTCGGCGTGTGCTATCAAAAGAGGCAAAGGAAGTATACTTTTCGTGCTGTGCCTTTCACCTTCATGATTGGGATCACTGCTGGTTTAGAAGTAGTGTGGGGCTGACTAGCTGGAAGATGCTATGGTGACCGCAGCCAGGTTTAGGGGGGTGGCGTGTTAAGGGGTCTGATTGTTTGGCCTTATATCCATAAGGGCATGCACACATGATGTTAGCCTCTGTTTTTAGCACAGGTACCTCCATTTTCACACTCTATGTATACCAATGAAGGTACGTCAAGCCACCTGAAAACTGGAACACAAGCCCATGGGCATGATCAGGTCTTATTATGTATAAGGGAAATATTAGATTGTGGGGTTTAAACTCATCCCCATGACTCAAAAGCAGCATACATTAAGAAGACTGGGGGCTACAACAAAACTGTGTTTAAATATACTACAAGAACAAAGATGGAAAAAAAGCACATTGTATGATGCAAGACTTTAAAACAGAATGCACATGAAAAGAAAATGTAACCGATTTTCAAACAATTATTTCTGCTCAGCCATGAGAACTTGTGCTTACCCCAAAATACTTTTCACCTGAAATGCAAAGACTGTTCACATCACCCCTACCCTTATCTGAATATCTGCCAATGTCTTTGAAGATGCAGCAGAACCTGTGAAGAGGGTGATTGGGGAGAAGTAGTGACAACGCTGAAAGAGGCAGCCTTTCATGTGTTGTACTCAGGAAACTAGTTAGAATTAAAAATACAATTTGTGGTCTTCCTGAGCACAAAGACAAGTGACAAGTCACAGTAGACTGCCACATGATGCCAATGGGTACAGTTATAGCCCCTGTTCAGGAAGATAAGAACATATCTTCAGGCCTTTTTTTTTAAGAATGTTAATAAATTCATAACAGCCTGGGTCAACAAAGGAACGGATGGCCAAGGCTACATGTAAAGTTTTAAAAAAAAAAGAAATGTGATGGTAGTAGAAGTTAAAATCATGCATGTCACTAGGGATTATGATACGTTTTTATGGAGGATCATATAGTATTGATTATCTTCGGAACCATACTTTGCACAAAAATGACCAAGTATCCCCAAAAAGGTAATGAAAAGAGCTATCTAATGATACAAATCTCATTAAAAATCGACCTTGGGACCCAGAGGTAGAAGCTAAAATACCATTCTAGCGTTTCAGGAAAAGTCACAGAGCCGAGTGCTGAGAAGATGGAAGCTTATTAAATTAGATACCTGTATATAAAATGTGATGATAATCGTTATCCTTTTTTGCAAAAATGCTAAAATCTGCCATTTGCAATTTGATCCTTGTGCCCAAATGAGACACATTGCATTATATCCGGCATGATTTGACCAATTTGAAAATAATAGTGTGTGACTCTTATTGGTAAATTGTCAAAAGTTGTCATGTTGTAGAATTTTAAGTCATAACTGAAGTGGACATAATTGCAACTTCAAATGAGTGAAGTTATACCTCCCAAAAATAAAGTTAATTAACTACACGAACCAATCCAAAGAGAAGAGGCTAGGCCTTGTTGAAAGGGAGGACAGTAGATGTATAATTCAAATCACTAATGAATGAGCTGGGCACTCACATTGTAAACATTTTTGTGGGTGCGGTTCAGATTTTAAAAGGGGACGCACAATGGGAAAAAGGGAGAGCTGTGTGAAATTATCTGAGTGGGAACTGCTGCAAGAATTGCTGGAGAACCAACATTGCCTGGGAGGTGGAGGAGACAACGGATAGGATTCATACAAGGAGAGGCAAATAGAGGGATGGATGCTGGAGGGTATCCATGACTGATGTTGGAGTCTAACTAGGTCCCTGTCCTTGACTGTGAGAAGGTCCACCATTTTTGGACGGGGATACTCTGCTAGTTTCTTTGTCCATTCATGCACAGCGGTATGGAAATAAATCCTGTCTCTTCCTTTGCTGCCTGAGGTTGCTCATTTGATCACTTGGTGATGGAGTTGCGTTTCTACGATGCCAGGCACGTTCGTTCCGCTCTTTGAAGTGTACATTAGTACAATGTAATATAAAACCTTCGGTCTCTGTGGATTCAAAGAAGGTGAAAGAAGGTCACTTCAGGAGATGTGGGCATGGCTATTCTGCTTGATCTCCAAAAGGCTTTTGGGACCGCCTGATGACTAGGGAACAGTTTCCTTAGTCCTGGCGATTATAAGGCTCATTCATTGTTTTTTCACTACCGAATTGCATTTTTATTGAATGCATACGATTTTAACGTCACTTATTTAATATAAATGATTGATTATATCTGCTGTGAATTGGTGTGGTTTTAAAGTGATTTGTTATGTTTGAATAAAATATACTACAAAAAAACAAAAACAATGTATTTACTTTTATACTCTCTTCGGTGTCCAATTATTTTTTAAGTGTCTGTTTTCCAAAAAGCCTCGGTAATCACTTTCGGGGTGAACTCTACAGCTAAACATTTGCACATTCAGTACAATTCCACTCTGCACACCCCATGATGCATAGTATCAGTGTCTGACAGTATCAGACAGTATCAAGCACTATACAAAATCCACCTATTCTTGACTTGCTTGACATATGCTGCTAACTTGCTCACAGCCTGCGATTAAACGTTTATGTGTATTCTATTCCCAGTAAATAGATACACAGGGCCCAATTCATGGAGTATTTGCCTGGTTGAAAGTGAATAGCACTGCTGAAAAGTGACTTTGTACTGCTGACACAAACCCTGATTCATGGAACTGTGCAAAGTGTATTTTTGCAGTGCAAAGCAGTGGTTGAAGTGTACGAAAAGAAGTGGTGGAACTATGTTCCCTGCTGGCCTGGTCCCCGCTGCCCACAAACCCCATTGCCACCACCTCCCCCCCACCACGCACAATCCAAACCCCAAACACATGTGCCTGCTGTTTAAGGGATTTTTCAGTGCAGTGCACAGAAAGTGCTAGTTTCAACTTCTTCCTACACTTTCATTTTAAAACAAAATCATTCGGAATGTTTTTTTTTAAAAATAAAAGTATAGGAACAGTGCAACTTGATTTAAAAAAGTAGAGGAGCACTGCTCCCAACCGCTCCCGCCCCATTCGACCACTGGTGCAAAGTCAGTGCAAAGTCATTTTTGCAGTACAAAATGAACCCTGCGCTGACTTTGCACGGCAAAAATACACTTTGCACAGTTTCATGAATCGGGGTTTGTGTCGGCAGTGCAAAGTCACTTTTCAGCAGTGCAATTCCCTTTGAACCGTGCAAATAATTCCATGAATCGGTTCCACAGTCTAAATTCACTTTGTAGAGCACAGCAAATATTTCATATACCGTGAAGCAGAACTATCACAAACAATGACTCCTGGCCATGCATTATTCCTAATTACTAATGGCGACATTTGATAACGAGATGCAAAGCGAAGAATCTGAAAGTACATGCTTCCTATGTGAGAAGACCTTTCTGATATTAATGGCAGTCACTCGCCCACTAGACTTGCTTCATCCTCTGCATTAAGGGTGATTATAGCGTTCCGCCAATCCCACAATTGGTTGCAATCAAACACCGGCTAGTTGAGAGGCGCGTCTTCAGGTTGCTGTCGACTATCAATCGCATCCACCTTGTTACCATAGCAACAGCGTACATGTATTGATAGGACACTCCTCTGGCGATGTTTGAGGAAATCAAGGCAATCACGCAGGCGATCTATATCACAACCTGTCCTCACTCGTCCCTGCCACACAATGGCACCGGCCGCACAGCCAGGATCAGCGAGTCCTGTCCTTTACGCACAGCCACACAGTTCAGAGATTGGCTTGGGGTCTGGGGTGTTAGCTGGATGTAAGTTGGTTTGCACAGTTTAGTGGCTGCCTATTGGCTACTGATAGCAAACGCAAATTAAAGTACTTGGCATATTTAGGGCCCGATTCATGTAATTATTTGCACTGTGCAAAGTGACTTTGCACTGCCAATACAACCCCTGATTCATGGAGCTGTACAAAGGGTATTTTTGACGTGCACAGTCTGTGCAAAGCCATTTTGTACTGCACAAATGACTATGCACTGACTTTGCACGGACATTGCACCGCAAAAATACACTTTGCACAGTTCCATGAATCAGGTTTTGTGTCGGCAGTGCAAAGTCACTTTGCACCGTGTAAAGCATTCCATGAATCGGGCCCATAATTACAAAATGCGGCCGTCAGGGCGGGCAGCATCTGAATTCCTTATGTTGCAGGGAGTGTCTGAAACGGTCTATGCTTTGTGAACTAACAGACACTCACCACTCTTGGGAGTTTGAGTGAAGGTGGAAGTGAATAAAGTAAGCGAAGTCATAGCTACAGGAACAGCCATCACGTTTTGGTCTAAGCAGCTAGTGCAAACAAAGGGACTGATTCATCGATAAATGCATGAGGTAAGTGGGACCTTCATAAGAGGGTCCGGAAGTGAGGAAAATAGGGCCCTGCTCTTGCTACACTCATTTTTAGAGATAAGAAAACAGTTCCACTTGAGCGCAAACAGATAGCAAGAGAGGCCAGTCCGACGGGTGATTTCTGACCCCTGCCTGCTGCTCCACAGTGGACGAACGCCAGCACCAATGCGTTCAGGATGCGTAAAGGTCTCAGCAACAGTCACCCAGCCTGTTGAGCTAGCTTTCCGGATCTACGCCTCATATTTCAACATTCAGCTTTTGCAGAATTCAAGATTGGAGGTGGAACCCATGATTCTGGACGGTATCGCGGCATGCCGACAGTGCACGCATTACCTATACATGGTTTAAAAGCAACACGGGCTTTCATCTCCAGCAACCTTAAACGAGACTACACACAGCTCGCCTGGCATGACGAGTGAGCACGGGGCGTGGGGTCTGTGTGTGTGGTGGCGAAGGGGGCGATCATTATTACAGAGGGGGTCAGAAGGTATTCCTCTTGGGGGTCCAGAAGGGAGGGGGGGGTGGTTCATTCTGAAATGAAATCTCAGGAAGTGTTCCTGTGGGCCCCTGCCTTGGTCATCTCAATCACGGCTGTCTGCCACGTGCTGTGCAGGGGCTGCGTGTGTGGAACGGACACTGGATGTACCTATTTCAGTGCTTAAAATGGTGCCTCAGCATCTGCACGAATCATTTTTACAACATTGCGTACCTGCACTTCTCCAAACTGAAGGAGAGTACCGGTACTAAAGGAAAGAATGCCTTTTCACTGTACCTCGATTAAGCTCCCACAGCCTTTACTCTAAACAACTGCTCCCTGCAGCGTCCACTGTGTCTCCTTCAGGGTCCACCTGCATAGACAAGGGCAGCCAAGCATACAGCTCCAGAGCCGCCAGTGCGGCCATCAAGGCACACGGTTTACTTCATTGGGCTTTAGTTCGCCCCTCACTTTACCACTCTCCTTCAAGAGCTTTCACGTTGATGACATATTGGCGGAGTGTTTGGGAGTGTTCTATGTGGCTGACCCTCTGCAGGACTGTGGTGCAGTAACTCTACTACCTCTACTTGTGAAAGGAGGAGCACTGCGATAAAAACCTCATTTCCACGCGGAGCGTCGCGGAGTGTTTGGGAGTGTTCTATGTGGCTGACCCTCTGCAGGACTGTGGTGCAGTAACTCTACTACCTCTACTTGTGAAAGGAGGAGCACTGCGATAAAAACCTCACTTCCACGCGGAGCGTCGCGGAGTGTTTGGGAGTGTTCTATGTGGCTGACCCTCTGCAGGACTGTGGTGCAGTAACTCTACTACCTCTACTTGTGAAAGGAGGAGCACTGCGATAAAAACCTCACTTCCACGCGGAGCGTCGCGGAGTGTTTAGGAGTGTTCTATGTGGCTGACCCTCTGCAGGACTGTGGTGCAGTAACTCTACTACCTCTACTTGTGAAAGGAGGAGCACTGCGATAAAAACCTCACTTCCACGCGGAGCGTCGCGGAGTGTTTGGGAGTGTTCTATGTGGCTGACCCTCTGCAGGACTGTGGTGCAGTAACTCTACTACCTCTACTTGTGAAAGGAGGAGCACTGCGATAAAAACCTCACTTCCACGCGGAGCGTCGCGGAGTGTTTGGGAGTGTTCTATGTGGCTGACCCTCTGCAGGACTGTGGTGCAGTAACTCTACTACCTCTACTTGTGAAAGGAGGAGCACTGCGATAAAAACCTCACTTCCACGCGGAGCGTCGCAGAGTGTTTGGGAGTGTTCGGGAGTGTCCGGTGAGAGTCCGGTGCACTTTTCGCACTCTCAAAATTTTTCAGCAATGGACCTGGCAAAGCATTACACACCCAGCACTAGCCTGCGGTCCCCCGTTTCCAGAGCAAGGTTACGGAGGTTTCTCTCTGCCCCCGAACATTCAGACTGCCACATATCCAGTCATATGACTTTATCAGCAGCAGCGGATCAGCGTGCCGATGCAATGGATTCCAGAGACTCCAGTGACTCCATTGATCAAACGGTACGTGAATATGCTGAAGGAGGGGACGGGGGAGCTTCCATTTCTCAAGCTGAAATCTTGTTTAACACTCAAAATGGGTGTGACTGTTTTAGTGAGCCGGTACTCCAACGGCAAGTTGACCCCTCCAAGAGTTATGCTAACTCTAAGCCTGAGTCAGGTAGAGGACGTCAGTTGTCAGTTCCGGAATCTCCAACCGCGGACACTAATGCACTCGTAACCACCCCCCCTGTCCTACTGTACCTTTGTCCGTGCCCCCTCTGGGAGACGCCGTTCGTTGGCCGGCTGGTCCCCCGCTTGCTCTGCCCGCCGGCATGGCCTCGACGCTGTCGGCGAGTTGTCGTGGGCGGGCCCGGGGGGGCTCGGGAGAGCCCGGTGGGTGCCGGCGCGCGTGAGCGTCTGCGACGCTCCGAGACAGCTCGGCGCTGTTGTGTGTCAGGGGGGAGGAGGTTGTGGAGAGACAAATGACACACCCTGGTGAGGTCCTTAACCTCCTGACTGAAAATTATGATGATATCCATAGTGAGCACATATGGAACGCAAACACCTTAACTACTCTGCAAACGACACATCTCGCTCCATCTGTCAAACTCGACCGGGCGATTGCCAGTAACGACATTAATGATTTATACAAAATGCTGTCTAAGCCAATCACCGCTCCCCCTCCTTCACTTAGAGTGTTAGCCTGGAGAGTCATCCAGAAAGGCAATAAAGACAAGAACACAACTAATCCAGTAAAAAATAAAAAGGTTAATACATATCTGCGAGAAAATCGTCTAAGTTTAGTGAACCTGAATCAAGTTACCGGAGTCACGGATTCTTGGCCTAAAAATGAGGACCTAATTGGCTCATCGAGGATTTCTCAAACTGAAAACCCTACATACGATAATTGGAATCCTGAGCCCGACATTTTTATTGTGGAACCGGATCATCCGTCTCAACCGTCTCAGGAGGCCGCGCTCCCAGATCACAACCCTCAAAGTGAAATACGGCAAGAAAGACGAAATTCACTATTCCTGGCAGATAAGCTACTCAAAGACCTCAAAACCCTAAATGCAAAGATGACTCCTTCACCATCTACGAAGATCGAAAAACAAATAAATGGTCACGTTGTAAACACAAAAGACCCCGTATGCCATAAAGAAAGCGACAGTGTAAGTTGCGACAACTCAGAGGACACAAAAGCAGTGCCTCGAAGCTTGCAACAAAATATTTATCGCCCCAATAAAAGGCGAAGAGTAACGTCAAGCGCAGCCCCTATTCCCTGCTCACAGAAACGTTTAAAAGTAGGTGATAGTACTCAAAGAAAACAATGCTCAACACAAAGTAAAGCCATTGAGCAGAATGTACAAGGAAATTTGAAATCGATTTCTACACCATATGACTCAACAGATTCTAGTGATGATTCCTCCTCCGACTCAGAGTATAAAAGCTTGACAAAAGGCCCTTATAAACGGAGACTTCCAACCCATAGCAAAAATAGACTAAACAGCCCAAAGGATAGAAGCGGCCTACAAACTGAATGCTTTGATTTGGTCGAACAAGTGATAAATCAGTTGAGACCTAATATCATCTCTGCGCTAACAATTACAGTCGCTCCACTGATAAAACTATATGAGCATCTGAACGAAAGTCTGAGAGATCAAATCTCGCTCCTGGGATCTGTAAACGCAAATGTAATAAACATGGATACGGAGCAGAAATTAATGAAAAACCAAATAGTAAACAACACCTGTAACAACGATGCCTTTGTTGAGCAAATTAAAGAGCAATTAAAAAACAGTGCTGATGATAAACGCCTCCTAGCTGAATTAGCAAGGGAGGCAATATTGATTTTAAAAAATCAGCAAACGACAAATGGAGAAAATTGTGTGCTAAGAGTCGTGGATGGAGTCGCTTTGGGTAACGTGGAAAAAAGAAATACTATCCATCGACCACCAAATAAAAAAACACAAATGAGTTCAACAATGGAAACAGTCCATGAAATTGATTCAACTCTTCCAGCAACTATAAACACCGAGCTGTCAGGTGTCGAGGTGGTAAACAGCATGGAAAAAAATCTTGTAAACCCAATAGTGACGCTTTTAGATGCGAACGACATTGATCTTGAAGTGATCGAGGATCCGATTGACCCGATCGTGCCTGGTGCTGTCGTAAGTCTCGAGATCCAAATGGGAACGACAGCTCCTGATGATAACAGTAATCAGCGACAAATGCACGAACATGCCGAGAAAAACAAAACATTTGCCATTTTTGATAAAACAAGAAGAGAAAGCTCATTCAAAGAAGCTGCAATCAAAACAAATATCACAAAACAGATCAAGAAATCAAAGAACATGCAAAATAAAAGGAAAGCAAACAATAAAAACGTGAACAATTTTCTAAGAAATATCAAATCCTTGAATGTGACAATCCAAACGGGTTCAAATAAATCACCATCAATAGATAAGATCCCTGTGCAGAAAATTCAGTCAACCAAATTAAGAGGAGCGGAGATGATTGAAGAAACCCAAGCTCCGGTACATGAATGTGACGACGAGGATGACAAGCAAATGATAGAAGAACTTGCCAACTTATCAACTTACGAATCTACTGATGATGACTTAACACTTACTCAAGAATGCGCAAGTGAACAAAATTTGTCGACAGGGTCACCTACCAGTAACGAAGATCAAAGTAGTCCACCTGATAAAATAAAATCAACAAGAATATGTACAATCGAAGTGACACCTGAAAAAAGAAAAAAACGTACAATGCAGTCTCAGACTATGGATGATATAACACATACAATAAAAAGGCGTATGACCCTAGACGAAAGATGGGCACCAGGAAACCTACATTTCAATGAGAAATCTGACTGCGTCCAGATTAAACAACAAATTGTAAACACAATTACGCGAGAATTACATCCTGAAAAAGAAGTGAGTACGAAATCGATACTATCAACGAAGGAACGAGATCAAATACGTCATGATGAGTCACAAAACTCCTGGAGAAATGACAAAAGAGTATCGTTCGATAAACAAAATCCGTTGGCGAAAAAAAAACAGGATATAACATCTAATTTTTGCATTCTCCTGGAGAGAAAGTTCTCATTGAACGATGGCCTGATTCTAAACAGATATAACGTGCTCCAACTCCTGAATCATCTTCCTCGACTTCGTTCTGTAGCAACAAATGACATCAAAACGGTCGAATTCATTCACGAAGATACAACTGACCGTGTGCTATTGCACATTTATTCTCGTGCAATTAGAGACGTAATCGTTGAGCACTCATTGGACCTTGATGATCTAGGTTTTGCGATATCTGAGCCGTGGGGGGAGTATCCCCACTCTAAAGCTAAAATCATTAAACCCGAAACTTCTAAAAAACTTGCAGAACTTAAGGACCTAAGTTTTACTAAATCTCTTCAAACCCTGAAAAAAAACTTAAACACTAGTGAATTTGAAGACAAACCAGACGTGTCCCGAGAAGACGGAGACACTAGTCAATATAAAAAACAAATTAAAATCACATTTGATTGTACCGAGAACGAAAATTACTCACAAAGCTCGACTGTGAATAAGTCTGAGAGTAAAGTGGACGAAACCTGTTGGAATTGGGTAGCTAAGTCCTTAAATCCCAAAGCCTATCCATAATGCCAGCAAAAAATTACATCTTCGCCCTTACAGGTTGGTACATGGAACACAAGAGGTTTCGTGCACCTGTTTAACAACAGTTTGGGGGGCCTTGAATCTCTACATATTATCTGCCTGCAAGAAACATGGCTTCTGAATGAACCAGTTGTGGAAGGTTATGAAATCGCCTGGAATTCAGCGATTAGACAGCCAAAAGGAAGACCAATGGCAGGGCTTTTAACACTCGTAAAACAGAATCAAGGTCTTCGAATACTGAAGAACTCAAATGTGTCCCCATATATTCAATATGTGAACGTTGCCTTAAACTGGAACCTTGCGACCAAAGAATCATTCCATATAATAAACCTATACTGGCAACATGAAGCCACTAACGAATGGGAGTACCTAGATGCAATAGGAGACCTGCTTGATTCTATTCTGTCAAAGGAGGATAATGCTAGAATTATACTGTGCAGCGACCTCAATATGGAATTTCCTAAAATTCAGAAAGCGCTAAGATGAACAGCGATGCCATGGTTGAGGCCTCAACAAAAAAAAGTCATTCTAATTCAAGCATGGGAAGAGGAGATGGAAGTAAGACGCATGATAATGCTAAACGGCTGTACGAATGGTGACATACCTCCGAAGGCGACATGGAGAAATACCAATTCGGAATCAATCCTCGACTACTTTTATGTCTCAGAAAATTTAATCGCTGATACCGAATCACTGAAAGTAATTAATATGCAAAACAGCGATCACGACTTGGTAAGAATTACGCTCCGATGTATAAAAAAGCATTCTCAAAAAACATGGACTCAAGAAGCGACCAGTACTCCAGGCAGAAATTGGTTAAGAATAAAAGAACATCAGATTACCACAATGACAAAAGCACTAACAAGGGATCCAATAACAAACCTGGATCAAATTGAATATCCAACCTTACTACAGGCCTTTTCTGAAACTTCTGGTAACAACAGACTAAATACCTTTAAGAGGTTACATGTTTATGACCAAAAGGTAGTGGCAAAAAAACGTGAATTGAGGCAAAAAATTAGGAGGCTGCAAATACATTGTGATGCGAACTATCCCGACGATAAAAAAAAGCTGCAGAAATCATATAAAAACTGGTTACGAACACATAAGAACATGATGCTACAGAACGATGCTGAAAAAATGCTCCTAATTCTTAGTAGCAATAATGGACGGATGTTCTGGGATGCGATAAACAACTTGGCTACACCCCTACACGCTATTCAGATTAACATGGTGAATGAAGAGACATGGTTTGAACACTTTACAAACCTATTCACCAAAAATATGGATTGCCACTATGCAGATCCAAAGCCATCTGAAGCATGGGAGTTCACTATCGAAAAGGAGGACATTCTTGATAATATTAAACGGCTGAGTTCATCCAGAGCCCCCGGCCCTGATGGCCTCACAAATTACTCTTTGAAATTACATCCTGGTGCATGGGCTGAGTTTTGTTTTACATTATTCACAAACATCATTGAAGAAAAAAGAGTCCCTACTTCATGGAAAAGAGCCATTATTATTCCCATTTTCATGAAAGGACTGCGAACAGATCCTAAAAACTATCGACCAATCGCCCTCATGGACGTTGTTGGAAAGATCTTTGCAACTCAATTATTAGTAAAATTGACACAGTGGATAAAGGCTGCAGGTCTAGCTGACCATCGCCAAACTGGCTTCTCAAAAGGAGTTGGTTGCGGGCTGAATATCATGATCATCAACCTAATGAAAATGGAGGCGATTCGATCAAAATCAAAAGTTTATATGGCCTTTGTGGACTTGGCGCATGCCTTTGACGGAATTGATCGAGAGTTATTATGGTCCAAACTTAGCAAATGGGGTTGTCCCTGGAGTTTGCTTGCTGCGATTAAACAACTATATACTGATACCACTACAGTTAGACTAGACGCACAAGGCTCGTTAACTGATCAAATTAAAACATCACGAGGAGTCAAGCAGGGCTGTCCCCTTGGTGCAACCTTGTTCAATGCCTTTATCTCAGATATTGGAAGAGCTTTCGAAACAGTCAGATCCTTCGCACCAAAACTGAATGGAACAAAAATTGATTACATTCTATATGCTGATGACATTGTGCTCATGGACCTCACTCCGATTGGGTTACAGAGGAAATTACTGGCTCTTAAAGAGTACACTGACGCAAATGGTCTCGAGATAAATCCAACTAAATCCGAGGTATTGATATTGCAAAATCTAGTTGGAGCAAATAACAAAGGAAAATTCAACTGGAAATTGGAGAACCAACCTATACTCCTTGTAAAGGAAATCCAATATCTCGGTGTAACTATAAATTCCAGTATACAGGATGCAAACATGATCAAGAAAATTCGGCGGAAATGTAACTCATTAACAGCACAAGGAGTCGTACTAAATAAAAAGTACGGGAAGTTCACCTTGAAACCGGTCATCGCATTCTACAACTTAAAGGTCATTCCGGCCTTGATTTTTGGTGTAGAAGCTATGTTTGGATGTCCAGCAGAGACTTGGTCTTGGTGTGAGAATTCCTTTTGGGGAAGGGTACTATCTCTGCCGAGGGGGACACCGACTGCTTGTATTCGTTACGAACTTGGTCTAACCTCAATCAACGCAAAGGTGATGTGGAACATGCTGTCAATCTACAGGAAGGTTTTGGGAGCAGATGACTTACCACAATATAGAATCCTACGAAGAGATGACGGATCATCTAAAGCATCTGTTCTGCAAATGTGGAAACAATCTTGCAGGAACATTCTTACCCAGCTACAAACTGATCAAGTTACACTTTTACAGAATCCGGATGCTGTTAAAAAAAAACTGTGGGAGCAAGATTGGTGTGAAAATCAAGACAAAAGAGCAACACACAGATGCATGAATGATAATGCAACGGAAGAAAGGGCTTATAACACCTTGCCAAAATACCTCCAATTATTCCCATGCTTCAAAAGAAGATCTTACTACCTTAAATTTAGGTTGAACCTGTACAAAACCAAAACAATCTTACAGATACAAAGTAAAGTCAAAGACGCCGCGGAGGATTGTAGATTCTGTAAAAAAAAAAAAAAAGAAACGCTGAAACATTTAGTCCTCTTCTGTGAAAACTTAAGAGCCCTAAGAACGGCTTTCCTTGGTCTTGAAATCCACAAGAGGCCGACCTTGGACGGTGAAGATTGGTGGAATGTGTTCTCTGTAGGCTCAGACCTTAAACTTGTTATCGCTTTAACATTTTTTTTAGAGAAATTGGAACTGCAAATGATACAGTCACCTGTCATGTAGCATATACAGATATCAGAACCACCTGAAGGAATACAGTCCACCTCTGTAGAGACTCTCGAATAATTGAGCTACTAATTTAATGTCAGTACGGGCTGTATAAGATATAATCTGATGTCAGTTGATTAATTCCACATGTGAGCTGTTTTTACAAATTGTTTTTGCTCAACTTGTGTTATGGTTTTTAATGTTGTTTTAATGTGTTCTGCTTCTCTCTCGTTCTGTTCTTTTTTTTCTCTCTTTTCTTTTCTTTTCCTTCTATTGTTAATTGAAGCTGAAGGTCTGAGTTTGAAATGTATGCCTAAATTCATTTATTTTTAAAAGTTCGTAATGAACTAAATAAAATAAAAAAAAAAAATAAAAAATATTGTTGGTGATAGCTTCCGGCACACCTAGTTCAGCAGCACTTTAAACAGAGCAAGGCGCTTGCTTTTTAAACCGTGTTTATTTTTTTTATTATTTTTTTTTAAAAAGGTATTGTGCATTTGGTTAATAACACAACCTTAACCACACATACAATCTTTCAAAACAGACATGCAAAATCTTAAAATACAATAACTGATCAGTGTGTCCTTAAAATCCCAAACAACCTGGAAAAACATTTAAACAATTGGGTAACAAATGTGTTAATACATTAATTATTTCCAAGCGATATGCTCATACAATGACAGTTCATCTCTAAAATAAACATTAAAATGCAATTAAATGCTTGGAGCTATTCTCTATCCTAATTGATGCCTTTTTCCACACACATAGTGCAGCATGAGGAATTACCAATGAGATAGCTCCCATGAGCGAGCTCCAAAATTGGTCACCTTGTATATTCTGTAAATTCTGTGCCAATACATTATAACCCTTATCATACTCCTCAGTAAGTATGGTACACTGTGTTAAGATATGTCTAGCAGATCCCATCTGTAACCCCCCACACAGCCCCCACAATCTCATACTTCCAGGTATTCCTCTCGTACTCCTCAGTAAGTATGGTACACTGTGTCTAGCAGATCCCGTCTGTAACCCCCCACACAGCCCACACAATCTCATACTTCCAGGAATCCTCGCATACTCCTCAGTAAGTATGGTACACTGTGTCTAGCAGATCCCGTCTGTAACCCCCCACACAGACCCCACAATCTCAGTAAGTATGGTACACTGTGTCTAGCAGATCCCGCCTGTAACCCACACAGCCCCCACAATCTCGTACTTCCAGGTATTCTTCTCTTACTCCTCAGTAAGTGTGGTACACTGTGCCTAGCAGATCCCGCCTGTAACCCCCCACACAGCCCCCACAATCTCGTACTTCCAGGTATTCCTCTCGTACTCCTCAGTAAGTGTGGTAAACTGTGTCTAGCAGATCCCGCCTGTAACCCCCCACACAGCCCCCAGAATCTCGTACTTCCAGGTATTCCTCTCGTACTCCTCAGTAAGTGTGGTAAACTGTGTCTAGCAGATCCCGCCTGTAACCCCCCACACAGCCCCCACAATCTCGTACTTCCAAGTATTCCTCTCGTACTCCTCAGTAAGTGTGGTACACTGTGTCTAGCAGATCCCGCCTGTAACCCCCCACGCAGCCCCCACAATCTCGTACTTCCAGGTATTCCTCTCATACTCCTCAGTAAGTATGGTACACTGTGTCTAGCAGATCCCGCCTGTAACCCCCACGCAGCCCCCACAATCACACACTTCCAGGTACTCCTCTCGTACTCCTCCGTAAGTATGGTACACTGTGTCTACCAGATCCCGCCTGTAACCCCCCACGCAGCCCCCACAATCTCATACTTCCAGGTATTTTTCTCATACTCCTCAGTAAGTATGGTACACTGTGTCTAGCAGATCCCGCCTGTAACCCCCCACACAGCCCACACAATCTCATACTTCCAGGTATTCCTCTCGTACTCCTCAGTAAGTATGGTACACTGTGCCTAGCAGATCCCGTCTGTAACCCCCCACACAGCCCACACAATCACACACTTCCAGGTATTCCTCTCGTACTCCTCAGGAAGTATGGTACACTGTGTGTAGCAGAACCCGCCTGTAACCCCCCACACAGCCCACACAATCTCATACTTCCTGGTATTCCGCTCGTACTCCTCAGTAAGTATGGTACACTGTGTCTAGCAGAACCCGCCTGTAACCCCCCACACAGCCCCCACAATCTCACACTTCCAGGTATTCCTCTCGTACTCCTCAGTAAGTATGGTACACTGTGTCTGGCAGATCCTGCCTGTAACCCCCCCACACAGCCCACACAATCTCACACTTCCAGGTATTCCTCTCGTACTCCTCATTAAGTATGGTACACTGTGTCTGGCACATCCCGCTTGTAACTCCCCACACAGCCCACACAATCTCATACTTCCAGGTATTCCTCTCGTACTCCCTAGTAAGTATGGTACACTGTGTCTGGCAGATCCCGCCTGTAAACCCCCACACAGCCCACACAATCTCATACTTCCAGGTATTCCTCTTGTACTCCTCAGTAAGTATGGTACACTGTGTCTGGCAGATCCCGCCTGTAACCCCCCACACAGCCCACACAATCTCATACTTCCAGGTATTCCTCTCATACTCCTCAGTGAGTATGGTACACTGTGTCTGGCAAATCCCGCCCGTAACCCCCAACACAGCCCCCACAATCTCATACTTCCAGGTATTCCGCTCGTACTCCTCAGTGAGTGTGGTACACTGTGTCTAGCAGATCCCGCCCGTAGCCCCCCACACAGCCCCCACAATCTCATACTTCCAGGTATTCCTCTCGTACTCCTCAGTAAGTGTGGTACACTGTGTCTAGCAGATCCCGCCCGTAACCCCCCACACAGCCCCCACAATCTCGTACTTCCAGGTATTCCTCTCGTACTCCTCAGTAAGTGTGTACACTGTGTCTAGCAGATCCCGCCTGTAACCCCCCACACAGCCCCCACAATCTCGTACTTCCAGGTATTCCTCTCATACTCCTCAGTAAGTGTGGTACACTGTGTCTAGCAGATCCCGTCTGTAACCCCCCACACAGACCCCACAATCTCAGTAAGTATGGTACACTGTGTCTAGCAGATCCCGCCTGTAACCCACACAGCCCCCACAATCTCGTACTTCCAGGTATTCTTCTCGTACTCCTCAGTAAGTGTGGTACACTGTGTCTAGCAGATCCCGCCTGTAACCCCCCACGCAGCCCCCACAATCTTGTACTTCCAGGTATTCCTCGCGTACTCCTCAGTAAGTGTGGTACACTGTGTCTAGCAGATCCCGCCTGTAACCCCCCCACGCAGCCCCCACAATCTCGTACTTCCAGGTATTCCTCTCGTACTCCTCAGTAAGTGTGGTACACTGTGTCTAGCAGATCCCGCCTGTAACCCCCCACGCAGCCCCCACAATCTCGTACTTCCAGGTATTCCTCTCGTACTCCTCAGTAAGTATGGTACACTGTGTCTAGCAGATCCCGCCTGTAACCCCCCACGCAGCCCCCACAATCTCATACTTCCAGGTATTCCTCTCGTACTCCTCAGTAAGGATGGTACACTGTGTCTAGCAGATCCCGCCTGTAACCCCCCACGCAGCCCCCACAATCTCATATTTCCAGGTATTCCTCTCGTACTCCTCAGTAAGTATGGTACACTGTGTCTAGCAGATCCCGCCTGTAACCCCCCACGCAGCCCCCACAATCTCATACTTCCAGGTATTCCTCTCGTACTCCTCAATAAGTATGGTACACTGTGTCTAGCAGATCCCGCCTGTAACCCCCCACACAGCCCCCACAATCGCATACTTCCAGGTATTCCTCTCGTACTCCTCAGTAAGTATGGTACACTGTGTCTAGCAGATCCCGCCTGTAACCCCCCACACAGCCCCCACAATCTCACACTTCCAGGTATTCCTCTCGTACTCCTCAGTAAGTATGGTACACTGTGTCTAGCAGTTCCCGCCTGTAACCCCCCACACAGGCCACACAATTTCACACTTCCAGGTATTCCTCTCGTACTCCTCAGTAAGTATGGTACACTGTGTCTAGCAGATCCCGCCTGTAACCCACACAGCCCACACCATCTCATACTTCCAGGTATTCTCTCGTACTCCTCAGTAAGTATGGAACACTGTGTCCAGCAGATCCCGCCTGTAACCCCACACACAGCCCCCACAATCTCATACTTCCAGGTATTCCTCTCCAGGACCCTGTGTATTCGTGTGTGGGCAAAATGTTAAAATGGAGATAGCTCACGAATCTACATAACTCTTTACTACAGCACTTAGTAACGTGCATACCAGGTTTATTGTGTAAAAAACCTTGACTGCTGTATTGTGAGTATCTCTTTTTCTGACTCACTTGGGCTGTCGAATTAGCTCTGTCCCATACCTGTGTTTTTGTTTTTAATTTATTGTATCTCTCAGGGCCAATTTTACCTGTAAGAACATCTCTGCTCATTTCAAACTCTAAATTTATGTTCTTAAATTGTTCATGTGCCGTTTTTTTAGGAGCTCCTGAGAAAGGATTAAGGTTGGGGGACCGGAATGTTCCAGCAAATAAGCCGACCAATGTAGAGTTTACGCTTAAGCCGTTTATTAGCAGTGCCTTTTCTTATGTGTAAGCATCTAGGTGACTAGAAATGGGATGGGTGTTTCAAACTGAAACCCCACAGTTATCTACCAAAAAATGGCCCTTCTTACTGGGATTTTGAAAGTCAGTAACAAAACATATATTTTTTTAAACCTAGCTTTTTTCTATGATATTCGCTAGTCTGACACATAAAAAGGGGTTTGGTTTTATGTGGATGTTCATAAAAGAAGCTTGAACCTTGTGCCAAACAATTACTTAGGCAGGTGACTTTATCAAAACATGTATTCTATTATGTGTCTATAAATTAGGGTGACCAGATTTTTAAAAAAAGAAACCCGGACAGGCCATTGATATAGAAGTAGGCCTAAGGTAAATACACATACAACTTTAGTCCTACTTCTATGTTGCTGGCATGTTGGGGGGCGCGGAGGGGGTGTGCTAACATTCACAGTCCTCTCATTGGAGGAGAGCAAGGGGAGGAAATGGGGGCGTGAAAAGCATTTCACGCCCCATTCGCGCAAAAAGATTTGCGCCGGGACCCGATTTTGGGATTTTGAAATCGGGTCCCGGCAAAAAAAGGGACCATATCCGAAACCCCGGACGGGGTTTATAAAAGAAAAAAACTCCCGGGACAGCCGGACGTTGGGTGATTTCCCCGGACTGTCCCGGGAAAACCCGGACGTCTGGTCACCCTACTTTAAATGCTGAAAGTAAAGTGGTTTAAAACAGAGGAGATGTTTCTGAAACGTGTAGTCTTCCCTTCTCTTGGCTTAAGGATGCCTACACTGCCAGGTTGCTTTACATGTGATTTATGCTCTGCAAATAAACTCTGCAGGAAAATGTTCCTAAATGGCAAAAACTAAATATGTGAACTAACTGGAGCTCAGGAGATATGATACGATATGGCATTTATAACGCGCCTATACACAAGTGTTTCAAGGTGCGATGAGGCAAGGGAGGGGAAACAGAAGGAGGATAAGACAACGATCATACTAGGCCAGGTGACATTGAGATCTTGCAAGTGCAGGGGAAGGGGGGAAGGGAAAGGTGGAGGAGAAAAGGGTTGAGGGCAGTGCAATAAATAGGATCAATAGTTAATAATACTGTGTGGGCATGCACCTGAACTGCATAGTGGGTTACAATCCCAGCTTCAACGCTTTACCAAAGTATGTGAACAGGGGCAAATCATTTAATTTCACTGTGCCTTATCTGCATAAATCGCAATTTCTCACGCACTTGTGCGATTTGAATGACGCCTGGCCTAGTAGGATCGTTGTCTGTCCTCCCTCTGTTCCCCTCCCTTGCCTCGTCGCGCCTTGAAGCACTTGTGCACAGGCGCGTATTAAATGCCATATCATATCATATCATATCAAATCCTGACAACTATTGTACATCACAGCACTGGTGCCAAAACAGTGCACAATACGTCTGTGATTCATGAGTGTCTTTGAGAGGGCTGAATGAGGTGGACAGAATCAAATTTAAAGTTAATGCCTTCAGATTAAAACACTGTGCTGGAATTCTGGTTGTAATCACTGACTGAGATGTTTCAGTGCATCATGTCGCCAAGGCTCAAGCGGAGAGAGTCACTCACATACAGAGTGTAAGAGGGGCTGAGAACATGCCTCGAGTGAGGATGTACGGGGAATCAGACAAATAGAAATGAACACAAGTAGAGACTGATATGATATGGCATTTATAACCCACCTATACACAAGTGTTTCAAGGCGTGACGAGGCAAGGGAGATGGAACAGAGGGAAGACAGAGACAAAGATCTTACTAGGCCAGGTGACATTGAGATCGCGCAAGTGCAGGGGAAAACAAAGAGAGAGACAGACTTGGAAAGTGAGACAAGGAGAGACCTATGAAATTGGAGAGGGAAGCACATAGTGAGATGAATAGAAATGGGCTGGGGAGCTGATAGAGCACCGCGCCGCAAGAGCAATTCTTGGCCTACAATGGCTGATTCCCATAGGATCAAGAGGTTCTAATTGGAAACAGGAGACCCTGCACACACATAGGTGAAGCAGATGCACACACATAGGTGAAGCAGAGGTCATCATTGCACAACATCATCTGGATGTAGATGTGTGCAGTATCCTCCAATTCCTGTAGACATTCTCCCTGTCCTATGGCGGATTTAGGGACATGTGAGTGGAGTCCAGTGCACCAACACAATATTATAGTACTCTTGATAGTGTGCTGGGTCCTTCGAATGAAAAGTCGGTCCCGCAACTGATACAGCATTGTATCAAAGACCTAGCTTAAATATGATGATCCAGGTCAGGGTAATGGAGTTCTGGGCGGAGTCTGTGGCACGGAAATTGAGCAGAGTGAGGTTAGCATGCAAGGCACTCTTGGACTTTGTGTTGTTTGGGATTTCCCCAATGGTATCTTGGATGCTTACAATATCAAGTCTATAAGTAGTGGGCATGTTCGTCAGGCAGTTCAGTGGTTTGCAACATGGGTCAAAATACCCTTGGTGTCATCCATCTCTATTGCTCTGCCTCTGAGCGGCGCCTCTGAGCTGTGTGATCCTTCTCCCATGTCTCTCTTAGTGCCACTGCTAACGGTATTGGTCGTTGCCCGAGAGCCATGATGTCATTGGTTGCCATTCCTTCCTTGTTTACCCCTGGCTTTAGGTGGTGCAATATTCAAGAGAACTATCATCATGTTTGTACCCTTTGCATGTGTTCAAAATGGTCAGGGTTCCATATTCCTCATGTGTGTGCTATTTGCACAGGTAGATGGATTTAACTTCACAAGAAGTATTTCTGCATAAGAGATTTGGTGCATGCAATTTCCTTTCCTCGCTAAGTAATTCTGCAAGAATATTTCCTGCAGCCATGATCCTCAGACTGGGGTGTTCCAAGAATTATTGTTCTTTTAATGACTGCTAATGGAGATCATTTGTTCAAATAAGAGAGCTTCATCCAGGTTTCTCCATTGGAGAGCAGAAAATATGCCATGCATCGCTACTCGGCACCCAATCAAGTATTGAATACAATATCTACAATATGTTTGTTTAGTTGTTCATTTCAGGTTTGAAAAATGCGTAAAACATGATCCTCATTAATAAATGCATTATATCACATATAGATATGCCATAAGAAAATAAAACATTTGTAAAATGGGAAGGATAAATAAGGTGTGCTGGTATATATTTGCAAAGTCAATGCATCTTAGCCTTGGTAGGGGTAAAAAGGTTTCATACCTTATCTCTCTATATCTCTAGCAAAGGAGAAGAATATGGATGAATGCTTCTAATGTTGTTATGCAGTGGGGTTAATCTTTAACATGAACTTTTTAGGTAATAAGCCCAGAGCCGCGGGGGCATTACTGCGTCAGGTAATGCCCCGGGGCCCATAGATGCAAGGCCCCGGGGGCCTTACCTGACGCGGTAATGCCCAGAGGAGAGGGACTTATTGCCATTAGTATTCTGGGGTTAAAAGCCCGGGATACTAATGGCATCGCATTTGTATTTGCCGTCTGTCTTTGCGTTTTTCACTGCAGCAGTTGCAAGACACGCTAGTCACAAAAAGACTAGACCGCGCATTGTGATATGGAGCAGCAGGGTGCAATTTTAGCTTCCTGTTGCTCCTTATTAATGCGTTCATAAATGGAAAGAGAAAAAAAAAGTAGGGAACGAAGAAAATGGCGGCGAATTATGGAACTGGAAAGTCGGGTTAGCTTCGGTGCAAGATGCACGCTTTTGTTTGAATTGGATTACAGGGAGGTAAGGCTTGGAAACTGGCCAATCGCTGTAAAAATCTTATGCTGTTTGTGGCACGCCGAGTACTAATGAAATATAATTCATAGAGCATTTGGAGCTTTTTGCCTTTGGTCAGTACAGGCAGTTTCGTTGGCAAGATATACTAGTAAACACAATGATTTTCCGCATATGAACAAGCAGGCTAGATTATTGAGGCTGAAGGAAGAGGAAAGTGAGCACCATTAGCCGAAGAGCAAACCTTTCTAATTCACGAATAAAAATATCTGATTGGCCCACATTGAGTTCGGATCTGATTGGCCCACAGGAGATGTCTGTGTGAACAGTCAGCCATATGGAATATATTTCTGTATACTAAGGGGAGCAGTATTGTGAATCTTGATTGACCTGATTGGGGAGGAAGAATTAGTACAAGGATCCACAAATGTAATTACCTAGGTAGATGAGTTAATGGGAAGTTACCATTAATAGGTGTGGGATAAATTCTGCCCAAGAAAAAGGAAACTGCCTTTAGCAACGTTCTGCCTAAAAATGCAGAGCACTGAAAACACACAGAGATGAATGCCAAACTGAAAAGGCAGTATTTCATTTGCATCTACCGCATATCATAATGCTGTTTCAAATAAAGAGAAATCCACTGACTGATTGGGTCTTTCATGTGATTTATTTATTTATGTTTGCAATTTGTATAGCGCACCGAACCCAAAGGCATCTAGGCGCTGCACTTGACAATGGTTAGTACAGAAGTTGCAAAATTAAACAAGTGACAAAATACATATTTATATATTTACACATAAACTTGGCAGATAGTGGGAAAATGCAGGTTAGTCTTAAGCGCACACTTATGCAGGAGGTTACAAATATAGTTTGGGGTAAGCTGGTGGACATGACTTAGAGCCATGTTTCGTGTGTGAAAAGCCAGGTTTTCAGTTGTTTTCTAAGGAGTCTTCTGATCTTAGTTTGGCTGGAAGAGTGTTCTAGAGTCTAGCAGCTGTTGCAAGGAAGCTACTCCCTCCGGCTTTCAGTAGTCTGAATCTCAGTGTAGAAAGTAAGTACATATGTGCCAAGCGTGTGTGCCTGTTAGATTGTGTTCTGAAGATTGTGTCTGCTAAGTAGGTGGGAGCTGCTTTGTGTAAGCATTTGTGTGTTATGGTGAGAATGTTTAAGGCTATAAGCTCTTGCACAGGAAACCAGTGAGAATTCCTTCTTAGCGTGAAGGCATGGGCATTTTTTGGTATGTTTAGAGCTGCTCTGAGGGCATTGTTTTGTATCACCTGTAGTTTTCTATATTGTGATTTTTGGTCCCTGCATCGTGGGCATTATAATAGGCCAGTCTAGACAAGATAAGTGCTCTAGCTAAGGTAATGTAACTGTCGGAAGACAGAAATTGTCTGCAGGCATTGATCAATTTGGATGTGTAGGCTGCTGCTGAAGCTGTCGCGTTGACTTGCCTAGTTAGTGTGAGTGCTCAGTCTAGCCCTCACACTAGGGTTTTGACTTCTTTAGACAACTTTATGATGTTGCCGACAATGTTGAATACCTTAAAGGCTTCATCCGGATTGTTGATAGAGTTTAGACCCTATGAAGAGTATGAGGAGTAGTTCCGTCTTTTCATCATTCAGACATAA
This sequence comes from Ambystoma mexicanum, assembly GCF_040938575.1. Lineage (NCBI taxonomy): Eukaryota > Metazoa > Chordata > Amphibia > Caudata > Ambystomatidae > Ambystoma > Ambystoma mexicanum. Next base: position 599,576,655 of record NC_090933.1, read on the forward strand.
ATTATGGTGGGCCATCCAAGTTTGGATAGTTTGGTATTTGCCATTTAGGGAGGCTGAGTCAATGTGGTGCGAACCATAGGTAGGGATGAGGATTTGGGTGTCATCTGCATAGTTAGTGTAAGTGAAACCCAAGTCATCCAGGCAGTTGAATAAAGGTTTTGTAAATATTTTATATAGTGTCTGGGAGACACAAGAGCCTTGTGGTACACCACAGGTGACCCGGCTGGGCTGTGCTGCTGCATTAGGGTAGCAAACTCTCATCGTTCAGTCTGTCAGGAATGATTGTATCCATTGAATGGCCTACGGTGAGAAGTGTGCCGCTGAGGCTAGATGTTTACAGAGTATGTTATGATTGACCAGATCAAATGCTACAGAAAGGTCAAGTAAGAGGAGCAAACCTAATTTGCCTTTATCTTTAAGCTCATCCATTTGAATTATTTTCAAGTTCAGTAGTGCTGTTTTCGTCCCATGACTGGGACGGAAGCCAGATGTCAAAGGCCTAGGAGGCTGTTGGCTTCCAGATAATTTTGGATCTGGAGAAAAGCTGCTCTACCTAGTATTTTGAGTAAGATCTGCACTGTCGTGATGGGGCTGTAGTTAGTGGGAATGTTTGGGTCGAGCGTCGGCTTTTTTAGAAGAGGGAGTACCCATGCATTTTTCAAGTTGGTTGGAACGGTACTATTTTTGAAGGAGGCGTTGATTAGACTTGTAATGAAGGGAGTTAGGTCGGTCACGCAGTCTTTGATGACTGCTGCCGAACAAGGGTCACCTTGGCATCGCAAAGGTTTAAGACTAGTGATAATTTGTAGGACTTCCGAGTTGGTGATTGGCATGAATTCAAATTGAAGGCCTGTGTTGTAGTCTGAGGTCAAATCTCAAAACTAAAGACTTACTTTACAGGGAAAGCATGGCATTTGCAAACACAGAAACTGTGACCATGGAAGTGGGTGCATTTTGCAGCTCAAAATGTCCTTTGCAAAAACAATGTGAACATATCCTGATGGTAAAATGAACATGGATGGCAAGACGTATTTTTATTAAAAATATTCAAAGGCTTTATGTGTAGAAGGAATTGGAACAGTCACAAACATCAGTTTCTGTTCCAGGAGAAATGAAACTTAAGTTGCGGTTTCCTGAGAAGTGGCTTCAGTATCTATTCGGAATTCTCAGGCTGTTGCCAAGAAGGAATTTTGTGGGGGCTTGCTCTCAAAGATACGCAATAGATGACCCCTTTGCACTGGGAGAAGAAATGCTGTTGGGTTAATTGCAGGCCAAAGTCAACAAAGGTAGCAGATGCCCAGATCACATGTTCCCAGGAGAAACAAAACTGAATGTGCAAAGTGTTTAGTCAAAATATGTATACCGTCTATTTTGCTATAGGGTTACATATAGAATCAAATTTTATTGATATTCTCAGGAACGATCAGTCGCACAGGAACCATTCTATTATCACTGTAAAGCTTGGGACACACCACAGGTGGTGTTTTATCAAGATTAAACCTTGGGAACTCAAGCTACAACCTAGAATTTGCTTATAGCTTCCCAGAAAATGTTACAAAGTCGAGATGTTTGGAGTTAGAGACTTGGGGAATCATGTAAATGTATATAAAATATGGTGACAGTAACTGTTAATATTGTTGAGTAATTCATGAAACATCACTGCTTGAATGTGCAACCTAATGCAAACATGGGAATCATTTCATCAAGTACGGCATAATTAGGGGACTCTAAATATTTCTATATTATGTTTATTTGGGAAATAAAGGTTTTTGCTGTGTGGGACTTTTCCAGTGAAAAAATGGACATGTGTAAAAATGAAAACCCAGTGGTTGGATTCACCAGTCCCATAGTTTAATTTTCATAACTCCTGTAGCCCATCCCTTTTGGAGGTGTGGTTTTGAGGTTAAAATGTGGATGCACAATGGGAAAGGGAGGAGCTGCCTAAAACTCACCTGGGTGCAACTATTGAAAAATGTTGTAGACTTTACATGGCTTTGGAAACAGCAATTAGGAACAACTAAAGAGGCTGGGATATATGATCGAAGAGGCAAAACAGAGGGATTGAGCCTGGAAAATATACATGACTGATGATGGATTCTGATGGTCCCTGTCCGGTACCTGTGGAATGTCCGGAGGCCCAGAGATATTCAATGTAAGTCGCTTGGCCAGCAGAACCAAGAATGTGGGGATGTGTTTGATGTAATACCTTCCCTTTAATGAGTGGGTGGGCGGTATAGAAGTAGACCCTTAGTATTTTACAAAATAATAATTCGACAAATTCCCCTATAGCTAAATAACAAGGGGAGATTCTGTTAAAAGTTCAAAATTAACAAATCCTCTCCCAGTGTGAATAAGAAATATAGTCATTTAAAGTGAGTGGGTATTCCAAATTCCATTCCTAACCCCAACATCTCCTCAAGAGAAGGGGTGTCCTTGTCTAAAAACGAGATTCCTAATGTTCATCATTCCTCAGACCTGGCCTTAAAGCAGAGGGGTGATAAAAATTACACTGGGTGTCAGCATTTGTGTGCGCTGGGACAGAAACAGTGTTTTTGCTACGTTAAATGGAGCACAGTCCCTGATTTGAAAAGTACACTTTCTACAGAAAGTGGGAAAGGGTTCCTGAGAGAAGGGAGATTTTGGTATGGCAGAGGGGTGATAAGAAAAGGTTCCAAAAATAAATAAAAAAGTGTCTCTTCTGAAATGTTTGTTTTGCAAGAAGACTCTGAGCTTTGCTAAGGGCGCATCACCATGCACAATTTGGTTTACATGAGATGTAGTTAAACTATGCTTTAATGCCATGCTAGGCGTGCATGGAGATAACCATCTAGATCACTGAATATGTGAAATTGTTTTTTCAAATTGAAGTGTTGCAATGTATTTATATTAAACCTCATATAAAGAGAAGCATTAGTGCCAAGCTCTTGATCCGGTCAGGTTTCAAGGTGCTAAATTTGATTAAAAGTGAACCTCATGCAAAGTCTATGGTGAAGTTAAATTATCTTGTTATGTTTCAAGGCGCTGTATCATTTTGGCATTCTCGATTTTGTAGGTGACTATAGTATTGAAATGTTCATTTGACCTGTATTCTATTTACTGGAGACTTAAAAGCAAAAAATGCACATGTGGTGTAATCTCAGATCTTTTGTTACTGTCTATTCCCAAAAGGTCAATGATTTGTAATGAATCTTTGGTTTGGTGCCGCAGAGAATGTGGAGTGTCATGTCAAGTAGTGTATATATGAAATGTTCCTTAATAATTATTAAAAATATATTCTTTCTATACACCAGCCTGGTTCTTGGGTTAACTTTGCTAAAGGGCCAGTGATTCTCTAGTTCTAGATGAGTCACAGATAGTGCTAAATAGAATATCAAGGTCTATTTGTGTGTGGCACTGTTAATTGGGGGGAGGTACTCGCCATATTACATGCGATACGATAAATATATCTCACACAAGGTATAGGCTAGTCGCCACCTCAGAGCACATATGAACCGACAGTGAAAATACTAAAATGTCAGAGAAATATGGGATTGATTGGAACTACCACTGTCGTGAGCTCCAATCCACTGGAATATTTTAATCCAAAAGCAAAAGTTTACATGAATAGGTTTCTCAATAATTGTGACACCATATTTAACCAACAGATATTGAAGATAAAGGCCCTCATTATGAGATTGGCGTCAATTCTGCTGGCGGTAATTCCATCCGGGCTAATTCTGCTGGCAGAGTTACCGCCGACTCATGATTCAGTGGTATGTTAAAAGTGGCAATAATTCCGTTATCGCCACTTTTACCTTATACCTCCGGATTCGTAATGAGCCCCAAAGTTTCAATGTCTATTGTCCCAGGTGTAGCCTGTAACAGGCTTCCATCCTTGCACAACCAATCTTAGGTTATTTTTGTTCGATGCGGCCATGCTGCCTCCTTTCAGAAGTCCAAAGTTCAGGCAGCTGATAAGAGACTACCAAACCTTAGTGCAGGCTGCTTACATGAGAATGCTTGGCAGAGACCTGGGCTCATAGTTTAGCACTTTTCCTGTGTGCCTGGAGATTTAATCGCATCCACCCACCTAATGGGTGATTACATCCATCCAGCTCTAAGATCACTATCTGCCAGCCCATGACAGACCAGTTGAAGAGCTCCAGGAGACTCAGAAATACACACAGTGAGCACCAACCACATTAGTGGCACAACATGCATTGCTTTTCCATTGTGTGCCATTGTCCAAAAGAACACTAGTGTATCACTGAGAATGGGCGAGTGGATTTGAGATCCTTGAGCTGCCTTCAAACCACATCTATCGCCTACGATGCCTTGAATGAGCTCGCTTTAATCAATCTGTATTCATTTTAGTTCTTTACTGAACGCTACCATCAATCTTGATCACGGTGGGAATCATTCTTCAAACTTCACTGAGAAGAAACAACCAGCAGATGACATGAGACACTTTCCTTAAAGCTGCTCCTCTTACTAATCAAAGGGCTTTTCACTCAAAGATACCACCAAACTCATACCTTGAGTCAATCTAAATCCTTGAAACTACATATGGCCACCACATGCAAAATTATTATTTGAACTGATCTCTTTTTAAAAAGACCAAGTAAAAACACATATGAACCACTTTAAAAAGGGAACCTCAGAAAAAAAATCCTTTCTGATAAGATCCTTTTATAAATCCCTTTGAAATAACCTTCATGCTTGTGTCCCTTGTTTATTTTTTAACCTAAAACTTGTAGTGGTTTCTTGTTAATTAATCCATTTATATCGTTTTTGCAAATACCTCTCTTAATTGTTTTGAAATATATGTGTTTTTCCTCCTTCCCTCACGCCTTTTGACAAGTTTTCAGTTTGGCTACCACTACCTAAAATCGAGACAAGGGTACTTTACAAATTCTTTGGGAATAGCTGTGCTTCAGAGTTGTGGAAGCTTGGAGGGAGCACACTAAACCTCTACATTATTTTTCACCTCTCTCCTGCAACTATTGACTACCTTACAGTGATCAAGTACATTCAAACAGGGGAACAAATATCATTGAAGTTGGACAGTAATTCATCCTTCAACAAGAGGATGTGGTGTGTGAAGGAAGCTATGCACAGTGTTGCTATTTTTATTGCCAATGGGCTGTTAGTCTTTGCATTAGAAATCATAGAAATAAATGTGTGTGATAAAAGAGAAAAGGATAAAATAAAAGCCAATGGGGAGGTAAAAGGAAGCAAGGCAAACAGGTAAAAGAGGAATGGTAAAAGGGGAGGAAGCTTGTCGGTAAGGGAGTGACTTTTGTTAAGCCAACAACCCTCAGTGGACTGCCTGTTGCTCAGCCCATTCCAGTGTTCATTCGGATCCTTCTTTGGCATTTTCCCCAGTTTATTTGGCTACAATACCAACACCATTACCTGGATTACAGCGGCACCATGGCGTGTCAGACTGTTCCGGGTTCTCTAAAGTGTTCATGAACTTTGAGATCAGCGTCTTTTTCGTCACCATGCCGTGGCTGTTGCTTGCTTTGATGTTATTTGCTTTGTGCTGAAGTCTCGTTTTGCGTTGCTTCTTATTTTGGTCCACTTCATCAAGTCTTGGTGTGCTCCTCTTGGAGTACAATCCTTTTTTGACTGCTCAACTTGGCTGCTAGGTACTTTGTGCTATTATCTATAGTTCCTTCATCTCTCTGAGGGTGGTTATTGTGTGACGTAACGTAAAGAGCCGTGAACATTGGTAGAGTGCTTTCCTACCTCGAAATGGCACATCAGCGTCATTGGGTTCCTGCGGCCTAGCCCATTTCCACTTCTTTCTCTGCATCTGCTGTCATGATGAAATCTAGTGGTAACTGGCAGGATACTACTTCTTAATAATAATAATAATAATATTTCAATAACGTATTCCTTATACAGCGCTAAACACCCATAGGTCTCAGAGTGCTGAAATAGCAAACAACATTTTTATCCCACAGAGAAGCACTCATAATAATCTGCTTGACTGTTTACTTTGGGGGGCTATGGCTCTTTGGTCCAGCACCAGCGTTATAAACCCCCATATCAGGTTCTGAGCACAGCCTACTGCCATTCTCTCTGTTACTCCAGGTGCATTGCATCCCCCCTGCTGGGAACCTGCAACAAGAGCACAATCCCTCTTCTGGAGAAAGGTCTAAACTATTTTATTCTTGCTCAAGGAATTTGCCCATCCAAGCTCAGAAAAAACCCCACTAAAGCTGAGGCCTTGCAGTGGCAACCCGTGAGGTAGAATCAAGGCATAAGCACAGGTTATATTCATGAATATGCCTACTGGTCCCAAAAGCTAGACACACCTCCCATTAGTAATCACTCCTTTCTTGAAGGGCCTTTAAGAACGTTCATGAGTTGGAGCTTGCTCATCAGAGCTGACCACGTCCCTGTGGTGTCCCTGCGTGTGGCTCTGGGAGATCTCAAGGCGAGGGGAGCCCCCAAGCATTCTTTCTCCCACTCATCGCTCTCTCTCTCAGCATATAGCCTATCATCCAGAAAAGCTTGTGCAGGACCTAGAGGCCTTGGGTTAATGTAGACACTCTCATGCCTCTATTGTGCACTCTGCCTTGGAGGGATTGACTGGCCTCTATTAGCCAACAGATCTCTGCACCCTTTTGAACAATGAACTAGGTGATAGAATACACACCCACTCACTAAGCTTGCACGAGCATTGTTTCTTGGGGCTACATTTTCATGTTGTGTGGACAAAGTCCAATTCTGTTCATCAGTTCTAATCACTATTCTAAAAAAGGCAAGAGAGAAAACGAATTAAGACTCTATAGTCCTTAAATGAGTAAATTGCAGTCACAGTAAGTAAGGAATTAACTGTGTCTTACTGCTATCCTGGTGGTGTCCAAAAAGGGATAGGGGGTGTGTGACGCTGTCAACCACAAACTATTAATCCTATTAGTGGGAAATGTCTGTAAGAGAAAAGAACATTTACTAAGTGTTGGGGAAAATCCCTCGTAGTGCCTTCAATGTGGGTAAAATGCAATATTCATTTTATGCCTGAACCAAATACTATTGCGCTGATATGCACTTGCGCTCTCACGTGAATTGAGCTGTGTCAGATTCCTCACAATCCATAACGAATCCTTTATTGTCGACAAGAATATATCTACAAACAAAAAAATAAGCAATGTGTCTATTAAGTTAAAAATGGAGATTGTCTGCTTAATAAATTTTATCTGACTAAAAATTTACACAGTCAGAAGATGCACAGGGTCTCACCTGAATATTATGAAGATATGCTAGATAATCACTCTGTAGAGTAGCAATGAAAAAGGATACCGTTGTATCTTGCCCGGAAGTACCTAGTCGTCCAACCTAAAAAATGTATAGACTGGCTGAAATCTGAGGATAGTGATCCTTTTAATGTACAATTGGACATAGTGCATGGCTTGGAGGGGTTTAAGAATCATTAGTTCCCACCTGTACAACTGTCGAGGTGCCACTCGTGAGAAAACTGATGCTGCAATGTAACTCGTGGTGCAGAAAATGCCCGTCATAGTAACCAGAAGGTGCATGTGACATAATGACATCACGCACGGTACTGTGTAATGCATAACATTAGCAAATATGTTGCGGAAGTAAATAAATTGCGGGTTCAGATCAGTGATGTAAATCATACTGTGTGTCCATATATAGAATATTGCAGTTGAATGCCTAATATTGCATGGAAAAATATATGAATCCTTCGGTGCTCATAATGATAGAAAGAATAAGGTACCTGGAATAAGTAAAAGAAATGCATGTCCATGTCCTAAAGTTACAGAGGAAGGTATGTGGATCTCCAAATGATCCTAATGCTGGGTAGAATAAGTTACTCGATAAGTAGAACACCACAAGATCATTAGATCTTATGAGATAGATAGCCAGCTTGCTAAACCCTTTGAAGTATATATTCCATTCCACGAATATCTCATGATGGATAGTCTCTCGTGTCAGTGGGTGAAGGATGAGTCAATAAGATGTAAAATGTGTCCCTTCATATTGTTCCCAGAAGGCCATAAGGAAATTGATCAAGCTTAAGGTGTTACAGTGTGTTAAGACTAACATTCTTAGACATCATGTGCATGTCAATTATAACACAAAACGTTATGCGGCCCAAAACAATTTCTGGTTGTGCTGTGGTGTCGACCACCTTTTTTAACTGGACTGGATCTTGTGCATCACATATTTATATTACAGTACAGATAATAAATAAGATGTTGCCACGGTATGTCCAATTGACCACTTGTACATCTTCCAATGTAGTTTGAGTAATGCGATCTTTTAGAGAAAAAGGCCGAGGTAGAACTCCTCATTCATTCCAAGGGGGCTGATGGTGTCAAAATGATAAATCCAGCAAAGCTCAAGAGAAGTTGTCTCTGACGGCTTTCCACTCATGAAATGGCATTGTCTAGGATCTCTGGTGGGCAACCTCTTTTCTTAAATCTGTCAGACATCAGGTTGTACTCTTCCTGTAGTGTATTAGTATTTTACACTATTCTCTTAAGTCTAAGGAACTGGCTATAGGGAAGACCTTCCTTAAGATGTTTTGTATGAAAGATTCCGAAGTGTAGGTTGTTGTTGACATCTCTTGGTTTTTGGTAAATAGTAGTCGAAAGTTCATTCTTCCTCAAGGTAACCATGACGTCTAAGAAATGTAAATGTGGTTCCCCCACCTCAAGTGTAAACTTGATCTGATTGTGGCAATAGTTAAGATACTCAAAAAATGTTGATAGTTTGACTCTGCTGCCTTTCCAAATCTCAAAGACATCCTCAATGTAACATTTCCAAAAGATCACCTTAGATCTCCATGGTTTCTTGTTAAGGATGAGTTTGATATCGAAGTAGTACATGAAAATGTTGGTGAATGTAGGTGCCACTGCTGACCCCATTGACATCCCTGAAATCTGTCAGCAATACTTGCCTTCATACCTGAAGAAGTTGTTATAGAGGATGATACTGATAAGTTCAATGGGTAGTACGTATGTATGCATACATTTTCTTGGTTTAGTAGAAACCATTCCATGGCTTCAATTCCTTCTCCATGGGGAATTAAGGTGTATAGACTACTTACATCCAGTGAGAACAAACTCAAATCTGGTTCTGACAGTTGTCGTTCACCTAGAAGTTGCAAGAAACGAGAGGCATCTTTGAGGTAGTGGAGGTCAACTCTACCAATGGTTGCAATGTAGTGTCACACACTATCTGTACCTGCCAAAATGGGTATGAATGGTGGGTTTGTGGGGTTTTTATGAATCCTAGGGAGTGCATAGAAGACTGGAGTTGTACGGTGTTTGTTCAACAAATATTCTCTGGTGCGTGGTGTTATCCACTCCAGTTCCTCTGGTTTTGTGACAGTCATCTCAACTAAAGTCATTATAGCTGAGGTGGGAATCGTGTTCAAGCTCAAGGTATGTCCTAATGTCCTGTAATAGTCCTAAACTGCTTTGATTGTAAAAGGAAGAGTCCATTATCCCAAGAGCTCCGACCTTGTCTGTGTGCTTCATGATAATGGAAAAGTCCTCTGCTAATTTCTTTAATAGTCGTGTCTATTTAATATCTGTACTGTGATATAAATATGTGATGCACAAGATCCAGTCTAGTTAAGAAAGGTGGTTGATGCCTCATCACAACCTGAAATTGTTTTGGTCCATATAACGTTTTGTGTTATAATTGACATGCACATGATGTCTAAGAATGTTACACTTAACACACTGTAACAATTTAAGCGTGATCAATTTACTTATGGCCTTCTGGGAACAATATGAAGGGACACATTTTACATCTTATTGGCACACCCTTAAACCACTGACGCAAGCGACTATCCATCATGAGACCAAACCCATTCCTCCACTCCTGGCTCCATCTCTTTGCGCCTCACCTAAAGAGCTGATTATGAAATCAGCACACTGTGAGAAACCTGAGGCGTTTCTCAAAGGTTAATTCCATCGCTCTTGGATCCCAACCCTGGGGGTGGACGACCGAGGGAGGATCACCTGGGCAGGGGGTCCTTGGAGACTGTGAGACGAGTGCCCTTAGGCAAGATGTGGTATTCCATTCTTTCTGATGCACCCCTACCCGATATCCAAGCCGTCTTTATGGGATATTGCCACCAAAATCCTATTCCCCCAGTACTTTCCCTTACGGAAAAGAAGGAGAAAACAACTGGGAAACTCAAGAACATCTCTAATCCCCAATATGAAATTTGCCTCACCACAACACTACAACTCCCATAATCCCATTCCCCTATTAAAATCAACAAGGACTAGGTCCGGGACTGGGACTGGGATGAGGAAGAGGCTAATGGGAGTCATGAGGATTACCCATACGAATCGATGGGCAATTGATTCCTATGGGCAGTCTCCATGTTGTCCCGATAATGAGGTCACTCACACCTGACTCCAATTAACTGGAGCATAAACAGCAGCCAGAAACATCATTGTGAGCGATTCAGGGATGCTGGAAGGTACCGGAGAGCAGGAGTAAGCTGTTGTGAGCTGGAGAGACCCTGGGAGACCTGGAGGAGGAGAAGAAGAAACCCGCCCAAACACTATCAGAGAGGATATTGCAGTGTGGAGGAGGAAACTATATCTCCGGAAGGAAAGTCCAGGTGCAGCTGGGGTTGGCTGGCGGTACAAACAGGCTCCCCTTGGCCAGGCAGGTGAACCCAGGTCTCTGAAGGGCAGAAAGAGAGAACTGGACCTCTTCACTTTTGGCTCCTGTAGCTCCCAATGACAGAAAATTATATTTTGGGGAGCAACGAAGTGGGAGCAAAATTAGCCCAGTGCATTCTTGGACTAGAAGTCTCAAAACATTTTGTTGAAATTTTGAACTTTGAAAGGAGGCTCAAGCCCGGCAGAGGGAAGCTTTCTTGCTGAACTTTAGAAAGGGGTCCGAGCTGACGGAGAACCTTGAGGAACTTTAAGAAGGTTCCAAGACCGACAAAGGGAGACCCAGTGGTGAAGAAAAAGATGCAGCATGAGACTTCAGAGTGGTCCTACAAGGGTCACATCAAATCCTTGTACAATCGAAAGTCTCTGACCCATTGCCCAGGGAAAGCTCTGGGAAGGGAGACCCACTTTCTGAAAAGATTGTGAACTGTGAAATAAGGCAAGTGTGAACCCGACAGAGGGATGGTGAAAGAAGGCTAGGAGAAGGGAATCCACTCTTTCTGATGAAAATGAGCAAATCATGAACTGTATGAAAATGTCATGAACTGTGTTAAAGAAGGCCGTAGTCAACCCCATGGAGGTAGACCTACTTTGCAAGGAGGATCCGATCCGGGTGGAGGGAGATCCTAGGGGTGAAGAGCAATTGCCCAGGTGCAAGACCACAGAAGCAACTTCTGTTTATTTGTTTGTTGTTTGGATACATTAGGCCCTCGGAGGAAAGAGACTTTTGCAGAAAGCGACTTAACCCCAAAGGTCCGGATATCGCCAAAAGGGACTGAATCCCTCTATTTGTTGAAAGTAACATTTTGCTGTGTTATTTTGATACATCAGGCTCTCGGGTAAGAGATCTTGCATGACAGAGACTTGACCACTGAGGATCCTGATATCGCTTAGAAGAACAATGCCTCATTCTGCGGAAGCCCAGTTGTGTGCTGTGATCGAGAGGCTCGCCTTGACTCATGCTAAAAATGTGGAGAAGGGAGACCCGGCTATAACTTAATGACATATTATTTGTGAACACTCCTTTCCTTTCTTGTGAACATTAACCCACACTCTTTTGTAACTAAGTTGTAAGGACTGGCAATAGATTTCTTAGTATTCTATTATAGGCTTTTTTTATTTGACAAGACGCCACTAGGACAGTTTTCTTATTATTCTATGGTCGTAGCTTGCTCCCATCTTAGGTTTAGGTTTGGATCAGGCATTGTTCCAACCTACCTATACAGTTTAATAAACACCCTTGAACTGGGATCACTTGTGTCTATTTTACTGTTGCCACCATGAGTTCCTTACAACACCCTCTGAGTACTCAAGCCTGAAATAAGCTCTGGACCTACGGCACTCAAGATATTAGAGCATCTTTCAAGTACCCATATCATCAGGACACAAGTAAGGTTTTTGGGATAACCTTTCACCCTAAAAGGTTCCTAGCCATCACCTCCAACCTGCTGGCCAGACCACCATACATCACCATGAAACGTTCACTTGCATGCAATACTCCTTCAATGGTGGCACATAAAGACACTTTGCCCCCTTTTGCCCCCGACGCCCCCATCGGCATATGCACTCATAAATAGTAGGCTGGGCTAAAGAACACAGAAAATAAGTCCCACATGCCACCCTGCATCACTAAGATCAGAAATGCTAGTCTAGGCCTCAGATCTCACCCCACGTACTTGATCCTGTTAAGGATTTCAATCAGGCGATGCGCACCTTAGTCTCAGCCCAGTATGCAACGCACAATTGAAATGCTTAGGTATTATGATTAGATTTAATATTGAGATGGTACACCACTCATATCACACCCCCTTTTCAAATACCCCGGGTCACAATGGACCATGAACCAGGCTGGTTGGTAAAATATAGCATTTATTTATTTATTTGAAAATTAAAAGAAATCATACAGTTTTTAATATGGGGCAGCTATCACCAATGGGGTGATAAGAACAATAGGAATGTAAGTAATGCACTTAGTTTAACCTTTTACTGACACATCTACAAAACACCAGGAAATAGGAGCACTTTTTGATTTTAGGTAATATAGCACTTCAGTGAGAATTTCCCCTTGCAATGTTCCCTCAACCCACAAATAATCAATGCTAAATGGATAAACAGCAGTACCTGGTAATCAGGAATGACAAATCGGAAACAGACTTGAAATCCGACCTTCCCTCCCCAAACAAGAGAGAAAAACAGATTTCACACCATGGCAATGCTAAAAATGATGCTCGTAAATGGATGAATAAATGAATGAATGTAAGTAAAAACCTTGAAACAAATATTATTCCTCACTACAGCAACCATGTAGAAGTACAAACAATCACAAGTAATGTATGACCAAGAGCATACAGTTCGAAATTGAGTGGCAGGTTTTAAAACATGTGTGCAGCAAATGACACGTTGGAAAATTTGCAAACTTTTGCAATTCCCACCTGAAATTAGCAAAACGATTTTTAATAAGATCATAGGTACAATATGGATGTGAAATTAGGTCTCTATCTGGTAAACGGAGTGAGTTATGCTAGATATAGTAAGGTTCGTTTTTAGGAAAATAGAGCAGAGAAAAACAGAAAAGCGGCTTTAAAATGGATTGCAATCTTGACTTAAACTGGATTTAATGACGAAGGAAAAGAAAATGTCACCTGTGAATCTCCACAGTTACGCGGCCGCTGTAACGCTTCATGTGGTGTATCCCGTTTCCTTTATGGAAATTAATTTATTTATTCACAATCGCTACTGGCTTATGTTCTAGCAAAACAAAAATGAAGAGAAAATCGGCGCTAACACTAGGAATCAAAAGGCAGGGTTTCACATGTAATGCTGACAAGTTTAACAAGATATTAGGGTCAGAATAGGATAGCTGAGAGACTGGGATAGGACAAAGCAAGGCAAGGTATACTATGAATTTCTATGGATTCGTATTAATACTCACAGTCCACTTTAGTTAGGATTTTGGACAGTCAGCTCACAGATCTGGTCTAATAAAGGACAGCCGGACAAAATCAACGGGACAGGATCAGCTGGGCATGTAGTACTTCTGGTCACTGGATGGCACCAGCATGCAGTGAGTGGCAGCAAACCAATCTGGATCAGGATGCCAAAAGTAACAGTTTTCTCTTGGTTAATGGGAGATTAGTGTTTTTTTTTTATATAAGAGGCCTTGCTGGAGCAGGACCAGCAATGCTTGAGTTCTGCAATGGGCCCTGGGGTAAGATCAGCAATGCTTGGCCTTGTAGTTGGGATCTAGAGTCTGGAAAATGAAACAGGAACAGGACGTCAGCGCAGGAAAATCAGGAAGAGTGTGTGTCTGTGTGCCATGTCAGGGACCCTTAATTATAGGGTAAAATGACAACATCAAAGTATATGAATGGGGCAAGCTTAACTAAACACACCCATGACAAAGGGATTGGACAAGGGTGCTAGTCTCCGCCTCGCTCTCAGTTGGTTGGATTTCAGGAAAATGATGTCAGATTTATGAGGTGAGCTTTACAATGTCCAGAAACTCCCAAATTTACTTTACTTAAAATTCAATTTTGCCAAAAACATACATTTATACAATTACAATCTCTTGGCAAATTATACACACAGGTTACACATTATGTGCAGCACATATCAGTCCAATCCTCCACTCTGTGCAACCTTGTTTCGCCTTTCTGATACATTTTGGTAATTTTAAACATGAAATATTTGGTCTAACATTCCATAACATTGTACACAGATGTGAATTATCCCCAGGGGTGTATGTACAACAATTCACATTTGTAACATGGATACTTTTCTTGTTATTTGTCATCTTTGTTAACTTCTGTTCCCCATGTTGCAATGAGTTGTAACAAGTCTTAAAAGAAAGCCCATAAGATTAGATTTGAAACGGCAAACTTTTTATATTTTACTAATTCTTGCTGCAGAGATAAAAAGTCTTTAAAGTTTATTTCTGAAACAGTCTTTGGACACAAAAGGCAGTCTCTTTGTTCCTGGGTCCATTGTTGTTTTTTTAACTTCACTGCTGCCAACTGTCATTTCCTTTAGAGCAGGGTCGGGGCTTCCCAGCTTAATTGAAGTTTTTATTGCCCCTTCCACTTGACAGGTTAGAGTATCTGCTGAGAGTTTTTATTATAGTCCCCTTCCTCTTGGGGGAAGTTTCAGGGCTGGCACTTGAATAACTGTTCTTTTTTAGAGCTTGCAATTTCAGCCCATGTGTTTTAAACTCTTTAATTTCTTATTTTGGGTCTTGAATTAAAACAACCTGTGGATTCAAAATAGGCTATGTGTGTATTATCACCAGTAACATAATCCCTTTATATTGCTAAGTAAGCAGGCTTGCATTCAACACTTTATTTTTAAATAGGCAATTTGTTTCTTCAGTCAGCAAAGCCCATTTTTCCACATGTGTTAAAAACTGTTAGCATTTCTCTCTTTAAATTCGGGTTGGCAGCTGTCTTTCCAATATGGTTTACACAACAGTCTGGACAAGGCAAAGGTCTCCATAAAATTGACATGTGTACCTGCAGCTCTTGATTCCTTTTCAAACAGTGATTTTGATGCTTTTTAGCCAAAGGTAAGTGCTTTTCCGTGTTTAATGCAGTACAGCTTTTGTTGGTTTTCAGGTTCTGGCTGACACACCCTGTCATTCTGGAATAAGGCTTGGTTTTCCTGAGGGACAGTGGGGATATGCATGAGCATGGCAGGGCCTTATTAATCACAGTGGCTTTAGAATAAACAGAAGGAATTAGCGTCAAAGCAGCATTTTTAAAGGGTAAAAATGTTTCATTATGAAGGGGAATTTTGGGTTTTCCGCAAAGCAGTGCTGCCTTTCCACTTGATTCCATTTCTATGTTTCAGAACACACTGGCATACTTTTTCAGGGTGTCCCCTCGTTCCATTTTGCCTGAAGTGTGCTTTGCAGGATGGGGCAGCCATTGTTTTTGTTGCTGCCAAAATGAGGTTTAGTGGTCCTGGTGTCACAGGAGCCAGCACAGCCAGGTTGCCGTTTCTTGCCCAAATACAGCTTAGTGATGTCGGGCAATGCCGTCGAGCGGGACATTATATCCCACACATCCCCCCACGACTTCTCCTGGGCTTTTAAGTCGAGGGGGAGTCGGGCAAATGGGATTTCTCCATGGGCCAAAGCGGAGTCTGGCAGGTATGGGTCCCTCTTCTATCAAAGAATGGTGCGGGCTGCTCCTCTTGTTGTCTCTGGTTGGAACATGGAATGACACCCCCTTCTTTCCGTGGGATCTTCCTTTCATGGTGTGGAGTGAAACTTCTGGATCTCCTTTGGTTTCTCCCTTCCAGTTTGCCGGGGAGGACCTCCTTGGTTGTTAGATATACGCAACCAGTACGAATCTATGAAAGAGAACACAGACCGGTTACGACAGTTTCCCACTAACTGGCCACCAATTGGGTTGACAGCAGTGGGATACACAGGCATTTAATAATAACAATTGATAATGAAGGAAATACTCCCTGTTACATGATCATATATATCACTCCTATCGGCTCCCTTCTGGTTCTTCTCCTCCTTATTCTCAGGTTTCCGATGTCTCCTCTGTTTGATTCTCTCTGGGCTCCTCCGGTTATAGGTCAAAGGATCGAATCAAAAGGATCGAAATGCAATAGGGTCAAGTGAAAAGGACCGAAAACAAAAAGGTCGAATTTTTATTTATTTATCTTTTTTTTGGGGGGTCCCCAAACCTCAGTTTTTGGTGTAAAAACCACTTTTCTTTCCTATACGGAAACCCAAAAAAAAATATACATTTAAAAAAAGGCATTCAACCTTTTTTTCTCTGTCCTATTGACTCGACCCTATTGTATTCAATACTTTTGTTTTAGACCCTTTGACTGGACAGGGCTCCTCCAATTGTTGCAAAGTGTGCCTAGGGTGACAACTCTTTAGCTGATTAATATGGACCCATTTCTCTTCTGTCAATTCGCCCATGGGGATGCGGATTCTGTAGGCTAGGCCTGGGATGGTGACCTTTTCTCCATTTTTTAACTTCAATTTCCTGCGGTAGCACTGGGGCTGACCAGAAGCGTTTCTTTAGGACTGCCTGGGCCTTGAGATTTACTCTCCAGTTGGGACTGGGCTTGGCAAACTCTGGGATCCAAATTAATCTCGAGTCGGTTGAGGATGTGACTGCCCATGTAAAAGGCGGAAGGAACACCTCGCACAACCCAACAATTGTGTTCTATGCTTTTGTCACCTCTAGAAATTTTTATCATACAACTGCTAAAGAGAAGATGTTTGGATCGGGGGATCTCTAGGCCCCATACCCACTGATAAATTGACTCCACAGCGGGCAGGGTCTGGTCTTTTGGGAGTTTCCTGAATAATACTTTGCTGATGAAGCTTTCTTCACTATTCAATTTAACTCGGGCAAGGACAGACTCCTCCTTTGAGTCCCCCTCCGTTGGGCTCAGACTCCTATTTCACTTTCACAGTTCACTGTAAACCGAAGACTTTCGATTGTGCAAAGGATTTGAATAAAACCCTTGCAGGACCACTTCAATTTTCTTCCTCATAAATCATATTGACATTTCATAAGTTCCGTTAGCGGGATACATTCAGGCAGAGGCCTCTCGATTGGGAACACACGCAGTGCTGGGCCACTATACTACTAAGTATCATGCGTTTACTTCTCAAAGTTCAGAAAACAATTATCGGCTTTCCTTTTCATTCGCGTCTTTCATCAAACGCCTTTTCCATTCGACTTCACAGGACACTTTGTTGCCGCCCATAACCTTCATTCATACGCAGCCTAGTTTCACACAGTTGCCTTCAACTCACCGGCTGTATGCCAGGTTTGGCTTGCGGCTTTTGATCATCGAGTCAAGGGTGATACCACAACGGGTGCACTTCTCCCCTGACTCGACTAGTTGCGCAGGAGGGCCCCTGGTATCTCGGACACACATTACAGGATTCTCTGGCCTCACGTCTCTGCTTTATACATGCTGCTTCTGAGCTTTCAAAAGGCCAGCGATTTCTTGTCAAATGGCCCAAGAGCATCACCCTCCTTGGTTTCGTTTTGTGAGTTTCCCTCAGGCTTCCTCGATTCATCTGCATTCTGGAATAGGCTGCTCCTTCAACACGCAACCTTGCTTGACCCCCATGTTGACTCCTGTTCCTCTGGAAAGTGAGTCCATCCCGTCCATCCACACTTGAATACTCGTGTCAGTGTGCTGCAATTTTATGATTGTTAGTAGCCATGATGGACATCCCAGGTTTCTCAGGTTCTGCCAGAGGGGTTGTGCGATTTACTGAATCAAACACTGCAGACAAATCTACAAATCTACAAATATCAGGTATAGCCCTGGGTTTCCCCCTTGTCACTGATTCTTGAATCATCTTATCAAGCAGCCTAATGTTGTGGGTTGTGGCCGACCCATACCTAAAGCCTGTCTGCATTGGGTGCAATACATTTACAGTAGTCACCCATTCCTCCAGCGCCTTTTTCAGGGTGGGGTTGTAGTTAGTACATTGCATTTTTATTGTTTAATATAAAGTCTATATTTTGTTAGAATCTTGATTGGTAATTCTTTTATTTTGGACCATTGAACTATTGCTGTTTGGGTTGCTTCATTTATTAGCTCACACCCCTCCAGAACATATAGCGTACCTGGTTGTTTGTAGATACCTGCTGCCAAATTTCCCGTCCTCCTCCTCCTCCGCTGTTGTTTCTTGCATTCCCTCACTGAGTTCTTCTACCTATGATTGTAAAGAGCTCCACTGCTTACAGAAGCTAGGTTGTGCTCTTTGAAAACCCCAATAATAATAATAATAATAATAATAATAATAATAATAATAATAATAATATCCTCCCCTCGGCGTGTGCTATCAAAAGAGGCAAAGGAAGTATACTTTTCGTGCTGTGCCTTTCACCTTCATGATTGGGATCACTGCTGGTTTAGAAGTAGTGTGGGGCTGACTAGCTGGAAGATGCTATGGTGACCGCAGCCAGGTTTAGGGGGGTGGCGTGTTAAGGGGTCTGATTGTTTGGCCTTATATCCATAAGGACATGCACACATGATGTTAGCCTCTGTTTTTAGCACAGGTACCTCCATTTTCACACTCTATGTATACCAATGAAGGTATGTCAAGCCACCTGAAAACTGGAACAGAAGCCCATGGGCATGATCAGGTCTTATTATGAATAAGGGAAATATTAGATTGTGGGGTTTAAACTCATCCCCATGACTCAAAAGCAGCATGCATTAAGAAGACTGGGGGCTACAACAAAACCGTGTTTAAATACACTACTGTGATGTACAATAGTTGTCAGGATTTGATATGATATGATATGGCATTTATAACCCACCTATACACAAGTGTATCAAGGCGTGACGAGGCAAGGGAGATGGAACAGAGGGAAGACAGAGACAAAGATCTTACTAGGCCAGGTGACATTGAGATCGCGCAAGTGCAGGGGAAAACAAAGAGAGAGACAGACTTGGAAAGTGAGACAAGGAGAGACCTATGAAATTGGAGAGGGAAGCACATAGTGAGATGAATAGAAATGGGCTGGGGAGCTGAAAGAGCACTGTGCCGCAAGAGCAATTCTTGGCCCACAATGGCTGATTCCCATAGGATCAAGAGGTTCTAATTGGAAACAGGAGACCCTGCACACACATAGGTGAAGCAGATGCACACACATAGGTGAAGCAGAGGTCATCATTGCACAACATCATCTGGATGTAGATGTGTGCAGTATCCTCCAATTCCTGTAGACATACTCCCTGTCCTATGGCGGATTTAGGGACATGTGAGTGGAGTCCAGTGCACCAACACAATATTATAGAACGTACACTCATTATAGTACTCTTGATAGTGTGCTGGGTCTTTCGAATGAAAAGTCGGTCCCGCAACTGATACAGCATTGTATCAAAGACCTAGCTTAAATATCATGATCCAGGTCAGGGTAATGGAGTTCTGGGCGGAGTCTGTGGCACGGAAATTGAGCAGAGTGAGGACCTTCATTGGCGGAGGTTTTCATGCAAGGCACTCTTGGACTTTGTGTTGTTTGGGATTTCCCCCATGGTGTCTTGGATGCTTACAATATCAAGTCTATAAGTAGTGGGCATGTTCGTCAGGCAGTTCAGTGGTTTGCAACATGGGTCAAAATACCCTTGGTGTCATCCATCTCTATTGCTCTGCCTCTGAGCGGCGCCTCTGAGCTGTGTGATCCTTCTCCCATGTCTCTCTTAGTGCCACTGCTAACGGTATTGGTCGTTGCCCGAGAGCCATGATGTCATTGGTTGCCATTTCTTCCTTGTTTACCCCTGGCTTTAGGTGGCGCAATATTCAAGAGAACTATCATCATGTTTGTACCCTTTGCATGTGTTCAAAATGGTCAGGGTTCCATATTCCTCATGTGTGTGCTATTTGCACAGGTAGATGGATTTAACTTCACAAGAAGTATTTCTGCATAAGAGATTTGGTGCATGCAATTTCCTTTCCTCGCTAAGTAATTCTGCAAGAATATTTCCTGCAGCCATGATCCTCAGACTGGGGGTGTTCCAAGAATTATTGTTCTTTTAATGACTGCTAATGGAGATCATTTGTTCAAATAAGAGAGCTTCATCCAGGTTTCTCCATTGGAGAGCAGAAAATATGCCATGCATCGCTACTCGGCACCCAATCAAGTATTGAATACAATATCTACAATATGTTTGTTTAGTTGTTCATTTCAGGTTTGAAAAATGCGTAAAACATGATCCTCATTAATAAATGCATTATATCACATATAGATATGCCATAAGAAAATAAAACATTTGTAAAATGGGAAGGATAAATAAGGTGTGCTGGTATATATTTGCAAAGTCAATGCATCTTAGCCTTGGTAGGGGTAAAAAGGTTTCATACCTTATCTCTCTATATCTCTAGCAAAGGAGAAGAATATGGATGAATGCTTCTAATGTTGTTATGCAGTGGGGTTAATCTTTAACATGAACCTTTTAGGTAATAAGCCCAGAGCCGCGGGGGCATTACTGCGTCAGGTAATGCCCCGGGGCCCATAAATGCAAGGCCCCGGGGGCCTTACCTGACGCGGTAATGCCCAGAGGAGAGGGACTTATTGCCATTAGTATTCTGGGGTTAAAAGCCTGGGATACTAATGGCATCGCATTTGTATTTACCGTCTGTCTTTGCGTTTTTCACTGCAGCAGTTGCAAGACACGCTAGTCACAAAAAGACTAGACCGCGCATTGTGATATGGAGCAGCAGGGTGCAATTTTAGCTTCCTGTTGCTCGTTATTAATGCGTTGATAAATGGAAAGAGAAAAAAAAGTCGGGTTAGCTTCGGTGCAAGATGCACGCTTTTGTTTGAATTGGATTACAGGGAGGTAAGGCTTGGAAACTGGCCAATC
The DNA here is from genome assembly GCF_040938575.1 of Ambystoma mexicanum. Classification (NCBI taxonomy): domain Eukaryota; kingdom Metazoa; phylum Chordata; class Amphibia; order Caudata; family Ambystomatidae; genus Ambystoma; species Ambystoma mexicanum. Next base: position 599,597,678 of record NC_090933.1, read on the forward strand.
GCTGTAAAAATCTTATGCTGTTTGTGGCACGCCGAGTACTAATGAAATATAATTCATAGAGCATTTGGAGCTTTGTGCCTTTGGTCAGTACAGGCAGTTTCGTTGGCAAGATATACTAGTAAACACAATGATTTTCCGCATATGAACAAGCAGGCTAGATTATTGAGGCTGAAGGAAGAGGAAAGTGAGCACCATTAGCCGAAGAGCAAAACTTTCTAATTCACGAATAAAAATATCTGATTGGCCCACATTGAGTTCGGATCTGATTGGCCCACAGGAGATGTCTGTGTGAACAGTCAGCCATATGGAATATATTTCTGTATACTAAGGGGAGCAGTATTGTGAATCTTGATTGACCTGATTGGGGAGGAAGAATTAGTACAAGGATCCACAAATGTAATTACCTAGGTAGATGAGTTAATGGGAAGTTACCATTAATACGTGTGGGATAAATTCTGCCCAAGAAAAAGGAAACTGCCTTTAAGAACGTTCTGCCTAAAAATGCAGAGCACTGAAAACACACAGGGATGAATGCCAAACTGAAAAGGCAGTATTTCATTTGCATCTACCGCATATCATTATGCTGTTTCAATAAAGAGAAATCCACTGACTGATTGGGTCTTTCATGTGATTTATTTATTTATGTTTGCAATTTGTATAGCGCACCGAACCCAAAGGCATCTAGGTGCTGCACTTGACAATGGTTAGTACAGAAGTTGCAAAATTAAACAAGTGACAAAATACATATTTATATATTTACATATAAACTTGGCAGATAGTGGGAAAATGCAGGTTAGTCTTAAGCGTACACTTATGCATGAGGTTACAAATATAGTTTGGGGTAAGCTGGTGGACATGACTTAGAGCCATGTTTCGTGTGTGAACAGCCAGGTTTTCAGTTCAGTTGTTTTCTAAGGAGTCTTCTGATCTTAGTTTGGCTGGAAGAGTGTTCCAGAGTCTAGCAGCTGTTGCAAGGAAGCTACTCCCTCCGGCTTTCAGTAGTCTGAATCTCAGTGTAGAAAGTAAGTACATATGTGCCAAGCGTGTGTGCCTGTTAGATTGTGTTCTGAAGATTGTGTCTGCTAAGTAGGTGGGAGCTGCTTTGTGTAAGCATTTGTGTGTTATGGTGAGAATGTTTAAGGCTATAAGCTCTTGCACAGGAAACCAGTGAGAATTCCTTCTTAGCGTGAAGGCATGGGCATTTTTTGGTATGTTTAGAGCTGCTCTGAGGGCATTGTTTTGTATCACCTGTAGTTTTCTATATTGTGATTTTTGGTCCCTGCATCGTGGGCATTATAATAGCCCAGTCTAGACAAGATAAGTGCTCTAGCTAAGGTAATGTAACTGTCGGAAGACAGAAATTGTCTGCAGGCATTGATCAATTTGGACGTGTAGGCTGCAGCTGAAGCTGTCGCGTTGACTTGCCTAGTTAGTGTGAGTGCTTAGTGTAGTGACTTCTTTAGACAACTTTATGATGTTGCCGACAATGTTGAATACCTTAAAGGCTTCATCCGGATTGTTGATAGAGTTTAGACCCTATGAGGAGTAGTTCCGTCTTTTCATCATTCAGACATAAATGATGGTGGGCCATCCAAGTTTGGATAGTTTGGTATTTGCCATTTAGGGAGGCTGAGTCAATGTGGTGCGATCCATAGGTAGGGATGAGGATTTGGGTGTCATCTGCATAGTTAGTGTAAGTGAAACCCAAGTCATCCAGGCAGTTGAATAAAGGTTTTGTAAATATTTTATATAGTGTCTGGGAGACACAAGAGCCTTGTGGTACACCACAGGTGACCGGGCTGGGCTGTGCTGCTGCATTAGGGTAGAAAACTCTCACGTTCAGTCTGTCAGGAATGATTGTATCCATTGAATGGCCTACAGTGAGAAGTGTGCCGCTGAGGCTAGATGTTTACAGAGTATGTTATGATTGACCAGATCAAATGCTACAGAAAGGTCAAGTAAGAGGAGCAAACCTAATTTCCCTTTATCTTTAAGCTTAACCATTTGAATTATTTTCAAGTCCAGTAGTGCTGTTTTCGTCCCATGACTGGGGCGGAAGCCAGATTGTCAAAGGCCTAGGAGGCTGTTGGCTTCCAGATAATTTTGGATCTGGAGAAAAGCTGCTCTACCTAAGATTTTGAGTAAGATTTGCACTGTCGTGATGGGGCTGTAGTTAGTGGGAATGTTTGGGTCGAGCGTCAGCTTTTTTAGAAGAGGGAGTACCCATGCATTTTTCAAGTTGGTTGGAACGGTACTATTTTTGAAGGAGGCGTTGATTAGATTTGTAATGAGGGGAGTTAGGTCGGTCACGCAGTCTTTGATGACTGCAGCCGAACAAGGGTCACCTTGGCATCGCAAAGGTTTAAGACTAGTGATAATTTGTAGGACTTCCGAGTTGGTGATTGGCATGAATTCAAATTGAAGGCCTGTGCTGTAGTCTGAGGTCAAATCTCAAAACTAAAGACTTACTTTACAGGGAAAGCATGGCATTTGCAAACACAGAAACTGTGACCATGGAAGTGGGTGCATTTTGCAGCTCAAAATGTCCTTTGCAAAAACAATGTGAACATATTCTGATGGTAAAATGAACATGGATGGCAAGACGTATTTTTATTAAAAATATTCAAAGGCTTTATGTGTAGAAGGAATTGGAACAGTCACAAACATCAGTTTCTGTTCCAGGAGAAATGAAACTTAAGTTGCGGTTTCCTGAGAAGTGGCTTCAGTATCTATTCGGAATTCTCAGGCTGTTGCCAAGAAGGAATTTTGTGGGGGCTTGCTCTCAAAGATACGCAATAGATGACCCCTTTGCACTGGGAGAAGAAATGCTGTTGGGTTAATTGCAGGCCAAAGTCAACAAAGGTAGCAGATGCCCAGATCACATGTTCCCAGGAGAAACAAAACTGAATGTGCAAAGTGTTTAGTCAAAATATGTATACCATCTATTTTGCTATAGGGTTACATATAGAATCAAATTTTATTGATATTCTCAGGAACGATCAGTCACACAGGAACCATTCTATTATCACTGTAAAGCTTGAGACACACCACAGGTGCTGGTTTATCAAGATTAAACCTTGGGAACTCAAGCTACAACCTAGAATTTGCTTATAGCTTCCCAGAAAATGTTACAAATTCGAGATGTTTGGAGTTAGAGACTTGGGGAATCATGTAAATGTATATAAAATATGGTGACAGTAACTGTTAATATTGTTGAGTAATTCATGAAAAATCACTGATTTGAACCTCATGCAAAGTCTATGGTGAAGTTAAATTATCTTGTTATGTTTCAAGGCGCTGTATCATTTTGGCATTCTCGATTTTGTAGGTGACTATAGTATTGAAATGTTCATTTGACCTGTATTCTATTTACTGGAGACTTAAAAGCAAAAAACGCACATGCGGTGTAATCTCAGATCTTTTGTTACTGTCTATTCCCAAAAGGTCAATGATTTGTAATGAATCTTTGGTTTGGTGCCGCAGAGAATGTGGAGTGTCATGTCAAGTAGTGTATATATGAAATGTTCCTTAATAATTATTAAAAATATATTCTTTCTATACACCAGCCTGGTTCTTGGGTTAACTTTGCTAAAGGGCCAGTGATTCTCTAGTTCTAGATGAGGCACAGATAGTGCTAAATAGGATATCAAGGTCTATTTGTGTGTGGCACTGTTAATTGGGGGGAGGTACTCCCCATATTACATGCGATACGATAAATATATCTCACACAAGGTATAGGCTAGTCGCCACCTCAGAGCACATATGAACCGACAGTGAAAATACTAAAATGTCAGAGAAATATGGGATTGATTGGAACTACCACTGTCGTGAGCTCCAATCCACTGGAATATTTTAATCCAAAAGCAAAAGTTTACATGAATAGGTTTCTCAATAATTGTGACACCATATTTAACCAACAGATATTGAAGATAAAGGCCCTCATTATGAGATTGGCGTCAATTCTGCTGGCGGTAATTCCATCCGGGCTAATTCTGCTGGAAGAGTTACCGCCGACTCATGATTCAGTGGTATGTTAAAAGTGGCAGTAATTCCGTTATCGCCACTTTTACCTTATACCTCCGGATTCGTAATGAGCCCCAAACTTTCAATGTCTATTGTCCCAGGTGTAGCCTGTAACAGGTTTCCATCCTTGCACAACCAATCTTAGGTTATTTTTGTTCGATGCGGCCATGCTGCCTCCTTTCAGAGATCCAAAGTTCAGGCAGCTGATAAGAGACTACCAAACCTTAGTGCAGGCTTCTTACATGAGAATGCTTGGCAGAGACCTGGGCTCATAGTTTAGCACTTTTCCTGTGTGCCTGGAGATTTAATCGCATCCACCCACCTCATGGGTGATTACATCCATCCAGCTCTAAGATCACTATCTGCCAGCCCATGACAGACCAGTTGAAGAGCTCCAGGAGACTCAGAAATACACACAGTGAGCACCAACCACATTAGTGGCACAACATGCATTGCTTTTCCATTGTGTGCCATTGTCCAAAAGAACACTAGTGTATCACTGAGAATGGGCGAGTGGATTTGAGATCCTTGAGCTGCCTTCAAACCACATCTATCGCCTATGATGCCTTGAATGAGCTCGCTTTAATCAATCTGTATTCATTTTAGTTCTTTACTGAACGCTACCATCAATCTTGATCACGGTGGGAATCATTCTTCAAACTTCACTGAGAAGAAACAACCAGCAGATGACATGAGACACTTTCCTTAAAGCTGCTCCTCTTACTAATCAAAGGGCTTTTCACTCAAAGATACCACCAAACTCATACCTTGAGTCAATCTAAATCCTTGAAACTACATATGGCCACCACATGCAAAATTATTATTTGAACTGATCTCTTTTTAAAAAGACCAAGTAAAAACACATATGAACCACTTTAGAAAGGGAACCTCAGAAAAAAATCCTTTCTGATAAGATCCTTTTATAAATCCCTTTGAAATAACCTTCATGCTTGTGTCCCTTGTTTATTTTTTAACCTAAAACTTGTAGTGGTTTCTTGTTAATTAATCCATTTATATTGTTTTTGCAAATACCTCTCTTAATTGTTTTGAAATATATGTGTTTTTCCTCCTTCCCTCACGCCTTTTGACAAGTTTTCAGTTTAGCTACCACTACCTAAAATCGAGACAAGGGTGCTTTACAAATTCTTTGGGAATAGCTGTGCTTCAGAGTTGTGGAAGCTTGGAGGGAGCACACTAAACCTCTACATTATTTTTCACCTCTCTCCTGCAACTATTGACTACCTTACAGTGATCAAGTACATTCAAACAGGGGAACAAATATCATTGAAGTTGGACAGTAATTCATCCTTCATCAAGAGGATGTGGTGTGTGAAGGAAGCTATGCACAGTGTTACTATTTCTATTGCCAATGGGCTGTTAGTCTTTGCATTAGAAATCATAGAAATAAATGTGTTTGATAAAAGAGAAAAGGATAAAATAAAAGCCAATGGGGAGGTAAAAGGAAGCAAGGCAAACAGGTAAAAGAGGAATGGTAAAAGGGGAGGAAGCTTGTCGGTAAGGGAGTGACTTTTGTTAAGTCAACAACCCTCAGTGGACTGCCTGTTGCTCAGCCCATTCAAGTGTTCATTCGGATCCTTCTTTGGCATTTTCCCCAATTTATTTGGCTACAATACCAACACCATTACCTGGATTACAGCGGCACCATGGCGTGTCAGACTGTTCCGGGTTCTCTAAAGTGTTCATGAACTTTGATATCAGCGTCTTTTTCGTCACCATGCCGTGGCTGTTGCTTGCTTTGATGTTATTTGCTTTGTGCTGAAGTCTCGTTTTGCGTTGCTTCTTATTTTGGTCCACTTCATCAAGTCTTGGTGTGCTCCTCTTGGAGTACAATCCTTTTTTGACTGCTCAACTTGGCTGCTAGGTACTTTGTGCTATTATCTATAGTTCCTTCATCTCTCTGAGGGTGGTTATTGTGTGACGTAACGTAAAGAGCCGTGAACATTGGTAGAGTGCTTTCCTACCTCGAAATGGCACATCAGCGTCATTGGGTTCCTGCGGCCTAGCCCATTTCCACTTCTTTCTCTGCATCTGCTGTCATGATGAAATCTAGTGGTAACAGGCAGGATACTACTTCTTAATAATAATAATAATAATAATAATAATAATAATAATAATAATAATAATATTTCAATAACGTATTTCTTATACAGCGCTAAACACCCATAGGTCTCAGAGTGCTGAAATAGCAAACAACATTATTATCCCACAGAGTAGCACTCATAATAATCTGCTTGACTGTTTACTTTGGGGGGCTATGGCTCTTTGGTCCAGCACCAGCGTTATAAACCCCCATATCAGGTTCTGAGCACAGCCTACTGCCATTCTCTCTGTTACTCCAGGTGCATTGCATCCCCCCTGCTGGGAACCTGCAACAAAAGCACAATCCCTCTTCTGGAGAAAGGTCTAAACTATTTTATTCTTGCTCAAGGAATTTGCCCATCCAAGCTCAGAAAAAAACCCACTAAAGCTGAGGCCTTGCAGCGGCAACCCGTGAGGTAGAATCAAGGCATAAGCACAGGCTATATTCATGAATATGCCTACTGGTCCCAAAAGCTAGACACACCTCCCATTAGTAATCACTCCTTTCTTGAAGGGCCTTTAAGAACGTTCATGAGTTGGAGCTTGCTCATCAGAGCTGACCACGCCCCCGTGGTGTCCCTGCGTGTGGCTCTGGGAGATCTCAAGGCGAGGGGAGCCCCCAAGCATTCTTTCTCCCACTCATCGCTCTCTCTATCAGCATATAGCCTGTCATCCAGAAAAGCTTGTGCAGGACCTAGAGGCCTTGGGTTAATGTAGACACTCTCATGCCTCTATTGTTCACTCTGCCTTGGAGGGATTGACTGGCCTCTACTAGCCAACAGATCTCTGCACCCTTTTGAACAATGAACTAGGTGATAGAATACACACCCACTCACTAAGCTTGCACGAGCATTGTTTCTTGGGGCTACATTTTCATGTTGTGTGGACAAAGTCCAATTCTGTTCATTCTAAAAAAGGCAAGAGAGAAAACGAATTAAGACTCTATAGTCCTTAAATGAGTAAATTGCAGTCACAGTAAGTAAGGAATTAACTGTGTCTTACTGCTATCCTGGTGGTGTCCAAAAAGGGGTAGGGGGTGTGTAACGCTGTCAACCACAAACTATTAATCCTATTAGTGGGAAATGTCTGTAAGAGAAAAGAACATTTACTAAGTGTTGGGGAAAATCCCTCGTAGTGCCTTCAATGTGGGTAAAATGCAATATTCATTTTATGCCTGAACCAAATACTCTTGCGCTGATATGTACTTGCGCTCTCACGTGAATTGAGCTGTGTCAGATTCATCACAATCCATAACGAATCCTTTATTGTCGACAAGAATATATCTACAAACAAAAAAATAAGCAATGTGTCTATTAAGTTAAAAATGGAGATTGTCTGCTTAATAAATTTTATCTGACTAAAAATTTACACAGTCAGAAGATGCACAGGGTCTCACCTGAATATTATGAAGATATGCTAGATAATCACTCAATAGAGTAGCAATGAAAAAGGATACCGTTGTATCTTGCCCGGAAGTACCTAGTCGTCCAACCTAAAAAATGTATAGACTGGCTGAAATCTGAGGATAGTGATCCTTTTAATGTACAATTGGACATAGTGCATGGCTTGGATCATTAGTTCCCACCTGTACAACTGTTGAGGTGCCACTCGTGAGAAAACCGATGCTGCAATGTAACTTGTGGTGCAGAAAATGCCCGTCATAGTAACCAGAAGGTGCATGTGACATAATGACATCACGCACGGTACTGTGTAATGCATAACATTAGCAAATATGTTGCGGAAGTAAATAAATTGCGGGTTCAGATCAGTGATGTAAATCATACTGTGTGTCCATATATAGAATATTGCAGTTGAATGCCTAATATTGCATGGAAAAATATATGAATCCTTCGGTGCTCATAATGATAGAAAGAATAAGGTACCTGGAATAAGTAAAAGAAATGCATGTCCATGTCCTAAAGTTACAGAGGAAGGTATGTGGATCTCCAAATGATCCTAATGCTGGGTAGAATAAGTTACTCGATAAGTAGAACACCACAAGATCGTTAGATCTTATGAGATAGATAGCCAGTTTGCTAAACCTTTTGAAGTGTATATTCCATTCCACGAATATTTCATGATGGATAGTCTCTCGTGTCAGTGGGTGAAGGATGAGTCAATAAGATGTAAAATGTGTCCCTTCATATTGTTCCCAGAAGGCCATAAGGAAATTGATCAAGCTTAAGGTGTTACAGTGTGTTAAGACTAACATTCTTAGACATCATGTGCATGTCAATTATAACACAAAACGTTATGCGGCCCAAAACAATTTCTGGTTGTGCTGTGGTGTCGACCACCGTTTTTAACTGGACTGGATCTTGTGCATCACATATTTATATTACAGTACAGATAATAAATAAGATGTTGCCACGGTATGTCCAATTGACCACTTGTACATCTTCCAATGTAGTTTGAGTAATGCGATCTTTTAGAGAAAAAGGCCTAGGTAGAACTCCTCATTCATTCCAAGAGGGCTGATGGTGTCAAAATGATAAATCCAGCAAAGCTCAAGAGAAGTTGCCTCTGACGGCTTTCCACTCATGAAATGGCATTGTCTAGGATCTCTGGTGGGCAACCTCTTTTCTTAAATCTGTCAGACATCAGGTTGTACTCTTCCTGTAGTGTATTAGTATTTTACACTATTCTCTTAAGTCTAAGGAACTGGCTATAGGGAAGACCTTCCTTAAGATGTTTTGTATGAAAGATGTCGAAGTGTAGGTTGTTGTTGACATCTCTTGGTTTTTGGTAAATAGTAGTCGAAAGTTCATTCTTCCTCAAGGTAACCATGACTTCTAAGAAATGTAAATGTGGTTCCCCCACCTCAAGTGTAAACTTGATCTGATTGTGGCAATAGTTAAGATACTCAAAAAATGTTGATAGTTTGACTCTGCTGCCTTTCCAAATCGCAAAGACATCCTCAATGTAACATTTCCAAAAGATCACCTTAGATCTCCATGGTTTCTTGTTAAGGATGAGTTTGATCTCGAAGTAGTACATGAAAATGTTGGCGAATGTAGGTGCCACTGCTGACCCCATTGACATCCCTGAAATCTGTCAGCAATACTTGCCTTCATACCTGAAGAAGTTGTTATAGAGGATGATACTGATTAGTTCAATGGGTAGTACGTATGTATGCATACATTTTCTTGGTTTAGTAGAAACCATTCCATGGCTTCAATTCCTTCTCCATGGGGAATTAAGGTGTATAGACTACTTACATCCAGTGAGAACAAACTCAAATCTGGTTCTGACAGTTGTAGTTCACCTAGAAGTTGCAAGAAACGAGAGGCATCTTTGAGGTAGTGGAGGTCAACTCTACCAATGTTTGCAATGTAGTGTCACACACTATCTGTACCTGCCAAAATGGGTATGAATGGTGGGTTTGTGGGATTTTTATGAATCCGAGGGAGTGCATAGAAGACTGGAGTTGTAAGGTGTTTGTTCAACAAATATTCTCTGGTGCGTGGTGTTATCCACTCCAGTTCCTCTGGTTTTGTGACAGTCATCTCAACTAAAGTCATTATAGCTGTGGTGGGAATCGTGTTCAAGCTCAAGGTATGTCCTAATGTCCTGTAATAGTCCTAAACTGCTTTGATTGTAAAAGGAAGAGTCCATTATCCCAAGAGCTCCGACCTTGTCTGTGCGCTTCATGATAATGGAAAAGTCCTCCGCTAATTTCTTTAATAGTCGTGTCTATTTATTATCTGTACTGTGATATAAATATGTGATGCACAAGATCCAGTCTAGTTAAGAAAGGTGGTTGATGCCTCAGCACAACCTGAAATTGTTTTGGTCCACATAACGTTTTGTGTTATAATTGACATGCACATGATGTCTAAGAATGTTACACTTAACACACTGTAACACCTTAAGCGTGATCAATTTACTTATGGCCTACTGGGAACAATATGAAAGGACACATTTTACATCTTATTGGCACATCCTTAAACCACTGACACAAGCGACTATCCATCATGAGACCAAACCCGTTCTTCCACTCCTGGCTCCATCTCTTTGCGCCTCACCTAAAGAGCTGATTATGAAATCAGCACACTGTGAGAAACCTGAGGCGTTTCTCAAAGGTTAATTCCATCGCTCTTGGATCCCAACCCTGGGGGTGGACGACCGAGGGAGGATCACCTGGGCAGGGGGTCCTTGGAGACTGCGAGACGAGTGCACTTAGGCAAGATGCGGTATTCCATTCTTTCTGATGCACCCCTACCCGATATCCAAGCCGTCTTTATGGGATATTGCCACCAAAATCCTATTCCCCCAGTACTTTCCCTTACGGAAAAGAAGGAGAAAACAACAGGGAAACTCAAGAACATCTCTAATCCCCAATATGAAATTTGCCTCACCACAACACTACAACTCCCATAATCCCATTCCCCTATTAAAATCAACAAGGACTAGGTCCGGGACTGGGACTGGGACTGGGATGAGGAAGAGGCTGATGGGAGTCATGAGGATTACCCATACGAATCGATGGGCAATTGATTCCTATGGGCAGTCTCCATGTTGTCCCGATAATGAGGTCACTCACACCTGACTCCAATTAACTGGAGCATAAACAGCAGCCAGAAACATCATTGTGAGCGATTCAGGGATGCTGGAAGGTACCGGAGAGCAGAGTAAGCTGTTGTGAGCTGGAGAGACCCTGGGAGACCTGGAGGAGGAGAAGAAGAAACCCGCCCAAACACTATCAGAGAGGAGATTGCAGTGTGGAGGAGGAAACTATATCTCCGGAAGGAAAGTCCAGGTGCAGCTGGGGTTGGCTGGCGGTACAAATAGGCTCCCCTTGGCCAGGCAGGTGAACCCAGGTCTCTGAGGGGCAGAAAGAGAGAACTGGACCTCTTCACTTTTGGCTCCTGTAGCTCCCAATGACAGAAAATTATATTTTGGGGAGCAACGAAGTGGGAGCAAAATTAGCCCAGTGCATTCTTGGACTAGAAGTCTCAAAACATTTTGTTGAAATTTTGAACTTTGAAAGGAGGCTCAAGCCCGGCAGAGGGAAGCTTTCTTGCTGAACTTTAAAAAGGGGTCCGAGCCTGGCTGAAGGAGAACCTTGAGGAACTTTAAGAAGGTTCCGAGACCGACAAAGGGAGACCCAGTGGTGAAGAAAAAGACGCAGCATGAGACTTCAGAGTGGTCCTACAAGGGTCACATCAAATCCCTTGTACAATCGAAAGTCTCTGACCCATTGCCCAGGGAAAGCTCTGGGAAGGGAGACCCACTTTCTGAAAAGATTGTGAACTGTGAAATAAGGCAAGTGTGAACCCGACAGAGGGATGCCGAAAGAAGGCTAGGAGAAGGGAATCCACTCTTTCTGATGAAAATGAGCAAATCATGAACTGTATGAAAATGTCATGAACTGTGTTAAAGAAGGCCGTAGTCAACCCCGTGGAGGTAGACCTACTTTGCAAGGAGGATCCGATCCGGGTGGAGGGAGATCCTAGGGGTGAAGAGCAATTGCCCAGGTGCAAGACCACAGAAGCAACTTCTGTTTATTTGTTTGTTGTTTGGATACATTAGGCCCTCGGAGGAAAGAGACTTTTGCAGAAAGAGACTTAACCCCCAAAGGTCCGGATATCGCCAAAAGGGACTGAATCCCTCTATTTGTTGAAAGTAACATTTTGCTGTGTTATTTTGATACATCAGGCTCTCGGGTAAGAGATCTTGCATGACAGAGACTTGACCACCGAGGATCCTGATATCGCTTAGAAGAACAATGCCTCATTCTGCGGAAGCCCAGTTGTGTGCTGTGATCGAGAGGCTCGCCTTGTCTCATGCTAAAAATGTGGAGAAGGGAGACCCGGCTATAACTTACTGACATATTATTTGTGAACACTCCTTTCCTTTCTTGTGAACATTAACCCACACTCTTTTGTAACTAAGTTGTAAGGACTGGCAATAGATTTCTTTAGTATAGGCTTTTTTTATTTGACAAGACGCCACTAGGACAGTTTTCTTATTATTTTATGGTCGTAGCTTGCTCCCATCTTAGATTTAGGTTTAGATCAGGTGTTGTTCCAACCTACCTATACAGTTTAATAAACACCCTTGAACTGGGATCACTTGTGTCTATTTTACTGTTGCCACCATGAGTTCCTTACAACACCCTCTGAGTACTCAAGCCTGAAATAAGCTCTGGACCTACGGCACTCAAGATATTAGTGCACCTTTCAAGTACCCATATCACCAAGACACAAGTAACGTTTTTGGGATAACCTTTCACCCTAAAAGGTTCCTAGCCATCACCTCCAACCTGCTGGCCAGACCACCATACATCACCATGAAACGTTCTCTTGCATGCAATACTCCTTAAATGGTGGCACATAAAGACACTTTGCCCCCTTTTGCCCCCCCCCGCCCCTATCGGCATATGCACTCATAAATAGTAGGCAGGGCTAAAGAACACAGAAAATAAGTCCCACATGCCACCCTGCATCACTAAGATCAGAAATGCTAGTCTAGGCCTCAGATCTCACCCCACGTACTTGATCCTGTTAAGGATTTCAATCAGGCGATGCGCACCTTAGTCTCAGCCCAGTATGCAACGCACAATTGAAATGCTTAGGTTTTATGATTAGATTTAATATTGAGATGGTACACCACTCATATCACACCCCCTTTTCAAATACCCCGGGGCACAATGGACCATGAACCAGGCTGGTTGGTAAAATATAGCATTTATTTATTTATTTGAAAATTAAAAGAAATCATACAGTTTTTAATATGGGGCAGCTATCACCAATGGGGTGATAAGAACAATAGGAATGTAAGTAATGCACTTAGTTTAACCTTTTATTGACACATCTACAAAACACCAGGAAATAGGAGCACTTTTTGATTTTAGGTAATATAGCACTTCAGTGAGAATTTCCCCTTGCAATGTTCCCTCAACCCACAAATAATCAATGCTAAATGGATAAACAGCAGTAGCTGGTAATCAGGAATGACAAATCGGAAACAGACTTGAAATCCGACCTTCCCTCCCCAAACAAGAGAGAAAAACAGATTTCACACCATGGCAATGAAAAATGATGCTCGTAAATGGATGAATAAATGAATGAATGTAAGTAAAAACCTTGAAACAAATATTATTCCTCACTACAGCAACCATGTAGAAGTACAAATAATCACATGTAATGCATGACCAAGAGCATACAGTTCGAAATTGAGTGGCAGGTTTTAAAACATGTGTGCAGCAAATGACACGTTGGAAAATTTGCAAACTTTTGCAATTCCCACCTGAAATTAGCAAAACTGGCTACTGGCTTATGTTCTAGCAAAACAAAAATGAAGAGAAAATCGGCGCTAACACTAGGAATCAAAAGGCAGGGTTTCACATGTAATGCTGACAAGTTTAACAAGATATTAGGGTCAGAATAGGATAGCTGAGAGACTGGGATAGGACAAAGCAAGGCAAGGTATACTATGAATTTCTATGGATTCGTATTAATACTCACAGTCCACTTTAGTTAGGATTTTGGACAGTCAGCGCTCTGGTCACCACACGGATCTGGTCTAATAAAGGACAACCGGACAAAATCAACGGGACAGGATCAGCTGGGCATGTAGTACTTCTGGTCACTGGATGGCACCAGCATGCAGTGAGTGGCAGCAAACCAATCTGGATCAGGATGCCAAAAGTAACAGTTTTCTCTTGGTTAATGGGAGATTAGTGTTTTCTTTTATATAAGAGGCCTTGCTGGAGCAGGATCAGCAATGCTTGAGTTCTGCAATGGGCCCTGGGCTAAGATCAGCAATGCTTGGCCTTGTAGTTGGGATCTAGAGTCTGGAAAATGAAACAGGAACAGGACGTCAGCGCAGGAAAATCAGGAAGAGTGTGTGTCTGGGTGTCATGTCAGGGACCCTTAATTATAGGGTAAAATGACAACATCAAAGTATATGAATGGGGCAAGCTTAACTAAACACACCCATGACAAAGGGATTGGACAAGGGTGCTAGTCTCCGCCTCGCTCTCAGTTGGTTGGATTTCAGGAAAATGATGTCAGATTTATGAGGTGAGCTTTACAATGTCCAGAAACTCCCAAATTTACTTTACTTAAAATTCAATTTTGCCAAAAACATACATTTATACAATTACAATCTCTTGGCAAATTATACACACAGGTTACACATTATGTGCAGCACATATCAGTCCAATCCTCCACTCTGTGCAACCTTGTTTCGCCTTTCTGATACATTTTGGTAATTTTAAACATGAAATATTTGGTCTAACATTCCATAACATTGTACACAGATGTGAATTATCCCCAGGGATGTATGTACAACAATTCACATTTGTAACATGGATACTTTTCTTGTAATTTGTCATCTTTGGTAACTTCTGTTCCCCATGCTGAAATGAGTTGTAACAAGTCTTAAAAGAAAGCCCATAAGATTAGATTTGAAACGGCAAACTTTTTATATTTTACTAATTCTTGCTGCAGAGATAAAAAGTCTTTAAAGTTTATTTCTGAAACAGTTTTTGGACACAAAAGGCAGTCTCTTTGTTCCTGGGTCCATTGTTGTTTCTTCAACTTCACTGCTGCCAACTGTCATTTCCTTTAGAGCAGGGTCGGGGCTTCCCAGCTTAATTGAAGTTTTTATTGCCCCTTCCACTTGACAGGTTAGAGTATCTGCTGAGAGTTTTTATGATAGTCCCCTTCCTCTTGGGGGAAGTTTCAGGGCTGGCACTTGAATAACTGTTTTTTTTAGAGCTTGCAATTTCAGCCCATGTGTTTTAAACTCTTTAATTTCTTATTTTGGGTCTTGAATTAAAACAACCTGTGGATTCAAAATAGGCTATGTGTGTATTATCACCAGTAACATAATCCCTTTATATTGCTAAGTAAGCAGGCTTGCATTCAACACTTTATTTTTAAATAGGCAATTTGTTTCTTCAGTCAGCAAAGCCCATTTTTCCACATGTGTTAAAAACTGTTAGCATTTCTCTCTTTAAATTCGGGTTGGCAGCTGTCTTTCCAATATGGTTTACACAACAGTCTGGACAAGGCAAAGGTCTCCATAAAATTGACATGTGCACCTGCAGCTCTTGAATCCTTTTCAAACAGTGATTTTGATGTTTTTTAGCCAAAGGTAAGCGCTTTTCCGTGTTTGTTGCAGTACAGCTTTTGTTGGTTTTCAGGTTCTGGCTGGCACACCCTGTCATTCTGGAATAAGGCTTGGTTGTCCTGAGGGACAGTGGGGATATGCATGGGCATGGCAGGGCCTTATTAATCACAGTGGCTTTAGAATGAACAGATGGAATTAGCATCAAAGCAGCATTTTTAAAGGGTAAAAATGTTTCATTATGTAGGGGGATTTTGGGTTTTCCGCAAAGCAGTGCTGCCTTTCCACTTGATTCCATTTCTATGTTTCAGAACACACTGGCATACTTTTTCAGGGTGTCCCCTCGTTCCATTGTGCCTGAAGTGTGCTATGCAGGATGGGGCAGCCATTGTTTTTGTTGCTGCCAAAATGCAGTTTAGTGGTCCCGGTGTCACAGGAGCCAGCACAGCCAGGTTGCTGTTTCTTGCGCAAATACAGCTTAGTGATGTCGGGCAATGCCGTCAAGCGGGACCGTATATCCCACACATCCCCCCACAACTTCTCCTGGGCTTTTAAGTCGAGGGGGAGTCGGGCAAATGGGATTTCTCCAGGGGCCAAAGCGGAGTCTGGCAGGTATGGGTCCCTCTTCCATCAAAGAATGGTGCGTGCTGCTCCTCTTGTTGTCTCTGGTTGGAACATGGAATGACACCCCCTTCTTTCCGTGGGATCTTCCTTTCATGGTGTGGAGTGAAACTTCTGGATCTCCTTTGGTTTCTCCCTTCCAGTTTGCCGGGGAGGACCTCCTTGGTTGTTAGATATACGCAACCAGTACGAATCTATGAAAGAGAACACAGACCGGTTACGACAGTTTCCCACTAACTGGCCACCAATTGGGTTGACAGCAGTGGGATACACAGGCATTTAATAATAACAATTGATAATGAAGGAAATACTCCCTGTTACATGATTATATATATCACTCCTAGCGGCTCTCTTCTGGTTCTTCTCCTCCTTATTCGCAGTCTCCTCGATGTCTCCTCTGTTTGATTCTCTCTGGGCTCCTCCGGTTATAGGTCAAAGGATCGAATCAAAAGGATCGAAATGCAATAGGGTCAAGTCAAAAGGACCGAAAACAAAAAGGTCGAATTTTTATTTATTTATCTTTTTTTTGGGGGGGTCCCCCCCAGGGGGGATCCACCCCAAACCTCAGTTTTTGGTGTAAAAACCACTTTTCTTTCCTATACGGAAACCCCAAAAAAAATATACATTTAAAAAAAGGCATTCAACCTTTTTTTCTCTGTCCTATTGACTCGACCCTATTGTATTCGATACTTTTGTTTTAGATCCTTTGACTGGACACGGCTCCTCCAATTGTTGCAAAGTGTGCCTAGGGTGAGAACTCTTTAGCTGATTAATATGGACCCATTTCTCTTCTGTCAATACGCCCATGGGGATGCGGATTCTGTAGGCTAGGCCTGGGATGGTGACCTTTTCTCCATTTTTGAACTTCAATTTCCTGCGGTAGCACTGGGGCTGACCGGAAGCGTTTCTTTAGGACTGCCTGGGCCTTGAGATTTACTCTCCAGTTGGGACCGGGCTTGGCAATAACTGGGATCCAAATTAATCTCGAGTCGGTTGAGGATGTGACTGCCCATGTAAAAGGCGGAAGGAACACCTCGCACAACCCAACAATTGTGTTCTATGCTTTTGTCACCTCTAGAAATTTTTATCATACAACTGCTAAACAGAAGATGTTTGGATCGGGGGATCTCTAGGCCCCATACCCACTGATAAATTGACTCCACAGCGGGCAGGGTCTGGTCTTTTGGGAGTTTCCTGAATAATACTTCGCTGATGAAGCTTTCTTCATTATTCAATTTAACTCGGGCGAGGACAGACTCCTTCCCGTCTTTGAACTGAATTGGGAGGAAGAGCTGTTCGCCCTTCTTCTGAATGCCAGCTATACTTTGTGCTGGTTTGTCATCAATTTTGGCTATAAAATGGGGATTTTCAGATTGTGAATTGGTGTAGAATTTCAGAGTATTCCCTTCCAGTGTGGAATGCCACTTGAGACTGGAAGGAAGGTTGATTTTCAGGAATGGAGATGGGTTCCCATCTCCAGTTTGTTGTCCTACAGCAATTACTGTCATGTCAAGTATTTGGTTATTCTGGAAATGAAACTCAATATGATCAGATTTGTGTTCAACCATGTGGCATGTGCCATTTAAACTAACACGGGTGACACCCTGTTTCAAATTTATTGGCCTGTTATTCTGAGTTCAGAGGACCTTGTTCACACAGTCTATTAAGGGGGGCAACCTTTGCAGGAAGTCATTCCCTAGAAGACAGGGTTGCCCTCTGGAGTTACGACTATGACAGGGTGTTTCACCTTATGTCACCCAATTTTTATTTCCAAATCCACAGTCCCCTCGACAGGAATTTCATTCCCATCAAAGTTCTGGAGTTGTCCAGGAAGAGGGGTGAGAGGGATCTGGTATCTCTCCACCGTTCCTGAATTTAGCTGCTCAAAGGCCCTTTTTGACAGAAGAGTGGCTTGGGATCCAGTGTCCATCAGTGTTGGAATTGCACATTACCCTTGCACTTGGACGGAGGCGTAGAATCTACCTTCTTTCTCCTCCAATGGGCAAAGGTACTAGGCATTCTGGGCAAGCTGGGTGGTCAATTTCCTTATTTCTGACTCCGACACAGGGCATAATTCTGTGTGGGAGTTTGGGAATCTAAAAGAAAGTTTTGCACTCTGCTAGTTGGGAAGTTTCAGGCTCTCCCTTTTATGATTCTGGGATGCCCCTCCCCTTTTTGAAGGTAGTCAACAGAATGGGTTGGTGAGGTTTGGGGTTCCTCTTGTGCTGGTTCTGGGCTGCCCCCTCCCTTCTAGGAGGGAGTCCCCAGAATTGAGTTGGGTAGTTTGGGAATCTGAAAGAAAACATTTGCACTCAGAGATTCAAGGAATTTTGGGTTCCTCCTTTTCTGATTCAGGGCTGCTCCCCCCCCTTTTGGAGGCAGTCCCCAGAATTGCTTTGGAGAGTTTGGGAATCCTCTTTTAACATGATGTCTTCTTGATGCTCATTCTGGGATTCTAGGATGGGAGATTCAGAGTCAGTCGCCACTCCCACCCAGTCTTCATTTAAATCCCTTGGGACCCATTTTTTTTTGGGAGAAGTCCCCCCCTTCCCTGAAGGAGAAGATCTTTTTCCCGGAATCCTCTGAGGATTCCTCTCCTTCAAATTGGAGGACACTAACTTCCTCTACAAAATTGGTCTTTTTGTGTTCTTTATTTCACCTACCCGCCCTCTTTCCTTGGGTGGCAGGTATTTGGAGGCAGGACATTTTGGTTCTGGTTCCTGGGTGTCCTGGGGATTTGCATGAGTGAGGAAGGAAGCTTCCTCTAGGGCTTTACATCCCACTTCCCCCGTTTCCCCTCCTCTGGAACGGGTGAGTTGTCGGGGTTCTAGCTCCGTCATTGTTCTGGGGTGCCAGATCCTTGGCTGGTGGGGTTCTGAGCTGCCATGTTTGTCTGAGGGTTCTGTTGAGTTCTGGACCTGGCGCTCCAGTTGGGATACCCGTTCCGGCTGGTACAGGGGTCTCTGGTCAACCTTAGGGGGATCACGGGAAGGGTACCTTCTCCTGTAGTACCCTGGATATGGTGAATTCTGGTAACCCTCCACCCTTGGCCTCCCCTCTCCCAGATTGGGTTATCTGGGTTCCTGAAAGTGGGGAATGAAAGGAGGGTTGTCCTGCAGGTTGGGGTTCTGTGGGTATCAGGGAAAGAAGCTTAACCCAGCATTTTCCTGGGCAGCACTTACCTGGTTGGATTCCCCCTTGGGCCGGGGAGTCCATACATATCCCAGGATTGGTCTGTTGCCTCTGTATCAGGGGCTGATATAATCAGGGGAGTTACGGGTCCCATTAGTGAGATTACCTCCCTGACTGCCACCTGTTTGTGACTGGCCAAAAGGTCTTCAGGGTCTGGGATTCTGCTGACTTTGTACAGTTGTATTTTTAGGCTCCCCCATCTCTAAGTCTCTCATGATTAATTTATTATTTTCCTCTTTCAATATGTCTATCTGATTTTGTAGAGTAAGTATCTGTTCTGCGCAGGCTCTATTAAAATATATCTGTTGATTTAACTTCTGTTGACTCTCTTTTAGAGAGTAAAACCTTTCCTTACACTCCTCTTTCAATGCTTCTAATTGGGTCTCTTGATCTGCATTATTGTGCTGTTGGAGAGCCAAATCCTCTTTTAATTTCATGATATAGTTTGCAGATGCTACCTCCAACTCTTGGCTCTTTTGTAATGTTTGTTCCCCTAAACTCTTGGCTCTTTTGTAATGTTTGTTCCGCTAAACTTAAATCAATCTGGATTTTATTTAAAAGTTCAGATTGATTCTGCGCAAAACTTACATTTTCCACCTACCTTTCCCGCATCACTCCTGTATGGAGGTACAGGTAGGCCATGATTCTGGCAATTTTGCTTTGCTTCTCTTTAATTTTAGGGGTCCTATATAGCTCGGTCAGAGCTTGGTGTAATAGGCCACCGTCCTGCCATGTATCCAGGTCGATGGCGGTGACCTGGTGGGTTATGTCTTGTAGACAGACTTTCTCTTCCTGTTCTGGCCACTCACCTCTGACAAATAGCTTGTCCAAAAGGTGCTCCCTAGCCATATTGATCTCTACTGAAACAGCCATATTGGAAATGCTCTTTTTTTATTAATTATTTCGTGGTTGATTTAATTTTACTTTTATAGACAGGACTAGTACTTAGAGTATTTGCTTTGGGAGGCGCTTGTACAGTGTAACCCAGTATTCACACCACACTAGCATGGGCGCACTGGAGCCAGCACAGCCAGGTTGCTGTTTCTTACACAAATACACAATCCTTCCAGTAAAACTTGCAAATGGGGCAGATCCAACAGCAGAAAACTACCACAGGATGCCTCTGCAAAGACCCTCCATCCCATCCATTACCCCTTGGGCTTGGTCAGGGCTCTGTCTCAGACCATGGTCCAATTACCCTCCTCAGTCACCAGCCCCACCATACATGTCCTCACCACCGGTAAATGTCATAATAAGCATGCTACTCAGCCAAAGGAACCCTCTAACAGCCCATCCTGCACTACTTACTCAGTAGCTGTTTCCCTTTCCCCCTCTGAGGCAGCCCTGATTAATGCTAGATACATCCCTGCCCATGCCCTTGACAACAATGAATTGATCCCTGTACAAAACCTTGACTTACTAGCCATTACGGAAATGTGGTTACACCCAGCCTCCTGCCCAGCCTTATGCCTAATGGCTTTATCATCCTGAGAAGCGACAGGCCTGATGCCAGAGGAGGGGGTACACCCTTATCTTAAAGACACCATACTCATAACACCCATTACTTTGGCTAGGAGGGACAACTACGAGTTGCTCTCAGTCAAACTCACTTCTTCACAGATCGAATCCCTCGATATGAACATCATCTATCGCCCACCCGGCCCTATTGGCTCTTTTGAAGAAGATCTCCCCCTGTATATAGGAAGCAAAATTAAGCCCATTACTAGGTCAATTATACTAGAGGATTTTAACCTTGGACTCAAAGGGCCTCATTACACGGAAGGGGAAGGGCAATGGCGGAAAGGGGATTTACCGCCCCATTCCAAGGTTGGAGGGGCGGTAAATCCCCCTTCCGCCATTGCCCTTCCCCATTCCCATTTCTGCCCCATAGGGCTCTATGGGGATGGGGAAGGCGCTAATTACGGCACCGCAATTTTGCGGTGCCGTTATTAGCTCCGAGGTCCCTTAGCGGGTTGGTTTTTAACGCCTGCAAAAAGCAGGCGTTAAATCACCAACCCTCAAAGGGACCTCGTAGTACGGCGGTAAGGGTTAACGGTCACCGTTGCCATTAACGGTGACCGTTAACCCTTACCGCCGTCCGTGTAATGAGGCCCAAAGACTCGATGGACCCTCATGCCACCTCTCTTGCGAACATGCTCACTGACCTGGGCTTTATACACTGTGTCAGGTTCCCAACGCACTACAAAGGCAGCACTCTGGATTGGTAGCTGTCCTTAATACTCAGATCACCATCTCTGCCAACACACCGTGCCCCTGGTCGGATCACTGCATCCATTTTCCTACCCTACAGGTCTCCCCAGCACACACCTCAGGCTCTTCCACCAACGTGGATGCGCAGTGCCTGAAGGTTACATCCAAATAAACCATCTTCCCCTACCTCACACCCTTCTGCCAGGAGCATATTGTCTCCTCAGACTCTAAGATACTAGCAGACATCTATTCTGACACTCTAACTAAGTCAGTGAACGCCTTTGCCCCACTGGCCCTGCGTAAATCCAAGCCTGTCACCCACATCAATGCCTGGTTCACCCCAGCCTTCGAGGTCCTACGTACCAATAAATGATAAGCAGAAGCTGCTTGGAAAAAAGCATCTGCATTCAACAAGATTGCTAGAGAATACAAACTAGCCATTATAGCAGCTAAATCATCTGCTTTTAATACTAGAATCACAAATGCCTGCTCTAACTCCCAGGAAATCATCTGAATTCGTAGAGAATTAGAAACCACAGATGCTAATCCATACACTATCAAGAAAGATTGAGTTGCCGTGCTCCAGCGTCCAAATGGCTATGAAAGCGAAATTACATTCCCTACAGGAGAAAATTTAGATGAAACAAGATCTCATGAAATCCAAGGAACCCACAACATGTGTCCCCCCTCTCTATCCTCCTAGCCAGACTACCCCGACCTTTCATTTCAGAGAGATCTCTGTAGAAGAGACTGCAAATATCATTTGAAGGCTCAAACCTTTGAGATGCAAAGGTGACATCTGCCCGGCATCCGCTAACAAAGACTGCTCACACACCCTAGCCCTTTTCATTACCAGGTTCATCAATGCCTCCTTTTCAGCTAACCATGTTCCCACAAGCTTCAAAGAATCCTGCATCCCCACTTTACAAAAAAAAACAGCTTAGATCAATCTACCCTCAATAACTACTGCTCGATCACTACAGTGCCATTACTGCTAAAGATCTTGGACAGGGCAGCCTACAACCAAATTCAACCCTTCCTAGAATCCAACCCCTTCCTGTGAAAGCACCAATCTGGATTCCAACCAGGACATGGAACAGAATCAGCACTAATAGAGTGGAAAAATCAACTGGACAATTTCAGAGATTAAAGAAAGACAGCCCTCCTCCTTCTCCTTGACCTATCGGCTGCCTTCGACCTGCTAGACCACATCACCTTGTGCAACCACCTTATAACTGCTGCCAACTTCTCCCAAGAAGCCATTACCTGGCTTGCATCCTTCCTAGAAGGAAGATCCATGAGAGTCTTCTCAGACTTGGCTAGTGCCCTCCCTGAACTGCTCCCTTGTGGTGTTCCGCAAGGCTCTTGTGTCTCTCCTACCCTCTATAACATATTTACCAAACCCCTCTTTGGCCTCCTGGGTGGCCTTGGCATAGTCTACACCAGGGGTGCACAACTAAATTTGACAGAGGACCGAAAGTTCCTTACATGAGGGCTATAGTGGGCCGAAAAGTAAATGTGGGCGGGGCATGGCAGGAGGCTTTTTCAACCCCCAATTTGTATTAAACATATGGAAAAAGAATATGTTTTTGAGGGGTAACGATTTTTATTGCATTTCAAACTTACATTTTGTACTACACATTTTCCATTGTTATAATTTATTTCGATTTAGTTATTGTATATCATCTTTTTAATTAAATTATATATATTTTATTGACCTATGATTGGACATTTCGTTATTTTGGAATGCTATAGTTTGCTGTTTGGGTTGCCCAAGAGGAGTATGGCCTTTGTTGAGTCAGGTTTCCTCAAAAAAGCAAAGGATGTACATCTCCTAACTGTGCCTGTTTTAGCTTTATTATTGGGTTCACTCTTGGAGTGCAACACTATGCCCCATGGCTCCCACCCCCAACCAAACACTATGCCCCATGGCCCCCTCACCCCCAACCAAACACTATGCCCCATGGCTCCCACCCCCAACCAAACACTATGCCGCATGGCCCCCTCACCCCTAACCAAACACTATGCCCCATGTCCCTCACCCCCAACCAAACACTATGCCCCATGCCCATGTCCCCCAACCCCAACCAAACACTATGCCCCATGGCTCTCACCCCCAACCAAACACTATGCCCCATGCCCCCCTCACCCCCAACCAAATACTATGCCCCATGGCCCCCTCACCCCCAAACAAACACTATGCCCCATGCCCATGTCCCCCACCCCCAACCAAACACTATGCCCCATGGCCCCCTCACCCCCAACCAAACACTATGCCCCATGGCCCTCTCACCCCAACCAAACACTATGCCCGATGGCTCCCACCCCCAACCAAACACTATGCCCCATGGCCCCCTCACCCCCCCAACCAAACACTATGCCCCATGGCCCCCTCACCCCTAACAAACACTATGCCCCATGTCCATGTCTCCCACCCCCAACCAAACACTATGCCCCATGGCCCCCTCACCCCAACCAAACACTATGCCCCATGACCCCCTCACCCCCAACCAAACACTATGCTCCATGGCCCCCTCACCCCCAACCAAACACTATGCCCCATGTCCCTCACCCACCACCAAACACTATGTCCATGCCAATGTCCCCCACCCCCAACCAAACACTATGCCCCATGCCCCCTCACCCCCAACCAAACACTATGCACCATGGCCCCCTCACCCCAACCAAACACTATGCCTCATGGCCCCCTCACCCCCAACCAAACACTATGCCCCATGGCTCCCACCCCCAACCAAACACTATGCCCCATGGCCCGCTCAACCCCAACCAAACACTATGCCCCATTGCCCCCTCACCCCCTACCAAACATTATGCCCCATGGCTCCCACCCCCAACCAAACACTATGCCCCATGGCCCCCTCACCCCCAACCAAACACTGTGCACCATGGACCCTCACCCCCAACCAAACACTACGCCCCATGTCCCTCACCCCCAATCAAACGGTATGCCCCATGCCCATGTCCCCCACCCCCAACCAAACACTATGCCCCATGGCCCCTCACCCCCAACCCAACACTATGCCCCATGTCCCTCACCCCCAACCAAACACTATGCCCCATGTCCCTCAGCCCCAACCAAACACTATGCCCCATGGCTCCCACCCCCAACCAAACACTATGCCCCATGGCCCCCTCACCCCAACCAAACACTATGCGCCATGGCTCCCACCCCCAACCAAACACTATGCCCCATGGCCCCCTCACCCCCCCAACCAAACACTATGCCCCATGGCCCCCTCACCCCTAACAAACACTATGCCCCATGTCCATGTCTCCCACCCCCAACCAAACACTATGCCCCATGGCCCCCTCACCCCCAACCAAACACTATGCCCCATGACCCCCTCACCCCCAACCAAACACTATGCTCCATGGCCCCCTCACCCCCAACCAAACACTATGCCCCATGTCCCTCACCCACCACCAAACACTATGTCCATGCCAATGTCCCCCACCCCCAACCAAACACTATGCCCCATGCCCCCTCACCCCCAACCAAACACTATGCACCATGGCCCCCTCACCCCAACCAAACACTATGCCTCATGGCCCCCTCACCCCCAACCAAACACTATGCCCCATGGCTCCCACCCCCAACCAAACACTATGCCCCATGGCCCGCTCAACCCCAACCAAACACTATGCCCCATTGCCCCCTCACCCCCTACCAAACATTATGCCCCATGGCTCCCACCCCCAACCAAACACTATGCCCCATGGCCCCCTCACCCCCAACCAAACACTGTGCACCATGGACCCTCACCCCCAACCAAACACTACGCCCCATGTCCCTCACCCCCAATCAAACGGTATGCCCCATGCCCATGTCCCCCACCCCCAACCAAACACTATGCCCCATGGCCCCTCACCCCCAACCCAACACTATGCCCCATGTCCCTCACCCCCAACCAAACACTATGCCCCATGTCCCTCAGCCCCAACCAAACACTATGCCCCATGGCTCCCACCCCCAACCAAACACTATGCCCCATGGCCCCCTCACCCCAACCAAACACTATGCGCCATGGCTCCCACCCCCAACCAAACACTATGCCCCATGGCCCCCTCACCCCCAACCAAACACTATGCCCCATGGCCCCCTCACCCCCAACCAAACACTATGCCCCATGTCCCTCACCCCCAACCAAACACTATGCCCCAAACACACTCTCAAGCATGCACCCATACAGGCCCAAATCCCCCACCCCCCAACTCAGCACACACACTCTCAAGCATGCACCCATACAGACCCAAACCCCCACCCCCCGACTCAGCACACACACTCTCAAGCATGCACCCATACAGACCCGAACCCCCACACCCCCCAACTCAGCACACACACTCTCAAGCATGCACCCATACAGACCCAAACCCCCCACCCCCAACTCACCACACACACTCTCTTGCATGCACCCATACAGACCCAAACCCCCCACCCCCCAACTCAGCACACACATTATCAAGCATGCACCCATACAGACCCGAACCCCCTACCCCCCAACTCAGCACACACACTCTCGAGCATGCACCCATACAGACCCAAACCCCTCCACCCCCCAACTCAGCACACACACTCTCAAGCATGCAGCCATACAGACCCAAACCCCCCACCCCCAACTCAGCACACACACTCTCAAGCATGCACCCATACAGAGCCAAACACCCCACCCCCTATCTCAGCACACACACTCTCAAGCATGCACCCATACATGCCCAAACCCCCCACACCCCCCAACTCAGCACACACATTCTCAAACATGCACCCATAAAGACCCAAATCCCCCACCCCCTATCTCAGCACACACACTCTCAAGCATGCACCCATACATGCCCAAACCCCCCACACCCCTTAACTCAGCACACACACTCTCAAGCATGCACCCATACAGACCTGAACTCCCCACCCCCCAACTCAGCACACACACTCTCAAGCATGCACTCATACAGACCCGAACCCCCCCACCCCCCAACTCAGCACACACATTCTCTAACATGCACCCATAAAGACCCAAATCCCCCACCCCATCTCAACATACACAACACATACACTCAAAAACAAACATTCATAAACATCCAACGCCCCCCCACCCCCATCTCAACATACACAACACAAACACTCAAAAACAAACATTCATACACATCCGACACCCCCCCACCCCCATCTCAACATACACAACACACTCAAAAACATTCATTCACATCTGACACCCCCCCAGACCCCAACTCAACATACACAACACAAACACTCAAAAACAAACATTCATACACATATGACACCCCCCAACACCCCCATCTCAACATACACAACACAAACACTCAAAAACAAACATTCATACACATCCGACACCCTCCCAACCCCCCATCTCAACATACACAACACAAACATTCAAAAACAAACATTCATGCACATCCGACACCCCACCACACCCCCATCTAAACATACACAACACACTCAAAAACATTCATTCACATCTGACACCCCCCCACCCCCATCTCAACATACACAACACAAACATTCAAAAACAAACATTCATGCACATCCTACGCCCCCCCCAACACCCCATCTGAAAATGCGCAACACAAACACTTAAAAACAAACATTCATACACATCCGACACCCCCCATCCCCCATCTCAACATACACAACACAAACATACAGCAGAACAGACCCGACACACAAACACAAACAGACAGACCACTTACCGGACGTGCTGGAAGGCAGGTGTGCTGGAACGCTGGCGAGGTAAGTGGAGTGGTACTACGGCTGGCGTGGCCAGCAAGGCTGAAATGCCTTCTGGCATCAAGCCTTACTGGCCACGCCACCCGTAGTGCTGGCCCTCCATTGGTGCAGCACACACGCACTACGTGGCTCGTAGGAGCAACGTGGTGCGTGTGTGCTGAGCCAATGACGGCCAGTGTTTTGTCCGGCCCAGAAGACAACAAAGGCTTTCCTAATGGAGGGCGGCCGATGCTGCTTGCGGCCCGCACTCCATTAGGAAAGTGTTTGTGCCTCGCGGGCCGGACAAAACAGCATGGCGGGCCGCAACTGGCCCGTGGGCCGTATGTTGTGCACCCATGGTCTACACCAACTATGGCAACGATACACAAATTCTCCCCTGTCTGGGTCACATGAAGAAGACACCACTACGATCAACAAAATCTACCTTACCATCCAGACCTGGAGGGCCACAAACAACATGTGCCTAAATTATGATAAGACGGGAATCCTGGTAGTAGGGTCACCTGCAATGCTGAAGAAATTCTTACTCATCTTTCCTGATCGATTGCATTCAAATCCCAGTCTCAGCATCTGTGAAAACATTGGGAGTGCACCTAGATGCCACTCTCTCCCTATCAAAACAAGTTAATGCAATTGCCTCGTCAGAAGCATACACAGCCGAAATTCTTAATGCAGCTAGACAATTCCTTACACTGACATGTTGCCTGTCCATTTGAAGATCGATAACTGGACTATCGCAATGCCCTTTTTGGAGGCACATCGAATGAGAAAATCTGCAAAATTCATGTAATCCAAAACAATGTGCTATGCTCAGCACTCAACATCTCCAAAAGCAGCTAGAAAGAAGGCGCACTGGCTGCTTATCCAGGAAAGGATTAACTTACAACCTCACCATCACCAATAAATGCCTTTTAAACAAAGCACCAGAGTACCTGTCCCAAACAATTGTCAGAGCAAACTCTACCAGACCTGTGAGAGCATCCCACACCTACCGTATCGGACCACTGAAATACAAACGTGCCAGAGGAGGTGGGGTGAGCTTCCCTTATATAGCAGCATCCTACTGAATTGCTCTTCCTCCTTTGCTAAAAGCAGAAAACTCTCATTGGGCATTCAGGAAAACTCTAAAAACATAGCTCTTTGCCTAAACATTGTCCCGATTAACCATAGACATTGGAAGCGACAGGGCTCTTTACTTGCCCGCCCCACTTTTTCCTGATTGTTATTGGCTCACTTCTTCAAGATATGTACTGGGTAACTGGTTCGCAACAGTGCCTTGATGCCCTTGGGTTTAGGCACTTTACAAATGCCAATAAATAAATAAATAAATATTCATGGAATGGAATATACACTTTGTATGGTTTAGCAAATTGGCTATCTATCTCATAAGATCTAAAGATCTTGTGGTGTTCTACCTATCAAGTACCATGCATTAGGATCATTTGGAGATCCACAAACCTTTTCCCTGTAACTTTAGGACATGTACATACATTATTTATTCCAGGTACCTTATTCAACCTATCATTACAAGCATCAAAAGATTCATATATTTTTCCTGTTAATATTAGGCATTCAACTACAATATTCTATATATGAACACACAGTATGATTTCCATCACAGACCTCAACCCGTGATTTATTTACTTCCACAATGTATTTACTAATCTTACACAGTAACATGCATGATGATGTCATTTTATTTGGTTTTGTTTGTTTGTTTTGTTTATTTATTTGTAGCGTGCACCAGACCTGAAGGTATCAGGACGCGGGAACAAGATTACTTTAGGATTACAAGTTGCTAATAGTTACATAGGTTACAAAGACAAAAATTCAGATTAGTATGAATACAGCAGGTAATACATATGCATTACAAATGAATATTCAATACAATAGGTGGTCCAAGTGCAGTGCAGGTGCACTTGGACCACCTATTGCGCACGAAGGTCAAAAAGTCCAACCAATTTGATTGCTAGGTCAACTGGGTCGTGTGGCTGGGCTATCGGTCATTTTCTTTAAGCCGCTTAATCACATTTGTTCTAAAATGTGGGTATGATTGGTCCGTCCTTAATGAGGGTGGGAGGCAGTTCCACAACTGGGCAGCTTTGACGGGGAAGCTGTTTCCTCCAGTTGTGGTCATTTTGAACAGGGGAACTGATAGGCAGTTCGTATAGGCAGCTCTCGTGGGTCTCAATGTAACTTTTCTTTAAAATCTTTCTGTTAGGTAGCTTGGTGCTAGGTTGTTGAGACACTTAAAAGTTAGAGAAGCAGTTTTTAGTTTAATTTTGACGACTGTGGAAAGCCAGTTAGATTCTAGTCGATGATATCTGAGCTCCTTTGGAGATTCCTAGTGGCGCTCTAAGGGCATTGTTTTGCAGTATTTAGATTTTCTGCATGATGTATTTATCAGAACCCAAATAGAGGGCGTTACAATAATCCAGTTTGGACAACACGTTTGCTCTTGCCAACGTGGTGAAACAATTTGTAGAAAGGTAAGGTCTAGCTGATTTGATCAATTTACAAGTATAGGCTGTGGAGGATGCCATAGCGTTTACCTGCTTAGCCAAGGTGAGACAGGAGTCGAGGTAAAAACCTAGTGTTTTTACCTCGTTGGCAACTTTAATTGTATGGCCATCTATGACAAAAGTTGTGTAATCTTGGCTAAGTTTCCTGATGTTCAGTGCAGTCCCCAGAATAGTGAGTTCCGTTTTGTCATCATTCAGGCATAGACCATGACGTGCCTTCCATGCCTGGATGATGAGGTATATCTTATTCACCCAGGCCAAATCCTGTTTGTAATCCCCAGAAAGTGGGATGAGAATCTGGGTGTCATCTGCATAGTTAGTGTGACACCTAGAAGGTCCAAATAATCAAATGGGGGTTTAGTAAAAATGTTATACATAGTAGGGGAGACACATGATCCCTGGGGTACACCACACGTAATAGGAGCGGGGTCTGCAGCCGCTGAGGTGGAGAAGACTCTCATGGTTCTTTCACTTGTTTGTTTGTTTGTTTATTAATTTGTATGGCGCGCCAAACCCAGGGCTAACAGGGTGCAACAGAGAACAGAAAAAACAAATACTTAAAATCTTAGTTACAAAGTAAGTCACAATCTACATATGAAACATTACAGGTAATTGTCTTGGCAGATCAGTTAAAGAATATACATATATTCATGTTGGAATAAGATCTAAAGGTGATGGTTGGGTCACGGTTAGTCTTGGGGGTCGTTAGAGTGTAGCCATGTGAGAATATTTAGTCTGAAGCTATAGTAGGGTTGGTCTGTTCTAATGTTCAGTGGGAGAGCATTCCAGTACTGGGCTGCCTTAACTGGGAAGCTACTGCCACCTGTTTTTTTCAGTCTAAATTTGGGTATCTGTAGGCAGTAGGAATTGGCAACTCTGGTTGGGCGGATCAAAGTTTTTCTCACTATCCTTGCTGCCAGCTAGGGGGGGGCGGGCTGAGTTATTCATGCATTTAAAGGTAAGTGATGCTGTTTTAAGTGAGATTCTGTCGCAGATTTTGAGCCATTTGTGTTCTCTTCTTTTGTTTGAGATGTGTTCTCTGGAGGGTAAGTTAAGGGCAGTTCTAAGGGCGTTATACTTAAGAAGGATTTTATCCATGCTATAGCCTGGGGTGAGAAATGTGCTGCAGACTCTAGGTGGTTGCAGAGCACTTTATGATCCACCAGGTCGAAAGCTGCAGAGAGATCCAGAAGGAGAAGCAGGGACGTGGTTCCTTGGTCTCTCAGCTCGTCGACCTGTGTCTTAAGATCAATGAGTGCTGTTTTGGTTCTGTGCTGTGGTCAGAAGCCTGATTGCCGCGAGCCTAGGAGTTGGTGCAATTCCAAGAATTTTTGGATCTGTAAGTAGGCCACTCTATCTAAAATCTTTAGTAAAAATGGCACCGTGGTGATGTGCCTATAGTTTGTGGGTATGGCCGGGTCTAGAGCTTGCTTCTTGAGGAGGGCGAGGACCCAAGATTGCTTAAGATTACTTGGTATAATACATGATGAGAATGAGGAGTTGAGATGAATGGTGATAGGTCTCTAGCAGCATCTTTTATTATTTGTGCCGGGCAGTTATCGCCTCGACAGTTTGATGGTTTAAGTGATAGAATAAGTTTTTCAACCTCCAGTATGGACACTTTGGTGAAGTTGAATTTACTTCAGGTTTGGCCGTAGTGCGAGGTGTGTTAGTTTGGGTAGTTGTGGGAGGTAGGTTTAGTTTTTTCTTGTCAATTTTAGTTTGGAGTGTGGCGATTTTGTCGCCCAGGGCTTTCTGTATGTTAGAACACCATACCTTGTTTTTGACACAGTTATCAGGTACCGGGATAGGGTTCTCCAGTTCCTTTAGGATTGTAAATAGCTCCTTAGTTCCTGATTTGGCTTGCAATATTCTAGTGTCAAAGCTTTCTCTTTTAGTTCACTTGATTTCAGATTTGTATTTTGTAGCTATGTCGTAATGGTAGCTTTATTCACTTCTGAATGTTTTTCTAGCGTTAGTGATTTCAAATATGGAGTAAACCAGGCATTTTACTTGTGCTCCAGGTTTGTTGTTTCTCATTTTCAGCGGGGCAATATTGCCAAGGGCATTGGCCATAATTGTGTTGAATTCGTTGACTAGTGATGAGGGATCAAGATTGTCGGGCAGTGAATTTAGGGTAGGTAGAATTAGCGGTAATAACCTGTCTGTGGTTATGTTTTTTTTGTTCCTTGTTAGCGTTGGAGGTGCTATACTGTTCTGTTAGAGTTGTGGGATTTTAACGTCTATAGAGAAGGCTATAATAGCGTGGTCTGTCCAAGCTTGTGGACTGATGGAGGTAATAGTTGTGTTGTATTAATGGTCCGCAACCCAGTCAAGTGTTCGGCCTTTCTCATGGGTAGGCTGTGTCACTCTTTGGGTATAGCCGAGCTCCGATAGGACATTGGCAATGTTCGTGGCTTGTGTGTCTTTGGGATCATTGAAGCCCAGGTTCAGGTCTCCTAATAGTATGGCTTGAGATGTATTTTTTAAATTATCAAAATTATCAGAGAGTATCGTAGAGATGTCCTCTTCGAAAGAACCAATGGGTCCTGGTGGCCTATAGATAAGGTGTAAGTTAATGGTTTGTGAGTTGGTAGTTAGAAGCTTGACAGTTATGGGCTCACAGGATTTAGTGTGCAGGGGTGTTTCTATTCTGATTGACAAATCAGTTTTGGCAAGGAGTGCTAGGCCTCCACAGGAATTAGTTCTGTCTTCACTGATAATGGCTAAGAAGACGTAATTACCTATTTCTATAATGTCGGCAATTTCTGTGGCATGGGCTATTAATGATCTGGCATTAATGAGTGCTCCTTTAAGGGTGGGACTAGGTAAGGCAGATCTATTGTGTTTGGATAGGCTGGTATGTCGTTTGTAGTGTTTGTCTGTTTTATCTTTGTAGTTGGTAGTAGTAATTACAGAGGAGTAGTTTAATTTAGCAGTATCCTTGTGTTGATTCCTATTATGAGTGGTTTGTACAGGTGAGAACTAATGATTTTTAACCCCTTCAAGCCATGGACTGTGTCCAATTGTACATTAATAGGATCTCTATCCGACAGTTGTACAGGCGAGAATTGATGATTCTTAAAGGGGAAGTTCACTCAAAAATGTTATTGTCTCAAAATATGGGCCATAAGAAACAATATATGTAACAGATATTTTTAAAGAAACTTCCAATGTAAAATTTTGAGCAAGTGACACCACCAGGATACTGGTAATACACAGTTAATTCCTTACTTACTGTGACTGCAATCTACTCATTTAAGGATTAGAGACTTAATTAGTTTTCTCTCTTGCCTTTTTTGAATGTTGTTTAGAACTGATGAACAGATTTAGACTATGTCCACATAACATACACAAAACCGGAAGATTTCTGGAGCTTTTAACCTAAAAGGTGATTTATCAAGCTTAAAGTGACCTTGATTAAACTTAAAAAGACCTGTATTTCAAGGATTATGATCACAAATATTTAAATTAACATTGTTTCTTTGTTACATTACAGTACACTTCACAGAAAAGCACCCCTGATGAAGAGCACAGCAGCTTGAAACACGTTGGATTTCCCATTAAAGTGTGAAGAGGAATGGAAGCTGTTGGAAGTGTTTCTTTCTTTAATAATGGCTTGTCTTTAAAATGTATATTGCTTGGAATTCTTTGAAATTGTTTTTCTGTACACATTCATAACTTCTTTAGGTAACATTTTGGCTGAGACCCAGCCTTTGAGAGTGTGCAGGGGACAGGAGTTCCCACATTTTGGGAACTTTCTTTTGTATTACTTTGCCTGCTACACAGGTCTCTGGTTTTAATAACATTGGTAGTCTGTTTAGGTCTTTGCACATAAAACTGAAATGTGATGCATGGAAGGATTTGTATTAATCATAACCACTGCTCTGGCAAAGTCCATACTATTGTTTTTAGCATGTCTGAGCCATTACCAAGAGGAACCAGCCATACATAAATCAGTCTGGGTCCTGCCATCAATGAGAGCAGTTCATGCCAAACAACCTTGATGGGTCTCATCCCCCAAAAGTGCAGTGATCAGGCGGAGCTGTCTGGGCATATGAGCTCTAATTTAGGAAGACAAACTAAACCCAAAAGGGATGGAAGGAAGTTTGGGTGGGACTCGAATTGTAGGCATTGTACAGTCTCTTCTTTATGGCAAAGAGAGCTAACGCGTGATTGAGATCCTCATGCCTGGGCTACTGCCCATAAAGCAACATATTAAACCAATATGACTGGAGGAGGTGGGCATTACCGGTCAGGTAATGCCCCCGGGGCCATAGTTAGAATCCCAAGCTAAGCAAGGGCTTTAACGGAGCCCCGGGGGCATTATCCAACACTTGACTGCGGTCGTCCTGAGTGAGGTACAGCCCATAGAACAAGATAATTTAGCTTTTGTATGTTCTTAATAGAGTATTTCTTAAATGATGGGCTGTCTACTGATATTAGATGTTATTATTTTCATTATAATAATAATAATAATAATAATAATAATAATAATAATAATAATAATAATACAAATAATAATAATAACAACAGCATGCCATGGGAGAACACATGCTTATCTCCAATGTTGTTTCCAGCAGAGGTGGTATTTCTGGAATAACTCCAGAGCTATTTCAGAAATATGGTGATAAAGGTGTTCAGAAGGCATTGGTAACGTAAAACTTTTTTAAATATTTCTTTCAGCGATTTTCAATATCAATGTGGAGGGAGAAATGGGTTATGTGCAGTAGTGGCTCCCAACCACTATTGGACATTTTGTATGCACAAAAGGGTAAATTCTGACCTTTTTATGAATCACAAGTGTAAGGTGGTGAAAGCCGAGCAATCGGAGAGGCCCACTTTTAACCCATTGACAAGGCCCTTTGTAAATTTTTCACTCAATTGAACGGAAGCACCTGCACTTCCCTTCTGTACAATCATTATTTTATTTTAATAATTTGCAGACAACTTGTTTTTTTTTAACTCCACCTCCCAGGTGGAGGCAAACATAGATGGATTTTCTGCAGAAAGTCTGAATAAAATATCACTGCTGGTATTGGTATTCCCATCAAATAGCGCTGATGGTATTTGAGCAACCTCTGATTTGGGTGATTTAACCATTATCACCCAACTCTGAATGACCCCCTAATTCTGTGATCCTTTTTCATTGTCTTGCCCAGAACATTCTTATCTTATGTGAACAGCAAAAGACACACGTGCACATCAAAAACAGATCCATATATGTATACAAATATACTAAAACACATCACCACAGTCACAGAAACTGAAACACAACACATACCATACAAACACACAGACTCAACCTTATTTGAAAACCCACAAAAATATATCATGCTCCCTCTTGATCACCAGATCCAAGGCTGATTACCCTTGCAGGTCCTTCTGCTTCCATGAATTGAAATATGCAGCCGACTTTCCAAGCAAGTGAAACTTGGGAGCACAATATAAGCCAAGTCCCCTTGGCATCTTCTACAATGCGTTATCTAGGTGCAGATCTCCTAGCCACATTTACCAGCAACACTACCACCACGGCTTCTTGTCATGTCTGGCAGAGGCTGACTGGCAAACCATGGTGTTTGACTGTCTACATGCGACCAGGGTAAGAGAATATGGTGAGGGGCAAATAATGGTATTGTGTGATGGGCACTTAAAGGGGGCGATTGGCAAGGAATCGCTGACTGAGCAATGAGAACGAGGGAGGAGGTGCATGCAAGGTAAGGGAAGGGGATTAAGTTAAGGATTAAAGGATGGAGCAAAAAGCAAACAGAGGTCTGAAAGTTAATTGCAAGGAACAGGGTGGCATTGAGAATGTGGTACAAGGGGAAGACACTGGAGGGCGATGTGTAAGGAAAATAGGATAAATGAGACTGATAGACTTGCTGATATCTGTGGCTGATCTGCATTACTGCACCCGATTGTGGGACTGGCTCGACCTCTTTCCTCTTTTGGAAAAGTGATGTATGCTTACTTTATGAATATATGTTTTAATTAAGATTTCTCCTGTTTTTTAGGTTGTGTAAGCATGTGACTTGGTGCCTTTAAAGTACACACACTTGTACATACTAAGATCATAATTATAGTGAGTGCTCCTAAAAAATATGATCTTAGTCTGTATAATTGTATGTACTCTCAGATGTATTTGGATGATAAATAGGCTTCCCTCTTGTAGATATACATTGGTGCATTGAAAGCTTGATCTATTGAACAGTGTACTAGTTTATCCCTTGAATATCAACTTTGCAGAAAGTGTTTTATTGTTTTGACTATTGAAGATCGGTCACCAGAAGATCACCATCAGCCTTGCTCTCTAAATTGGAAAATGTGGAACTAGGAAGACAGGACCCAAGTTCCCACCTTCCACACGTCATACATTATGTGATCCTTTAAAACTGTAGGAAAACAAAAGAGGTGATGGCCGGAGGGTTTTTAATGAATCTTCACCTCTGGCATTGCTCTGGACAACCCTCCAGACCATCGTTTTTTAGCCTGCCAACCCATTACAAAAGGGGAAAGATCATATTTGTCCCAGCCCAATAGGGGCAGTCCAGCCCGAACTGCATGGTCACATCCCTTCTGCCCAACCTCATGTTTGGCTGTGCGAGCGAAGACAGACCACCCCCCCACCTCCTCTTTTCAACAATGGCTCGGCTCTATCAATTAATTGCCTGGTTTTGACACTGCTTTACATTGGTCTAAAACTAATGCTGGGATTGGATGGGAGGAGGTGCAGCTTAGCTGTCTCTCAAATTGCAAATTGGTACACGATGTAACTTGAGCTCAAATCCAAGCTTTCCGATGTCACCAATGATATTATCCTGGTGAAATCATTTTACCATATTTGGTATGTGGCAGAGTGTCCAGCGGTCTGCGTTTTTCAGAAAGTGCAAACCTAACTGAAAGACATTAAGTAAAAGGAAAGTAATGGCAATAATGTCTACTCTATATACTGGAGAATGTGACGGAAGGAGAGAGGTGGCTATTGAATGTACTTGTTCTGGAAGTTGGGGTGTTGCATTCAGTGGTCGAAGTGAGCGGGAGAATTAGGAGCGGTGCTCCTCTACTTTTTAAAATTAAGTTTGACTGTTCCTAGAATTTTATTTGAAAAAGAAACCGTTCCGGAATGGTTTCGTTTTAAAAAAAAAAGTGTAGGAAGAAGTTGAAACTTGCACTTTTAGTGCACTGCACTCCACTGGGCGTGCCCTTAAACAGCAGGTGCATGTGTTTGGAGGTTTGTATTGAATGTGGGAGGGGGCGTGACGATGGGGTTTGTGCGGAGTGGGGACAGGCCAGCAGGGAACATAGTCCCACTACTTCTTTTCATACACTTCAACGACTGGTTGTATTCTGGGCTTGAGACACTGCACTATGGGCCAGAAAAGGGCACTTGCCCTCCAGCCTAAATGTTGCACGCCCTCCACTGGCTCCCATGAAGAAACCCCAAAACATGTCCCCATGTGTATTTTGTTTCCACACAGTTCCCTCTACGGATATGTTGTACAATTAGTTCCAGGGTCACATGTCTGAAGCACTCCAACCCTCAGTGTGTACAGCTCTTGTAGTTTCTCCTAAGTAAATAAAGCCGCACAAGCATTTCACCCTGAAAGCCGTGTGTTCGGGGAAGCATCCGGCAGATCGCTGTATTTTTATCTTTTAACCAGCTCTTGTGTGGTAAGTGTACACCTTGTGTGGTGACGCTACATTAGGCACGTACCAGTTACCACAGATATGTGTCGTTTTTCTGCCTATGTTAAAACCTTTGTCATTCTTGCTGGGTCCCTCCCGTTAGACCTTTTCAACAAATCCTCCACAGGTTTTCCTCTTAGGTGCACAATGTTCGTTTTTTTTTTTTTAAACTTGGTATATTGATTTCTTTTCAAGTGGTTGTTATTGTTTTAAACTGATGTGGTTAATTGTGTGGTTCTGTGTAAAATATTGACCGACACTCGATGTTTAGATTCCGCCAATTTAGGTGTGAGTGACTGGCTTCTTTTAATTGCTATTTCCTGTTCTCCTGGCAGTGGTACTGATTTCAAATAAGCTCTTTAAACGAATTGTATCAAGACTTATTTAGGCAGTGCACTGACTGTGACTTGTACAGTAATTAAGCAATATGCCCCAAGCTAGGGACATATAGCTATTAGTACCCCGGTCCGCAAGATATGCTTGACCGGGGCACTAAAAGCATTCTTTTACCCAAAAAGCTGTGGCGTTTCGGGACAGAAAAAAAACTACCAAGAAAATGGCTGCAGGGAAAGGGAAAACGGAGTCCGTTTTCCCTTTCCGTGGCAGCCATCGGGAGCGGACAGAAGTGTTCCCTGCGCGTCCGTTCCCGAAAGACAGCAGAGAAGAAGGTAAGTGGGGTTGGAAAGGCGGAAGGGAGGGAGGGCAAAAAAAGAAAAAAAACATACCTGGGACAATGGAAGCCTCCAGCCGCGTGGAGGCTCGGAGCGGGGACATCCTCGCTTCGAGCCTCCACATGGCTGGAGGCTCCCATCGTCCCCTGCTGGGGACAAAGCAGGCAGAAGGTAGGTGGGGGTGGGAAGGTGGGGAGGGGAAGGACAAAAAAAAATACCTGAATCCCTGGCATGGGACGAAGGCGGCCTCCAGCCGTGTGGAGGCTCGGAGCAGGGATGGCCCCGATTCAAGCATCCTCATTGGCTGAGGGGCTGCCACACTCCCCACCAGGGATAAAGGCATGGAATCCCAGCTGAGGGATTCCCGGCTGGGTAATGCCTCGGCAAAGGCCAATCAGAATGGTCCTTTCATACTCCTTAGTAGACATATTAATTGGCGCTATGCAGGTTTGTCCAACTCCAGGCCCTGTGGGCCAGATCCTTGCCCGGTTTTCAGGACACCCCTCATTAATATTCATGAGACAAATGTGCATACAATGACTCTAAAAGTAGTCACATTTTTCCTCATGAATATTAATGAGGGATATCCTGAAAACCCATCAGGATTCTGAAGTCCAGATTTGGAGGACCCTACTCTACAGTGTGATTGTCTTCAGTGCTCGTGGATGAAACCTCTGGGCGAACTGCATACAAGCCTGTCCTGTTTTCTAATAAACATTACATTTCAATGTATTCTCTTCCTGATGTATTGCTTTGCGTGGGAAGTGCATCTCTTTGCCTCTGCACGATTCAGTAACTATACTAATGTTTTTTACTTGATTGATAGCTTCAAAGAGGGTTTGGAACATTAGTTCATTTCTCAACCTTCCAACGCGCACCTCATCATCTATACACTGTAGGCAAATATGAATGCTATCCTTGCATCACTCTTGACACTATGCACATAAACTCATATTCTAGATTGCATGTGAGTAATTCGGCAGCCAGCGAATCAATTTGTCAGTGGTATGATGCTGGTGTCTGTGAGTGATGATTTTATTACAAGGCATGCCAGTTTGCTGGCATGCAACTCAGAGATTTCACCTCAGTCCACAAGGGGGCGCATGCAGCGGCTGGAATTCACATGGTTAAGATGTTCTTGTTGATGCACAGTGCTTAAGAAGAACAGTTCCTTCTTCAAACTGAACATTAAGGCTGTATGAATATTGGGTATTAAAAATGCTGAAAGCTGCAGTTGTAATATGACAAACGATTGCCATATGCCATTACTATAAAGATATTGAAATACTTGGAAAAATGAACATACGTATCATACAAAGAAAGATAGCATATTTGTTATTGAAGAGTCTGTCATCATTGTCCCCATTCAGTGCCAGTGTCAACAAAATTGATGGCTGGGTTTAAAACACGAATTTGCATATTATTTCCCACGAGGAATATAACAACTGAGCATCACTCAATAATTAAAGTAATTGAAACTAGGAACTTAATGAGTGGCAATTTAAATCCAAAGTTAACCTTCCTTGGTTATATAACAAACGTAGAACATACCCTTTTAATCTCTCTGTGGTTGTGTTCATTAACCATTGTGGCAGGGGAAGATGAAGCATGCAGACATGTACTTTACTTTGGAAACAATAACCACTGCGTTCTTTCCAAAACTTACAGCTATAACTTTCTCATTTAAGAATATCCTATGGGAGTTTGCTGTTATCCTGGAAAATCACCATAGTATATTGTCAATTTTGACACAGCATATCCAGTTAACATAAGTACTGTATCATCATAACAGTTACTGCACAAAATATGGACTTGACCGCCTGTGCACACTGAGCCCTCGATTTCGCTTAATGATCCAGTGACAACAGTTAACGATAGATGCATACACCACAGTTAGTGTGCGTATTTATTCACAGTCAGTGAAAAAAACTTTAGTTAAAGGAACGTTATGTCTAAGTTCCACATTTCTAATGTCATCTTTGATGTCCTGGGTGTTAGTTTTAGCAGTGCATGGCGGTGGCGCTAGTTATAGTTGCATAGCTTACCATAACTGGCGAATCTCTTTGGTTTTTTGATTTTACCTTCCAACCATAACTTCCCTTTAACACAAGTTTTTCACTGAATTTCCTAGTTTTTTTTACAAGTGCAACATAATTTACCCACAATTTCATAATTTCTCTTTACAGACTTTGCACGTAAGAATCGTTTTCCCCTGCAATATAACAGCTGTAACGTCAACAGACAGTGTATCTAGTATGCAGACATACCTGGGGAAAGGTAGCATCAATATAATCCAAAATCACAGGGGGGAGAAACAATACTTTTTTTTTTTTTTTAAATTGCTTGGCTGAAAAAGACAACCTTTCAATTTCCAGAGCAATATCAAACGTATCACAGATTCCAGATACAATACAAATGTATAAGATTAAGATCATACATAAATCAGATAAGTGAAATAAAAATATAGTAACAGTTTACATCATAGCAGCATCGTCTCATAATACATGGTGTATTTCTCCTTGACCTCAATTGTTATTGAGGTACAGCTCAAGTAAAAAGCCTATAGTAGCTATTCTTACAGACGTTTGTCTAGCACCAAGTACTTGTATCCACACTTCCTCACTCTCAATATTTCTAAAAGTGTTAAAACAATGACTAAAATATTTACGTTGACCATGTACTCCAGAGCAGACCACAATATTATGTTTCAACGTTTCAGGATATTAATTAAGTTTGCAGAACCGACAAATGTTCTCATGAGTAGCCAAAAGCTGCCGTCTACATAAGATCACTCTCGTAGGCCATAAATTCAAACGAAACCTCATTAAGTCTTGTCTAAATTTAGGAGAAGGATATTTGATTAAATAAGGTTCTGGGGTTCTGAACCTTTTGTATCCAGAATGGACTGAGTCCCAGTCTTTATAGGACTGGCATAGTTCTATTGTATCGATCCAGTCCCTTTGGTAAAGCTTTAATTTTGTACGAGTGGGATTAGTAATTAAGAAATCTATTGTGATATCAGCATCAATGAGAAGGTTTATTGTCAAATTCCGCCAACTTTTTGGAAAATACTGCATAGATTGTAACAGGTATCTGGCTAGAATATATATGAGATATCCTTATATTGCAATGAGATTATACATTTCCTTAGGAATGAACACACTTTCCAAGCGAACATGCCATACAAGGGTAATGCTTCTAGTTTAAACCGAATCTGAGCAATAGGTACAGAGTTCGGTTATTTAAGTACTGAACGCCAGAATTTGCCCTCTAATCGGTCCCAGAAGGGACACTCTTTAGGCCTTCCGGATTCAGAACCGTAAGTGAGAATTGGTATCACCTTCAGTGAATAGAATGTTAAAACAGGGCTACATGTGAATTTACCAAACCTGTGTAAAATTGCTTTCGCTTGCAAGATTAGGGCCTCTAGTTTAGATTTTAGATCGTCTTCATAGGGCATATCATTCTCAGTATTGTTAAGGATCACCCCTAAATATCGATAGATTGAAGTGGAAAAAATGCGTTCCTGGTGGAGGGACCAGATAAACAACTTTCGAGTGTCAATCTTTGAGTTACAGCATTCCATGATTTGAGTTTTAGCTAAATTAATAAGCCATGGTGTTTTCCTGAACATAAGATGCTAAACCTCTAATTAGTCTTTGCAATCCCACTTGGGTTTTCGAGAGCAAGATGAGGTCATCTACATAAAGAACCCATGGTATTTGATGGGGTCCTAGCTTCAGGGCATCCAAGTTAATATTAACACATTTTCTCCCATATCTAAGATAAAGAGATAAAAAATAGTGGCTGCCAGAATGCACCCTTGCTTAAGACTACGATAGGTAGAGAGGACAGCAGTAAGTTGTCCATCAAGAGCCATTCTAATTCGTATCAACGTCTTGGAGAGAAGCAAAGAGATCAGTTTGCTCAGTGAAAAGGGACAACCCATTTTTATCAATTTCTGCAGCATCAAGGCTCGATCAATGGAGTGAACGCCCTCTCTGAAATCAACATATGCCATAAATAATGGTTGTTTTTGCTGATGACACATGGCTTTAATGGGGATGATACTTGCAATATTGATAGCTGTGCCCTTCTCTGCAACAGAGCCGGTCTGAAACATATCCTGCATATTATTTGATTTAATCCAATAGTGCAGATCTCTCAAAATCAAGGATGCGAAAATTTTGCCTGGTGCATCAAGAAGGCCGATAGGTCTATAATTAGCTGGATTCTACCTATCGCCCTTCTTGAATATAGGAACAATAAGCGAGGAGCACCAGGACTTTGGGACCATTTGAACAGTTAAAATTTGGGAGAACAATTCAAAAAGAATACAGGCCACAACTCAGGAAACTGTTTCAACATGGAATTGGAAAGGCCGTCAGGGCTGGGGGCTCTCAAGCGGCTAGCTCTATGGATGTAATAGAGGATGTCTTCAACTGAGAAGGATTAAGCAAAGTTCCCCTCCAATTGAGGTATAGAGGGTGACAGATTAGAGTCAGGGGCTGCATATAATTTGGAAAAGTGGGTGTACCATTGGACGGCTGAAACATCGTTAATTTGCATACAACTTTGGGAGCTGCTATGGCTTTTACTAATTAAAGCCCAGGTTTGGGATGCATTTTTCGAGCATATTTGTTTCAGCATAGTCAGACCATCATTTTGAAACAAGAAGGCCTGATGAGCTCTTTTCCAGTTTCGGTGTCTTGTCTTAATCTGTTTCAAAGTAGACCATCTCAACTCACCCGGTAAGAGTAAAGCCAATTTCCTTTCTCTTCTAAATAAGGCTTTTCGCTTTCTGCATATCTGCATCAAAGGTATGGTTGGTTGCATACCAATTTCTTGGCTTGGTAACAGTTCCAAACTGTTGCAACAACTGTACCTAGTCAAGCTCATTTTCAGTGGAAATCTGGGGTTTCAGGCACCAATCTTTCAGCAGAATGCTGAATTGCGTTAGCTTAGATTTGGTCCAGTGCAGTCGGTTCAGGGCCCAATTTACCTAAACTGTACCGGACATATAGGCTATAGGTAGATTAGGGCCATTATCATTAATGAGCCATTGAAGATTCAGCATTTCATGGTCGCTTTCTGTAGTTGGTAAAACTTGGAAGCAAGTAAGAAAGGCGAACAGTTCTCGGCTGGCGTAAATAAAGTCAATGGTCACAGTTGACTTACCCCTCTTCCATGTATAATGTGGGGGAAAGTCCTCAGGAGTGGTCCCATTGACCATAACCAGGTTCTTCGAGTCAGCAAAACTATTCCATTGTTTCATTCTGGTGTTAGAAGAGGCCTTACAATTATCTAAACAATGTAGGTTTAGGTCTCCAGATAGAATCACATAGTTAGATAGAGAAGAATGGAGCATTCTCTGCCATAGGCTTTCAAGGGCCTTTGTTGTTTGTGCAGCCGGATTCCAATATACATTGATAATAAAGTAGTTGGTCTGTCTAATATTAATCTGGGCATATTGTAAATATGGGTTAGGTACATGGTGCGCAACTAAGGTGATGTACGGACTAGTTTTTAAGGCAATCAAGGGACCTGACATAGGGCGACCTCTGCCACAGAAAATCACTGAGTTTAGAATAATATGGTGGTTATCCAAGATGGACACTGCGTTTACCAGGTTTCCTGGAAAAGAATAAGGTCATAGTTAGCCAAATTGCTAGATGAACCTGAAAAACGATGTCTGTACCCTCTTGTATTCCAACTTAGAAGTGAAATAGGGATCGTGGAGGAGATAGATAAATTAGGCATTTGTGCAAGTGAATTTTGGACTGGGCCTTTTGGAGGGGCAACAGATCCTTTAGATTGCTCCTTCAGTAGATCATTACTTGAGCCA
The DNA here is from genome assembly GCF_040938575.1 of Ambystoma mexicanum. Lineage (NCBI taxonomy): Eukaryota > Metazoa > Chordata > Amphibia > Caudata > Ambystomatidae > Ambystoma > Ambystoma mexicanum. The sequence continues at coordinate 599,641,388 of NC_090933.1, forward strand.
GGAAGGGAATGGGGCTCAGATCTTATAGTATCGACCAACAGTTCAAAACCCAACTTATTTAGCTCAGCCTGGGCAACCCATAAGGTGTTAAGTACGACTCTTGATCGTAGCCAAATCCTGGCAACAGATAAATTGGTATCCTGGAGGAATTCCACCAATTCGATATTAGAAGTTTCGATATCTTCAAGCATGGGAATATCCCCAAAAATTGCCAGAATGCTGCTTCGCTTAACGTCGTATTTAGTGTAAGGCAGCTCTCTGCATCTGATAATCAGAGAATGGTAAAAATGCTTGAACACATATTTTTTAGGGAGAGACTGGGTGACTGGTTGCATAGTTAGGTGACTAGATGGTAAATCAAGGGCTAGTTTAGGATGAGCTGGTCGTATTCCTGGCAATAAGAAGGGGGCTTTAGTGTGTGCCTGACAAACACCTACCGAAGACTGTTTATCCATAAACTCGTCTTGACATGTGGAGGATCTTCGTGAATTAACAAAGTGATTGGACATATATTGTTCAACAGCTCTTCGCATAATATGTTCGAGGGGCAGCTCTGCGGGTGTGGCATTTGCGTGTCTAATATCTTCAATTTTTGAAGTAAATTCAGAGTTAGTGTGCTAACAGGGGCTGCCAGAATAGGATTAGTTTCTAACGGTTGAGAAGGAGGGGGGATTGGTAGTTCAGTGTTTTTCTTTGGGTCGATGTTATTGTTCAAGTGGGAGGCAAGGGAATTAATATGTTGAGAAGTCATGTAAGAGTCAATGGGCCTCATTACACGGTATGCGGTAACCATGGCGCTATTAGCGCCATGGTTGCCGCCGGTATTTTACCGTGTCCGCCTTGGTGGATGGCAGGATTACCGCCCTACTCCAAGGTGAGCGGGGGCGGTAATTCCCCATTCACCAAGGCACTTCCCCATTCCCATTTTTGCCCCCATAGGGCTCAATGGAATGGGGATGGAGCTAATTACGGTACCGCAAATTGCGGTACCGTAATTAGCACCAAGGTCCCTTTGCGGGCCCGTTCCTTAACGGCTGGTAAAACCAGCCGTTGAGGTCGAGTCCCGCAAAGGGACCTTGTAGTAAGACGGTAAGGGTTTACTGGTACCGGTAAACACTTACCACATTCCGTGTAATGAGGCCCAATCTCTTTCCAAATTTCATAGCGCCTAAGACTGAAAGCTGAATCATCTTTGTTAGCTGCTCTAGACAAGGAAAGGTTGCTCACCTTTTGAGGATTGTTTAGCACAATCTGTTGTTTCTCCGCTAACACAACAATCTCATTCAGGGGAGCATAAGAAATCGGTAAAGCAAGAGGCAGAGTTTCTTTATTTTTTTTTTTGCTAAAGTAATTTGGGCATATTTTAGTTGTACAGCTGCGTTAGTCAGTTTCTTAGTGGGAAGTTGGATTGCTCTAATAAACGACTTAGTAGCCGAAGAGGAAATATGTTGGTGAGCATGATTTTTAAGTTTTTTCTCCAATTTCATAGGTTTGGCCTTATTTGTAGTATCAGATTTGGGTAAACTACCCACTGAGAAAATGGTATATGGCTGTTTCTGCGAAGCTATACCAGAGGGCATGGGAGCATTTGCAAATTTATCTGCCGAGAAGGGTTCAGTTGACGCCTCTGCTTTCGGAGGCGAGCAGCATTCCTCATATATTATTCGAGAAAAAGAAGGAAGGATGCTCACACTAGATGGTAGGGGCAGGATGCCAGTATCAGCGGCACTCTGAATTAAAGTCCCCAGGAATTGGAGCGCCCCTGAATTCGCTTGCATGGATAATTCTGTGCCCTTAATCAAGGTAGCCTCCGATACACTAGAAGAGGGAACAGGGGGAAAAACAGGGGGCAGACAAGGGGCGGGTAAGGTGGACGGTAGCGAGGCTGCACTAACAGGATTACAAGAAACCCCTGACGGGTTAAATAGCATTTGCTGACTATCTCGAGGTTTTACCTTAAGCTTAGAGCAGCCGGATGCGGGGGCGTGGGAACATAACCTGGAGAGTGTCTGCGGTGTGCTGCCCATTTGTTTTCTTTTCGTATCAGCAAAAGTGGGAGTTAAGTGTTCTGGCATAGCTGATCTAAAAGAGAGTAAATGCCACGCAACATAGACACAACTCGAGAGAAGGGGTCAGGAAGAAGGATAGTATGATAACACGCTAAAATGGCAGGCCAAGGCAGATGCTGCACACTACACAGCGAACAGCCATTTAGGAACCACTTGTAAAGCACGTGCTGAAGCGCATTCATGGAGGAGATGTAGGCAAGCTCAGAACTGAAGGCAGAGTCACTATGAGGGAGCTGCCCTGCAAAAAAAATAGGAAGCGTGTGTTAGCTAAAGCTAACTCAAACAGTAAAGAAACGTCCACAGTAGTCCACAGTAGACCATCAGTAGTCCTTCAGGGACGAGGCATACCACACACTCAGGGTTGCAGAGGTCGCAGTCGCAATAACACAAAGAGCAACAACGGGCAGTGTTTCACCACAGCACAGCAAACAGCCACTTAGGAACCACTTGTGAAGCGCGCGCTGGAATGCATTCATGGAGGAGATGTCAGCAAGCTCAGAACTGAAGGTAGAGTCACTATGAAGGAGCCGCCCACACACTCAAGGTTGCAGAATTTGCAGTCGCAATAACACAAAGACCCAGAACAACAACGGGCAACGTCTCGCCACAGCAGAGCAAACAGCCACTTAGGAACCCCTTGTGAAGTGCGCGCTGAAGCGCGTTCACGGAGGAGATGTAGGCAAGCTCAGAACTGAGCTATTCATTTTTTCTTCTAGTAGAAAAATGATACATAGAGTAACAATGCAAACAAATAATAGCACCATATTTTACATCTATATAACATTATTTGGGTGGCTCCTGCCCAGGGTGCAGCCCCTCCTCTGAGCTCAGACAGAAGAGGTGCATCTCTCCTTAGCAGCATACTACGTAGTACCGAAACCGCAATTTACACGTCATGGGACACTGGGAGTAGCTGCTGCAGCCAGCCCGGCTAGCTGAGCAAGCAGAGAGATGTAATGACATGGCCGCAGCTGTGAAGGTGGGGACTGAGCTGAATGAGCCCCTCTCCAATGAACGTAGGAACTCGCTATCTGTGGCCTACAAGAATGTTGTTAGGGCCAAAAGGTCTCCCTCGCATGTGATCAGTAGTATTGAACAGAAAACTAGGTGTATGGCAATGAGAGAAGCTGAAGAAGTTAAAGGCTTACAGGGAAACAATCGAGAAGGAACTGGAGACAATCTGCAATGATATGCTATCACGTCTAGATATGTTCTTGATCAAGAATTGCAACGATTTCCAGTATTAGAGCAAGGTCTTCTACTTGAAAATGATAGGAGATTACTACATTTACTTGGCTGAGGTTGCATCTTGTGAAAAGAAAAAAAGTGTGGTGGAATCTTCTGAGGCGTCATACAAGGAAGCCTTTGAGATAAGCAAAGAGCGTATGCAACCTACTCATCCAATTCGACTAGGGCTGGCCCTCACCTTTTCTGTGTTCTACTACGTAATCCAGAGCATCTAGGAACAGGCCTACCTTCTAGCCAAACAAGCCTTTGACAATGCCATTGCTGAACTGGACATGTTAAACGAGGATTCTTATAAGGACTCCACCGTTATGATGCAGCTGCTACAGGAACACCTTACACTCTGGAGGAGTGACCAACAGGATAAAGAAGGCAACAATTAAGTGGCTTGCACCGCTTTCCACTGCCCACCTCATGATTGCCCTTCCCATCACTACCAATACCTTCTTGCCAAACACAAAATGTAACAGTGCTAAATATATCCTTCTCTGCACATTTGCTCATATCTGCGTATGAAGGTAAATCATTGTGCACTTTTGTGGGCATTGTATGTGTAGGTGTATCAGGCCTCCTTGCTTTAGTTACACTTGAAGATTATTCGAAAAGAGAGATCTATCTAAATATGAGGCATTTTCGTTTGCCTATTATTTTAACTATGAGCCGAATGATGAAAAGCAGTCTTTCCAGGACATCTTCTAATTTCAGTTTTTAAACGCGATGGTGTTTTTGTTTTGAAAAGTGCTCTTTGTGCATGCAGATATTGACACCCCTTTCCCTGCCGTCTAAAGAAGCATCATTGAAACAGGCAAATGTAAACGGTGCTGGAGGAAGCTGGTGTTAAAGGACTCCTCCGTCCTGCTTTATCTGCTTCAATTGACTGTTATGCATGAGGATTGCATAGGTTGGTTTTTGCCTTTTTTGGCATTTAGCCTCTCAGTCTGCCCATCAGTTTGAGGATGTTAGGCACTAGAATACCGACCTTTGATGCCAAAGGATGAAGTCAAGGCCCACCAAAAATGTGAACTGAATTGAGTACCCCTGTCCGAGACGATAACAGTGGGTAATCCAAAGAAATGAAAGACATGCTTCAGAGAGAGATCAGCCAACAAAGTGGCAGAAGGCACACTGATACAAGGAACAAATATCGCCAATTTGGTAAAGTAGTCAATGACAATCCATATGGTATTGTGGTTACGGACCAGCGAGAGTTCAACAATAAAGTCCATTCATACCATATACCAGGGTTTGTGAGGAATGGGGGGTGGGCATTAAAGACCCATTGGTTTGTGTGTTTGGCCCCTACACTGCGCACACACAGAACATGTAGCGATATAGTTCGTAACATCCCAGGACATAGTAGACCACCAAGACCATCTGCGCAGTAACTCCAGAGTTTTATGCCACCCCTGATGAACATCTATGAGGGAATCATGACAACACTGTAGGGCACAGAGGCAGGATTCTTCATCAAGGATGTAGATCCTGTACTGAACATATGCCAAGCCATTAATGACATGAGCGTTGATGTCTTCCACATCAGTGGGATGAGCAAGAACCCAGGATAGGATCATGTTCACATGCGTTTTATGAGGGGTACAGCCACAAGCCACCTGGTGGGGAAGCACGAGAGGTTGATCACCTCCTGGCGAGGAAACTGGCTTGCCCAAGTGAGAAAGGGCATCCCCCTTGCTATGGAGGACAGCAGGTCTATAGCTGATGAGAAAATCGAGGAAAGGAAAGAATGCCAACAGGCTTGCCTAGCTGTTGAGCATTTTACAGACTTGAGGGCAAGCAGATTACGATGATCCATGAAAAAAGTCACTGTATCACAGGCTCCCAATAAATGATGGCACCACTCAGTGAAAGCATCCCTGATGGCCAGCAGCTCTCATTCAGTGACAGTGTAGTTCTGTTCAGAAAGGGTCAATTTACGGGAGTAAAAGGCCACAGGATGAGTATTACTGGTGCATGTTTGCGAAAGAACCGCTCCTATAGCGATGTCAGAGGCGTCCGCTTACACTATGAACGGCAGCAGAGAATCAGGGTGTTGTAGGACTGGTACACTGTTTTCAGACACTCAAATTCCTTCTGGGTAGCCGAATTCCATCTAAAAGGCACTTTAGGAGAAGTCAGACTAGTTTATGGAGTCATGATAGAGGTCAAAGAGTAAATAAACCTTCTATTGTAAATCTGAGAAAAGACTGCAAAGCCTTCAAAGAACCAGAAATGGGCCACTCCAGTACAGCTTTCACTTCTGAGTGGCTCATTTTACCCACTTTATGCATAATGTCATAACTCAGAAACTCAACTTCCGTAGCGTGGAACACACATTTTTCCACTTTAGCAAACAAGTGGTATTTTTTAAACCTCTGCAAGACAGAACAGGCATGTTCTACATGTTGCTCGACAGTATCAGAATAAATCAGGATGTCAACCAGATAGATGACCAGGTATTGGTCAGATATGTGTTGGGGAGGAGAGGTCTTTCCGACCCCCTCGACATTCCTGCGTGAAATGGCTCTCATATTTACCCGATGGCGGGAGACGTCCCCATGTGAATTTGTCTGTTTTTTATAATTTGGACTTAGAGTTCGTTACGAAAAAAGGACGGTAAACACAGCTTTTGGTGAAACATACAGACTCCATTTTGTGTCACCCTAAACGCCATCTTTTCCTAAGCCATTTAATGATCCCTAAAAAGCCATCATTCAAGATGGCTAAATACAAAGGGATGTGTGGAGGTTGTTCGAAGAAACGTCCCCTACAAATAACAATGAAAAAGGGTCAGAAGCTCCAGCAGTGCCAAATGGTGAGGCAGGAGAAAAGGACGAAGGAAGGGCAGAACCAAAGAAATTGTACCCACTACTCACAAGACCCGCTGAAGGGTATTGTGATCCACTGTACTTACCACAAACAAGCGCACCGGCCACCCCAGTAGCTGCACTACCTCCCCCATATGTCCCAGTTAATCACACAGGTGCCCCTGATTTTGAAAAACTGATGACAAATATGCAGGCTGAGTAAGCACGATTGCGGACATTCTGCGAGACAGCATTGTCAACACAGGGGGGGGACAGCCACACTGCCGCCCCCATTATAAAGTTCCACTTTGCTACCAGAAGATAAATGGAAATCAGGGGATTTCCTGTTCTGAATTAACAGCCCACCAATCAAAAAGGTACAAGTGGAGTGGGAAGGCGAAACAGTGAGCGTAGGATACGACACAGTAGCATCAGATGAGGAAGAGGAATGTTGGAGTGACTCTGATGAGCTAGATGAGGGGGCAGTGGGAGGAACACAACAAAGTGGGCAAGTCCACAGGTGACAGAAACAGGAGAGGAGGGGTAGGAAGGAAGGCTCTTCAACAGACTAGGGCGAATGGCAATAGCAAAAAGGAAAGGAGCAAAGGTAAGTAGCCGAAAAGTAAGGTAAAAATTGCAAATGCCTCTCTTTCACAAGGGTGCAGGACGTCCCCATTATGTCCCTTGGCACTGATGGACTAAACTAACCTATTAAAAGCGCTCCCTCTACTTTCACGGGGGGGGGGCGGGAAAAGGGATGTATGCGTTTGAGAAAAACACAGCGGGGGTCCCCCTGGCCATTGGGGATATCAAAAGCCTCCTGGTATCGGCAGTGGGGGATCAAGCAGACGGTGTGTGGGTGAAGTCAGGGTTCCTGGGCTGTAACGATGGGCAATGATCACCACGACGGGGCATCTTTTAACAATGTAAGGGCACAAGTATGGGATGCACTGAGGAGGACCTTCCTTGACACCCCAGATTAACATTCTGTCATGCAGTGCACTGTGGGAGACCAGGAAGAGGCTGCGCAATTCATTCTTCGAATGCAGGATATGTGGAGACGGGTACAGCGTGGGACCAATCCACCTCCCAGTTCTATTTCATTATCAAAAAAGGCCTCCCGAAGGAGGTAGAGAAGGCCCTTGATAAAACTGCTGGGATAGAAGCCAAGGGTTGGCCAGAAATACAGAGCATCATCGTACACCATTGCAGGAGGATCAGAGAAAGGGAAAAAAAATAGCACAAATAAGATTAGCAGACAAAGCAAAGATGGTACAGAGCAAGTTGGGGAAGGTTGCAGCGTTAACAGCAGGCCTCGTATGGAACGGCAGGAAGAAGAGGGAGAGGTAACACTAGCATTACAGGCTGGAATGGCAGCAACATGGGCAAAAAATGGTCAGGAGCAATGAGGTGGAGAAGAGCAGTACACATGACCCCAGTGGCAAGGAAGGCCCACAAGAGGAAGAGGTGGGTACTGAGGGCAGCGCGGAGGGGAATATGGAGGGCAAGGACTTAGGGGAGGGGGACAAGGGGAATGTTGGTCATGTGGAAGGTAGGGCCCCTTTGCCAGGGAATGTCGTGTCCACCCTATGGCTAACTACCAAAATGATCAAAGATACAGCAATGGACCCCAATATGGACACCCACACCCAGACAGCCCCTATGCATTGCCTATGGGAGGTTATATACAGGATGAACAGCAGGGCATCACACATCCACAAGGGCCAAACACACAGAGGCAACAGCCACAAGGCATGCAGACACGTATCACTCGCCAAAACTCGATGACACACACTCACACAAACCCCTTTGCCACCAATGTGAATGGTGCACCAGCACTGTTTCGGGGGATGTGTGTTTCTTGCCCCGGAACAGACACTCACCTGGACTTGGACAGCCCACAGAGAGCCCTTGCGTGTCCCGTCGTATTGACCACCTTACACCCAGATGGAGAACCATTAGTGGGGCAGAGATAGGAAACAAACAGTTAATCTTTTTGGTGGACTCGGTACGGAGAAATCTATATGAAGGCAATTTTCAGCTGTCAGGCATAATTCTCGAGATGCAGGGATTCTGTGGGGCTGTGGTCACGGTTCCTTACACCAAATATTTGGATGTCAGAGTGGGGGAAAAACAGTGCGAGCACCCCTACTTTACCATGATAATTCAACCAGTAAATGTATTATGAAGATACCTTCGGAGCAAACTGAACATGACAATAGCATTCACAGACAGGGTTATAGTGTGCTCCACACCAGGCCTGTGCACTCTCAGGGCCATGCTATTGATACAGACATTGGAAAATGAAACGGTAATGCGAGGAATACCTATAAATGGGGATATGTTTATCCATCGCATACTTGTGTTGGCGAGAGTAGTGCCAGAAATAACATGAAAGGATTGGAGAGTGCCCTCAGATTTTGTTTTTCGCCCAGTAGCCCACAAAATGGTACCTGGTACAGTGCTCTCACAGGATTTGCAAGGAGTACAGGTGTTGGCAAAACGTATTGTGGCGATTGGCCTGGACACGCATAAATGCGTATGGTGGACAGTGTTGTGCATACATCCAAACATAGCGTTCACCGACAATGACACTGTTTGGGAGATAATAATGGAAATATGCTTGCCTTGTTATATAATGGTGCAAAACAGACAAGAAACAACCTCCCCCATGGCCCCATGCCCGTTGTCGGTGCACCACCATCATTTTGCACTACAGATTTGTAGCAAGTTCCCCCAATTTTGTGGACAACAAATCCACATGATGTTGGACTATTAAAAGAAGTGACATCGGTGAAAATAAAATTGAAAAACGGAGCAGTATTCCCCTGAGTGAGACAATACCCCTTATCTAGAGAGGCGGAGGAAGGAATACAAGACACAATACATGCACTGCTACAGCAAGGCATCATTGTCCGCTCCACTTCCCCATGTAACACTCCGATTTATCCGATTAAGAAAGGGAAAGGGGGGTCGTGGAGTATGGTGCAGGACCTCCGCCCACTTAACGATATTGTCCAAAAGGACTTCCCTTTTGTCCCAAACCCAGCGTCCATTCTGTGCAGCATCCTGAAAAAGGCGATACACTTTACTGTGGTTGATTTGAAAAACGCCTTCTTCTCAGTGCCCCTTGATCAAGAATCACAATATCTAACTGCATTCACCATAGGGGGAAAACAAAGCCTGACTTGTATCACCAGGTATTCGTATAGACCACAACGGGTTCTAAATGCGGTTTTCCATCCATCCTTTTCTTTTATTCGAACAAGATTGCAGGCTCCTCTTGGGTTCAACTTTGTGAAAATCACAGAGGAGCCGAGCTGATCCAAGAGGACCGAAATGAGAGGCAATGGGTACTGGTTCTTTAAAGTGATGGCGTTCAAAGCCCTATAATCAATGAAAGACCTCAGTGTTACGCTCACCTGGTCTCTGCGGGGGCGTTGGGGCACGGTTGAAGCCCTCCCTCGGCCTGGATCCCCTGGATAGACTCTCTCGCCCAGCTGCTGCTGAGCCTGCTGTTCTGGACGCTGGTATTGCCCCTGAGAGAAGATGAGAGGCAATGAGAATGGCATGGTGGTGTTGTGAATTCCCTCGACCCTCTCGTGCCAGAATGAAGTGCGCAAGCGTTTTCCCATGCAAGCTCACCTGTGGTTTTGTAACGTTGAGCTCTCCATCCTGCTTCTTGTAGCAGGGGCGCATAGAGTGTACCTAGTTGCTTCACTAGTCCGTGGGAGTGGTGATCCAGACCGGCTGCGACCAATCCACTTAGAAGGTAAGTCTTTTAGTTATGATTAATGTTCGTTATATTATGTCTTTTGCAATGTCTTATCTCTTCCCAATAGGTGTGAAGATGGTAGATCGGAGTCATGGAGCGAGTCCGGGGATTCCCTGAGGATGATGGAGCTCCCGAATTAGCTGGTAAATTGGCCTTTATAATGGAACTCTAGACTCAGGTATGGAGCGGCCAAGCGTTTGTTATTTATATGGCTTCTAACATGTTGTGTTCTTTTTCCCTTGCAGGAGAAGACTGGCGGCAAAGAGCGGAGTCTGGATTCTCGGGAGCAGCTCTGCAGTTGCAGGATGAAGGTACCGCAAACATGAAGAAAAGTGGAGCTTCCGTGTTGCTGGATGCCCGGATCAGGTGAGGAAAGGCTCTGACTCCGATAATGATGGGATGCAGGTAAGATGCGCGCACAGAGATGGAGCGGCTGGAATCAGGTAAGGTGGACCTTCAGCGATGGAGTAGATGGATTCAGGTAAGAAGCATCTTTAGTGATGGAGTACCTGGAATCAGGTAAGATGTGCCTTCAGCGATGGAGTAGCTGGAATCAGGTAAGGTGTGCCTTCAGCGATAGAGTAGATGGAATCAGGTATGCTGTGCCTTCAGGGATGGAGTTGCTGGAATCTGATAAGATGCGCCTCCTGCGACGAAGTAGCGGGATCCAGGTAAGATGGTTTTCAGCGACGGAGCAGCTGGAATCAAGTGGATGCACGACGAAATGAAGAACAGGTAAGGACAGCGGTAAGCGTTACGCTGCTGAAGGCAGAACAATGCGAAGCAGAGGCATGTGGGTGGGTTGGCCTCAAATAGGCTGACCCTGGCCCCTACCTTTGGCCCCACCTTGTGGCTCCGCCTTGCCCCTCCCAGGGACTCTTGCATGTGCCTCCCAATGATGTTCTATGGCCACGCCCGGCCCTGATGCACGTGCCCTAGGCAGAGAGTGTGCAAAGCACATTTTTCCATGGCGCCAGAGGTGCCAGGACTGGGTCCATTTTGACCTTGGGGGTGAGGAAGGCCTGGACCCTTGTCCAGTGGCCATGACAGCACTCCCCCACAAGGCCCCTCTCACGGGCGTTCCTCTCCCCGGTCCAGGTTTGGTGGGGTTGTTATGGTGAAAACGCCTGATTAGTCGAGGTGCATGGACAAATTCCACAGGTTCCCAAGTGCGATCTTGAGGTCCATAACCCTCCCAATTGATTAAATAGTACAGTTTTGATCGTACTATTTTAGAATCCAGGATGTCTTTAACCTTGTACTCAGGTGTTCCTTCGATAACTTTAGGCTCCGGTGGTTTTTTGATCCTAGCCTCAGGCTTCACAGGTTTCAAGAGGGAAACGTGAAACACTGGATGAATTTGCATATTGGCAGGTAGATCTAGTTTTACTGTGGCCGGGTTGATGATGGCCTTGATGGGACAAGGTCCAAGATATCTGGGACGGAACACCCAAGGTCCTTTTAATGGTATATTCCTGGCAGCCAACCGTACTTTATCCCCAATTTGGTAATGTGGAGCTTCCCTTCTATGCCTGTCAGCAAACTTTTTTTGTTGTTCCTTGGCTTTAGTTAAATTCTTGGTTGCTTCCTTAAGAGTTTGAGTAATAGTCTTATGTAGAGAGGTGATTACTGCATTTCTAGTTCGTCAAGCGTGTCAAAGGAGGACGACCGGGGATGCCGACCATTCATGAAAAAGAAAGGGGGTTTGTCCAGTACTGGTGTGGATAGAGTTATTGTATGCAAATTCAGTTAAACAAAGAATTTCATTACAGGGTCCTTCTGTCTGCTGCAGCATGCATCTCAGGTATTGCTCTAACGTCTGATTAGTCCTCTCAGTTTGACCATCGGTTTGGGGATGGTAACTGGTGGACAGACGAAGACCGATCTGCGCTATCTTGCAACAAATCCTCCAGAAGGCTGAGAAAAATTGCGTTCATTGATCAGAAATCAATACCGAAGGGAAACCATGTAGTTTGATTACTTGTTCTAGGAATATAGTAGCCAGAGTTCTGGCAGTAGGAAGTCTTTTTAGTGGAGTAAAGTGTGCCATCTTGGAGAATAAATCTACCACCACTAAAATTGTGTTGAAGCCGTCGCAGGGACGTAAATCTGTAATGAAGTCCATGGATAACGTATGCCAAGGGACTGGTGGTATAGTCAGTGGACGCAATAATCCTGCTGGACTTGACTTTTGGGATTTCTGTTGTGCACAAACTCCGCAGGTTGTAATAAATTGGGCCACGTCCTTTCTCCAGGTTGGCCATCAATAATTCTTCCTGATTTTGGCTCGTGTTTTAGTAATCCCAGGATGTCCCTTCACTAATGACTTAATTGGTAATTTGCTATAATCTTATTTTGAGTTTCTTTGTCTTTAATGTACAGCCTCCCCTGGAAAAAGGGTAAATTATCCGTGATGGAGTACTGGTCTCCCTTGTTTAACCATCCTTGTTGGGCGGTTTGGACCATTTGAGACTGGGGGTCGACCTTCAAATCTTCCCAGCAGGTGGTTACTGGACCTGATTTCGAATTCGCTCTTCCGGAATGATGGGTACTGGTTCTGATGGTATAAACCCGTCTTTGTCTTCTCCCATTCGCGACAGAGCATCTGCTTTTCCGTTACGCACTCCTGGTCTGTATGTGATCACAATATCGTACTGCATGAAGGAAAGAGCCCAGCGAAGCTGACGAGAAGATTGGACCTTGGCAGTTTTTAAATATTGCAAATTACGGTGATCCATGATAACAGTGACAGTATGTCTAGTCCCCAGGAGGTAGTGTCTCCAGGTTTTAAGGGCTCCTTTGATCGCCAATTAATCTTTGTCGGTTGTGGCATAGTTTATTTCTGGATGTTACAACAAAGCAAGGTCCTGGTGCATCAAAAGGTTGGCCCATATAACAATAAGTGAATTAGAATTATTTTTCTGGTCCAAACCCTAAATAGCTAGTGTCATTTGTACATATTATATGCGGTTAGAAGTCAAAGTCATTCCTTCACAAATGAGACATAAACATTCTTGAAAGTGCAAAGTAAAAATTTTTTATGTCAAGAAAAACAAATAAAAATAACATACATGGTGAGGTCTAACATGTAAAGACATATAAAATCAGTAATATAAATGGTACATACAAATTATTTGGTATAGATTCATTAACAGAATGAGAACACTAAATGAGAAACATTAACATAAATTTGTTCTTCATCACTTTTAGATAACAAATGAAATCTGAACAAATGAAAGTATAAAATTGAAACTTATTGTTGTACAGTTGTAATGAAACAAATAAATTAGTTATTTTTATATCCCCAATAAAATTTTTGTTTTTATATATTGGGATTGGGTCTGCCAATCCCAATTATTTCTGGTGCTGTAAACTTACGGGACCAAAATGCTATGGGATGTAACTGCCGCGTGCCCGGGTCCCTTTGTGATAACACCGCCCCCATGGCCACACTGGAGGCATCGGTCTCAACTACATAGGGCAGATCGGGTCAAGGATGCCGAAGAACGGGTGCTGAAGTGAAAGCCAACTTCAAGTCCTGGAAGGCCTTTTCAGCATCTGGAGTCCAAGAAAACATTTTATTTTTTCTTAGTAAAGAAGTAATAGGATGAATGATTTGAGAAAATCCTGGGATGAATCGCTGGTAGAAATTGGCAAACCCGAGTACGCTGTGCACTCCCTTGGTTGATGTCAGGGATAGCTTCCACCTTACGAGTGTCCATGTGCACCCCTCATGGGGTAAACATGAAGCCCAAGAAAAAATATTTTTCCAATTTGGCAAACAGGGGATGCTTACTGAGTTTTTCTAGAATGGCCCTTACATGGCCCATGTGATCTTCCTTGGATGCTGAATAGATGAGTATGTAGTCGATGTAAACAAGGACACAGACGTCCAGCAGTTCGTGGAGTATATCGTTCATAAAGAACTGGAATGCTGCTGATGCGTTGCATAACCCAAAGGGCATGACCTGGTACTCGAAAAGTCTGTATTTGGTTCGGAATGCTGTCTTCCACTTGTCACCTTTTTTCACTCTTACCAAATGGTAAGCTCCTCGTAGGTCCAATTTTGTATAGATTTATGCATTCTTTACTTGGCCAAGTAGTTCGGGAATGAGTGGCAGAGGGTATCTATTCGGGACCAGATCGATTTGACAGTCGTAAATTCTTTGTGGAGGCAGGGTGTTAGCTTGTTCCCTTTGGAACACGTCCAGAAAATCTTGATATTCAGAATGTAATGAACCAGAAATTCCTAGGATGGGTTTCCCCTTGAGTTTTAGATTCCTCACGTCCCTGTGGTAGCAGCTCTTTGCACATTCTTGAGGAAAGATCAGTTTTCTTGTGCACCAGTCAATCCTTGGGTTATGGGTTTCAAGCCACGCATTCATAGGATCATTTGGAACAGGGGGGCCCCTATAAAATCAAATGAAATGCTTTCCCGATGACCATCCTGACATGTCGGACTTCCGACTTTACTTGTGGAGTCCGTCGAGGCACGCACGGACTCGGCAGCAGTTCGTGGAATCTGGCTGCACAGCGGCTGCAGCTCTACAGTTGCCTAGGATCACGCCGTATGCGCTGACGTGGGACACGGTCCACTCAAGATCATCAGGTGATGGGATTCTTCCCCACCCAGTTTGGATCTTTACTGCACCGCGATAAGATCCTAAGGTTGCATTATCAAGAGAATTTCTTCCTACTTCCATTGCTACCCTTGGATATATTCAAGAGGAGTTTCTTCTCCCTTTGAAGTTTTTGAGTATCACTAAGATGGAATACATTGATCATCCTTGTGAACTAAGGAAGAACCACATGAAGAAGAATGGACACATGGAATAATATCATGACACCTTTGTATTGCTTGTAAACAAGTGCCTTTTGAATATTTATATGTGGAGAAATTACATGTTTATATTTTATAATTGACTATCTAATCTGTCCTGTCCTGAGGAAGACGACTGTCAAACCTTCTCTCTCTTGCTAGGTTAAGAGACAGATAGCTTAGACATTGTTAATTAGTCGTCGAAACTACCTGTGTTAGATACCAGTACAGCCCATGAGACGGTTAGGAGCTGTACTAGATACTGGTCCTTGACTATTATGGTCAGATTGGAGACAAGTATTGCTTCTGCTTTAGTATGTATTGATGCAATCCTACTTGTCTGTTTACAATAACAATTGATTGGTTTGACTAGGGCACAACCTCTTTTACCCCGCAGAAAATATTGATTGCTTTGTCCTGGTGGGTTGGTGCCCTCCATATTTCTTTCTCTTTTTTTCTAAAAAAAACCTTTTGTATACCTTTCTAATTTTCCTTCTCTTTTTTCTGCCTTAATTTTGGTTATAAAAAAACTTTTTTGAATACAGATTGGGCACCAATTTGAGATTCAAGCTGTCCTCTGATGTTATGTGTTTTTGAACTACTTTATGCACAGTGTATTCATTCTTACATCTTAGGATAGCCACTAAACTAATATGCACTTTAATCGGATATGTTCAGCATTGATTATCTGTTTTTATGCTGTTTTTATCATATGTAAGGCAATTGAATATGTGTTTATTAAAGATTGATTGAATAACATTTTATGCTCCTTGACCGACCTGATCTATCCCCACATTTAGCTCCTTTCTAGTGAGCAGTTTATTCAATCTGATCTGTTCTATTTTTTAATTCACGTGAACCCCCTTCCTTTTTTGGTGTGCTTTTCATCCTGACATGTCAGCATCATCTTATCGGTGTGTTGTGTTACTGGCCCTGAAGACAGCTGATAGCCATCCACGGCAGTAACGTTTTCTGAGTGTGATTTTTGCCGAAGCGGAAGGCCTATCAGTGCGGCCAAATCCTGATCGATGTAATTTCCCACCGCCCCACTATCAATGTAGGCTTCTAGAGCATGAACTCTTGACGGTTGTTGGTGATGGGTTATTAATACCGAGATGATCAGGTGTGAGGTCTGTACAACTTTCTTAATTCTGCTCGACAAGTGGACCCCTACACTTGCTGGGCGTCTGAGTTTTCCGACTTCTGTTCCTTTTCTTCGTTGACATTGTCCGTGGTACCTATCATCTGCTTTGGAGGTTTAATAGGCCAATTTCGCAAGAAATGTCCAGCCTTTCCACAATATAAACACAGTTTTTGTTGTCTCCTTTTATCCCTCTAAGCCTTGGAAATGGGAGCTGGTAATCCTCCAATTTGCATCGGTTTGGTGGTTTTGTGAGCCCTGGTTTGATTGTCCCGAGGTCGCATGTAAACTAATCTCTCTTCCGCCCTTGTGCGGTCCATTTTTCGGTCTTGTAACCGGTGGTACAATTGCACAGTTTGATTGATATATTCTGCACAACACTCGGGCGGATTGACCACTTGAAAAAAAAATTCCAATTTCCATTGGAATTCCCCAAAGTTCCGAAGTATTGGATCATCCTGGGTTACTAATGGTATGGACCAGTCAGCTGCACAGCCTCCCAAATAGTAAAGTAGAAAGGCCACCCTTGCGCTGCCGTTAGGGAAGGCTCCTGGTCGGCACAAGAAGTGGAGACAACACTAGTCCATGAACACAGCACATTTGTTCCAGTCGCTGGAGTAGCTTTCTGGTGGAGCCAGTGGGACTGCCCCTGGGAGTACCACTTGCACTGGTGGTGATGTTTGAGGCAAAGGAGTTGGTGCAATACCGGGTAACGGAACTTGTCCTGCATTTGCCTTGCCAAATCCTCCATCCGTTCTCGGGCTACAATAAGGTCTCTACTCAAGGAATTTTCTGAGGCATGCACTTCAGCCCGCAGCTCCCCCAGTAATTGGGCTAACTGGTCAGCTGCAGAGGTTTCCATAACGCCCAGGCAGAGATTCAGAGAGTCTTTGCATTCTGTTACGCTCACCTGGTCTCTGCAGGGGCATTGGGGCACGGTTGGAGCCCTCCCTCGACTTGGCTCTCCTGGATAGACTCTCTCCCCCAGCTGCTGCTGAGCCTGCTGTTCTGGATGATCGTATTGCCCCTGAGAGAAGATGAGAGGCAATGAGAATTGCGTGGTGGTGTCGTGAATTCCCTCGACTATCTCGTGCCAAAATGAAGTGCGCAAGCGTTTTCACATGCAAGCTCACCTGTGGTTTTGTAACGTTGATCTCTCCACCCTGCTTCTTGTAGCAGGGGTGCATAGAGTGGACCTAGTTGCTTCATTAGTCCGTGGAAGTGGTGATCCAGACCGGCTGCGACCAATCCACTTAGAAGGTAAGTCTTTTGGTTATGATTAATGTTCGTTATATTGTACTGTCTTTTGCCTTGATTATTAATAGTAATTCTAGTAATGTCTTATCTCTTCCCAATAGGTGTGAAGATGGTACATCAGAGTCGTGGAGTGAGTCTAGGGATTCCCTGAGGATGATGGAGCTCCCGAATTAGCTGGTAAATTGGCCTTTATAATAGAACTCTAGACTCAGGTATGGCGCGGCCAAGCGTTCATATTTATATGGCTTCTAACCTATTGTGTTCTTTTTCCCTTGCAGGAGAAGACTGGCAGTGTAGAGTGGAGTCTGGATGCTCGGGACCAGCTCCGCGGCTGCAGGATGAAGGTACCACGAAGATGAAGAAAAGAAGTGGAGCTCCCTTGTTGCTGGATGCCCGGATCAGGTGAGAAAAGGCTCCAACTCCGATAGCGATGGGATGCAGGTAAGATGCGTGCACAGCAATGGAGTGGATGGAATTAGGTAAGGTGTGCCTTCAGCGATGGAGTAGCTGGATTCAGGTAAGAGGCACCTTCAGCGATGGAATAGCTGGAATCAGGTAAGATGCGCCTTCAGCAATGGAGTAGCTGGAAGCAGGTAAGGTGTGCCTTCAGCGATGGAGTAGCTGGAATCAGGTAAGGTGTGCCTTCAGCGATGGAGTTGCTGGAATCTGGTAAGATGCGCCTCCCACAATGATGTAGCGGGATCCAGGTAAGATGGTTTTCAGCGACGGAGCAGCTGGAATCAAGTGGATGCACGACGAAATGAAGAACAGGTAAGGACAGCGGTAAGCGTTACGCTGCTGAAAGCAGAATAACGCGAAGCGGAGGCCTGTGGGTGGGTTGGCCTTAAATAGGCTGGCCCTGGCCCGTCCCTTTGGCCCTGCCTTGTGGCTCCACCTTGCTCATCCAAGGGACTCTTGCACGTGCCTCCCAATGATGTTCTATGGCCACGCCCGGCCCTGATGCACGTGCCCTAGGCACAGAGTGTGCAAAGCACATTTTTCCATGATCCTGGCGCCATTTGGACCTTGGGGGGTGAGGAAGGCCTGGATACTTGTCCAGTGACCATGACACTGAGGTCTCCTTCCTTTTTAGGCACGAAGAACAACGGAGATGCAGCGGGACACCTAGAAGGGCAGATGAAACTGATAGCTAGTGCCTTGTCCAAATATTCCTTCAGGACCTTGGGCCTCATTACGAGGTGGGCGGTAAGGGATACCGGGCACCGTTAAGGAGACCGGTGCCGGTAATCCCTTACCGCCCAATTCCGAGGTCCCTTAGCGGGAACCGTAAAGGACGTCCACACGTCCTTTACAGGTCCCGTTAAGGGACCTTGGAGCTAATAATTAGCACCTTCCCCCTTCCAATTGAGCCCTATGGGGGCAGCAATGGGAATGGGGAATGGCATTTGGAATGTGGACTTACCGGGTCCGCCTAGGGCGGAAAGTCGCAGTAAGTCCCCTCTCCACCAGACCGGACCCGGACCCGATTTTGCCTCCAAAGTCGTAGTGAGGCCCCTTGTCTTTGTTGACCATAGGAGAGTATACATATCTGCTAGGAATTTTGGAACCAGGGATCAAATCTATTGGATAATCGTAGGGACGGTGAGGAGGTAACTGTTCGGCCTTACCCTTAATCGAAGACATCCGAATACTCCTGATAGGGAGCTGGGATATTGGCGTGCACAAGTCTAGTTATGGCACTGATCGAGGAAACAGCTTAGAGTATGGCAATACATGGGCAATTCGACCCTACCATGTCAGAGTCGAAACAAAAATCATGACAATGTTCTGACAGAAATGAAACCTCACGTTGTATCCAATCTGTGTATGGATTTTGCTCCTGTAACCAGGGAATGCTCAAAATTACTTTGTACTGAGGAGCGGCTATAAGATCAAAGAATATGCGTTCCTGGTGCCCAGAATCAGTAGTCATTGTGATACGAGGGGTCTGTTTGGTCACCGGACCAGAAACAAGGGCAGTCCCATCAACTGCACTGACCATTTCAGGTTGAGCTTTGGGAACAGCTGATATCCCGACCTGGCAGGAATACGCAATGTCCATATAATTTCTGGTGGACTCAAGGACAGCTCTGGTTTGTAATGTAAGATGGTCAGATAAGGCAAGAGAGACGGGAAGGTAGAGAGGCAACAAAGTGGTAGGAGACAAAGGCCCTCATTCCGAGTGTGGTGGTAGTCATGGCGTTATTTGCACCATGACTGCCTCCCATACCGGTACCGACTCCGGTTTGGTGAAATGAGGACTTACCAGTCCAGTCCAACCCTAGCAGGACCGGTAAGTACCCATTCACCGAACCATTCCCATTTGAGCCCCGATAGGACTGAATGGGAATGGGGAGGGCGCAAATAACGGGCCGGCGTATGCCAAGCCCATTATTTGCACCCAGGTCCCTTAACGGGTCCCGCCCTTAACACCTGGACAGACCAGGCGTTAAGAAAGGGACCCGCTAAGGGACCTCGTAGTAGGGCAGTAAGGGATTATCGGCACCGGTCTCCTTACCGGTGCCCAGTATCCCTTACTGCCCTACTCGGAATGAGGGCCAAAGAGTCCAAAGGTATTTACTCGACTGAGGGAATCCTTCTAGGATCGAGCCCTGGAGTTTCCCTGTTTCCGTATTGGTTTTTAAGGCAATTAAGCAAAACGTGGCCTGCCAAACCACAATACATACATAGATTCGCAGAACGCCTGTGTTCCCTCTATTCAGTAGTCAAGGGACCACTTTCAGCACTGATTTGCATGGGTTCGCAATCAGTCGTGGCCGTAACCAATGTTTCCAACTTAATGGGTGTGAGTTGAGGAAGGCTCTTCTGACCTCTGTGTTTGGCCCTTCGATCATCAATATGGAGTACTAGATCGAGTAATTCAGGGAACCCCACAGGTACCACAGGATCCATGGCGGGCGAGTACATCTTTTAACTCACCGGACAGCCCTCTGTGAAAGACGCCCGCTTTTTTCTCCTCAGGCCATCCTGTTTCTGCAGCCAACTGACTGAACTTTGCTAGATATGTAAGCACAGGGGTACTCCCTGTTTTAGATCAACGAATTCTAAATCAGTGGCTTGTGTCTTGCAGCGGGTGTCGAAGACATGAGTCATAGCATTGATAAGAGCATTGCAATCATACAACATATAGCTGTTGGACTCCAGCAACGGATTTGCCCAGGCAGCAGTGGATCCGCCAAGGTAAGAAAGAACAAAAGCTGCCTTAGTAGTGACGTCTGGGAATGAGGCAGGATGACAGAGAAAATGTAGCTTGCATTGATTAATGAAAGTGCGGTATGATTAAGGGTCACCTTGGAATCTCTCAGGGGGTGCTTACGGGAATTGTGTGGACATCAAAACTGGGACCACATTTTACGGTGGTATGGGGTAGACAGGAGCAGATGCTGCTGCACCTGTATAATCCGCTTCCCGGGATGGTTGATGTTTCAGATCCTGCAAGGTATCTCTTCTGCGATGGATATCGGACTGAGCAGTGGTCATATCGGCAAGTAAATCCGCTACCAACTGTAATAGACTAGTCAGAGTTTCTTTTTTGTTATTGATTAAGCTGCAATACTTCAAATTTGCAATATTTTACCATGAAATAAAAAATAAAAATAAAATATAAGAAATTACATAAAAAACAAGTTTTACATTGATTAGTGATATGACACAAAAAAGTCATTAAAAATACATATCATTCAATAGATTAGTAGGGTTTATAATTCAATTTAAGATCATTTAAAAATCTAATTGTTCCAATCCTAAGCGATGTAGACAGTCCGCAAAAAATGATCTGCCACAATCTGTCGGGAGTTAATTCTCTAACTTCTCTTAAGGCTGGTTTTAAATATTGAATACGTTTCGAACTCAAGGCTTCACATTCAACCAATAGGTGACAGAAAGTTTCAGGTTGCCTTTTAACTTTACAGCAATGACAGAAGTTATCTTGCGGAGTGATGATTTTGCATTTAGCTAACACCTCTTCGGTTGGCCATAATTTGAACCTGAGTCACAGGAAATCAGATCTGTGATTAAGAGACAGAGATTTAATCATTAGGGCTCGGTGGTACTGTATGTCTCATGGAGATAAAAATTACTGTCAATGTCTGGATAATTCAAACACTTTTCTCTGGTTCGGTTCCAATCCCATTGGAATAATTTGGTTTTTACTCGGGTAGGATTGTGCAAAAGATCATTAAGCAAAACGTCAGCATGAGCTAATGCATTAATCACTTCTTGATGCCACTTGCATGCAATTCATCATTAGAAGAAAGGATGTACTTGGAAATTGCCACAGATATCAAGCATGCAGGGATGTCAATCCTAGTCCATTCCTGATCCATGCAATTGGAATGCATCTCGGAAGACCAAGAAGGCGCTTCCAGAATTTGGCCTCAAACTTGCACCACATGGTTTCAGGTAAGATCTCTTGCATTTCAGAACCATACAGCATAACAGGGGTAACTTTCTGACGAAAGTATGCCAAGGCAGGAATGATCGAGAACTTGCCATATTTGGCCTGAGTGATGGTTGTTTGAGAAATGGTCATATCTAACTTATTATTCCAGTTTAATAATTGTACTGCGTTCTTAAAGTCAGATACAATAACACCCAAGTATGTATATTGTTGAACACGATCCAAGGGCTTGTTCTGCACAACCCATTTGATGTTTTTAGTATTGCCTTTGGTGTTGGGATTACATATCATAATTTTCGTTTTCTCAAGGTTGATGGTTAATACATTTCCTGCACATAAACTGACAGGGCATCTAATAGATTTTGTAAGCCTTGAGGTGTCTTGAACATAAGCAACAAGTCATCAGCATAAAGTAAGGCTGGAATAGCCCTTGATGCTAACTAGATATTATTCTATTCACCACCAATGTCGTCTATAAAGAAATTAAAAAGGGCAGATGCAAGAATACATCCTTGCCTCAGTCCTCTGCAAGTCTTGATGGGTGCCGATAGGCTGCCTTCAAGGGTTAACCTTACTTGTATGCTGGTGTCAGTATGTAAGGCACTAATGAGTACAATGATGTAAGGCAGGCATTTCTCACGAACCAGTTTTTATTATAATAGTTCTCGGGATATGAAGTCGACAAATACGAAATACAATGGTTGTTTGATTATTTGATGATGTTTAATAATGGATGTTATTGTTAATAGATTAACTAAGGTTCCCAAGCCTGCAATAAACCCAGTCTGGCATGGGTCACGTTTGACCTGTGCAATAGACCATCTGTTAAAGTCCCTGAGGATGAAGTGTGAAAAGATTTTTCCAGGGGTGTCTAAGAGTGTGATCAGACTGTTATTAGACGGACAGCACCGATTACCTCTCTTAAAGATGGATACAATCACAGAACGACGCCAAGACTCTGGGATAACGTTGGTCCTCAGAATTTGCATGAAGATGTTATAAAGAATTCTAGCCCACAACTGAGGGTGTTGTTTAAACATCTGATTGTGCAGTCCATCAGGACCAGGGGCTCTGAAGCTACTAGATTTTAGAATGAAATGGAGAATATCTTCCTCTTGTATAGGCATATGATCAGCGTAAGTGGTCAAATGAGAGATCTTTAACTCTGATGAATCGGACTAGCATACAATTCAGTATAATATAAAACCCAAAAAGTTTCTAGAACCTCATTGATTTGCACTGGTAACTGTTTAGACTGATTTGCGATGTGGAGCAAGGACAAGATCTCTGATATAATTTTATATTTTTAGAGCTCAATGCCTTCAAAATGGCTTCTCCATCATGTTGGTACAAACCAGCTCTGTTAGCCCTAATCCAATTCCCATACTTACATTTTAATGATTGAATCATTTTATATCTTGAATGCACAGGAAGTAGTAGAGCTAGTCTTTTTGCTTGCGTAGCATGGCTTTACGCTGTTGGACATCTATACTGAAATCCTGATTAGCTGTAAAATAACAGTGTGTTGTTGAACTAGAATGGAGTCTATACATTTGGAGAGTGGAAGTGTATGATTTGCCCGTCCAACCGTAGCCTATGGAAGTCTTCAAGATGTCCTCATTGAAATATAGTAAGACATGAGTATTCCATCGAAATCTGATCCTCGCATTGTTAACAATCAGTGTCGACATAAACTTCCCATGTATAGTCTTAGGAGGATCTGAGTCACAATGCCAGTGGGCAGTTAGCATTTCATGGTTGCTGTGGCACTGTTGTGTTACTTCAAATTTGATGACTTTATTGAAAGTAGTTGAATCTACATAAATAAAGTCGATGATGGATTTACTAGTGCCTCCATGCCAGATGTTTTGAGCAGGAATATCACCCGCAAGTGAGCCATTAAACATAAACAAATTGTGACTTTTCATGAGATTTTTCCACTTTATACACATTTGATTTTCCTTCATATTGCCTTGTGGCAAACATTGTTAACTTAAATCACCAGCCACAATGGTATTTGTTATTTCAGGAGCTTGTGAAATCTCATTTAACAATCCCTCCAAGTCTGGAAAAAAACTAGCATCCACTATGGCAGCTGGATTACGATAGACATTGACCAAAGCAATTGCACCTGCAGGATTTAATATTTTAACCATCTGTAAATACAAGTTTGGTGCTGCCCATGATTGAAGCTGTAAGCCTTGCCCACTCTTGACCACTAATAATAACCACGGAAAAGGTCGCCCTCTTCATCCAGTTTTAGCTGGTTGTAGAATGATATCATAACCATTTCAGACTGGTTTTACCGTAAGCCATATTTGATGCAGGGCTATTATATTAAAAGCGGTCAAAGTAGTACTCTCACCCAACAAGTGAGAAAACCCACAAGTATTCCAGCTGGCAAGGGAAAATGTTAACTTTTGAGGCCCAGAGTGTTGTTATGGAAATAAATATGCTCCCTGATTGCCATTGGAGCAGCTTGGATTTTCATTTTGAGACAGATTGTGGATTTGGATCTTATTATTAGTGTTGTATAATTTCATCTGTCGGACAGGAGCCGCAGGTCCAGACACACTGGATAAATGTATGTTATTATTACCATAACCGTGCGTAGGATCCACTGCCAAAACATAGCCTAGAGCGAACAGCTCCAATCTGGCTTGCCACAAGGCATTTGGTACTAAGTTTGAGGATACCCACAGTCTGAACTCTGACAAGTCATCATCCTTCAAAAACTCGACCTGATCAATGTCAATGGATGTAATATCCCGCAGACGAATTATCTCCTCAAATATGGTCAATACGCTTGTTCTACACAAATCATATGAGGGGAACGGGGTTGGTCGACACTTCAGCATGAGTCGATGATAATTATTTAAAGCCAAGGTGTGTTTTGATGTTTTTCGAATTACCAAATGTCTCTCATATTGAGGTCTGGATGGATTTTGCTTACTGATCATCTTTAAGTCATGTGGGATCTGATATGAGGCAGAGGAATTGACTGTGTTAAGTCGCATATCAAGTTTCATGCATGTTTGAGAGGGCACTTAATTACAGCAGGGATTAGCTGTTTAAACTTCAAGCATTCCTATATAGATCTTTGAATCTCAGCTCTGACATCAATAAGGACACTATCCATGTGAAGCGGTTTTTGGGGTCTAGATCTAATGTTCTATGTACTGCCGATGTTATAGCAGATTTGGTGATGGGTTGTGAAACAGAATGCAATGATTTTTCCTGGTCACTTTTTTGGGACACAGCATTCACTACAGAGTCAGCCATATTGGCAGAACAAGATTCACTGGATGAAGGCTTCGTAATTTCACTCTTTTGAGCAACATCAATCACTAAATTTAAATCATCCAAAGGTGGATAATCTTTCTGAGAAATTGATTTTCAATATATCTGCTCGTTTAAGCCTTGGTATGTTTTTATACTTATTCAGAACAGCGTTGCTAGCATCAGTACAAGGTGTTTTTAACGGTTGAAGACACCTCACAAACTGTTTAACAACAGATCCTGAGCTTAGAGCCAAACTCTTTAGATTTGTACTTTTTTGTAAAAAATCCCAGTCCTTGAAAGTTTTTTTTGTCTTTGACTTGGGATCAAACAAGTTGTTAACGACAGGTGGCTTACCATAAAGAGTGTCTGTAGAATTCAAAATGATAGCAGTGTGTGATGTAGTTGCAATAAAAGATGGAGCACCATCGGTCGTACAAAGGCAGGGATAGATGGAAGAACACTTGGTTGATCAAATTGTAAGGGGATTTTTAAGTTGTGTGAAACACTTAAATGCCGACAGGTAGCGTCTGCCTGTTTGGCCCAGGGACCAGAACATACTGAGTTAGTTACAATATTCAAATCACACCCATTCATCCGAACTACACTATAATCAATCTGCTTGGACTGCTGCGTGATCTTCGCGTCCAATGTTTCAAACAGTTTAGTTAAGGACCTAATGGTCATGTTCATGTCAATCAAATTTTATTTCTAACAGTGAAGTGCAATTCTTAGAGGAGACGGGTGTCAAGGAAGGAACATGAGATGAGTGGGGCCGTTGAACTCTGTGGGGCATGGGCAGCGAAAAAGACGCTGACAGGTCAGCAGAAACATGCATGGGATGGTCAAACAAACTGGGAGATTGATATAAGCTGATGTCAGCAGAAGCCATTTCTTTACTTGTAGGAGATCTGTGTCCACGATTGCAGAGGACGGACCATCTATAATGTTGTCGGATGATATGAGTAAAGTAACACAAGGCATTGGAATATTGTTGGAATAAATGTGATCAATTACTACTGGAGTGGGGCTTGAACATAAAGAAGTATGCAACTTTGCCATCTTCTCATGTGCTTGGGAAGTTAAACAATTGGCATAGCAGATAGTGTCGGTAGCACAGGATTTTGCATAATAGACATGATTTGAGTATCTGATATGGACGTATTGGCCGCAAGTTCAATACTACATTGGCACAGATTCATCAATCATAACATTACCCAAATTCGAGCTGCGGGCAGCATTACAGATACAATTATTGTCCGTCTCACAACGTGGTAAGCAAAGCTCACGAATATCTCCAGCTGCAACCCTCTTGTCTGGAGCAGAGATGGGTTGACCGCTTAGCTTCCTTTTGAGAGCGATGGTATGTGACGGCTTTTGCAGTGTAGATTTCAACAAGACTGAAGCGCGTGTCACAATCACGTGGGACTGCATTCCGGACTTCACAGTATAGGAAATGCCTTGCATCAAAGATCTTGTAGTCCACAACGTGATGCAGCCAAATCTAAAAAAGCAATCTGAAGCTGCAGCACAGACTGAATTGTTCACCACCGCTAGAGGTGGTGCCACACACGGACGAGACGTTAGGAGTTTGACATACACAGTTTTCAATGACGTAATTGAATTAGAGCAATAAATCACAGTCTAATCTGACTGGAAGTTCAAACACGAAGCTTAAAGACTGCAAACAGAGATGTAGCAAGGGGCAGCTAAACAACGCGTGTCTGACTGAATAGGGAGTTTATCAGTTGCGTTGCATTACGCAGTACAGCTGAAGCAGCTTAACAGCGACTTTCTCTGTGACTTTGCTAGAAGCGCACATGCTGAAGCACGCGCCAGGCACCTTTATGGAATCCTGGGAATAAGGGGCGGGAGGGATTACACCTACAGAACGAAAATATGAGTTTATTAGGAAGCTATAAATGTTATAAACGCCTCTAATACCATTTACACAAGTCCTGTAGTCCAGCAAAGACTTGAGAGCAATAGCAATTAGTGTAAACAAAGAGTTCACCTTTAAGGAATCCTTTGAATAAGGGGTTGATTACACCAATTAGTGTAAACAAAGAGTTCAGAGTATCCAAATATGTTCACAGTGTTCTTGTGCAGCGTGCCAGCAGCATAATAGCGACTTTCTCAGTGACTTTGCTAGAAGCGCCCCATGTCAGAGTTTCAGCCACATCCATTCGTAAGGCTTCTGATTCTGTCAATACTCACGTTATCAATGTGTAGTGACAACAAATCCTCAAGACATAGGGAGTAATATGCCGTTGGAATAGTTGCAACTAATCAGCCCACTGAGGGCCTCCTCTGAGAGGGCAACCTTTCCTGTGAAACACTGTAGTCCGTCTGACTAAAATGGACAGGACTGAGGTTCACATAAAAGAGCAAAAATACCCCCAGGTATTCACCAGGCTGGAATAAAATGGAGGACAGTTTAAGTACCTGAGTATGTTGTAGAAATAAATTGAACATATTGATAGCGCACTAACCTGAGTAACACTAGGAATGGGCTTCAATGTAAGAAATGTGGCTGGCGGCAAAATATTCCTAATTTGGATCATGATTCTTGAAAGGTTTTCCAAAACAGCACACACAAACAAAAAGGAAAGCAGGGGAAGGCCTAGACGAAAGGAAAGAGAAATTAATAGGGTTAGTAGGGATCTGTTTCTCTGGCAGCACAGGGACGCTCTAAGGGTACACTCTGATGATTCAGTGTAGCGTCCAGAGTTCAGTGCACGCTGTCAAGTAAGGCTGGTAACAAGAAGCCCAATCTGTCAAGAGAAAATCCAGTAGCAGGCCGTGGAACAGAAGAATGGTTTGTATATCCAGAAAGTCACTAAGGTACAAAATCATAATCCAAGGCAAGTCAGTAATCACAAAGCAAGGGTCATCAAAGGTAGGCAAGATCAAACTAGGTTTAAAGGACAAGGCGACAAGAAGGACTTACTATAATCAGAAGCACCAGTGTTATGGAGTTTCACTTCTTTATACTTCCATGATGTCTCTGCCTCATGTAATGATGTACATGTGTGCACCACATATCAGCTGTGTGCCACGCAGTTGTGGCAATAGTGGAGACGCTCGGAAGCCGAAGAGCGTTGCGCTGCATCCACTCACAGTGTTGGTGTAAGCGCCATGGTAACTTCCAGGAGTGTAGGGTTTGCTTCAGGGGTTGTTGCCGCTTATCTGGAACCATGACAACCTCCCATTCACCTTCCCACCAAACACCATGACTTCTCATGCTTATTTTTCACTCTTGAAGTCCACAGACAGAGAATATGTCTGTGGGCTTGACAATCGAAAAGTGGGGTTTCAACTTCACTTTACTACCTCCTTTCATACTTTAATGTTAGCTCTTAAGAGCTTAAGAGAGTTGTTTAGTTCTTGTAAGACTCTCATCTTAATATGTATATGTACAATGTGTACTAATACATTTTTTCATTACATATTCTTCTTTCCATTTAATTTCTTTCACAAAAACGGTTTCACTATATTCCAATTACTAGAAAGAAAAAGGCCATTTCCAAAACTTGTTACATGCACTCCATCTTTTCTACAAATGTTCACTCCATCATGTCTTATGTTATCATTTTTAAAAGATGCCATTCCTACATCTTGCAAGAATGCACATAAAGCTTTATTGACAGTCCACCTTGCTTTTTCCATTTGTGAACAAAACAAGTTTGATCATTTGCAAATTTGTCTTGGAGTAATTTGTGAAAAAAAGAAACATTGTTTATTGAAAAAAGGTCCATTAGCCTACTAAAAGTATCTTTCATTACAGACTGCAAAGATATGCCAATTAAATACAGTAAAGCTTTTTCTCCACAATTTGCTACAATCATTTCTGGATGTTTGAAAAGCACCATATCTTCACACATGGGTAATAGCTGAGTCCACTTCATCCCACAAACTCCATGCCATACCACCTCCACATTTTCTTATCCAAGATTATGAGAGATGCAAAGCTGCTATGCATATATCTGCACCCAATGAATCCACAAATCTCAGTCTTCTTGTTGAGGTCCATGCTTTCAGCAATTCAAACAAGAAATGAAGCACTTGCTACTCTGACCTCCTCTGCAGTCGAACCCCTCCTCCAGAAAGACAAATACTGATTGGCTGAGCCTCCACAGTCCTCTTTCCAGGCAGGACATGATGAAAAGGGCCCAGATGACACGTGTGATTTGTCTGCAAACAGTTGTGGACCTCCAAAGACATCAAAACACAGGGCAGCCCTTCTTCCGTATTTACCTTTATCTCTGTAACACTCCCTGATTGGCCACATTCAAACAGTCACACACCATCCACCAATCACATCCAAAAACTCTACATCTAACCCTGTCACCTTAGTTAAACAGTTCAGATCTACCTTTCAACTCTGATAGTGCATTTGTGCTGCGATTCAGAGACTCCTCTATCACAAACTGCAGTGCAAACATTTTCAGATTTCTATTTGCAGATTCAACAACATCTACATTCCACAATCTACATCTAAGAAAGGTATTCTTTCATTTTTAAAAGTAATTTTTGTACCACTTTTTTTATATTATACTTGAACAACAAGTAATGTCCTGTGCTGAAAAACATACTCCACTGCAGCACCTGACCAAATACCTAATTAGTGATTTAAAAACTATTTTGCCATACATAGTGACTCACATGTGCTACTACCTAAATGACTCCACAATTCCAATCTAGATCCTTACCAAATATAGCTTTCTCTCTCCATTGTACAACATGTACTTCTGTATTTAGGAACTATGCAATTCAATAATGAAAAGTACCCCCATTATAAAACTACAGTACAACAAATATTGCCACCTTCTTTTAGAAGAGAACTTGCCTTACATGAAAAGTGTAGCAGGCCTTTATATTACACAATCTTGTCTTTAACTTCACTTAAACAGGAAGGGATTTTCAATGCTACAAAACATACTCCAATGCAACACCCACCCCAACAGCTCATTGATACTTTTTAAAGTACTTCTGCTTCTATAATACATCCCATCTCCTAGTACTTAAACCATCAACCTACAGTACCACACATATTACCACTTTCTTTTCATCACGAATAAGCAATGCCAACAGTTTCTACTTTTGTTTATGCATGGAAAAGGCACTTGTCAAACCATGGCATAGTGCTATTGAGCAACACGTGAGGGTAGCGGGTGTACAACGGTACACGTACACAGCCATCTGATAGCAGTTTCTACCAAATAGCAACTACTTATATTATAAACTAAAACTATTGTGTTTACCATTTATGCTTTTTACAGCACGTCATTGAATGACACGCTTACTTCTTATAAATTCATACCTGGTTTATAGCACAAACTAAGTGTGATGTGGAGGATCACATAGGAGGAGACAGGCTCCGAGAGGGAGTGGGGGTATTAATGGATGAGACATGGTATCCCTTTTCCCCTTGCAGGATGAATGTCCCATACAAAACACCCCAATTACCTATTGTGATTCTCTCCCTGCTCACTCAGACTCTGACTTGCCCTCAGAACTGTTCCCATAAACACCTTACCACTGCAACAGGGAAGAGGAATAGAAGAATACACAGCAGGAGAAGCCCTGAGAACAGGCAACAATCTAGTTTTTGGGAACATGCACCTGTGCTTGCGATGTTTAAAACATGATCACCAGAAGAGATGGCAGACTGATGGTGGGAGTGGGCTGCTGCTATTCGTGCCACCTAGGAGCTAAGAGAAGGACGTTGGAGCCAACCAGCTCAGATATTGACGAGAGGAAGGCTGTACAAAGAACATTCCATGCGGGAATGCCAGAAGCAAGTGCAGGGCTCAGATGCGGACACCAGTGGAAAGAAGCAGCAAGACACATACTGGAGACCTGTGAGAAAAGAAGCCCAGTCAGAACCACAGGAAGCATGAAAGCCGAAATTCGAGCAGCGTGTGGAAGAGAGCATCTGGCAGCTGTCATTAATGGGCTGCAAGCAGACCGGGAATCGCCACAAAGAGCCAGTGAGTTGACGCTGGGACGAAGAGAACACCAGGGCATATTGGCGAGCACGCCACATGTTAAAAGTTTGAACAACCCAAAATGGATAAAGAAAGGAAGATGTTGGTTAACACTGAAAGCGAGAAAGTAAAAGTACATATATCACAGAAGGGAATCTTTGAAGCTTGCAAATTATCTAATAACGCTAAGGCAGTGAATTACCAAGATTGGAAGTGTGCGCAAAACACTAACAAGGCAAATTACAATGGACAAAAGGAATTAGCTAAAAGGGATAATGTGGTAGATTATCGAAAGTGGAGCTGCAGAGACAGGCAATTACAAGTGCATGAATACAAGAAGCCCTGGCGGGACAGTCTACCAGGCATTTACAAGTGTGTGAATACAAAAAACCCTGGCAGGAGAAAATACCAGGTATTCGGACAATCCAAAGGCTCAAGATAATTGTGCCTAATATTCGTATTGGTCAAAAGGAAAGATCAGAATTGTTATTTTCAGGAAAATGTGAAGAATAGTCCAGGGGAAGGGAAGCAGCCTCTGGATTAAGGAGCACAATTATTGAAAGACATTTTGTTGAAAGATAATTATTGCGTTTTCCATTTTTGAACATGTATAAAATACTGAAGGCCCAAAATAAAGGCCAAAGATAGTTAAGTATAATGTAGGTATTAATCCAGAGAAAAGCCAAGAACTGTTGTTGTAAGAAAACAGGGAGAAGGACCCAGAGGAAGGGTCACACCCTCTGGATTAAGGAGCAATATCCTTGAAGAGGCTTTTTGTTGGAGTTATGTATTCCTTTTCCCATTTGAACATTTATGAAACACTGAAGGCCAAAGTCATTATCCCTTTCACCTTAAGATGTATTTCTTTAGAATGTGAGGGTCAGAATAATACTTTGGGCACAGTGCAGTTTTGTTTATCAATAAAGGATTTAACCAAAACCATATCTAATGTGTTAGAGTTTTATTCCTGACTCCTTATATAAAACATTAACTAAGCCATTAACTCACAAGAAACTGCTTTAAAAAACAGTAGGCAGGACTTGTAAAGTAAACTTTGATAGCAATATTTGATTAAAGGAAACCGAAAGATTCCCCATGAGGAGGTGCTTCAGTCAAGAAGGTTAAGAACTGTGTGGGAATAGCTATAGTAATTACCATTGCTATAAACAGTCATCGAGTGTGCAAGTAAGCAAATAATGAGCAGAAGCTGTGTGTCCCTCCTCATATATCATTTCTCCCTATGTGCACTCTAATGCAATATTTTTAACTTCCCAAACTTAAAATACCTTTGGTTCTGTCAAAACTATTCCACCCCTTCCTATGCCACTATATTGTGTATTGTTCCCTTAAACATAATTTACTGAAAGAGCTATTGTGTTACTTTACTTAGTTCTTTTAGAATGACCTCTGCTTCCATAATAAATGTCATACCCTACTACTTATACCATTACACAATTGACACATGTGCCAACTACCTTTCTTTTAGATTCACAGTAAAAAGAAGACTATCAAAGAAACCTACAGAAGAAAGAAAACTCTTCCATTTCTACAAAGTATATATAATAATTAAGCAATAAACCCCGAGCAGGGGGGGGGCATTACTACTTCAGGTAATGCCCCAGGGCCCATAGTTACAAAGGCTCTGTGGCATTACCTGAAGTGGTAATGCTCGCCTGCGAGGGGTTTATTGCTATTAGTATCCCGGCCTTAAGACTGTGGTACTAAAAGCATGTTTTTTCTGTTGTGAAACGCTCTGGTGTTTCGCAACAGAAACAAATGTTAGCAAAAATGGCCACCAAGGAAGGGGTGAACATGGTCCGTTCCCCCTTTCCATGGGGGCCATTTTGAATAGTAAAAAAAATTATAATAAAAATGGCAGCCATGGAAAAGGGAGAAGGGACTCGTGTCACAGATTGGGAGTGAACGGTACACCCTAGGTTTCAAAAACCAACCCTCCCATTTTGACGCCTCTCTTCTTCCCTCCACTCCTCTCTGGTCCGGTCTAGCCTACTCCACACTCCTTCTGAGTTGTGTGTTCATTTCATGGTGCGTGGGTGTTGGTCAATTGTTTTCATCCGAGTCAGAGCTGAAGAGCCAGGCTTTTAGAGGTTTTCTGAATTGTAGATGGTTCTTCATAGTAGGTATTTCTCTGGGGAGGGAGTTCCAGAGTTTTACGGCTAAACAAAGGAATGCTGATCCACCAACTTTTTTCCTCGTGTATGGTTTAGGTTCTAAGCGGATGTCACAATCAAAGCTTTCAAGTCTCAATGTGTTCAAGGCCAAAGATACGTAATTGGCAAACATTTTTGTGCATGATGAATCCACAGACAAATAAGTAGAAAGCTACTTGGTGACAACAGGTGTGTGTATTTGCACATGTGTGTTTAGTCTGCTACCCAGATGTCCAAAATTGATTCATTTTGAACATTAAAAGTGAATCTCAAGTTTGTCTAATCCAAGTTATAATATTATGACAAGCACAAGTACTACTAAAGCCTAAAATCTTTAGGGCTGAATTGGAAAATGTTGAGAAATTTGGACCAGAGCGTGTGTTTTTTGTGTCAATGGCAATCCATGCACAAAAAACTTGCATTTAAACAACTTACCTTGGAACACGAAACCATTTCAACGGAACACCATTTGACATATGTGCATATATATATAAAATTACAAAAGTTAAATACCAGCTAAGAGTGTAGTAATGCTTTTCAGTTAAAGTTACATGCTATGCAGAGCCCACCATCTATTGGTTGGTCCAGTGCATTTTTACTTGTTTACTGAAATAAATATCAAATATCTGATCTTGTGACATTACCCCTGTATTAAAGGTATCGGTACAGATGGTTTATTTTTCTGCCTGCGACTGAAGTTGTGTTTGTAGAGGTTTCCTTAATTCATGGCTGCACTACAACTCTAGATTGCAAACCAGCAACACAAAAAAACACACAAAAAACGTAAGTCATTCAGACTCCAAGTTTAGATATGTTCTGAGTGTACCTGCAAAGGGGAGGGCGCACGTGACTAGTGTTATGTAAACTCTTTCTGCACTCAAGTGGGTGCTTGAAATATGCATAAAGCTGAATGGATTTATTAGAGATTAAGGTTGGCGAGAATCTTTGATGTGATAGAAACACAACTTTGTCTTTGGGTGTTGCCAGAAAATGCTCTTCCACTGAAATGGCTTGTTGCTGACTTGCCTTTCTAATTAAAGGTGGTTATGCTATAGGAACTTGTGTATTGCAGAGCCACCATTAGGTGGTCTCGCAGTGCTTAGAAAGGAACCTGAAAATGTGTGCCGTATTTGCAAGTCGGTCAGATATAGGGCAATAACAGGGTTTGATACTGCTTCCTAAAAGTTAATCGGTCTTGCATTGCCTCAAGAAGCAACGGTGGGCCAAACCAGCGCTGAGTCACTAGGTGAGTAATGGAGTCCTCCCAGTCTCGCCCTTATATACGTGGCCACTCTCTGCACTATAGGTTTACCTGACCAGAGTGCACCTTGGAGCATATGGTCTTCATGTGTCTCCAAAGAATCTCAGCCTTGTTAAAAATAAAAAAATACGAGCTTGGTGTGATAGAGTCCCTGGACATCAACAGGATTTCACTGGGTGCCAAAGCAGAGAGTGAAGCGTTCAGACTATAGCATTTGCATCAGGATATGTGCTGGTGTGTTCTGCACTGTTTGCAAGCATGCCATCAGGTATTCTGGAATAACCCAGATAGACACTGTTTACACCGCCTAGGATGGACAGTACTGGGGAAATAGTTGTTTGGAGCATACATGCCCCCCTGGCCTGAACTTTCAGCATATCTGCGCATTCCTAAGTGAAAAAAGAAGGTCACCGTTGTGGCCACATGAGGCCATTTACAGTTTTGCATCCATGGAAACCCCAAAGCTCTTAACTGATGGGGTGGGCTTAATTGTGAGGACAGACGTCCACTGGCCTTGTTGCTGCGGGAGTGCCCATTCCTACTCAAGAGATTTCATTTGAAAGCATACGCTCTCATCCATTCATGCATTTGCAGATAGCGGGGGGAAATTAGGAACAGGGTTTTATCATGCAGTAACATAAGGATTAGCAGTGTATTGTCAGAATATGTGTGTATGTGCAGCAAGAGACTGAATCAAGGTTAATAGTGGTTTGAAATAGGTACTGAAAAGCAGTGCGGACAATGACCACACTTGAAGGACTGCAAAGTTGAGGTGTTCTAGTCTGGTTTCAATTGTAAGTGGTACCTAGTGCTTATGGTAGGCAAATAATAATTCTGGACCCTGAATTACAAGGCGCTACTAAGTATCTTTAAGCAAACAAAGTCCCTCCAAGTGGCTCCGCTAAGTATTATCGACATCCTTGAACCCAACCCAAATGGAAGGAAGGATAGTTCCTACCTCCATGTCAACTCAAGCAAGGCTCAAAAACTACTGTGTAGTTCAAAGGATGAACTAAAACAACTGGGTTTAGAGCTCACCATCGCAACGAACGCGATACTGAATCAAAGAGACAAAGTAAGGGACGAGAAAGCTTGAAGAAGTCCTACAGGACTGACCAAAGGAAGAACTGTAAGAACACCATTAAACTACAATTCGCCTAGCAGACGGCCCCTCTACACAAAATCATTCCAGGCTCTGTCAGAGAGTGTTATCAGCTCTTGAGAGCGGGCAGGGGAAAAAACAGCTAGACAACTGAGGAAAAGCTACGACCTAACACAACTGAGAAAACAGATAAAAGACAAGACACTCAAACCAGCAGAACGACATCACAGGAAAGAGGATCAATGGGACATTGTACCCCCAAAGCGGGCCTACTCAAGGACAAGAACTGGTCCTTTTAACGATGGTAAACAAGGGTGGAGCTTTGGAGAGAAGGTGCCAATTAATCCTGATGAAAACAGCGACTGGTTCGAGAAGCAAGTGAACCAGCTAAGATTGAAGTAGCCACCATACAAGGACATCTTGGGAAAACTCTGGGTTCCTCAAGGATTAAACAATATTCCCACATTGTCACTGGCATGTTTGAACACTAGGGGCTTTGTTCATTTGACTGCAAGATCTGATGTGCAACTGTCCGACTTCGACATACTTTGTCTACAGGAAACATGGCTCATCAATAAACCTTGCCTAGATGGATTTGAATTGGCGCATGCACCGGCCCAGAAAGGCCCAAAAGGAAGACCACGATCAGGCTTATTAACAGCGGTCAAATCAGGAAGGACCCTGTCTTTGACCAAGGTTACGAAGAGATCGGAATTCATCTTAGCTTCAATAATCTCTTGGTCGGCCCCGGAAAATAGTACCAAAATAGAAATACAAGATAAGATCTTGATTCTCAACATTTACTGGAATCCCCTGAGAATATCGAATGAGCAATTCCTGACGCAAGTGGAAAGGACAATCGACTCAGCCCTAATAGAAGAAGATGTCAAACACATAATGATTGCAGGAGATCTAAACATCGATTTACTTACCAAGAGAAAACAATGGGAAGAGCCACTTTGTGGTCCAACCTCATTAAAACTAGAGACTTGCACAATCTGCAACTGATAAATGATGTAAAAGGAAACCTTACTCCAACATGGGAGATAAAGGGCAAACAGGCTGTCATCGATTACATCCACGTGTCTAGAAGCCTTCTAAAATACTTTGCCTCCTTCAAGGTATGAAGAACTGAAAATAGTGATCACAACTTGCTACTTCATGAGTGGCAGACAAGCCCAAAGGAAGAACGTAGAACGATCCTACCTCTGGATGCTGATACGCAGGGTATTCGTATTCGACTCTCAGACACTGCAATCGGCGCTCTTACGAAAGAATATTCTGAGCGAGTCTGTCGAGGCAGGCACCCCTCTGAGAATACACCTGATTACTCTGCAGTTCTTGCAATCTACAAAAAAACGGCAAAAAGGGTGCCAAACGGCCAGCAATGGCAATTCAGGTCTACAATAAACAACTGGTGGAGAAGAGGAAGTTGGTGAGAAAATTAAAAAGAAGAGCAAACAAATCAGGTTTGGAACTTGACATGGTAGAATCAGACAAAGCCACAAAAAATACCAACAGTGGCTCAGAGCAAACAGAAACCAGAGAAATCAAGACAATGCAGAATTGATGCTGCACACGATCTGCAGCAAAAAAACTAAGAACTTTTGGTCTCTGATCAATGAGAAAAAGGGAGAAAATCAGCCACTTACCAATGCAGTGGGCGAATTGAGTTGGGTGAAGCATTTTGAACAACTCTACAAAGCGCCCCGACGGTTTCCGACACTACACTCTACTGTCGAAAAAAGGGAAATGGGAAGTGCCAACGGACGAAGAGATGATTTTCAATAAAATCAAAAAACTTAACTGTTCACGAGCGGCAGGACCGGATGGCATCACCAACTTTGACCTCAAACAAAAGGCCAACAGTTGGTACAAGTTTGTGGGAGAAGTCTTCAAGAACTGCAATACTACCTCAACCATTCCACCATCCTGGAAGAAGGCGATTGTTGTGCCCATTTTTAAGAAAGGTGCAAGTGACGACCCGAGAAACTATCGCCCGATATCATTATTGGACTCGATAGGCAAACTCTTTGCTGCATTCATCTTGGAAAGCTTTAAAAGTTGGGTAGCCCTCGGCAACATGACGGACCCGTTACAAACAGGATTCGTGAAAAAATTCAGGAACGACTGACAACATCCTAGCATTAAGCACCCTGAAAGCCAAAGTTGTCGAAGGCCACTCCAAACTCTACATGGCTTGCATCGACCTAACAAAGGCATTTGACTGCGTCGATCGAACCATGCTGTGGGAAAAATTGGAAAAACATAACTGCCCACCCGGAGTCCTAAATCCTATCCAGGAATTGTACACTGACACGTCGATGTGCGTACGCCTAAACCAACAAGGCCTCTTGTCAACTTGGATAAAAATCAAGTGAGGAGTAAAGCAGGGCTGTCCTATGGCCCCAGCTCTCTACAATGCATATACCTCAGACTATAAAAATAGCGAGGCCAACATACGATCCTTCCCCCCAAGAATAGGGGATGAGAAAATATCAAGAATGCTTTATGCCGACAACATCATCTTGATGGACCAAACACCAATAGGTCTCCAAAGACAATTTAAGAATCTGGACTCTTATCTTCAAGCAAACCATCTTCAAATGAATCAGGATAAAACCAAAATTATGATTCTGGGGAAAGGTGTGGGTAAAAAGGTGAAGTTCACATGGAAGGTTCGGGACAAATCCCTGGAAATCGTCCAGGAGTTCAAATACCTCGGAATTACATTCAGCAAAAGCATCAAAGAAAACCTGATGTGTGAAATTATTCTGAAAAAATTACGCCTGTTAATAACTCAGACCAAAATCCTCTGCAGGAAGTATGGCCGATTCTCAATTGCCCCATTGTTGACTTTCTACAGGATGAAAGTCATCCCTACATTAACGTGTAGGGTGGAAGCTATGCCCTATATCACATCAGGCTTTGGGCAGAAAGTAGAGGGCCAATACTGGCCGAAAGTCCTCAATTTACCGCGATCTACTCCTGTGGCAGTCATCAGGAAAGAACTTACTCTACAGTCTCTTAACTCCATCGTAGCTCGGAACGAAATGATGATATATCGCAAAATGTCTTTGCGAAATCTATCGCTGGTGCTTAAGGCAATAAAACAAGAAATCAGAGCAGGGACGTGTGAGATGCTCAAACAATGGGAAGAGAAAATCACCCAACGCCTAGACTGGGCAGGTTGCTCCCGCGAGGATCTCATTCTCAATCCAGGAAAACTAAAAAAGCGAGTGATGGAGAGAGACTGGATACAAACTGTAGACGAAGTTTAGTTAGTAAAATCAATGAAGAATGGCCCAAATAACCCAGTAAAAATCAACGAAACAAGGACTTACTTATTGAAGTGCCCCTCCAAGAAGCTTCGTGAAAACTTTATGAGGATCCGCCTGAACATCTTACACACAAATGAGACATTAGAAAGGCGAAAACAAGTAAACACCAGCCTCTGCCGATTCTGCCGCCAACCAGATGCAATCGAAACTCTAAAACACTTGCTCTTAACTTGCAGAGGGGTGGACAAAATCCGCTTTCATCATCTGGGACATTTATTTGGCAAATTCGATTTTGTGGACGAAGAGGTGAAATGGAACAACTTGATGAGCGGAGAGAACATCAAATGGACCATCGCAGTGACAGGTTTTTACGAAAGTCTGGGTCTATTGAACTGCCGGGAGCAGGGCTAAGCAGATAGTGCAACTGAAGTAGATGGTGCTCGGAAGACCATTAACCCTCTCCCCTCCTCTCAGCACCCCCTTGACTTTGACTCTTCCCCCCCCCCTTAGACCTCCCCTCTCTTCCAGTAGCAGAGGCTGGCAGGATTTGGATT
This sequence comes from Ambystoma mexicanum, assembly GCF_040938575.1. Classification (NCBI taxonomy): domain Eukaryota; kingdom Metazoa; phylum Chordata; class Amphibia; order Caudata; family Ambystomatidae; genus Ambystoma; species Ambystoma mexicanum. The sequence goes on from NC_090933.1 coordinate 599,680,553, forward strand.
TAACTTTTTTCTTCTATCAGGAGCATCCTTGTAAAAAAATGTTTTTTTGTTAAACAATTAAATTCAAGTAATAAAAAAAAAAATCAGTTTCAGGGCATATTCTATAATGCAGATTTCTAAAAGGCACGTGAGCAGTAGTTTATGGTATCAAAAGAAATTGAGGCCAAATAGTTAACCACAATCAAGAAAACTACCTTGTAACTTAATTTAGAATAACATTCAAGTAGTCATTCAAGATGGAAGCAAGAGTGCTCAGAGTACAGCGCTGGAGTCAAGATGGATGCTGACAGGTAAACTCTTGACCTCTTCCATTAAAGTTTTAAACTACTGGTAGGTTCCACCGTGTGACATTGCACAAACTGCATATACCACAACACAAATGCGCAGCTTGAGTGAATTACATAATCTCTTTAGAAGAAACAGAATGGTATTGCTCTACATAAAATAGGTGGAAACGAGCGTTTGGTGCCGGTGAGTCAATCTGATGCACTGTGCTGTTTAGGAATGGGTTTCCACCACCTCGCCCCAGTCTGTTAATTATCATTTGTATTATTTGAATGCCATGTCCTAGGGGGCTTACTTTATGTGTTGTCTCAATGTTGGCCTTATGGGGCTTTATGACTATGTTGCTTGTAGTTCAAAAATGGCTGTTTCTCTTTTCTGCATAGCGCTTACCTATTTGATAGACCTTGACCCGGGCCAAGGGAATTCTATATATAGTAGGGGGTAAGTGGTGCAATGCAAGACGCAGGCCATTATTGTATTTTACCTGCTTGCTACCCTTGTTCACTCCCCTGCCCCCTGTGTATTATCCTAAACTATCTGTTCCTGTTCCTAGTCTATTCTACCACACACCACCTCATTCCATTCCAGCAATCACACTCTTTTCCATTACAGCACTCCTTATTCAAGAACACTGCCACTCTGCAACCCATACCACTACAAATACTTTACCACACAAATCCAATCACGTACACATAGATCTTCCACAAACCACTTCCCAATTATAATCAATCATTTACCGAACACCCCACAGTTCTAAAACTGCTCACTCCGCCAACCTTTTCTACTACGCCTATCATTGCACGGCACACGGTAGCGCCGTGTAGTAATGGTTAAGTTGCTAAACTCATAGGAAGAGCACTTTTTGGAGGCTTATAACTTTGCTCCCTCTGGAAGAATCCTCACCAAATTTGCAAAAAAAGTATATGGCCAGCTTTGAATTCCTCCACCAAGTTGGGCGAGGTTTCATGCAGGGGGGGGGCAAAGTTATAGGGGGGCCCCAAACATTTTATTTGCCACACACTGAATGGGCAAAAACTTTGCGCATGGCTACAGCCCAAACGGCTGGACGGATTTGCACCAAATTTGTGGCAGGAGCGGGGGCTTGGATAAGAAAGTGTGCATTTGTGTGTTTGGTGGGAATCCAATCAGTACTTTTGTTGCAAACAACTGAAATGAATGTCTCTAAAAGTTAGTGATATCTGGGTCTGCTCTGCGGACCCATTTCCCTGTTCGCTCCATGGACAGAAGTGTCATTGGCTTGCGGAATGGCGTGCTGTCGGAGAACTTTGGATGCAGCCGGTGGTTGGCTGGAGGAAAGCGTGCTGTGCGTCAACATTTTTTGGCTAATGCCGCCATGGTGTATCGGATGACAGTGCGCCGGCAGAATGGTCTGGAAAATATACCATATGCCATGTGTTGGCTGCAAGAAGGGCGGGAAAGGGTGGGGGAGTGAGAAGTGGTTCATGTGACATATTCAAATAGGTGGAAGAAGACAGAGGAGTGCCTGCAGTATTCGTGCGTATTGCGCCACTTCGCGGGTACCTAGACAGGCAACTATTTTGCATGGTGATTGGAGGCAGCAGTCGTAATGGCCCGAAAGCTTGTGCGCGAGCTGTTTGCGGCAACCTCTTTCCGTGGTGAGTGGTGGCTTGTGACTTTCAGAAGGGGAGTGAATTGCACATGACATAGGTTGCGTGGGAGCATGGGTGGCTGTGGTCTGCGGATGGATTGCGGTAGTTGGGCACATGGTGGCATGCATGGGTGCATGAAGTAGCGGTGGGTCTGTTGAAGGATTAGACTACTGGGTGCATGGCCGAAGGCCGTAGGCGGTTGGCATCGAGTCAATAGCATAGGGCTTCAGCACTCCCACTGCAGCTATGCATGTCTGACTCTGCATCTGGTGGAGGGTGGTGCTTGCATAGTGTGGTGTGTGCAGATTGGTTGGAGTAGGGCCAGTGTTGCGAAGAGTATGTGGGTAGGTAGCTAGTGACACAGTACTTTGTGAATGAAAGTAGGTACGCCCATAGTATGTGAATGAAAGTGCACAGGGGTGCAGGAGACAGTGTTCTCTTTCTACATTATGGTAACTGTTGCAATTTATGGCTGCACAGCTCGATGGCGGTGTGCAGGTTAGGTAGTAGTGCTGGTGGCAGTGGTGTGTATGTGGATTGTGGTAGTTGATGACAAGGTGACATGCATGGCGGCATTATGTTGTGTTGGGTGTGTTCAAGGTCTAGACTATTGGGGGCATGTCATGCACTCAAGAGCCTAGGGCTTGAGCACACCCATGTCAGCAATGCATTTTTGCCTCTGCATCAGTTAGAGGGTGGTGACTTGTACAGAATGGTTGTGAAGCACATTTTAGATGCAATAGAGCAGCGGAAGTGAGCTGCAATGCGTGTATGTTTGGTTTCCCAGGTGAGGTCAGTTTTAGAACATGGTAAAGTTTTTCATGTGTGGTTGGAGATGCTGCAATGAAAAGTCACGCAGTGTGGGCACTGGGTGCAGTGTTTGCATACTGTCAGTATGGAAGAGGTTATGGTTGAAGTGCAGCCTTTATGTGCTTGGATAGTGTGCTGTGTGCTGTGCTGTGTGCAGATTGCTTTGAGTATGGGCAATGTTGTTAACATTTTGTGGTTAGGTTGGCAGTGACACAATACTTTCTGAGTGGAAGTAGGTAAGACCATGGTATGTGAATGGAAGGGCGTAGGGGTGCCGGAGATAGTGTAATGTTTGTAGATTATGGTAACTGTTGCATTTTACGCTGTATAGCTCCTTTGCGGTGCAGAGGTTGGGTAGGAGTGCTGCTGCAGTGGTGTGTATGTGCATAGTGGTAGTTGGTGACATTCTGACATGAATGGTTGCATTATGGAGCAGGGAATGTGTGCAAGGAGCACACCCACTGCAGCAATGCAGGTTTGACACTGCATCTGGCACATGGTGGTGATCTTTGAAGAATGGGTGTGGAGCACATTGTAGATGTGCAGTGCGCATGATTGGTAGGAGTGCTGCTGGCAGTGGTGTGTATGCGGATTGCCGTAGTTGGTGACATGGTGACATGCATGGTGGCATCACATTGCAATGGGTGTGTTCAAGGTCTAGCCTATTGGGTGCATGGCCGAAGGCCATAGGCTGTAGGTCACGCACTCAAGCGCCTAGGGCTTGAGCACACCCACGGCTGTAATGCATTCTTGCCTTTGCATCAGTTAGATGGTAGTGACTTGTACAGAATGGTTGTGGAACACATTTTAGATGCAATAGAGCAGCAGAAGTGAGCTGCCATGCGTGTATGTTTGGTTTCGGAGGTGAAGTCACTGTTAGAATATGGTAAAGTTTTTCATGTGTGGTTGGAGATGGTGCAGTGAAAAGCCACACAGTGTGGGCACTGGGTGCAGTGTTTGCATACTGTCAGTATGGAAGAGGGTATGGTTGAAGTACAGCTTATATGTGCTTGGATAGTGTGCTGTGTGCAGATTGCTTTGAGTAGGGGCAATGTTGTGAACATTTTGTGGTTAGGTTGGCAGTGACACAATACTTTTTGAGTGGAAGTGGGTAAGACCATAGTATGTGAATGGAAGGGCTTAGGGGTGCCGGAGACAGTGTAATATTTGTAGATTATGGTAACTGTTACATTTTACGCTGTATAGCTCCTTTGCGGTGCAGAGGTTGGGTAGGAGTGCTGGTGCAGTGGTGTGTATGTGCATAGTGGTAGTTGGTGACACTCTGACATGCATGGTTGCATTATGGAGCAGGGAATGTGTGCAAGGAGCACACCCACTGCAGCAATGCAGGTTTGACACTGCATTAGGCACAGGTTGGTGATCTTTGAAGAATGGGTGTGGAGCACATTGAAGAAGAGCGGTGCGCATAATTGGTAAGAGTGCTGCTGGCAGTGGTGTGTATGCGGATTGTCGTATTTGGTGACATGGTGGCATCACATTGCAATGGGTGTGTTCAAGGTCTAGCCTATTGGGTGCATGGCCGAAGGCCATAGGCCGCAGGTCATGCACTCAAGAGCCTAGGGCTTGAGCACACCCATGGCTGTAATGCATTCTTGCCTTTGCATCAGTTAGACGGTAGTGACTTGTACAGAATGGTTGTGGAACACATTTTAGATGCAATAGAGCAGCAGAAGTGAGCTGCCATGCGTGTATGTTTGGTTTCGGAGGTGAAGTCACTGTTAGAACATGGTAACGCTTTTCATGTGTGGTTGGAGATGGTGCAGTGAAAAGTCACACAGGGTGGGCACTGGGTGCAGTGTTTGCGTACTGTCAGTATGGAAGAGGGTATGGTTGAAGTGCAGCTTATATGTGCTTGGATAGTGTGCTGTGTGCAGATTGCTTTGAGTAGGGGCAATGTTGTGAACATTTTGTGGTTAGGTTGGCAGTGACACAATACTTTTTGAGTGGAAGTGGGTAAGACCATAGTATGTGAATGGAAGGGCTTAGGGGTGCCGGAGACAGTGTAATGTTTGTAGATTATGGTAACTGTTGCATTTTACGCTGTATAGCTCTTTTGCAGTGCAGAGGTTGGGTAGGAGTGCTGGTGCCAGTGGTGCATATGTGCATAGTGGTAGTTGGTGACATGCTAACATGCATGGTTGCATTACGGTGCGGGGAATGTGTGCAAGGAGCACACCCACTGCAGCAATGCAGGTTTGACAGTGCATCAGGCACAGGGTGGTGATCTTTGGAGAATGGGTGTGGAGCAAATTGTAAACATACTACAGCAGTACAAGAAAGTTGAAAAGCGTGTCTTGTGCGCTCCATGGTTGTGGTGATAGTTGCAACATGCTACAGTATTTGGTGTACGGCAGGAGATGTTGCAGTGAGAAGTTATGCAGTGTGGCAACAGGGTGCAGTGTCTATATAATGTGAGTATGGAAGAAGGTATGGTTGAAGTGCAGCTTATAGGCACAGGGTGGTTATCTTTGGAGAATGGGTGTGGAGCACATTGTAGGTGTGCTGCAGCAGTACAAGTGTGTTGTAAAGCATGTATTGTTCGGTGTATGGCAGGAGATGGTGCAGTGAGAAGTTGTGCAGTGTGGCCACAGGGTGCATTTTTTATATAATGTGAGTATGGGAGAGGGTATGGTTGAAGTGCAGCGTATTTGTACTTGGTTACTCTGCTGTGTGCAGATTTATTGAAGTAGGTCTAATGTTGTGAAGATGTTGTGCTTAGGTTGCCAGTGACACAATACTTTGTGAATGGGTGGTGCAGGCTGTGGTATGTTTGTGGATTCTGCTAATTGTGACACATTTTCATGAATGGGTGTTTTATGGTGTGGGGGAGTTGGATAGAAGTGCTGCTACACATGTTACGTTTGTGCATAATTTTAGCTGCCCACACAGTCACTTGCATGGATCCATAGTGTTGTGGTGGGTGTGGGCAAGGGCTGCACTATTGTGTGCATCACTAAAGGTTTGCTGGGTGCGCCCCTTGATCTTTGTGGATGCTGCAATCGTGCATTCTTTATCAGATGTTTCTGGTTGGATGAGCTTTGGAATCAAACGGAATGTGCACTGAGAGTGTTTAATGGTAAATATGGAGTGGTGTACAGAAATAATTGTGTGAAACGCTGAGGTTTTGTATATGATTGCTGCATGCATGTTTGAAAAGTTGACAGCACCCAATGAGGGAGTGCTGCAAAAATGCCAATGCAAAGGGATGAAGTATTGTGTCTGCTTTACTGGGCCGTGGCCCTCACTGTAGATGGGAAAGAGCAAGTGCCACATCCTGCCATTATGAGCATGGTGGGCATGGAAATGGAATTGTGGGAAATAGGCAATTAGGTGTTTGGGTGTGGTGGACCGGAAGGGGTGGTACCATTTCTTCCCAATACTCTGTCGTGAGGTTGGTCGAAATGGAGAAACGCACAGTACTTATTTTCGGTGATACCTTTGTGCGCCATCTGCACAGGTGTTGTGTGCAAAGAGGCACTGCTGGTAATTACGGGTTGGAAGGAGTGGACGCTTTCTGAAATTGTCAGGGTGACTGCAGTTTCGGCGGGATGGTTCAGCTTTGCAGATATGTGGGCTCCGTCACAAACGTAGACTTTGTCATGGTGCACTATGGAAGTCTACATTTGGGTTACATGTCCTTTGGACGTTCAATCCGTCACCTGAAGAGGTTGCTGAACGCAGTGATGCAGATTTTTCCTACTGCCAAGGTCTTTTTCTCATGCATAACACAAATAGGATTATGGGCCCATGCTGGTGTCATTTTTTGCCAGCCAGAGATTGTAAGGTGTGTTATAAACATGGATGATGCCGGAAATGGAGTAGCCGGATTGGGAGTCTGTAGGAACATTCTAAAGGCAGCAGTTCGTGACATTAATTGGAAGTATGTCGCACTGAGCGCAGACGTTGAGGACCGAAAAAGCAGCACCATACTAACGGAGGCGCTCAGTACAACAAGGCTTTAAAGAGCGTTTTTTTGTACTTCCCATAAAGTTGTGACTGTGGGGCTTCCGACTGCGTGTGACGGTTGCTACCACAGAGGGCTGTCTTACAAAGAAGACATGCCTACTACGCCGTGGACAGCATTATTTATTATAGCTACCACGGGCCACAGAAGAACATTATCACCACGACGAACGAAAGAGAAAGAGAATTTGCATGTCGAATGTGTTTTCTCCCCTGAAGAAGTGCTAATACTATTGTAGTTGTATGTTGTATAACGAAACATGTTGGGCAAAGTGGTTGTCATTTATTAATGCAACTTCGATGAGTAGATTATTAAATTAAAAAGAACCTTGAGTAGCATGGATTTGCCGAACCAGGACACCAAGGGTCGAGAGAGAGCATCTCGAAATTCTGAGAGCTCTTTGTATTGTTATATTCGACAGGTGTATTTATTCCAGTGAATGGAGATTGGAGTATGAGTCAGGCAGCGAATGATTGGTGTGCGCTGTGTAAGAAAGCACTTTTTGCACTTTGTGTGTTTTATTGAATTGGAAATTGAAGGCAATTAGTAGTCTGCAAGAATGTTTTTTTTATTGAAGATGATTTAATACATTTTTTAACATATATGGTCTTAATACAGTAATTTTTGTAATGCACAAGCTAATGGTGTTAATAGTCAAATGCTATTTGATGATGTCTGAGTGGGTTTGAACCTAGTGGTGTTCTTTGTTTGTCCTTTAAGGTCCAGCATGGGGGCCACAAGTTTCCTAAATCAAGTAGCCTATGCTAGTTGTTTAGGGGGGAAGAATCTCGAGGCCGGTAAACTATTCCCCTCAATCTTTTGATTATATATGTGTTATAAACAGAAGCATGTGTGTATTTATGCATGCTGCTGGCATGTTCTCCACCCACTATGAGATCTTGAGATCTAAAAATGTGCATTGGTTCCCTAGAAATGGCATTTATTTGAGCGCCATTGGAAATTCTGTTTTCTTTTACACTGTGCAAGAAGCATTGAGCAGAATGTGGTAAAAATATGACGAGAGGCAAGCAGAAACACATATAAAGAGAAAAAACTTAAAAAGTTGCTCGCACGCATGTAAAAAAATAAAAATAAAAGATAAACCTTTATACATCTGCAATGGAAGAGCCAATCCCCTACCCAGCTTAATATTGCTACCAAGGTGTTTTTCTCATGTATACCACCAAGATTACTATGCACCTATTCCAATGATTGCTGTCGCCAGCTAGAGGTTGGAAGGGGTCTCATCAACAGAAGCATGTATACTTTTTTGTCAGTTCGTGGGATGTTCTTCTGCAACAATGACCCTATCAGTTGTGGAAATGCAGAGTTGTTCCAAGCAAATGGCAGTTTGTTGTCATCCATTGGTGATGCAGTTTTGTTTGCTCATCTACAGGATGCGCTGAAGATGCACTGAAGAGTTTACTGTAATAATGTGAGCACAAAAAAAAACACAAAATCAAATAAAAACCGAAAAAAGGTGTTTTTCTAGAAGCATCTACAAAATAAAAGCTCTTTTCAGAGCTGCCCCTTACAACAAACTCCCCCTACCCTGGTTGCAATTTATTCCCCCACACCCGCATGCAGCACAAAAGCCGCATCCGGGAACTTTCAGGATGGCAGTAATGGAAATGGGACTGTGAAGGCAGAGGGATTGTGCAATAACGTTTCTAGGCCTGGTGTGTACGCAGAGGACTGTTGTACAGAACTGATACTGTTACATGGGGAGATCTTCAATGTTATTGGTGGATGTGTGTGCAACATTGTAACAGTAGGCAATGGCGGTGTGCTGGAAAGAAGACAGTAGAAAGGGAAGAAGGAATATTTCTGCTTTGTTGAGGCACAGCCCTTGCCGTCCTTGGGGAAATGCATGTGCGCATACTCCCGGTTTCAGCTTGCTACCCATGACATTGGGACAATGGGGACTGTCACACCTGTGGGCATGGGTCACAGGCAGGGCATCCTTAATTTTCTACATTACTGTGCACACTGAGCCAGACTGACATGGTTGCATTTTCTTGCAAACGCAATGTAGCACAGCTCATTTGGTCCAACATAACTTACATGCCAAACCTATGTGGCCTGCTACTGCGTTCTGAAAAGCTATGAGCAGACGGTGGAGCAGCTCTGGGATGTGGCCTTTTGAAGGGCTGCTGTGGAGAACTTGCACCCGGAAAACAGGCCTACATTGTTCAAAAACCTAAATACATGTACAACGGCCCATTGTGGTGTGTTTCTAAGAGTGTACTTTCCAAAAAAAAAAACTACATTCCTCAACACTGTACTTTGCTGCTGTCCATGGGTCTGGACTGAGTGACCGAAATAAGAGCCCACGCGCACCGTGGGTGCAGTCACATGGTGACATCACCACGCTCTCCTTTCGAACTGCTGTCCGGAGGACGCATTTTGGGTGGAATACGTTGTGCGCATGTGCATACCGTTGCCACTTCTATACTGAATAATAAGGCGCCAGACATGCCGAGTGTTTTGGGAGATGCTGTCTTTCTATAGGGTATAGCAGGTGGGATATTTATCTGTATAGGCACCTGTAGGCCATGGGTGGGCGCTGCACAGTGGCAGTGTTACCAAGACCCAGAGGAACAGATACACATGCGTGTACTTGCACAACAACCAAATGTCCCCTTCCACATGTAATCCTAGGTGGAGGACAACATACGGACATGCAGCGCATGCTGGCGTGGTACGGATGCCTCCATTGTCACTGTGGATAGGGCGGGCAACTGCGGTGTCCGTAGGACATCTACCTTTTCCTTAATTGCAGTCCTTCCACCAAGGACTGTGTGACGCTGAGTGAGAACGGCATTTCAACAAAAAAAAACATATTACATATACACGCGACAACCTTTCACTTATGAACCTTTACTTGTACACATTCATACACATCATTAGCAAAGGGAAGGGATAGCATAAGTGGATAGTTATTGTGGGGAATTGGGGATCAAGTTGGTTGTGAGGGGAGGAAGAAATTGAGGTATCACCTTAAAGTCTCCCATCACATGGATTTTGAGGGGATGGCGCCCTTTGACATGGGGAAGGGGAACACGTGCAGGTCTGCTAGAGCTGTTTCATTTTGTCAATAATACACCCTTGTACGCAACCTTTCAGCCGGCACAATTGTTCACCAATTTTTCCGCTTTGGGTTCCACCCTGCCCTTTTTGCTATGTAGAGTTTCTTTCCTTTGCTATGGCCGTATGCTTTTGTGGAAGGGTTTCTGCTTGTGCTGCCTTGCTTTCCTTTCCAATATGTTCTCTCACAGAAAAGGAAATTTGTTTGCTGTACATAAAACAATATATATTACATAATGTATGCTTCACAGTAGTGTGCGTACCACTGGGGTTAGTAGTGTAAGTCATTGCGTCAGGAGGGGAATTTTCTTCCAGCCACTCTAAGGTGCTTGCCATTGCTCCATAATAAATGAGACATTATGCTTTTCTACTATTGTTTAGTGCAGCACCTATGCAGTTAGTAGCCAAACTTCACTGTGTTTACTACAATGTAGTGACGTTCTGGTCTTGGTACTTTTTCAGTCCATACTCTCTAAAAACACGTTGTTAAAGGGACGTTATGGTTCAGTTATGCTACTAAAAAACTATCGCCTTTACTGAAAGCACTATGCTAAAGCAACGTTCTGGTTACAGTGCCCTACTAAAAACCTATGAAATTCATTAACAAAAAACGTTGTTAAAGGGAGGTTATCGTTAAGTTGAACTAGCAAAAACCTATGAAATTCAATGGAAAAATGTTGTTACAGAGACGTTATAACTCGTGTTATCAGTGTGCACTGCAAGGACTAACACCCATGACATAAAAGATGCCATCACAAATCTCATTGATAACATCATTGATGACATCACATGTGTGGCTCCCTCTTTTTTGTTCAGTGACATAAATCGGCCAGGTGTTTTTCTTCACTAACAGTCAGGAACTAACAATTCAAAAGGTTCTATCTTTGTGTACGGCACCCTTCTCATATGTTCTTGCATTACTTTCCTTAGAGTTCACTCACATCATATGATACACATACATATAGGGAAAGAAGAAAGCGTACAACACAGCAATCATTTCTGTGCATGAAGACAATCAGTTATGTTATGATCAGTATCTGGTAATACTGCTCCTTTTGACTTACTTTAATTTCCTTGTATATGCTCATATTTGAATGCATTGTGGTGCCTTTATATTTTCTGTGCAGTACTGCAATTATGTAGTTATTAAGGCAATGGTAGCTACTTCTTCACAGTACCCAAAACTCTTAAACAAAACAATTCATGATTTCACTATGTAACATGGGAAGATTTTGAAGATTACACTTCTATGGGGCATGGTGCAGAAAATGCCTACGTTTCCACATGAGTTGGTTCATGTACTGCAAAGAAGTCTGTAATACAATGGTGTGTATAGCAATGCATTGTTCAATGAACTACTTATCTCATGATTGTTCTTCCAAGGATCTTTGCTAGTTGTCTGCCACCATTACAATACCAATCCTTTGTGGAGGCTTTCCATGAATACTAAATGCACATGTGATGTCACCAGTGATGTCATCAATGAGATGTGTGATGGCATCTTTGATGTCATGGGTGTTAGTCCTTGCGGTGCACACTGGTGGCGCGAGTTATGGTTGCTTAGCTTACCATAACTGGCGAATTTCGTTTTTTTCGGTTTTACCTGTAACCATAATGTTCTTGGAACAACATTTTTCCATTGAATTTCATATGTTTTTGCTAGTGCAACTTAACCATAACATACCTTTAACATATAGCTCTGCCTCATGTTATTTTCACAATAACCTTCTTCCTTGTCCTAGTACCCAACATTATTCTTCTTTCCTGCATGACCCTCTTTCATGTAACTTCACTAACAATCCATTCATTGCTATATTTCCCCTTCCTCATACTATTACTCAAATCACACTATTTTTCATTGACCCCCATACCTTACCTCAAACCTCTTAACCAAACATCTACAGCCACTTCTTCTACAACCTCTTCATCTACAAACACTTCACTCCATACCTCTCATTATCCAGACATTGCTCTTCCACATCCTACTATGCAATTGTTATCGATAATATTACTCCACCTTCCTCATCCCAGTACACCACATATACCTATATATTAATATTTACAACACTCTCCTCATATAACTTAACTAACCCCCAATGCATTCCTTCCACCATTTTCCCCTTTCTCATACTATTACTGAAATCACATTATTTCCCATTATCCTCCCATCCCTCTTGCTCATACCACATGTCTCGAACATTTTCCTGTAAAAATGTACTCCATACCTCGCTTTAATTACACATTCCTCTTCTACATCAAACAAAGCAACTAAAATCTATATTATTACTCCAACACTCCTCTTCCTCATCCCAATACCCAACACTTAACTATATGTTTACACTTACAACATTCTCCCTCATCTGACTTACGTAATGCCAGTGCATTCCTTGCTCCATTTTCCCACTCTCTCAAACTATTACTGAAATCACATACTTTTTCATAATACTCACATCTCTCTTCCTCAGACCACTACACCAGAGGTCTACAACCTCTACAAATATTTCACTGCATACCTCCCACTACCTATACATTCCTCTTCCACATCCTACTACCCTACTCTACTCTATATTATTAATCGAACACCTATCTTCCTCATCCCAGTACTCAATATTAATGCACATCCTTATCCATGCACCACTAAACCTCATCCCTGTACAATAACACCAACAGAACCCTTCTACAACATTAAAACACACACTTTCTTTTTTCTAACAGATAGAAAACAATGGTTACTAAAATTCAGCTCCATAGGAAACAAAGAAAAGATTGAACAGATGAAAAGAAAAGAAAGACATGTACTGACCCTCCACTAAAACAATGTATAGAAAGCGTTCAAACAAGAGAACAAGTAACAAGTACAACAGTCACCACTAACAAAACTATTACAACCCCTTCATGAAATAAAAGTAAAGAAATATGTACTAAACAAATGACACTATAGATGAACCTCAAACTATTATCTACCAATGTCAATGTAACTGAGGTAAAACATTCAAAATAATTTTATCAAAAATGTTACGGTGCACAGATCTAAAAACATTTCTTTTAGTTTCGATGGTCTGTCAATCAGAGCTTCTAGGATCATTTTTCCATTGTAATTTCTTAGTGTAGAACATGATTTTTCAGATTGTTTTAATGAACTTGCTATTAGTTTTAAACAGAATGAAACCACTAACTAAATGAATAATACAACTACAAAAACAACTAAACAAGTGCAATGTGAATATAGATAACTTAACTAACTTCTGTGCAGGAGAATTGCTTCACACTACTTGCACAGAGTCATATTTCAATGAAGAAGCATATAAACAACAACAAATAAACCGAATTGCCATAGACAATAATGGACGAGGCTATGAAATACTAGCAGACACCATTATGGCAAAAGAAACTTTAATAGAAAAATCTTCCCCAACAAACTTTCAGCCAAGTGTTTCTTATGTGCACACAAGTTGTCCTGTATACAAATTGATGTGTAGCTCAATATGCAATGTGCGCCAACACTCATGCAGATGTTTATGACAATTCTTCAATCACTATGTTAAACTAAAAGACAAAATTAGAATCAAAGTTGTTTTAACCATAGACTCCTGCCCAGTGCGCATCCACACTGGACTATGAGGACATTCATTAGCCTGCATTTCGGTAATGCGTCAATACAGAACATGAATACAATATAACTTGTCCCTTAATAGTTTTCACATACTCCAATAACCATATGATATTAGCCAAATGCCATCATGAGCTATCAATAATAGCTTGGAAATTTTTCCACTTCCAATAGTTATCCAACAACTTCATCTGTATGAGTGTATCATAATTCGAACAGTACATTTATACCAAGCTATAATACATCTCCAACCCAAAACTGCCAAATTGCCTCCATCGTAATCACTTAAAGGCATTTATGATAAAGTAGTATACTTACCATTAGACCTTAGTGAAAATGTAGAAACACTAGTAGTATCACCACTACAACCATCTTTGATTGTACTAGTTAATGGTGTGCCAACAGAAGCCAACATAATTTGGCAACAACTAGTTGACTTAAACAAAGTTAAAGAAGCCCTAGAGTATCTTAAACAAAACAATGAATACTACAAAGATATAAACATAGAAGAAAACCTAAAAGAAACACCCCAAATATATAAAGATGCATCAGAAATTAGTCAATTTGAACGTGTTGATCCTATCCCTACGGACATCATGGTAGGTCACTATATAATTCACACACTGCATTCCAGAGACATCATGGAAGATGCATTAGAAACATATCAAATGCGTTAAGCCAAACGGTCACCAATGAACTTATAGAAAAAACGTATAGAAGCGCGTTGTTTTCTACTAGTCTTTCCAAAGAAAAATGAGGAAGAGATGATGAAAGACCCATGCAAATCAGTGCATCAGAATATCATTCTCTACAAATGTATTTTGAAGATTCAATATAACGGCAAAATGTTGAATACATTTTTCATCTTTTGCTTGAAAGCAAACTAGCACACACTAAAAACAGGCACCCATTTTCTGAACATGGAAGCTACTCAACTCCTTCCAAAGATAAAAGACAAAGATGCATTGTTGCAGTCAAGTATTTCAAATCTCTAGGAACGGTACAAAAGAATACTGGTTCGAATGTCATGCTGATGTAAGTTATATGTTAAGGAACCTAGGCCCCCCCCACATGGTTTGTTACTTTAAAATGTGCATAATATGCATGGGATGACTTGCATGACTTTCTACACACTACAAACCAAAATAAAGAAAGAATTGACATAACATGTTCATTGCTCTTGATCCTGATCCGGATCCGGATCCTGATCCTGCCAATGTCTCACGCTACTTTCACCATTGTTTCATTGCCATGTAACACTTCATCTGTAATGCAAGCTGTCCTCCACTCAGAGAATTACAACATTTATTTTGGAGAAAAAAATATTGATCCAGAGGAGCACCACACATTTGCATGCTTTTGTGTGAAGTGGGAGAATGGAACAAAAGGCTCCCACCAATCCCCTCACACCCCTGGCCTAGAGGATTGCGGCCCAGACACCCGCCACGAGAGGAGTTTGCACATCTACCAGACGACCAAATACCCTGGTACAGGAACATACGGATGTGCCCACCAGCCTGCCCACCAGCCTGCCCTGCCCATGCCGACACCTGCGGCATGGATGAACTCGACTGAACCATTCAACAGTAAATGAACACATCGTTAGAGATGCCATGACGACCTAGCCAACGGTCAGCACACCCGTGCAAACATGCACACTGGACACTCCCACACCAATCCACACGAAGAACATATTCAGTGCTATGACGTAGGTGACGGACACACCCACTGACGCGCATCTTTATTATTTTTCACATAGGTTTTTCAAAATGCAGAAACGCAAGACGCACAACGAACTCATCTAAAATGCTTGCTCACGCTTCTCCTAACCAATGCATTGCAATGAGAAATATAACGATGACATGATACTGGGGATAAAGCAATATGATACCATAACCTAAAGCGCCGGGCATCAAACATCCCCACCTATGCACCAGGCCCAAGTAGGCCGCAAGCAAGAGCCTCCATGAACATTGAACGAGCAAGAGTACAATTGCTGACCCTGCAGAATGAGCCCGGCGAGAGCAGACAGTCAAGGGCACAATGTTGCAAACTCGCAAGCCACAAGCCAAAGCCAAGGTCACACCTGCAAACTAAGCCAGGCCCACAGTGGAAAATGCAATATTAAATGTGCAGAATTCTGCCTCAACCACGGACTCTCCTCACGTGACCAAGCCGAACCTGACAGGGTGCCAGGCCCAGGAGGAGGGAGGCGCCTGGATCCTACGTTTTCAGACACAGGCAGCAACAATTAAGCGACTCAATGGACATCTGCGGCGGTGGGAGTAGTCTGCCCTCCAGCATATGAACAAATCCTCGCATTGTCTGCATATACCCATAGTTACACATTGTTGCAAATGACAGGTGCACCGCGAGCCGGGAACAGCGATGGTCCCAGACTGGGGGGCTCGCGAGTGGACCAATCAGAACATGGGGCTCTTATCACTGACGCCATTAACATTAGCCAATCCTCAGGGGTCTTCATGTAACAATTTTCATGTATCTAATTGAAGGGACAACCCAAGTATACCACCTGACTGACCCTCAACCACTAACAGCGCTCTCTATACGTATGCTATACTAACCCTACCACTCGAGGAACCAATCCAGAGTGGCGATAGGTTTTTTGCTAACTTTCCCAGGTGACACAAGTAGCGCGTCATACTAAGGTAAAAAGGGCCTGCGAGCCCCACGATTTGAGAGAGAGGGTCAAGACCGACGCGTACGATCCTTGACCTATCCCTGCCGGTTTGTTTAATAAACAGCAGAATCACCTTGCTTCTTGCGTGTGCCTCATACTCATTTTTGGGATACACAGGAGGAGTTGGGGCCTCCCTGCCCGGAGGTCCGTGGACGGCCCAGCCGACCCCGGGAGAATTTCCCCCCGACAAGTTGGAGGCACTGCTGAGATTTGTTTAAAATCTGCTTTTATTTTATTTTTCCGAGTGCTCCCGTTGCGAGGAGGCCCGGCGGCGCGGCCCCCCCTGCCGCTGCCCCCTTTTGAGGTCTACAGGACCATCGCGGAACTGCGAGACGACCGGACAGCGCAATCCGGATATTGGCCTTCGGGAGCCGGTTGAGAAGTATCCCGCCCGCGGTTGGCGAGTGCCCAGACATGGTCCAGACGAGGGGAGGTGGCGAGCCGCTTGTAGGGGTGCACGCAGTCGAGCGGCCGCGCATCAAGAGAACTTGGTGAGTATGCCACGCCCAACAAGCAATGTGAAATTGTGAGGGAGGGGCGAGGAATAGAATACGGGAGGCGAGAGGTGTTACACAGGTGCGCGGCGAAGGTTTGATAAATTAGTGTTGACGGTGAAGTGAATGGTAGCTGGACAAGTGCGAGAGCAGTCCGCTACATTACGGAAGAGGAGGGGGCGGAGCGCGAAAACATCACGTGCGGCCGCCCGTAGACACTGATTGGCCTAGGTCGCGACCACGTGTAAGGGTGTGTGTGTGTGCGGTTTCCTACGATTTGGTGATTATTGATCAATGAGTAGATGAGGATCCCTATTGATCGAGCAGGAAACTCGATAGATAGATGACGTTTCCCTGTAGGCGGTAGCTAGCTGGTTGCCTAATACGGAAGATAATGGGCTGGTTAAGCCCTCCTGTCGAGGGGCGTATCACACGCGAGGCGACGCGGTGTGCGCAGTCCGATTATATTGTTGATTACCTTGTTCCAGGCGTGACAGGAAGACAGCTGTGGGGTTAACGGGGGTAGATTGCAAGCGTATTTCGTACTTTTAAGAACGTGTAAAGAACTTACCAGTAGTTTTTGAAGAGATCGGTGACGTCACCAGTAGGGCTTTCATAGGATATCTCGAACACAAGGCTTTTTTTTTTTTGGAGAGTGGTGGGGAATAGAATAATGGTAAGGGAGTGGAGACGGAGATAAACGGTAACGAGTAGATCGGGGCAAGGTGAAAAGGGGGACGTGGCTGCGCATGGAGAACACCGGCCACGACAAGTGAAGACAGAGGAGGAGGGGTAAAAGAAAGTGGGACGGCTGTATAAGGACGTCACACGGGGCACACAGCCGCAGGGGGCTACGTGCGCCTCGGCGGCAGGGGGCCGTAAAGGTGTTCGGTAAAGGAAGAAAAGAAAGAAACGAATATACAAATGCAAATGCTATATTTTACTATTTTTCCTTAGCGGACAATCGCAAGTCCCCAAAATTACGGGGCCAGGTAAAGATCTAAGATTGTATAGTGTACACTGTTAGCAAGATAACCGCTACCAACTAGGGGTAGGATAACAAGTGAAGTGCTACTATGTTATACGGGACAGGATCGGGAGGGTGGAGGAACACCCTCACTACCCCGCTACAGCACAGATGTAAAACACTGTCACCCCATAGGGAGAAACTGATCAAATATAGCATAGAATGGACACAGGGGTCGGACAACAAAATGACGACACCATGGCCGCCTAATGGCAGTTTCGATCCATATACCCGACATTCACTATTAACCCATCTGCATAACACATACAAGGGGAAGAAGTTGATACACTACGTGGAGGTGTTTAACTTATGGAGGATGTTCCAAGGGTCCCGACCAGGACCAAACGGAATGTTCATTATGGGGGAAGCAACGGAAGAGGAGAAGATTAAGGAGGAAGGAGAGAATGGGGAAAAAGAGAGTGAAGGCACACAGAACACGGGGAACAGACAAGAGGGAGGAGAAAAGAGTAACAACCTAAACGAAAAGGAAATAAAAAAGGAACAGAGCGACGATATGCCCCTAGCGAAGGTAGTGAAAAAGGAGGAAGGGGGGTTATATCCTTTAACAGAACTACGAGACATAGTACAATTAAGGGCGGCTGAGGGGTACTCGAACCCGGCATACAGCCCGCCACCTTATACAGCTACAGGTGGCCACACGGGAGGGGAGCAGACTAGTACGACAGGATCAGCTCGTACGAAAATGCCCACAGGGGAGGGGAGGATTGGCGAAGAACAGATCGCAGGAATAGGACAGGATGAGTGGGTAGCTGCGCAGGTATTATTAAAATTACGAGGTTCATTAACAGGAGAAGAGGAGGAGGTAGTAAGGAAAATGGACGAGGATAACACCAGGAAGAGTGAAATGAAAGGGGAAGAGGGGAAAAGAAGGGGGGACGAGCTGTTACGACAAAAGGAAGAGATTTTGGAGGAACGATTAGCAGAATTAAGAGATGAGCAGAATGCACTGATCAAGCAGCTCGAGAGGGAGGAAAGAGAGAGAGCACGGGAAAGGAAAGAGAGCAAGAATGAGTTGGAAAAAATGAGGGAACGAACTGAGGAGTAAAAGAGAGAAGCCGAAAGGGTGAAGGCAGTAGCAGAAAGGGTATCCAGAGCAGCTCTGCGTGACAAGAAAAGAGAGGAAGAAGAGAAAGAAAAAGAAATGGAAATATGGAAAAGGAGATTACTATCGGAAACGACAAGGAAATACGAAGAAGGGAGGATGATAGAGGGTATATTAGAGCGGAAAAGAGCGAGATGGGAAAGGAAGAGAGAAGAAGAAAGGATAATGGAAAAGATGAGTTGTGAAGTAATGGAGGAATTGAAGAATTGAAAAAGAAAAAAGAGTAAATTGGTAGAGAAATAGCGGAGAAAAATGAAGGGGAAAGAGAAGATAGGAGAGGGGAGAGTGAAGTAAAGAGGTATGTACACAGAGACACAGAAGTAGCAACAACATCAGCACAAAGGGGAGCAATTGGTAAAGAAGAAACGGGAGGAACGGATCTAATAGACTTAAAAACAGTAACGATTAGGGGGGAAAAGACAGCTTGGGGGTTGCCATTCCTGGATGACTTTTGTAGTGAGGAAGAAGAAGGAATGGAGAAGGAAGGAAGAAATAGTGAAAGGGAGGGAAAGCCTAGACAAATTGTATATCACCAGGACAAATAGAGAATCACCATGGACCTGCAGGAGAATGGAAGAACTGGAGGGAAATGAGGGGGAAGAGCGAGGAATGGCAGGAAGGCAGACACGTGCAGCTACACCCTCATCAGCCTGTCCACCGTGCTCCACCACCCCACACTCATCCCGTGCAACATGCCCACCTAAACTCGCACCCTTCCCCCACGAACTGACACCCTATGCAGGCAGGCTTAGAGACCTCCCTGGACGTGGGCATGGAGAACGAATACACACGCCCACATTAAATAAAGGAAATGATAAAAGAAGGGGAAGAGATGGAGGAGAAAAAGTTACGAGCAGGGGAAATACGGACCCAATTGACGATGTAGAAGACACGGAAGAAGAGGAGGGGTGCACGGACTCCATTTTGTGGAACCCAGGGGGTCAAACAGGACACAACTTAATGCCACTTCTGGAGAGGGGAGGGGTTAGACCACAATACGTCCCTTGGAAGCATGCAGACAAGGAAAATATAAAGTGCAGGCTCCCATCATTAAGTGGAGGTGCGGGAAAATGGATATATGATATGGAAAAACACACCGCAGGACAGAAACTGGCAGTGGGGGATGTAAAGGGCCTTCTAATATCAATATTGGGGGATGCAGCAGATGACATCTGGAATAGAGCAGGCTTCCCCGGGGTCACAATAACAAACACATCACACGATGGGGCACCATTCGCAAACTGCAGACATGCATTATGTCAAGCGCTGAGGGTACAGTACCCAGACACATCAGACATAGGAGCAATTAACTCACGCAAGATGCGTGACAACGAAGATCCTGTTGATTATATCCAGGAAATTCAAGAGAAGTGGCGTATGGAAACTAGAGAACAATGGGACAAAACACCAGCAATATTCTATCATATACTAATACAAGGGCTCCCAGAAGCAGTTCAGCAACAACTGAAGAAGGTAGTGGGGATGGAAGCAAAGGCATGGCCAGAAATACAACTGATAATAGTACATCATTGTAGGACATGGCAAGAAAAGATGAAACAAAAGGAAGAGGATAGAAAATCGGAAGAGGCTAAATTGGTACATAAAAAACTTACTAAATATACGATGGAAGGTGCACTAATAACTACACCTGCAACAATGACTCAAAACCCCACACATGTAGTGGCTGCACAAGATCCCTCCCAAATACAATCATCACAGATTGTAGCACAACAGCTGCCACCACCCCAACCATGCACGACTAACATGGGAGGAGGATACTCAACGCCAGGAGCTGGATATTATAACTACAACAGGGGAAGGGGAGGAATGATGAGGGGGAGGGGATTTGGCTATACCACACAGCAGCAAGGGGGAGGATTCAGAAATTTCTACCCCACCGGGCAACCAGTATACCAGGACAATTCAGGGAGCTTTCCATGGCAGAACAGGGAACCACCGGTATGTTGGATTTGTGGATTACTAGGGCACATGTCACGCACATGTAGAATGAGACCAGGCACACCATCATGGGGAGAACAGGGACAACAAGGGCCTACACAGGTACAGCAGGCCATCCAGCAACAGCAGGCATTACAACCGGGAAATGCGCAGCAACAACTAGTAACACAACAACAGCCACAGACATATTCACTGCCACAACAACAGGTAGCGATAACACAACAACCCCAAGTGCAGCCAGTACAGCGACCTGCCCAAATTCAAGACCATAACATAACCTCTACCAATACACAACTACAGCAAACACAACTGGGAAGGGTGACAGTCCTGGGACACAACCCTTACACAGGAAGTGGTCAATCATTATACCCACAATAGGACAGCCCACAGACGGCCTTGGTGTGTCCCATCCTGTCGGTAACACCCAATAGTGTGGAGGAACCACGCATAGAGGTAACGATAGCTGACAAAAAATTATCATTCCTTGTTGACACCGGGGCGACCCGGTCTTGCATAAGGGAAGGTAAATTTAAGATGTCAGGTGAAGCCATGAACACCCAAGGATTCTCTGCGGATAGGGGGTTGGTTCCCTTTACTGATAACATTCCCTTATCAATAGGGGATTATGACATGTCAGTCCCGCTTTTATATTCTAGGGCCTCACCAGTAAACATACTGGGAAGAGACATAATGAGCAGGTTGAATATGACGATCTCCTTTATGGAGGACGGCATAATTTGCTCCACTCCAGGAATAAACATGCTCACTGCACGACAAATTATGCAAGCATACTGTGGACAGGTAGTGATTAGGGCTGAGCCAGTAGATGGTGAACTGTTCCAGTACGGAACAGACATGGCATTTGCATGGATGCCAGGAATAGAAGGAAAGATCTGGAGGAGGCCAACAGCCTATTTGTTTAGACCAGAAACACCAGCCAATGAACCAGAAGGAAAGGTGATTTCAGTGAGCAAAGAGAGCATTATAGCAACTGCTGATTATATCGCAATACATGCCCAAGACAGAGAAGGAAGAGCATGGAGGGCAGTGATAGCCCTAGCAGAGGGATGCAGGCTCACCTAGGTGTCAGACGAGGAGCTCTTCTCAGAAGAAAAGGAAGAAGGTGAAATGGTATTTATGATGAGTGTAGAAATATGGCTAAGAGTGACATACAAACAAGTGGCACAGAAAATTGCAATGGCACTTGAAGCACCCACATCCACCCCAGTTCCCTTCTTTGAGGAGGATATGGCAAAAGTACCAACATCATTATGGACAACTAGTCCCTATGACGTGGGGTGCATAAAAAGTATAGGGGGAGTAAGAATAAAATTGAAAAAAGGTGCAATACTGCCCAGAGTGAAGCAATACCCACTATCAAAAGAGGCAGATGAGGGCATATATGAAACAATAACGGCCCTTATGAATAATGGCATATTGGTACCATCAGAGTCACCATCTAACACAGCTGTATACCCAGTGCGCAAAGCTAAAGGAGGGTCTTGGCGCTTCATCCAGGACCTCAGGCCCTTGAAAAACATAGTGGAAGCAGAATACCCCATAGCAGCAAACTCGGCCACAATATTGTGTGGCATTCCAGCAGAGGCACCCCGATTTACAGTGATTGACCTCAAAAATGCCTTTTTCTCAATACCCCTGCACCCAGACTCACAAGATCTAACAAGCTTCACGTACAGAAACACAAAATGGAAACACACCAGATTGCCACAAGGGTACTGCGAGTCACCCTCAATTTTCAACAGAGTAATACAGATGGACTTGGGTAACATTGAAGTGGAAAGCACAGTGTTGCAGTATGTTGATGACATAATAATTTGCAGCACATGCGAAAAAAGATGCAGAGAGGACTCATTGAAGATGCTGACAATATTGGCTGAAAAGGGTTACAAGGTAGACAAAGAAAAGTTACAGTACTGTCAGGAACAGGTACTATACATTGGTCAGCTCATATCCCAAAACGGAAGAAAGATTGCACCACAAAGAGCACAGGCCATATCAAAAACGCTGGTGCCCCAAACAGTGAGGGAACTGCAGCAGTTCCTGGGACTGTGCAACTACTGTAGAGCATGGGTATTTGATTACAGCTCATACATAGGACCCCTACTTGAGGCATTAAAAGAAGCTAACAAAGGGGAGAAAAAATTGGGGTGGACAATGGAAATGAAAGAGGCCTTTGATGAACTGAAAGATGCAATATCAACTACTCCGGTACTGGCCACCCCAGATTATGAACGACAATTCTTTATATTTTCACATTGCCACTCAGAAGTAATGAAAGCAGTGTTGGCTCAAAAAACAAGCATGGGTTACAAACCAGTAGCATTTTACAGTGGTCACTTGGATCCTGTGATGTTAGTACATTTCCCTTGCGAACAAGGTCTCGCCGCAGCTGCCTTTGCGGTAGAGAAAGCATCATCAATCACAATGGGGTGCCCAACCACACTATTTGTGGAACATGCACTATTTGCAAAATTGAACAAGCCTAAGTCCACACTAACCACGCAGAGGGCGTCAGGTTATGAGATCATCTTATCTGGACCAGAATTATCAATTGTTAGATGCAGCACAGTTAATCCTGCAAGGTTTACAGCGGAAGTAATTGAGGAAGGAGACTATGCACATGATTGTACACAGACTACCGAAATGTACTCATGTACTAGAAAAGTTGAAGAGAACGCACTAGATGGAGGAGAGCTCTTGTTCATTGATGGGTCATCAACAATAGACCAAAGTGATGGGATAAAGAGAACTGGGGCAGCAGTGGTTAAAATGACAGAGGAACCGGTGTGTGTGGCGGTGAAATGCGTACAATTACCACAACATTACTCTGCTCAAGCAGCAGAATTGGTTGCACTGATCTTGGCGTTGAAGGAAAGCTTTGACAAAAGAGTGACTATATATTCTCACAGTGCATATGTCACGTCTACTGT
Source organism: Ambystoma mexicanum (assembly GCF_040938575.1). Taxonomy (NCBI): domain Eukaryota; kingdom Metazoa; phylum Chordata; class Amphibia; order Caudata; family Ambystomatidae; genus Ambystoma; species Ambystoma mexicanum. Next base: position 599,704,216 of record NC_090933.1, read on the forward strand.
CCACTCAGGATTGTCCAAATGGAGGAGAAGAGGGTTTAGGAGAGCTGACGGCACCCCAGTGCAACATGCTCTCTTATTAGTTGAACTAATTGAAGTAATAAATGACCCCCAAGAATTAGCTTTGGTCAAATGTACCGCACACACTAATGGAGAAGATCATATCTCAAAAGGAAATGCAGCAGCAGACGCACATGCGAAGTATGCTGCATATTTTGGTGAGATATGGAACCCCCCAGAGTCAGAGAGAGGGAGAGGGAGGGGGATAGCTAAAGAGATGTTGATAAGAGAAGGGTACACCCATCTCCCAGCCACACAGATAATGGAGTTACAAGCGGCTGCACCAATGGCAGGAAAAGAAATATGGGTAAAAAGAGGATGTACAATGTCACCAACTGACGCACTATGGCGCCAGGGTAACACTGGAAAGATGGTAATGCCATTGGCACTATTGAACACCGCCCTGAGCCAACTCCACCACCCAGCCCACACAGGCAAGGAAGTTATTGCAGCACGAATCAGGGAAGATTGGTTCTGTCCCGAGTTAAATTCCCATGTGACAAATTTTATCAGCAATTGTCTCACATGTCAACAGTTTATGGCCGGCCACACGCTGAAAGTGATAAAAGGTACTATACCCCGGCCAGAGGGACCCTTCTTGCACATCCATATTGACTATGTTGATATGATCAACGTATGTCAAGGAAATAGGTATATGATTGTAGTAGTATGCCCATTCTCCAGGTGGATTGAGGCAGGACCCTGCTCACATCCAGATGCATTTAGAGCAGCTAAATTTCTAGTGAGGGAGGTTTTCCCCAGGTGGGGAGTGTACGAGGTACTGCGGTCGGATAATGGCCCGCATTTCGCTAATGAAATGTTCCAGCACATCACATCCTTACTGAACATCAAGCATAAATTTGCATGTGCATATCACCCACAGGCCAACGGTGTATGCGAACGCCTGAATGGCCTACTGAAGGAGGCAATTGCAAAGATACAGCAAACAAAGAAGAGTTGCTTGTATTGCCTTCCACTAGCTCTATTTGAGCTGAGGAATAGACCAGGCTCCGACCACCACCTCACTCCTCATGAGGTGGTGACCGGACGACAAATGCGCCTTCCTCTAATGCCAACATCAAGGGCATTCACAGACTATGAAAACACTGCAACTGTTCTTGGTGATGAAATGTACCAATATGTGTCTTCTTTGATTACTAGTTTAGTGTTTGTGTCTCAACAGCTCGAGCGCACGCGGGGCGGGTCTAAGAGTGATCAACAAGAAGACGCGGATAAAGAATTGGAAAAGGAAAAACTGTGCAAAATTGCTAAAGGTGACCACTTGCTACTCCGCAATTTCAATAGAAAGTGGAACAGCCCACGCTTCACTGGCCCCCACCTGGGAGAGGAGGTATCTACGAGAGCAGTAAAGTTGCAGGACAAACGTGCTTGGAATCACCTACACGACGTAAAGATCTACAAACTCCAGACCCGCCCGAGCGTCACCGACAGGGCCATTGGAAGAACAGCAACAGCGTCACCCACGGAGGAAGACACTTCTACCACAGCTGACGACCTAAGTGTCTCCATACCCCGCCACTCCCCAGATTCTCCAGAGACAACTACTGAAATAGAAACTGGTAATTCCCATACCGCCCACCCCATGGTCACACGATCAAAGAGTAAAGAGACTTCCGCCAGTTGAACCCCAAACCCCCTGCCCATCGACCTCCTACCCACTACAGTAACAACCCAATTGAAGGACATTGTCTTGCACATATACACATGTAAACACTTGAATGTTCTCTTTTTCTCTCTCGCACATGCAGGTACCGCGTATTATTGTATTGCTAAGAAAACAGATAACTAACAAAGTTCATTGCCCAGGAGTAGATGCTACCCTCAGACGATAACTACCCTGAACTCTATCACACCAATTTGTCTATCACATAAAAAGGCCAAAGTACCTGAAAAGAAGGAGGGTACGTGTCTACTACACAGCATTTATCTTGGCCATAGAACAATCAATGCCCCATCTTCACCAACACTTGCCTGCCCTAAGAGACAGATCGCTTAGATTGGCATGGGAACAGCTCTTCGCCTGGGCACTGAACGACTACTTGATAGGGAGGGCTTGAAAACAACAACTAACACTAATAACAAGCATATTGAGAATTTTCAGGCGGGCAACTTTAACGTCGCAAGAATAAGCTGCCGGACTTCAGCAAGGTAAGAGCAAAATGCCGGTGAGACTAGCCTCTGTAATAAAGATGATAGGGATTTTGATGATCACCGGGTTTTTGGCTGCCTCTGTATGGCAGAAAAGTTATGCTATCAATATTTTGGCTGTACCCAAATCTAATATACCCCCCCCCCACGGCTGCAACAGGTGTTACGTCAGGTGGTACTAGTAAGATTCCACATAAGGGAAATAGAGTTAAACGCAGCACATACTCAGATAATAAAGGTATTGACAACTACATAACAGATTCAGCACACGTCTCGAACAACATGTGGTACCAACACATGACCCAAATAGGTAAGCAGACAACAGAAGACAGCTGCTACGTCTGCTCATTGATCCCATACGCCATGAGCGCTTCTCGAACATTCGTTGCCACGGAAATAGATGAAAAGACAGCACGATGTATAGTATACTTGGCACTGTTCCAAACGAAAGGGAGATTTCAAGGGACGGTGGTGAACCTGGTATGGAAAACGCGAGACACATATCCATACCAAAACAACTTCCTCAAGACTTATTTGAGTTACCACAAGACCAGTTTGCATGCTGAAGCATTCAGATACATGACAAGTGGCCCTGAAAAGGGAGAAACAAAGAAAGTAACACTACAATACCTACCATGTGACTGGTACGCCACTGAAGTTCCTTGTAAACAAGGATGTTGGGAAATACCACTGGTAACAATAACAGGGAAGGTGTACATGGACAACAAATGGGACATAGGAGTGGTTGACAGCAAAATGGTAACAAGAGAAAATATTACAACTATTAATGAACACAATGACAGATGTTGGACGATTTGGGTCAAGTACGTACCCATGCTAACGTGGATAGAGCAGGATGAAGACCCAATAACCATACTGCCGCTGTCTGCACCTAAGGTATGCTACCAACATAGAGGAGAAGTGGACGTGGGATACAACTCCAACTGTGCAAGCGTGATGGAGTTACCTGAGGGGGGAGCAGGAACAGCAGTATTAATGGACCATTACTGGGCCTGCAGAGACAAGGCATACCACACACTGCCCCCTCTGTGGAATGGTATATGCACAATGGTACACGTTAATGTACCATCACTAGTGGTGCCCCAGAAACATGTGAACGTGGCGAACTTCCCTAAAATGGATGAAGGAAACAAGAGGAAGAAGAGATCTTTAAAACTTCAGAAGGGGCCAGAGAACGAAGACAACAACAACAACAATGTCCTGAATAGAAAGAAAAGACAAGGAGAACCTCTGACAGGAAATTACCTATGGGGAAGGTCAGAAACAGCACTCACTTCAATCCCACCAGAACACAGACTATTCAGCAGAGCAGCAATGTTCTTCTCGTCAATGATACATCCGGGACTACAAGCTTACGCAAACGCAAAATGGCTCCAGATAACTAGATGGGAGCTAATGATGACAATTAATTCTACAGTAAATGGATTCAACGCAATAAAAGAGGAACTGCGAGCAGTGAGGATGGTAGCACTACAGAACAGATATGTATTGGATCTCCTTACAGCAATGGAAGGAGGAGTTTGCGCAAAGATAGGACAATCATGCTGCACATTCATTCCTGCTAACGATGCTGACAATGGTACACTGACAGAAGCAGTATCACAACTGGCCCAGATGCACTCCAAAATGATGGAAGAAAGTAAAGGAGTGAAGAAAGGTGACAGCTGGTTTTCACTGTTATGGTCATGGATGCCATCTTAGCTGTCGGACGGACTGAAGATTATAGTTGGATGCATAATACTGGCTGGAGCTGCACTGAACATAATAAGATTTTGGAAGGCCCGGAAGGCACGCACCACAGACGAAATGATCGAAATGGTTGGTATGCACCCCTGGATGCCGGCAGATGATGGCCAGCACACAGGCACAATAATAAAAGAGAGAAAAAAAACTGCGCAAACAGATCATCACCAACCACCTGGACCCACCATCTGTGAAGCTTGAAAACCCAAGAAACCCAAGAAGCTACATAGGGAAATGGGTATACTGCACATCTGGAGGAACCTGTGTATATATGTATTGGTCATTTAAAGACCATGTCAACCACTATGGACATTTGGGAGGAGTAATTAAAATATGGAGAGTGAGAGGAGATAAGGAAAAAGATATGTTTGTGGTCGACAAGTCGACCAGAGGGGGGACTGAAGTGGGAGAATGGAACAAAAGGCTCCCACCAATCCCCTCACACCCCTGGCCTAGAGGATCGTGGCCCAGACACCCACCACAAGAGGAGTTTGCCCATCTACCAGACGACCAAATACCCTGGTACAGGAACATACGGATGTGCCCACCAGCCTGCCCACCAGCCTGCCCTGCCCATGCCGACACCTGCGGCATGGATGAACTCGACTGAACCGTTCAACAGTAAATGAACACATTGTTAGAGATGCCATGACGACCTAGCCAACGGTCAGCACACCCGTGCAAACATGCACACTGGACACTCCCACACCAATCCACACGAAGAACATATTCAGTGCTATGACGTAGGTGACGGACACACCCACTGACGCGCATCTTTATTATTTTTCACATAGGTTTTTCAAAATGCAGAAACGCAAGACGCACAACGAACTCATCTAAAATGCTTGCTCGCGCTTCTCCTAACCCATGCATTGCAATGAGAAATATAACAAAGACATGATACTGGGGATAAAGCAATATGATACCATAACCTAAAGCGCCGGGCATCAAACATCCCCATCTATGCACCAGGCCCAAGTAGGCCGCAAGCAAGAGCCTCCATGAACATTGAACGAGCAAGATTACAATTGCTGACCCTGCAGAATGAGCCCGGCGAGAGCAGATAGTCAAGGGCACAATGTTGCAAACTCGCATGCCACAAGCCGAAGCCAAGGTCACACCTGCAAACTAAGCCAGGCACACAGTGGAAAATGCAATATTAAATGTGCAGAATTCTGCCTCAACCACGGTCTCTCCTCATGTGACCAAGCCGAACCTGACAGGGTGCCAGGCCCAGGAGGAGGGAGGCGCCTGGATCCCACGTTTTCAGACACAGGCAGCAACAATTAAGCGACTCAATGGACATCTGCGGCGGTGGGAGTAGTCTGCCCTCCAGCATATGAACAAATCCTCGCATTGTCTGCACATACCCATAGTTATACATTGTTGCAAACGACAGGTGCACCGCGAGCCGGGAACAGCGATGGTCCCAGACTGGGGGGCTCGGGAGTGGACCAATCAGAACATGGGGCTCTTATCACTGACGCCATTAACATTAGCCAATCCTCAGGGGTCTTCATGTAACAATTTTCATGTATCTAATTGAAGGGACAACCCAAGTATACCACCTGACTGACCCTCAACCACTAACAGCGCTCTCTATACGTATGCTATACTAACCCTACCACTCGAGGAACCAATCCAGAGTGGCGATAGGTTTTTTGCTAACTTTCCCAGGTGACGCAAGTAGCGCGTCATACTAAGGTAAAAAGGGCCTGCGAGCCCCACGATTTGAGAGAGAGTGTCAGGACGGACGCGTACGATCCTTGACCTATCCCTGTGTTTTGTTTAATAAACAGCAGAATCACCTTGCTTCTTGCGTGTGCCTCATACTCATTTTTGGGATACACGGGAGGAGTTGGGGCCTCCCTGCCCGGAGGTCCGCGGACGGCCCAGCCGACCCCGGGAGAATTTCCCCCCGACATGTGGATTAAAAATACATCCACACTTGGCCTTGACAGTGATGACACTGTTTTACAATGTATTGATAATTACACCACCTGTGACATCCTGTAACGATTCTGACCCTACTCCTAGTGTTCCTTTACATATTTTCCCCAGGCCACATTGCAGTGTCTAAAAATTGCCCCACGGGTCTCAAAAGCCATAAGGAAGGACTCCTGGCCCCAGGCTCGTTGCAGAAAAGAAGGCAAGTGTCAGGTACTGATCTGAATCCAACATGGAGGACAGTATTACAGTTCTGCTCCCCAAAACACCCATGCAGACTAGTGTTTTGTATGTGGTTGGGCCCTCAGGTGTGCCTTGCTATATAAGCCACGACCCGGCTGGAAATCGTGCTTTGCGTTATTCTGCACCTTGCAGCGTAGCGCTCACCATGTCCAGCTCCAGCTTGCCTGATCTCCGCCTGGAAATCTTTGCTCTGGAAAACAACATCGCTGATCTACAAAGAGGAAGAACAGAACAACATTATTCCCTACACTTACCTGTAAGCAGTGGACATCGAATTCCATCCAGCCTGTTGACTCGCGTACTGCTCCAGGAAACCACTGCAGCCTTCAACATTGGAAAAGAGAAGAATCAAGACAGCAGGTTCACAATCTCCATAATTGCCTCAAGCCCAGCGCCAGCGCTTCGCGCACCTTACCTGTCATCTTCGTGGGTCTCGGCTCAGCACTCCCCCGCTCTTCATCCGGCAGCAAGAATAGACTACACGCGGTCCACTTTGCGAACACCGGCTGAGGCAACACCTGCAGAGAAAAAAGAACATTGCATTAGTCGGACACATTCCGAACGTAGGAAAGAACATCAAAAAGAAGAACAAACATGGAAAAGGAGGAAAGGGACAGGAGAGAGTCTGAAAGACAATTTGGAAAGAATACAGAGACTCTCATAATGTACAGTGAAAAGACACTCTTCATTCACCTGAAAAAACAGAGTCAGAGCCGCAGGCAGTCTGGGCTCCACACGCAGGCCTGCGGACCAGTGAAGTAACTAGGTCCATAGGATACCTGCACCCGCAATGACACCCCTGCATTGAGAAGCAGGACGGAGAGCTCACCGCTCACAAATATAAGGTGAGAGATAACCCTGAGGGAAGGGCTAGTGACCAGAGGGAGGTGGGCCACTCCAATCATGAGCGTTTCGCTAATCACTGGCTCCCTTCACCTATCATAGGAGCAGACTTCCCCAAGGTGCATCATAGACCGGAGTGACCACAGGAGTAGCATTCGCAATCCAGCATCGTCCGGCACCCACGTAGAGGTCAGGTGAGCGTAACGCATCCCTTCAGAATACATACTTAATGACCTATTTACACAAATCCTACATTTCCAAAGATATAAGTGTGTCATACAAAGGGAAATGCTTCACCAAATTTTGCTTTGGATTCCCTAGACCAGTTTTTGCCAAATGTCAAGTGAATAGTTTCATGTCTTCAGTTAGGCTTCGTGTCCAAGGAAAATCTCCCCAAAACACATACACCATTAAACGAGATGAAGCATCCAAGTACATCAATGATTACAATCCTAGCATTGGCCTCTTGTGGAATGCTAACATAGACATTCAATACATTACAGACATTTCAACTGCCGTTGCAAGATAGGTCAGAGCCTGAGGAGCCTATCTGAACGAACTGCTGGCGGTTGGCAAGGTAGGACTTGAACCTCATTGTAGAGTAGGGGGTGAGTGAGTGCACTGCAGGATGCCAACACTCCTCCCACTGTCCTGCCAGTGGTTGGAGAGCAAATCTGAGAAATGGAACACAATCTTCAGAGCATCTTTTCAAAGACAGTGAACATGTTTGAGCTTTATGCCCACAAAGTCACTACATAATATTTTCTTTGTATGATTCATAGTTAAGGGATATTAAAATACAAATGCATTGCTTTAATTTTGCAATGTATCAAAAGCAAATAAAAGCCTTTTAGCCCCTCCTTACCCCCTGCATCAACTTATCTCATCTTAACTCCAAAGATACCCACAAAGGCACAGGCGTGGGTATCTTTGGAGTACCAATTGATTTCAGATTGACCTTCCCACATAGGGGCTAATTTTCGAGTTCCCCATAAAAGCCTTATTTTCCTCATTTGCACGTTGGAGTGCAAAAGGGGAGGGTAAAAAGGCAGCGTACACACTCGTATGCCGCCCTTTTGCACTCCACCATGTAAACTGAGTAAACTTGAAAGCCCTTCCACAGAGGGTCATTTACATGTTTACAGCGGCCTACAGTACTCCTTTACTGCAGGGGAAGTCCCTGCCGTCCTGAAGCATGCAGTAGTTACCCCCCTCAAATCTGGATCCCTGGGTGTTGGACAATTATAGGCCCATTTCTCTTCTTCCGGCCGTTATGAAACTGGTGGAATCCATGATTACTCCACAGTTTTCGAAATTCTTGGAAAATAATCAGTGCCTGCACCCATTTCAATCTGGTGTTCATCCAACAATGGGTACAGATTCAGTTATGATCTCAGTGCTGGATGGTTTAGCTCTTCTTCAGGACTGCAGAGGGGCCGGAGTGTTAATTCTGCCGGACCTCTCTGTGCCATTCGATAGTGTGGATCATGACATCGTATTAACCCATATGGAACAAGCGGGTGTTGCCGGACCCCTTCTGGCATGGTTTGAGTCGTTTCTTGAAGGGCGGTCTCAGACTATTTCCTTTCCGGCCTGCCACTCTCCTCCTTCTGGTCTGACTTGTCGGGTTCCGCAAGGGTCAGCCTTGTCTCCTCTTATTTTTAATTTGTATGTGCGCTTATTGGATACTTGTGTTACTCGTCCATAAATCAATTTCTAAAGTGATGCAGACCAAAATTAGAAACCTACTGTACCTCAGTCAGTTCTGAGTCAGATTGAATATATAGTTGAAGAGATACCTCTAATTACCCATACGTGCTAACCCTCCCGATTTAGGTGGGAGACTTCTGATTTTCCTTTGACAAATATTGCGATTTCTTGCATTCTCCCACCGAAAATAAATCTTTGCCCAATGTATTCCTAAGGCAACATTTTTTTCTCCCTATTTTTCGGATGAAATCTCCCTCCCTGCTTTTTTTTTCTCCCAGTATTTCACCCTGGCACGTGAGAATGGCAGTGACACTAGGTACACAGCCACTCTGAAGCTATACCTTCACTGCTTTCTCTGTTAGGCTTCAGTGGCTTTTTGGCCAAGGACCACAGTACCCCATTTACTACACCAATGAGGGGTGGCAGTCTCTTCAGACAATTTTTTCCTAATAGGAATTGAGTCTCCTCAATGGGCATGACCACCATCTCTTGCCCCAGTCTATGTTTCACTACCTTCATGTCAACTTCCGTGGCACCTTCTACAGGTATTTCTTTCCCGTTGAAATTATGCATGGGGCCTTCAATCTGTTTCAACTTCAGCATGTCTTGTGGGAGTCTCCCTTCATTTATGTTATCCAACAATTTCCTTGATATCACAGTCGCCTGTGAGTCAGTATCCACCATTGCAAATACATTGCATTGATCTTCAATTGTAATAGGGGCATAGTAACAGTCTTCACAGTCCTCAAGTGTAAAGAGGAAATGTGAATTGTTGCTAATCTCAGGGCTTATTTTCTTTAAGCCTGCTTGGCTTCTTACTAAACAAAGTGGCAGATGAAATTACATTTTACCCCCTTTTTGGCCATCTCTTTTTCAGTCTCTCTGTTTATGATTCTGTCCTGAGAATTAATTTGGAGTTTTGACACTGTTTGGCCCCCTTGAATAGTGGGGCCTCTTGGGTTCTCATCCCATCCCTTTTTTGCTTTCTCAGCATCACTGCGTTGTGTTGTGCTTTCATTAGCATTATGTGGGAGAATGTCAGCACTTTGTGTTTGGAACTCACCTGTCTCTTGTACCATACTTGTCAAGTTCACCTCTTGGACCAGCTGTGTCGCAAAATGGTCCTCTGGGAATTAATCTGCAAGTGTCTTTTGGGGAATTTTAATTTCTGTTGAAAGAAGAGCACTATTACAGTTATCAGGCAATGCAAGCCTATCACCTGTCTTCGTATTTCTCCTGTTTTCAGCAAGCATCTTATTCATTTTTGTTTCATTTATTGCTGAGGCATTTAGTGCATCATTAACCACATAATGGTTACTGGATATTAATTGTTCAAATGTATGTGCCTCCTCATTTTCATGTGCAATATTCTTTTTAGATTGTCTTTTGACCCTTTGCTGTTTGGGTTCCTCCCATTTATTTTTCCTTTCTTCTTCCTTATCTTCACATCCCTGAATAGTTTGGTTTAGATTAAACCACACTCATTTCTTGTGTATGTTTTTCTATCCTATATTATCATCACTTGGTTGTTTTCTTAAGTTTAAATCACTAAGCAATTCAGTTTGTTCAGTCAATTGTGGATCATCCATACCTGCACTGTGGGAATGATGCCTGATTAATCATTGTTTAATGCCCTGTGCAATGTCACTCTTATGTTCTGCGTCCTCACTCAGCTGCTGTTTTAGCCCTGTGCAAAGCCTTCCTATCTGCTCAGCTAACATTTTCACTTGTGCCTCTAAGCACTGGAATCTATCCAGATCCCTAAAATCATCCCTCTGAGTTCTAGGCCGCTACTAGTTGGATTGATATTGGTCAGGCCTATTTTGGGTTTTTCAGGAGATTGATTCCTGTTAGTGTTTCCCCAGAACTCCTGGGACAGAGGTGGCCGAGAGCGTGGGATGGTGGTCCTCTGTTCATGATCTCCCTGTGGGGAGGCCTAAATATAGGAGCGAGGGCTGTATTTTACATTTTGTCTCTCATTTGATTGATACTGCTCCATTTGCTGATTTCCATTTTCAATGAACCTATCTATATATCTTGGTCCTGTTTGATTGCCATATGTCGTGGGTGGGTTAAATCTACTCTGTGTCCCCCATGCCTGGCAGGGTCAATTATGCAGTTGATTCTGGGTGTTATTAGGCCCTACCATATCATACCGAAACCCCACTCATGGAGAATTACCAAAAACCTTGGACTAATGTAAGTATCCCTCTGACTGGGGTCTGTGGATTGAAGTACAGTTGCTTGTGGTGTTGCCTTTCCCTGCCTGGCCACACCATTATTGTTATGCAAAGTGTCATCTTTGTTTGAGCAGTCTCTAATGTAATTTTCCCTTATCTAATTTCTAGCACTGCAGGGGCAGTGTCTTTTGACTTCTCCTTTGATTCTGTGCTTTCATTCTCACTGTTGGATATTATAAATGTTGTCGATTGATCTAGTATCCACTGCAAACCCCTATCTCTAGTAAATTCCCGAGCAAGCTGAGAGACCACCTCCCTCTGCTGATCGCAAAAGAAAATGGTCTTGAATTCTACAGAGTGTATGTCACATGCCACATTAAATCTTGAAAACGCTTGTCTGAAGTTTTGCAAAAAGTGTCTTGAGGATTCATCTGGCTGTGCTGTCAAAGTATATGCAGCCTTTTTTGCATCTTGAATAGACCGAAACGGAGAGAAGTGTTTTCTGACCTCTCTCTCAAAATCATCCCATGATAAATTCTCCTGTTCATTAAGACTACGTATAAAACTAGCAGAGCTTGCATCCATTGTGAGATGGAAAGATCCAACATATTGGGCCTCATTACAAGGTTGGCGGTAAGGCAAAAACAATGCCGGTTTACTGCTCCGGTGTATTCTGACCCAGCAACCCGGTATTAGAGGCAACCTAAATAACGGTGCCGCTAATAGCGGCATGGGCACGTACACGCGCTCTTTTGGGGAGCAAATACCGGCATGCCGGTATTAGGGGGACATCCCAACCCACGCGGACATGCAAATACCGGCATTGCGAAGCCAGTAATCACGGGCTGCACGATGCCGGCCATACAGGCATCGCGGACCACCCGCAAACAGCAATCAGGGAACAAGCCAACTGCCACAGGTGCACAAAATCCCCACAGGTGGAGGCAATGGAGGCTGGGCCAGTATGAAATGAGCACACCCACACACCACACCCCTTACAACACCAAAATGCCACTACCAGCTGTTGCAATCATGGCGCTAGAGGACATGCCAATACTGCTACAACTACAGCAACAACACCAACTACAACAACAACTACAGCAGCAACAACAGGCAGCACAGAGGAGACACAGGAGGAGAAGGAGGGTGAGTCAGGCCCAGCAAATACCACCAGCGCAGCCAGCAGTGCCTCGTAGGCAGCCACCAATCCCTCGCACCAGACCCAGCCCATTCAACCTAACCCCTCAGCATATCCACACCCTGTACCGGTTGGACCGGGACACCATCACCACCATAGTGGACATGATACACAACGACATAGGCAGCCTCATAGAAATACGCACTGCCATCCCCCCACTACTAAAGGTGGTGTCCATCTCCACTTCTTGGCCACAGGCACCTTTCAACACACAGTGAGGCAGCTGCATGGCATTTCCCAACCACTTTTTTCACGCATGTTGAACCAAGTGCTGGATGCTCTCCTGAAGCACGCAAGCACCCACATATCCCTACCATGGACTGGCCAGCAAATAGCCAACACCAAAGTATGCTTCCATGCACTGGCAGGCATGCCCAATTGTGTTGGTGTCCTGGACTGCACCCATGTTGAATTGGTAGTCCCCATGCCATAGAGGCGGTGTACCGCAATCGCAAGCAATACCACTCCATCAATATGCAGATGGCATTTGACTCCAGCAAGATCATCACACATTGCTGCGCCCGATATCCCGGATCAACACATGATGCCATGGTACTGCGCAACTCCACCCTATCCTGTCAAATGGAGCTACATGCTGGACCACGTTCCTGGCTGCTTGGGGAGTTGCACAACTGGGCCATGGCAGTGCTCTGGGGTACTGATGTGTAGGGATGCATACTCCACCTGGTTGGGAAAGGGGTGGGGGGATGCATACCCCACCTGGGTGGCAATTGTCGGTGATTGGAGAATGCATGCAGAGCTAAACACTCCAGACCTGAACCTCACAAACGGAACATGACACATCACTGGCACAAATTAAACAAATAGTGCATATCGATGACAACAAGTAAGAGGCACAACCAGGCCACCATGGTGATGGCAAGCAAAGCATGACTGTACAGGATGGCAACTGGGCCAATGTGGCTAGTGTGACCATGCATAGAACTAACTGCTTGAATGGGAGGCTAAACATTGTCGTACTACCACAGTACATCTGCCTCAGCATGCATTATTACACCCTGCATCATCTATTGAACACCATCCAGACTACCACACTTCATAACAGTTTAGAATGCATCTAGGTGACAATTTTGCATACGTACAGGGGCATGTCCACACCAAATTGCTGCTGCCATGACTGTGCTTCCTGAAGGTGCCAGCTCAGAGTGACACACACCTATTTGTATTTTCTTGCAGGTGACGGAGGATATCCCTTGAGGCCGTGGCAACTTACCCCTGCGCGGAACCCGCAGAACAGCCATGAAGAGGAGTACATTCGTGTGCACACCCGCACCCGTGTTGTGATAGAGCAGACCTTTGGCCTGTTGAAGGCGCATTTCCCCTGCCTAAGCAGGTCTGGTGGGGCACTCCTATATAGGCCTGAGAAGGTGGCAAAGATCACCATGGCCTGTGTCAACATGTGCATCCGGAGAAATGTACCACTGCCACCTGACATTGACATGCATGCCCAGGGTAAGGATGATGAGGATGGAGATGAAGGTGAAGTAGCCCCCCTGCTAGTACATGATGCATGGGATGGCAATGCAGTATGCCAAGCACATTCACGAATACTCCTGACCCACACGGACTATGAAAGACATGTGTCAGTCAGACACTGGGCCAATGTGGACATGCACACAGGGAATGTTGGGAGTTGGGCACTGAACACCATAACACATTAAATGGATGCACACGAAAATAACAATGTCCAGCCATGGATTTTTCTTATCGCAACATGTGTATTTACAACGGTAAAAATGTGCTTACTCCCCCCTCCCCAACCCCCCCAACAAACTCCCAGACCCCCCCAACAAACTCCAAAACCCCTCCCGACAAACTCCAAAACCCCCCTACCAACACCAATACCCCCAATAGACTCCACAAGATGCACCCCTTCACCCCCAACCTTGTGTCCCACTCCCATTGTCCGCCCACACTACTTCCGGGACTTCTTCATGTCCAGAGGCGGCATTTCAGTGTGCCTTGCACTCCTATGTGTCTGGCGCACTGGGCTGGTGGGGACAGGTGAAGCTGGTGTGGAGGTAGTAGGTGAGTCACTGGCAGGTTCCACACCTCCTGCAAGCCGTGGCCGCTGCATATGGAGCAGCATTGAAGTCAGCACCTGTGTCACCGCCCCCAGGCAGTCCCTCATTAGCCGAGCCGATGCATTAACAGAGGCTGTGTTGGCTGCGATGGCCGCTGTGGTCCCCGCAATTGCTGTGGCAATACCCCGCCTGGTTTCCCCCTGTCCGCTATGTACTGGCGGAGTAGGTCTAACATGGCCTCCTGTCGGTCCTCCACCGTCGACAATCGTGTCTCCAGGGTTTTGGATGGGGCTGGAGTGGTGGGGGACGCCATTTTCGGGACTGTACTCATCAGAGGTGGGTAGGTCACAGTCACGGAGGCAGGGATCAGCTTCACTGCAGGTGGGTGAGGGGTGGGCACGGGGCTCGGGGTGGCTGGGCATGTCACCTCGGTGTCTCCCTCAGGCTCCACACTGGCATCAAGTTCTTCCCCAGTGGAGGTGGGTGCTTCCAGGGACTCCCCTTCGACAGGTGTGGGTGTGTCCTGCTAGGTCAGTAGTGTGTCAGGCACACTGGCAGCAGGTGTTGCTGGCTGTGTCCCAGATCGCACAGGCACACTGGCAGTGGCTGTGCCCTGCTTGCCTCCAGCGGAGGTGGTGGTGGTAGCCCTCTTCTTAGGGTGTGAGGTGGATGCCCTCGCGGTGGTCTCCTGGGTTGCTTCTTCCTCATCGGTGCCTGGGGGGTAGAAGAGATGCAGGCTATCAGTGATGGTGTGACATGGCAGAGGCATACGATGGTGCTGGTCATTATTAATTTGATGATCATGTCTTACAGGTGTGTCACGCAGGGTATTCAGAGGGGGCATGTTAGCATTCACTGCATGGCAGGTGCCATGCTGTTGATATGGGGTTTGTGTGTTGGGTTACATGGGCACGATCCTGGTATGTTGCCCGTGTGTAGGTTATGGGGATTGGCACTCAGCATGCATTTCTGTGTGGTAGGGTTTGGGACGCAATCTTGACTTGGATATGTTGATGTGGGTGTAGGGACATGCATTGCCTTGCCTAGTCTCACATCCACGTCACTAGTGCTAAGTCATGTTTTCCCCTACAGGGATGTACAGGGTCACTCACCTCTTTCTGTGGATGATGCCGCACCCATCTCCATCTCTCCGAATCCCTCTATTGACTCAGGATCAATAAAAGTGCTGGCGGTCTCCTCCCAGGTCATCAGCTTAGCAGGTAAATGTGGACCCCCACCTGTCTCCATGGCCGCCCTCCTGTTGCTGGATAGGATGTTTTGCATCCTCAAGCGGAGGTCGTCCCACCTCTTGCGGCAGTCACGCATGGTGCATGGGGTGGTCCCCACGGCCGACACCTTCCGGGCAACCTCCTGCCAGATTTCCTTTCTCCTCATCTGGGCTTCTTGCTTCATATCATTGCTTTTCATTATGGCTGCATGTGCAGCCAGAGTGTCAGCAAGCATATTACGCTCAGTGTCTGAAAAATGCTTCTTCCGCTGCTGGGTGGTCGTCTTCCAGGTGGCCTTGGACATCCTCAGGGTTTTCCAACACAGCACGACACGAAAAGACTAGTGGTTAGGGAGGATGGCAATGGATTGTGTTTTTAAAGATGGCCGCTGGCCCTTTTCCCGTTCCTGCGCGATGATGTAATTTCCGGGTCCGGTTTTGCGAACCCGGTATTAGCATGGTGGTATTAGTGGGCCGGTATTTAGCGGTTGCTCTGAGGCGGTGCCTTTATCGGCGGGTCCCGTGATGCCGCTATCGGGAGGTTGGAGGGGCTTTAGCAGCATGCCGGTATTACCATTACCGGCATGGGGGTTCGCACGTGCTCGCGCACTCGTAATCACCCGCTATTAGCGGGTTCCTACGAGCACAGACCCGCTCTTACCGGCATGCTGGTAATGAACCCGTTTTTACCGGGCTACTCGTAATAAGGCCCATTGAGTTTTTGGACTGTCCAAAGTATGATAACATTCGAGAACAGATTCCAGATGCTCTTCGATAGTCCCACCCAAATCATTTTTTAAAGGTTTAATTAGGGCCTCATTACACGGTAGGCGGTAACCATGGCGCTATTAGCGCCATGGTTGCCGCCGGTATTTTACCGTGTCCGCCTTGGTGGATGGTGGAATTACCGCCCTACTCCAAGGTGAGCGGGGGCGGTAATTCCCCATTCAACAAGGCACTTCCCTATTCCCATTTTTGCCCCCATGGGGCATAATGGGAATGGGGAAGGCGCTAATTACGGTACCGCAAATTGCAGTACCGTAATTAGCTCCAAGGTCCCTTTGCGGCACCCTACTTTAACAGCTGGTAAAACCAGCCGTTAAGGTCGGGTCCCGCAAAGGGAACTCGTAGTAAGGTGGTAAGGGTTTAGCGGTACCGGTTCCCTTACCTGTACCGGTAAACCCTTACCGCCTACCGTGTAATGAGGCCCTTAGACTCTTAAGATTTTTCATGATTTTAAATGGATTAAAGTGTGCTTCCTTTTGACCCATATCTCTCTACTCTGCTGTAACAGGCCCAGTCTCCAGCATTGGAACATAGCCAGTCCTTTATAAGCATGCATCAGGTGGCAGAGTCCCCGGACTGTGGATTGGCATAGCCCCAGTGAGAGTAATGCCATGTTGTTCCTGAAATGTTGAGCACATTTCTGGGTTTCTAAAATCTGAATTTTGTCTCTCTAAGGACCCTATTCTCATCCAGGTGTTAAGTACCGAAAAGGACGTTAAAAGACCTATTTCTGAAGGTGGCGCATTCCTCCGAAGTCAGAAGGAATGCGCCACTTTCGGAATACATGTGGCGGTTGCTGGGATGGGTTGGAAACCAACCTAGCAACCGCCACATTCGCAAACTGGCTTTTGGAAGCCTATTCTTTTGGCACTCCGCCAGTTTGATATGTGCGCTCAACTAGCACACATATACGGTACCCTTTTGGTGCCGTTAAACCGGAGGAGTGCCACAAGAAAGCTTTGTTTGGTGCAAATGAAAGTGTTCATAAACACCCGTGTGTTGTATATGGACTCTTTCATGTACACCAAAGCAAGCAGCTTCAACCTTACGTTGAAGCTGCTTGCTTTGGTGTACATGGAAGTGTTCATATACAACACACGGGTGTATATGAACACTTTCATATACACCAAAGCGAGCAGCTGCTCGCTTTAAATGAACGTGTTCATATACACCACACAGGTGTATATGAACACCTTCCTATACACCAAAGTAAGCAGCTTCAACATCCTGCAATGTTGAAGTTGCTCACTTTGGTGTATAGGAAGGTGTTCATCTGTGTTCTCGGCAGCATTTTTGTAAAATAAAGAATATGTCGTTATTTTACAAAAATACTGCCGATATTGGATTGCGCCCGTTAGAACTAAAAACAGGCACAATCCTCAAAGATCACTGTTGTGCTCTACGAGGACGCCCAGGCCCACTTGAGAATAGTAGTGGAGCCTGGGAGTCCTCTTTTGGTGCAGTGAATCGTACTGTTTAGCACCTTCACTGTGCCAAATTGAGAATAGGGCCCTCAGTTTTGCATGCAACTCTTGTATTTCTTTATAGAAATGCAGAGCTCCCTTTCCTCAGTTTGACTATCAAATCATTCATTTCTGTGACCTGAACATTGTAATCATTGATTGCCTCCATCTTCCCATCTTCAGACATCAACCTAAACACTTCACTTTCTAATTACTGTATTTCCCTAGAAGACTGGTTATTATCTTGGTGCAGTGATTGCATCTCTGACAAAGCAGGATCTCTATCTGCCCAGACATCTAAAATCATTTATAAATGATTCATTTCCCCCACACGTCCCCCACTTGCTTTTCCTTCTGTGCAATCTCCAAATTTAAAGCATCACATTTGACCTGCAATTGTGTACTCATCTTTCCCTTCTCTGGGGTCTCTTCTTACTGAAATACCTTTTCACGCATTGCTGGTAACTCACTTTGCAATTCTGCAACAACCTCACAATCGTTCCGTCACAGATCGATTAATCTGTGTAGGAAAAATCATGTCTTAGCTCCAAGATGAATTAAACAATCTTGTTGACCCTTCCAGTCATTGCAGTGAAACAGCCTGAGGAAGCATGCATGTAACACCATCCTCTAGCAAACAGCTGCTCAGGGCATTCCTTATCAATTTCTGACAACAATTGTTTGTTAATTTGCTTATTTATTTATATAGCGCACTGAACCCTCAGGTATCTGGGCGCATTACAACGATACAAGAAGTAGTTAGGCATAGTTAACATATATAGTAGCTAGATTACAGAATATTACATAATATTGCATGAGAAATGTGTGGGCATGGATAGGAATATACAGGATCTGAGTAGTGACAGCATTACAAATATGTACAATACGGCAGCTAGATTACAATATTACATATGAAATACAAGGGCCTGCATAGGGATATACAGGAGCTAGGTTATAGAAACATTACAGATATATACAATATGACAGATAATGCAATGATTATGTTTCTTAGGTAAATAGCCAGATGATTTTAGCATTTTTTCTGAAGCCATAGTAGTAGGATGCTTCAGATCTTAGGTCAACAGGCAGGGTATTCCAAAGTTTAGCTTCAAGCACGGGGAAGCTGCTTCTGCCTGCTTTCTGAAGCTTGTATCTTGGAACTTTGAGGCAATGTGAGTGTATGGTCCTAGTAGGACGGTCAGATGTGTTTCTGTCGAATTTGCAGCTAAGTATTTGGGAGCCGTCTTGGAAAGGCATTTGTGGGTGAGGGTTAAGGTTTTGGTTGTGATTCTATTCTTAACTGAGAGCCATAGGGTGTTGCGTCTAGCAGCTGATATGTGCTGAGTTCTGGGAATATTGAGCGCTGATCATAACGCATTATTTTGCAGTATTTGTAGTTTGTTAAGATTATGCTTAACTGTCCCTAGATATAAGGTGTTGCAATAGTCTAATTTGGACAGTATTAGAGCTCTTGCCAGTGCAATGCGGCTTACTGTCGAGAGAAAAGGTCTGCAGGCATTGATTAATTTGCAGGTGTATGCGGTTGCCAAGGCTGTGGCATTGACTTGTCTGCTTAAGGTTAAGGCTGAGTCAAGATAAAAGCCTATGGTGTTTACCTCCCTTGATACTTTTATATTGATACCGTCTATGGTGAAGGATTTAAATTGGCTACTTAGTTTGTTTAGTCTTGCCATGGAATCAATGAGAAGTAGCTCTGTCCTTTCATCATTGAGACAGAGACCGTGAGTGGCCATCCACGCTTGGATAATGAGATAGATTTTGTTAAGCAGGGTTGAGTCAGTGTCATAGTCGCCTTTGATGGGAATGAGAATCTGTGTGTCATCCGCATAGTTAGTGTAGGTGACACCCGGATTATAGAGATCATCAAAGTGTGGCTTGGTGAAAATATTGTACATTGTTGGGGAGACACACGATCCCTGAGGTACTCCACAGGTGACTGGTGCCGGCTCAGCTGATGCGGCTGGTGCAAAAACCATCATGGTTCTGTTTTCCAAGAAGGATTGTATCCAGGCAGTGGCTTCGAGGGAGAAGTGTGCCGCTGTTATCAGATGATGGCATAGAACTTGGTGATTGACTTAGTCAAATGCGGCCGAGAGGTCCAGAAGAAGAATGAGAGAGAGTTTGCCTTTATCCTTTAAGTCATCCATTTGTTTTTTTAAATCAATTGGGGCTAATTCTAAACCGTGTTTAGGTCTAAAGCCTGACAGTCGCAGACCAAGGAGATTGTTGGATTCAAGGTGAGCCTGAATTTGTTAGTAGGCAGCCCTATCTTGGATTTTCAGGAGGAATGGTATGGTGGTTATTGACCTGTAGTTAGTAGGGATGTTGGGGTTGAGGCTGTTTTTTTTTTAGCAATGGGAGGACCCATGCATCTTTTAGGTTGGTGGGGACTGTGCAGGTTTCAAAGGATGCATTTATGAGACTCGCAATGAAAGGGGCTAGTATCCTGGCGGCCTCTTTAATGACTGGAGCCGATTGGAGTGGGCAGATGTCCCCCTGGCATTTGGACGGTTTTAGACTGGCTATTATCTCTGTTACTTCATGGATGGATAATGGGGAGAATTTAAAGCGGTTGCAATGTTTTCCAGGGGTCATCTTAGTCTCCTGCACGGGCACATCAGGCTAAGTTCTTTTCTTCTCGTAATAGTTTCCAGTTTGCTAGAGCGTAGAACTTGGCCTCAGCATAATCACACAGGTCTGTTTTTAACCTCTGCCATGTCTGAAGTGTGCCAATATTATTTAATGGACAGTATCAGTAAAACAATTCACCAAGACAATTCAAAGCATGCCCAGCACAGCACAGTATGACAGATAAAAAGTGCCACACCTAACAAATGTACTAAGCCAAGCTTCCTGGCCAGAGCACCGAAAGTAAGAAATGTTTATTGCTACCTCGCTTTCACTTCACTTTTATTACAGGCTCCTTGGCTAGACACTGTAAAGGCTTGTTACTGAACCAGGCAATTGTAAAACACCCTCATGCCTTTTTCAGAAACCAAAATAAAGCACAGAAGCGATGACAACCACAGCACTCATTTTGCGATTGGGGTTTCTTGTAATATTATGTTTCATCACAAAAACAGTCAACACATAAGAAACACTTGCTACACATGGGCACAAATGCAAAATAACATTTCTCATTTAGCACAGAAGTAAAAAAACATGTAAACACAGCTTTCATGATTCATCATTACATTTGTATTTGCATCTTATTAATATCAATAGCCTTTAAACTCCAAACCTCTTTAGCGCTCATTCACAACCCCTACCCAAGAACAGTGATTTTTCCTTCCCTTGAGGGAATCTTTCTAGTATGCATGAGCAAAATTGGCAGCATGACATGCATTCCTTAGAAGAAACCTTGCAAAATATAACTGCCACATTTTAGCACTCCTGTATGACAAAGTAAAACGCCCCCCTTTCTGAAAGATTTACAATTTACACACAGGCTAACTCAGTTGTCCTTTGGGTACATGAAGAACAAATGAGCTCTTGCTCTTTTGTTTTCAGTTTTACACTTCACTAATTATACTATAAGAGGTAACCTTATTAATTATCCTTTTTACCTTTACTCGCCAAGATTTTAGTTTCTGCAGCCTCTACCTGCTTTGTAGTTCATCTCACTGACACTCATCCTCTCTTTACAGCTGCTGTCTCTTGCTGCAAAGCCATGACTTCAGCTTCAGGGTCAGGGTGGCCCAGCACACTCAACCCAGTGCCTAGCTCCCGCCTTTGCATTCTGCTCTCCAAACAGACAGCATACGCTGCAACACCTCAGCCAGTCAGTAACACTGATCTGACTTCATTAATTGTCGTTTTCTCTCTCCCCTTCTCTGTCTGGTCTCCTTTTTTCCATGTGCCTTCCACTGTTTTCTCCTCCCCTCATCTTTTAAAGTCTCTTACATTCGCCTACCTCCTAACTATATCTCTGCCTGGATTCTTTACAGTTTTACCTCCTATTCCCAGATTTACTTGCAATGTCACTAGTCATTCAACACCCACCTTTCAGTCACTACTCCCGGTAACTTTCCAATCTTTTCTAGTTTTTTCTCCAATGACCCATGCACAGCAATTTTGTCCAAAATGCCACGCGATCCCAGATTAATGTCAAACAAACTTCATTCTTCCTGCAGCATGAACAATGAAAGTGTTCTTCCCAAAGTACATTCTGCTGTCGTACCACACTCTGAATCCAGCATCTGCAAAAGACACCTCTATCCAGCTTTTCAATTTTGTATTTATTTTCAAAACTAACATCACAGTGTAAATGTACGTGCAACCGCAACACGGCCTGTGGCTGAAGCAACAGTTACCCACTCTGGTCCCCAAATCTAACTACTAATGTCAGTATTGTTAAAATGTGTATTGTTAATGGTTAGTCATGTTGAAGATGTTATTAGCCTGCACTATACTGTACATCTACTAATTTTCCCTACACTTCTCATTTGTTTAGATCAATCTTGGTGATCGGTGCGAAAAAGACAAAGCGTAAGTTCACCAAAGATAACTGGCTAACTTTTCAAAAAAGCGATTTTGGTGAGGCTAAGGAAATCCAGCCAGGCATTGGCAAGGAGGTCAAAGCAAATGTAATAGCAGGTCTGGTTTTTAAGTAACATCCTTGAAAGTAGTTGGGAATTGTAGGTAGGTGTAAGGTCAGGCTGACAAGTAGGTGTAGTAATGCAATGTGGCAGGGGTCATCTCAGTAATTGACTTGCTCAGTTCCAAGAGGCATCTGGAATCGTAGGCAAGCATGGCATTATTGAATTTGCATGACCGAAGGCCAAAAGAAGGAGAAAACAATACTATTGGCAATATGAAAGGGAAATGTTTTGCAGGGTTAAAGGTGTATGAATATCCAATCAAAGGATTATTGAAAGGAAGACAAATAAAGGTTTTAGTTGTAAGTGGCTGAGGAGGTGCAAGGGGTTAGCCCCTTTTCCAGTTAAAATAATGGCCAGTGTTACAAACAGTCCACTAGTGAAAGGCTGATGAGGATGAGGCAGAACCTACCTGTGGCAAATTTGAATTTGTGTTATTAACATTGTAGACAGGGACATGTTGTTGGAAGGTGCAGACACAAAAGGATGATCCTGATCTATTAAGGACTGGTCTCTCATTTATATTGATTGCCTTAAGGTAGAAGAATTAGTAAAGTGTTGGAAGCTAGAAAAGTGAAACCCCCTCGGCGTACACTGATGAATCGCACCCCTCACAGGGCAAAATTAAGGGGACCTAAGTGCAATCAAGTACACACATCTGAGACTTCTATGAGGCAGCTGATCAATGGAGGCTGCAGCAGTAAAGAAGAGATCAGCTGAGGTTGAAGAGGAGGCCTCTCCTAGAGGCTAAAGGTATCACTACGGAACGTTAGATTTCGCGATGCAGGGAGGCAAAGGTCCTCCGGGAGGAGCAACCAACAGTAGTTTGAGGGGCCTTATCTGCCTGGTGCCAGCATATAGAGAGATGATTGCCTCTGATGGGCGAAGGAGCACATGATTGGCATATAGGGTGCTGAGATCAGGAGCTACCTCAGTCATATGGCGGAACAAAGGATGCAAATGGCCTTTTCTGCATGGGACTGATGGAAAACTTCCAAGGGAAATATAAGTGAGATTTGAGAAGGGCTGCTGGCCAAACTGAGACAGGGAAAATAGCAGGCATGAGAATCCGGATGAACATTCCAAAAGTATCAGGACACTAGGTCTCGGGCAGGCATGATAAATAACTATAGCGAATCAGCTCTGAGAGGGGCACTCGTATCCTACTAGGAAGAACAACAAGGTCTTTAAATAGCGAGCAGGATAACACTAAAAATAGTGAGCAAGGAAGGGAAAAAATTAAAATCAGCTTCTAAACTGCAAAAGGTACTTCAAACAACAACAAAAAAAGGGATTCTCTCCTGATGAGCCATGGTGAAACACTGTAGAGAGAGGAATTAAGTGTGTGGAATAAGAGAGAGAAAAATTAAGTGTATGGTATACACAAAAAGAGTGGAAAGACAAATTAAAAAAATAAAACATAAAACAAGCAACATCTGAAATGATGAATGGATTATTGTGATTACTATTGAAAATGCAATCACCCCAAAGAATTAACATATAGCTGGTGCACAGAAAAGGATACCACCAGAGAATACTAAATGTAGCCATAGGCCTGTTTGCGGCACACACAGGTGGGACAAGTTTCTGGATGGAGTTCATAGAAACTGTCTTGGAAATGTGATGTAAGAAATATAACTGTTGGTGTTCCATAAGGCTATATCTTGGGTCCGCTCCTCGTTACAACATACACCTCTGCTCTTGGGGCACTAATCACCTCCTTTGGGCTCTCGCATCAACTCTTCGCGGACGACACCGCATTTTATTCTCTGATCCCTCTATCAAAATGTCCAACTGTCTCTCTGCCATTAAATATTGGATGGCTTTGTACTCTCTGATATTAAACTCTACCAAAACAGAGGTGCTCTTCTTCCCTGCCAAAAGCTCCCTCTCATCCCTTCCTCTGCCTATCCAGTTCCCAACTGACACTCTTCCCTACTCTTCTTCAGCTTGAAACCTCAACATCATCTACGACCCTTCTCACACCTTCTCTACTTTCATCTCCAAAACTGGAACAGCAGCTCGCCTCAGCCATCCTAATTATTAGGAAAATCAGGCGTCTTCTTCCTTTTAACACCACCAAACATACGTTAACCACTCTTCTCTTCTCTAAAGTGGACTACTGTGCAAGAATTCTCTTTGGTCTACCCAACTATGCTTTCTTTCCTCTCGACAAGATCGTTAATTTGGCTACCAGGACTCTCTTTAAACTCCCTCACTTCAAACCTATTACTTCCTTGTACCGCCACTAGGCTGGATGGCTGACAATGCAAAACAGGGCCAGATTTAGACGTCTTCACCTGGTTCACAAATCTATCCATGGTAACCACTGTATCTATCATCCTCTATTCCGCTCTACAAGCTTTCTCGTAATCTCTGCTCTGCCTCCTTGACTACCCTTGTGGCTCCCCACCCTCCCTGTGATTCCTCTCGCTTCTGCTCTTTCTCTCTTCTTGTTCCACTTGCAACAAATTCTCTTCCCCCGGGCAGGCAAGAAACAGTCCACACAGATTTGTCCAAAACCAAATTAAAAGCACCTACCTGTACTTAAGAAATGTCCAATGTTGGTTGTCCTTAATCTATTTATGTCCACTCATGTATTTGTCCCTGGTGACTATTCTATTTACTCCCCTCCAGAACCTGGTCAGAATGTCCTCAAACTCTCCCCATTGTAACAAGCTCACTGCTTCCGGTCAAATCAGATTTTCTTATCTATTGTACGTTCTTTGGTGATCAAAAGAGCATTGTTCCTTCTGTATATAAATAAATGAATACACAGAATGTTTTGTAAGAGCCCCAACAACCCCTCAAATAGGTAACTGATTCATTGGCGTTTAGGGTTTTATTGTGGCACGGGCTAAGTACCTATACATGATCTTAGAGGCCAATTAGCGGTTTCAAACACATATAGATGATTTATTGCGCAATTAACATATCTTGAGCCCTGGTCTTGGGTACCATAAGACGCCTATATAGCTTAGAGATCAGTTGCATTATCAAACTGCTAGCAGTAAGCAATCTTTCAAAGGGCACAACCTGCCTGCCTCCCAGCCCCACGTATAAAGCTGGGGTAGAGCACCACTGTTCATGTAGAAGATGCAGATGTATTTCTTCTTTCAGGGCCCAAACAATATCTAACACTGCTGACACATTTCATTCCTCCATTGATGAGCAAGTGATCAGAGGCTTTCACTCTCCCACCCTTCAAACAATCAAAGGCACGCATGACGTCACAAAGGCAAGAGCGAAATGAGGATGTCACAAAATAGGCATGAATTCGGATGGGAATAATGCCAAGGCCTGGTCCCAAACCATCACAGTCATTTTAATAGGTTGGATGTGATACACCCATATGATCCACTAACCGTAAAGAGAAAACGCAAGTGTCTCAGTGCCAATCCTTTCACAGCATTTTTGAAAGCACGCCATTTCTTTCCGGATTCTGAAATGACTCGTCCATGAACGAATGCGAGTTTCGTGGTCAGAAAATATACACTGGTTGGTACATCCCATGGTCTCAAGCCCCCACAAGGACATAGTATGAAGACTCTATGAATGTGACCTACCCATACATGCATCAAAAGATCTAGAACTTTCAGTAAATTAGAATTTCTGCGTTACCACACTCGGTGAAAGACAAAAAATACAAACAGATTGAAAAAAGGCGAAGAAAACTACTTACCAATAAATATATTAATTTGGATACATGTTATTTGTTTGTTTAATCTGGCGTGAAACAAGTCACTTTGCAGACCAGACACATCTTAACACTTCGATATAAAGAACATTGGACAGATGAATCCAAAAGATGGTTGGTGTGATGGGATGGAGCTTGGTTGCAATGGATGAAGGAGTCTGTTGTCTACTATTCTGTGTAACTCAAGTCCATATGAATGAAGAAGGACGAATGTCCCAATCTGGTATTACGTGGTTCCTGTGTTTAGTGGCTTCAGTAAATAGAAAGCAGTTTTGAGAGGTTTCTGTAAAAGCAGCACCCCAAGGACTTAGCTGGCGTCCTGTACTCTGAGGGTTCATGCTCACTGGCTTTGACATTTGAACTTTAGTAGGGAGATGAGCGTGATATTTCACACAGGGATGAGCCTGACTGGCTCTTAAGCATTAGTGGCTTATGCTGGCATCCTCTACCCTTCCTAAAGGGCTGTTTGCGTGTGACGTCAGATTACAATCACTTGCATTTAAGGGTGGCTTCCATGATCTTGCTTGTTCATATTGACAGGCAGCTCTGCTCCTGAAATGTGCATTTTTGTTAACCTGTTGATAAGCTTTTTACTGAGTGTACAGACATTATTTTGAAGTAATCCAACCATTGTTATCAAAATCTATCTGCTGAGTCCGAACTGCTGGTTGCTTTGAATAAGAGGGAAGACCTGACCAACGGGACAGTCGGAAATAGTTACTCTCAGCACATGCATATATATGGGGCAGAAGGTTTGCATGAGTCACAGATGATATTTGGTCCATTTACTTTTTGCTTTGGGTATTGATCTGCTTCCAGGTTTGTGGGGAAGGTTATTAGGCCGATCTAATCATAGGGACCATGTACCCCCAGCACCTCTGTTTTTAATAATAGTTTCAATTGACCAGCAAATAGACATTTGTCAAGCAATGTGTGATGTTGACTTGGCTCTGAGGTGCGTTGTCTGTGCAGGTGCTGATTTGGGGGTTACCAGCGCAAACATTTACTTGCAGATGGTAGAGTCTGATCATCTCAGCAAGTGGGTGCATATGCAGATGGAGGGGACGGCTTTTAGTGGTTAAGGAAGAAGATCCAATTCCAAGCTTTTAGCTGCAGTTTGGGCGGGATAGTCAAAAGAATCGTGTGGCAGTGAAGGGGACCCTATTCACTGTTCGCCGTCCATGCAATATTTCATGATCTACCTTTCTGTAAACTACTGACGGCATGAGGGGTTTCAGTGCATGGAGGTGGTCTTCATCTAGGGTGTTGAACAGATCCGATGTGATGTTTGGTAATGTAAACTGTATCTCTCTAGTGACCCTCGAGTGAACACAGAGTAAATGGTTAGGCTTCACTTTTGTTCACAGATGACTTGGTAAGATTTTACTGAAGAATGGTAGGTTTGAAACAAGACTTGTTTGCTGGCACTTTTCTGGCATATTCTGGTTTTGTTAAAGAGGAAAGGATAATTGCATGCTTCAATATGTTTCAAACAATTTCCCGGAGAACAAACATGATTAAAAGCGTTCTAATAATATGATCTGAGATCTAGGAATATTCATTAAGGCATGATGCTGGCTAAGATTCTACTGGCAGGTTGGAGGCTTTCATTTAGTTTGCTAAATTTTTCATGACAATGGGACAAATGAGGACGATGTCGTCACAGGGCCGAACTGGCGCATAAAAATGGTTCGGGCACCAATGAAAAGGTGGCCCACTGTCCCAAACGTCAATTCTTTCCTTTTTGAAAGACTGTTTGAACAGAACCCGTGGGAGAGCTTTTTGGTAAAATGTGTTGCATTTTTTGCATTCAAAACTTCTAGCTGCACACCGAAGTAACACACCAAACTGACCTACTTTGGCCTAAAAACCGATCCATTTCAACCAAAAAAAACTGCCCCACACCAGTCAGTTGGGGCTGCAATTCGGCATTGCCCGATAGCAGCCCGAGTCTGTGCAGAGTGCAGAATGGGCTTGTATACTGGTGGGCATAGAGATAGATGAGGGTTACTTACTATTTCCCTGCCCTTCAGATCCTTGCCATTTTCATCTCAAACAGCGTCAATTGATCCTGGCGTTATCTGTCACGAGGGACGTTTCAGGGCTCGTGAATGTGTATGTTATTTGATATTTTTTTCAACTGGTTGGTTGCCTAATTGATTCATTTAGCTCAGATCAGTTTTCATCTTGTTTACTCTAGACATCAGATTTCATTTCATTTTAAAATGCTTAAAGCACTCAGACCTACTTCCTCTCAAACAGTGATTTAGTGACGTAGAAAATAAACTACTCTATTAAAAACATTGACAAATAGCAGCAACTACCACTAAAAAAGATAAACAAAACAAAACATCAATATGGAAAAAAGAACAAATATGCAGTTAAAAAATAACTATTTAGACCCAAATAAGGAAATAAAAGGAAATGGATGGCGATAACGTCAGGAATTTACTGCTGTGACAGACTCGTGAGACTGATGACATGAAAACCGGAACACCCTATGCGGTGCTTCTCCTTGTAGTCACTTTCACAACAAACTCTTACACTCAAAGATCTTGCATGGGGCCTTTCTCTTCAATGTCACTTTCTTTTTTCAAACGCAATTTTTACTTTCTTCATTGCAACTAAGTGTCAGGTTTGAACGTTTGCAGAACAAAACCCTCATCAGTGCATTTGACTAAATAAAAAGGGTCAGCTTAGAGACAAATTACATTCCCCCAAGTGACATTCAGCTGTAAATAGAAAGCGTGAAAGCCAATCACAGGCGAGAAAAGGGTGATTGTGGAAGGAAATGAAAAGTCTGAAGGTAATGGCGGGCAAGTATCAATAGCAGTCGTTATCGAACCTCAGCCTTCTCCCTTCACACTGCCCCATCCTGCAATCCGCATAGAGAGATATTGTTCAAGTTTCACCAAGATCATTCTTCCAGAGGCTAAACTTTGGTTATTCCAGCAATCCATCTGCGTAGTACATCCTTAGATGTGCAAGCGACACCCTGCAGGACCCAAAGTTTCTCAAAGTACAAACAAAAAGGTACATCCCAGCAGCACCGACACAAGGTTAAGTTCAAAAATCAAAACCTGAATGAATTAATCTTTATTTCCAAGAACATGGCTTCATAAAAGATAACATTCAAAACTTTACAAAAAAATTAAATTGGCTGGTAACAGCTGGGGTCCATTATGTCTCCTCTTTTGAAACTGGAATTATTATGGATTCCTTCCAGCTGTCTGGAAACACATTCTTGGTCGCAAATTCATTGAACATTTTGGTAAACACTGGAACCCATACTCGCTTTTCCTGCCTAAATATGTCAGTCACCACCAAATCAGGACCCAGAGCTTTGCCAATGGGGATCGAGAACAGAGCTTCCTTTACCTCATCAACCCAAAACTCAAGAAAATGCTGGTCAGCTGCGATGAGATGCTGGTATGCACCGTTGAATATTTTTACGTCGGTGCTACGTCGGTGCACTCTCCCTCACAGATGAACAGTCTTGAAAAGGGATCAATCCAGGCCGAGGAAGCAGGGAAATCTCTTGTTTCAACTTTTAGTCAACGATTACACTAGAAGACTACCTCCCAGAAATTACTTTTTGCTTGCCCTTCCATGCTTCTTTAGCATTATTCAGTGCGATTTTATGAAACATCCTAGCTCGTCTAACTCAAAACTATTCCTATTTGATCTCTTTTCTATTTTGAATAGCACAGTCTTAGCGTCCCTGCAGTCCTTGTTATACCACCCCGGGTAGCTTGTTCTTAAGTTACTCTGCCAATATGTAGTGTTTTATGAAGTTTGCAGATATGATGGTATCATATATTTGTGAATACACTAAATGTATCTTATAATTTGAGCAGCAGAAATAAATAAGAGGGAGGCATGCAACGATTACCTTAAAGGAGCAGGTTTCTCTGTCCATTAATGCCCATTTAATAGGTCTTTTGCTGGTCTGGATTTTCTGGGTACTATGAGTGTCGATATTATCGCCATGAAAGATCAACAGTATCATGGGATTGTGATTGCTCTCAGTACGATGTTCTATTTTTAGATCCTGCAAGTACTGCCAATCCAACGCATACACAAATGAATTATCAATTGTTAAATTAGACCTTCCGTTACCAAAAGTATAATGCCCCCGTCTGTCTGCTGGTAGCCTTCAATTTGCTGACCTGCAGGAATTCTCATAACATTCAGAAAGGTCATTGGTTTGCGGCCATCCAGACAATTCAGCAAGGATGCTATATCTGAACCCATATCCCCTTGCTGTGATGCCATATCGTAATTGATCACAGATAGTACTCTTTCTGTGCCCTTCACAAAGCTATTAATCCTTAGCACCGTGTTATGCAAGGGTTCCGATCTGCATTCAATACCTGGACAGACTTTACATATGTGGCAAGGCCTCCACTTTATCTCCCTTTTTTGCTCCGAATGACTGTAACATAAAACCCATGAAAATTCGGGAGAGGTGTCAATATAGGTTCCCAAGTATCCTGAACAAATAAAACATAAAAATCAGATATGTATTCGACAAATTCAGGATCCCCAAGCTTTGATCTCAACCCAGCTATGTTCCAAGATAGCACTTTAAAACACTCTCCCACATTGACAGGCAACATTAACCCCCAGCTGCCTCATGTGGCCGCACGCTGCATTGTAAGCTGGATCCTTAACCTGTGCATAGATGAAAAATATGGGTATTTCCCATTTTGTTTATATTGGGTGCCTGTTTTGTGAGGGGAAGAGCCAAAAAATCTGAACCAAAAACACGGAAACAGACAACCCCTCCCTTATACATGTGTACCAATAACTTTAGGTCTATGCCATGTGCTATGGGTGAAATAAATCCACTTCACCTCTACCAGAGATATGTTACAAAACAATTAAATATTTCATCACTCTTATAAAATTATACATATCACGGACAAGATAGCACAACTCTGAGTCATGTCATTTAACCAAAGTGATCAGACTCCTCAGAGCGTATTTAAAACAACACACCTTCCCAAACTGTTGTGTTAGTATACAATTGTGACGAAGTAACTTATTTATTTTTTTGTTTATTAACAACACAGACTATTGTATCAAACCACAACGGAAACATTGGCTGGGGGTAATGCAGTGATAAGGGATGCCCCAAGCCCACGACTGATTAATTCCCCCACCAATGTGGCAATGGACACCTCGGTGGATGAGGTGTTGGGCATATCTCCTGTGATGCAAGATGGTGGGGTAAATATTGGTGAAATTTGCATTGAGGGAGAAAGAAACATAGAGGTGCAGGTTGATATTATTGACCTTACCTCTTTACGTGAGGAGGCGGCAGAAGCTACAAAACAAAACTAAGTAAAGGACCCTGCTTATAGACAGAAGAAAATTAAAAATCTAAAAGTGACAAAAAAAAGAAATACTTCATCACGAAAGTTTCTTCATAACTGAACCATAGCAGATTCCATGAATAGGGGCATGAATACTAAGAAACAAGCTCTGCGCGTTATAATCCCAGTCCTAGAAGAAAGTATGCATATTGGGGCGATTAGCCAAGTGGGTCCGTGTGTAGATTTGACCTCCAATCTTGTGCATGAGAAGATTAAAATAATCTCACCTAATAAATCCAAAGAAGTGGATAAGGGTAAATCTCATTTAATGTTAGATATGGGTGTATACATGGATACTATCACTGGAATGACAGCTTCAGGGGGGCTAAATGACCATAAATTGTTAGAGCTGATGAATGCACCAATGACTCATCTACTCTAAAAACGGTGAATGTGCAAGGACTGATAATACCCATTGAAATGTTTCCAGCCCAAGTGGGACCTATGGAAAGAATTACCTGTAATTTACTAACTATTAGTTCTAATAGGCATAGCTTTCTGAAACTATTTCATTTGCCGGAGCCCATGAAGGCTCACCTTTTTGGCATGGCTTCCAAAGGTGGCACAAATTAACTTGAAATGATTACCTCCCAATTGAATGAATTCACCAATGAGAAGGTTCCGGCACCCCCGTTCCCAAGAGCAATTACAGGGAGTGACAATCTATTAAATAAGGTGTATATACCGAATATTGGAAAGCATGTGATTTAAAAGTGAATTCCCACGGGAATGGAATCAGTAAACTATTTAGAATTTTAGGACAGGCTAGGGACAGTGATGCATGGGTAGGTGTACCACAGAGGGGTTATAATATGGACATATTTAATTCTCAATGGATTGGTAACAATAGATTATTTCATTTTTTATGACAGGCTAGGGAAAGTGACATGCGGGCGGATGTACCGCCGGCTGGTGATAATGCGGGAAAACAAAACTCTCAGCATGTGAATAAGAATGATAATCAGAGGAAAAAACATTCTTCTCACATTCTCCAATTGACAAGTTTATTAGGTGTTAATTTGCCTGTGTGCTTGATCGGGGGTAATGTGCTTATGATTTTCTTTCATATTTCAAGCCTGAGTTTATTGACCTCTTTTGATTTAGACAGAGTTGTGTTCCCAGAGTGAAGACAAATGGTTAAGTTTAATCTCCATTTTAATTCCCAAATGTTGATGGAGTTGGTTTATTCAGAGACACCTAAATTAAATAACCTAGGTTTTAACATTGAAATACCCATAGAACAGGGAGATTGGGAATTGCCAATATCTCCAACATTGGTGATGGCTTAAAAATTGTAATTAATACATAGGGTTCATGTCAGAGACGGATAAGGGAACACCCTGATTTCCAGGATTCAAACGAGGTTGATTGGGCTTCCATTACATTTACTCTGTGGAGAAGACCAGAATTATGAATGCCAGAGCCATAGTGGTGGTTAAGGGGCACATACCATTGAAAATCCTGTCTTGGAATTCGAGGGGAAGCACTCATCTTTTTACGAATTTGGATGCAATACACATGCTGAAGGATTCTAATTGTATGCTCCTGCAAGAAACATGGTTAGTAGACTCCCCAGTGATCAATGGCTTTCAGGTTTTCTCTCAACCAGCTAAGCCTAGTAATGTGAGCAGGACTTCAGGTGGGTTAGTGATTGCTATGAATCCAGTTTTTGGGGTGACAGCTATACCAATTCCGAACCTCACTTTTGGAGTCATGGCAATAGCAGTTTTGTCAGTAGAAGTATGTTTTGACCTCGTGCAAGTCAACATTTACTGGCACAAAGGGGTGGCCGAGCGGGATCCCTTTTTAGAGTTCATCGCTGAAGCAATTCAGTGTTGGCAGTTCATAATGGTAAGGTTATTGTTGCAGGAGACCTTAATGCAAACTGTCGTACTTTTGATTTAGAAGATGAGCCATGGGACGCTATGCCAGACAAGGTTCATTTGAATTTTAAAAACCATTTTGGTAGAAAGTGGAATTTGGCTCTGTCCTCTATTGGTCTTAGTAATATGAATAGTGGAGAAATAGGGGATGAGTTAAATAACCAATCTGGTATAAAGGGGATAGCAAATCAACTTGATTATATATTAGTGGACACTCATTTGTTGGATTGTTGCTTGGATCTCGAAATAATAAAAAATGATTGGAGTGACCAATGCATGTTAAAACCAGACTTTGATGTAACAATGAATATTAGAGTATGTGGAAGGTCAGTGAATTTGAGAACGAACGGGGCGGTAATGCCATTCGTTGGTCGGCTTATAACATTGGGTTGCGGAATTTGATGGAATGATGAAATCCAGCAATCTTGAATGAAAGATAGAAATGTTCAATGCTCAACATTTTGATTCTTTTTTGGGTAATTTGATGGAAAAAGTTCAATGCAATTCTAGGTTCAGAGTCACTATAGTGAGAACCAAATATCAACATGTGGTTGATGAGCAACCTGCAAAAGAAAAACGTTAGATGCATAGAAATATCAGAAACATTTTATTGTCATCGCTGGAACAAACTACCGAAATGAATCAAATTAGGATATTAAAACAAAAATATAAAAAACAATTGTAAGTCATGGCAGGCAATTTTGATACAAAATTATGCTGAAGTTATGTTGTGCATTTTAGTTAAAATGGATGTTAGGGCCTTTTGGGCCTTAGTTAATGCCCAGGATGCACTATTCACATCAGCCCAATTGAATGCTGTATCAGAACCGCAATGGGTAAAGTTTTTTACAAGTCTTGTATGGCATTGAATCCATTGATAGGGGGGCCCTAAATGTCTAGAGAGAAGTTGCTTTGATACAGTGTGGTCCATAAATCTTGAGTACGATACGGTTTTCAAATTGATAAAGAAATGTTAAATATCACATGTGCCTGGACCTAACGGGTTAACAAATAATACCTTCAAAGCAGACCTGATCAATTGGTCTAATGCTTTGACTACATTGCTTCAAAGCATTGTCCGTTTAGGAGTATTGCCCATGTCTTGTTAAACCACTCACGTTGTACCTATTTTTAAGAGGGGCGCAAGAGACGAGCCAAAAAAATACTGTACTATCTCGTTGATAGACGCATATTACAAACATTTTGCATCCCTCCTTTTTATTCACCTCGATCAATGGGCTGTCACTACTCAACGATTGAAGAAATTGGAAACAGATTTCCGGAAGGGCCACCCAACAAATATTAATGGTCTAGTTCTGAGGGCATTCCAGGAATCAGCTGGGGGGCGATGGTCGAGATATAGGTAAGTTGCTTCGATAGAATTCTCGGTGGCCTTTGATAGGGTAAGCCATAACAGATTATTGTCAGGAATAGAGGCCATGCGTTTGTCTTATCATGTTGGGAAATTTCCCATTTGTTTGTTTCATTCCGCTTAAGGCAATTTGTTATCCATGTGTCAATGTTTATCTTATACATTTATCCAAGTTTGCTTGACTAGGTATGATCAGGACACAGGTATATTGGTGTGAATTCATTTCATTTGTGTGTGTGTTTAGCCACAAAGGTATTGAGTTATTGGGAATGTATGATATGTTCAGATAGGTTAGGTTTTACCCTGTGTTTCCCCATTTCTATCCAACCGAGCTGTTTCCTCATCCTTTTTCCAGTGTTCCTAAAGTTCCCCACCCTATCCACAACCTATCCCTAATCTCTCTTCCCCCATTGGCTGCCACTTGGTGTCCTCTATACTATGACCAGGTGCCTGTGCCAACCATGGTGGGAGGGTCGAATCCATTCGGCTTCTGTGGTTCGGGGGAGAGTGTCGAACTTTCTTCCCCTACAAAGTGTGATTGTGACATAATAAGCCGCCCCCATATTGGGATACTCACAACCACCCAAGCCAAATGGACGCGACTCCTCCGCCTTTAGCCGACGTGCTAAAGGCCCTGCAAGAGATTCAGGTGGAATTAGCCCATACCCAACAAGAATCCACCAATTTGAAAGCACAGGTGCAGAGTCTAGTAGCTCAGGGTACGCCGTTAGAAGGGACCAGTGCAACTACAGCTATGGGAGCCTCCACCAGTAGGAGCTCTAATGTAATTGTTCAACCTCCAAGTAGTGTACCTTTGGTGGCCCCTGAAAGGTTTTCAGGGGATCCCCGAAAGTAAATGATGTTTCTCACTCAATGTAGACTCCATTTTTTTTGTAAACAAACAGCATTTGAGACTATTCAGGCAAGAACAGCGTTTGTGATATCATATTTGATGGGAGATGCGGCGGCTTGGGCTATGCCACTGGTTCAAAAAGATGACCCCTTGTTATATAACTGAGATGGGTTTCTGGGTGAGTTTGGCAGATTGTTTGATAGGCGGGAAGTGTCACTGGCACAAGATAAAGAGTTGCTGGAATTACGGCAGGGTTCACGTGATCTGGTAACATATGTGACACAGTTCAATCGGTTGGTGATTGAGACTGATTGGCCAGTGGCAAAACAAACAGTGTTATTTTACCAGGGGTTACGAGAGGAACTGAAGGATGCCATCGCGCACGTAGAGCCACAACCATGTAACTGTACTGCCATGATAGATTTAGCATTGTGGTTAGACCATCGAATGAATGAGAGGAAGGGAGACAAGAAAAGACCAGAATAGTACCTTTTGTGAGGTTAGATAGGAGTCGGGGTTAAGGGCAAGTGAGGTGGAACCTATGCAGATTGGAAGTGTAAGAGCGCCATTGTCAGCAGCCGAAAAAGAGCAATGCAAGACTAACAACTTGTGTCTGTATTGCGGGCAGGCAGGTCACTTTATCCATACCTGCCCTAACACTCCTCAGAAGAGTGCTGGCGGAGAGAGGAGTAAGAAGGAGGCGGGAAAAGAGATGGGCCGGCCTTAGGGGGAACACAGGTGACAGGCCCGAAGGAATCAAGGTTCCCCAGGTCGGTGGCAAATACAGTAGGGAGTAAGACCTCCCATTTATAAATGTTGGTGACTTTATTTTTTGCTATGACCAAGCAGGTGGTATGGGCGTTGGCGGACTCAGGGGCCACAGGCAATTTTGTTGATATTACATTGGCAGAACAGTTGGGATTGCCCATACAGGATAAACCACGGGTGGAAGGAGTCCAGTCAGTAGATGGGTCTCCATTAGTGTCAGGTCCAATACAGAAACAGACTAAAGCCTTGGATATGGTATGGGAATCAGGCCATAGGGAAGATATTACTTTTGATTTGATAGCAGCTCCTTAGTTTGGTTTGATTTTAGGAATGCCTTGGTTGGTACAACATAATCCAAGGATTGATTGGGAAAAGCAGACAGTATTGTTTGAGGAGCAGAGGTGTCAGTTACACATGATGCCGGAAGTGGGCCCTGTGGCTTTTTTGGCATACAAGGGGCAGGTAGGTCAGGTGGTGGGAGCAGTGGGACCAGGAATTCCCCCACAGTACATGGATTTTGGTGCGGCGGAAAAGTTACCTCCACACCGACCAAATGATTGTGTAATTGAATTGGAGGCTGGGGCTAAGTTGCCTTGCAGTCGAATCTACGCCCTTACTGAAACGGAAAATCAATACCTGAGAGAGTATCTGGATGACATGCTGGAAAATGGGTTCATTAGACATTCCACCTCTCCTGTCGCCTCGCCATTATTTTTTGTTCCTAAAGAACATGCATTGATTACTGCGCCTTAAATAAGGTAACAGTGAAAAATAGATTTCCATTGCCGTTAATTTCAGTTTTACTAGATCAGGTGAGATCAGCTAAGATCTATACAAAGTTAGACCTCAGGAGAGCATACCATCTTATAACAGTGAAAGAAGGGGATGAGTGAAAGACTGCATTCCGGACCAAGTATGGCCTGTTTGAGTATCTTGTCATGCCTTTCGGATTGTGTAATACTCCAGTTGCATTTCAGTTTTTTATGCAGGAGGTATTGAGAGAATTCATTGATGTGTTTGTTATTGTCTATATAGACGACCTTTTGATTTATTCATCTTCTCAGGATCAACATGTAAAACATTTGAGGGCAGTGCTACAACGGTTACAGGATTATCAGTTGTGTGCGAAGCTAGAGAAGTGTGCTTTTCACATGACTCAGGTTGAATTTTTAGGCTTTATACTCACACCAGTAGGTATTGTAATGGATCCAAAGAAGGTGAAGGTAGTGACAGATTGGCCTTCCCTCCAGTGCATAAAGGACATACAATCCTTTTTAGGATTTGCCAACTTCTACCAGCGTTTCATCAGCAATATCTCAAAGATAGTAACCCTGATTACGCAGTTACTCAGAAAAGCAGTGCGATTTAATTGGAATCAAGATGCAGAAAGTGCGTTTCAGGAATTAAAGGTAGCATTTACTACAGCACCGGTGTTGAAACATGGTATGTTCATATAGGCTACGTTTTACCCTGTCTTTCCCCATTTCTATCCAACCTAGGTGCTTCCTCAGCCTTTTTCCAGTGTTCCTAAAGTTCCCCACCCTATCCACAACCTCTTTCTAATCCCTCTTCCCCCCATTGGCTGCCACGTGGTGTCCTGTATACTATAACCAGGTACCTGTGCCAAGCACGGTGGGAGGGTCGAATTCATTTGGCTTCTGTGGTTCAGGGGAGAGTGTCGAACTCTCTTCCCCTACAAAGAATGTTGATTGTGACAATTATGGTGAAAGTTGGTCTCCTGAAGCTCAATATGGCCCTTTATGAGAATGTCCGTATAAGACTAAACTATAAAGGGGATATGTCCCAAAGAATACTAACTAAGGTACGTTTTATGCAGGGATGCGTTCTTGCCCCCTGCCTCTTTAACCTAAATGTCTCTGACGTTGAGGAATGCCTCTTAGATTCGGGTCTGATTTCTCCTAAAGTGGGAACTTATCGAGTACCATGTATAGCCTATTGCTCCTTGGCAATACACAGGTTGGTTTGCAGTGGTTATTTTTTAGTTTTTCTGTCTATGCAAAGGAGAATGGTTTAATTATTAACCCTAATATAACCCAGATCATGGTGTTGTCAAGGGGCAGGAAACCCTTGGGCAAAGGGTTGGTCCATGGAGAACATACTGATCATGAATACTAGACACATTCTCTATCTGGGCTTTCCCTTCACGCCCCAGCAGGCTTCATTGTGTATACAAACTACCTTGGTGCAAAAGGCTACAGTTCTATCAAAACAAATGAGAAGGTTGGATCAGAAATATGGGTGGCTCTCCATCAAACCAGCACTATATTCTTTATGAGGGTAAGGTTGTCCCTAAACTTTATTTATTTATTTATTTTTTTAACTTTGGTTTTATTGGTAATTTTTCAGAAAAAGAAACAATGACAACACCGGGAGCAATATGAATATCACATTTAACATCATCATCAAACCCCCGTGGTCTCCTTCCCCTCCCTCCCCCCAGATCAGTGTCCCATCGAAAAACCAATCGCAGGAGTCGTCATCAGTACTCGTAGTTCGGTGCCTTGGAGCTGTGCTATGCGTTCCCGTAAATGCTGGCCTAGACGGATCCACTGTCTCCCAGGACGTGGGTTACACCATTGTCCTTGAGTGGTATTCTCTGGGCTCCATCGCCCTCACGCCCCATGTTGTCCACATAATGTCAGTGAGCATCCCACCCCCATGCCTGGTAAACCCCATACCAATTTGCCTGGAAGGTGCTCGATTCAATGTTTACCATGGCCGTCAGTTTGTCCATGAGGAACATGTTCTTAAGTTTTTTTAGCCAGTCTTCCTTAGAGGGGGTCTCTGGGCTTTTCCACTTTTGCACTAGGGCCACTCTTCCTGCTCGCAACATGGTCTCCCACATTCTTGGGTACCTATATATTTCCGCCTCCTCCGGTGGGAGGCCCAACAACATCGTCAATGGATTGAGTGGGAGTAGTTCCTCGGTGACCTCCGCCAACCATCCCCGTACCTTCTCTCAGAACCCCTGTACCTTAGGGCAGAACCACCACATGTGACCCCTCGTCCCCACTTGGCCACATCCTCTTGGGCATTTGGGGGACACCTCCAAGAACATCTTGGATAACTTCAATGGGTCTCTATGCCATCCCTGTAAGATCTTAAAGTTGTGCTCCATGTCCGACATGAACAGGTTCCCATGGAAAGCTATTTTAAACACCCTGGACCATGCGTCCTCCGATAGAGCCTCTCCTGCCAAGTCATTCCAGAACCCACGAAACCCTCTCCTCCCTTCCAAGTTAACAGTGTTCAATATTTGGCGCATTTTGGGTACTACCCCCTTCCTTGTTGTGGCCGTGTCTAGTAACTTTTCAAAGGGGGTCAACTGTCTCTGCAGATTCAGGCCCCAAGTCTGGTCACAGAGGATGCCCTTCATGTGCAAATATTCAAAGACTGAAAGAGGCCCCCGCCCAAGCGCATCTCGCAGCTCCTCGTATTCGAGGAACTCACCCTCCTTGAACAGTTGCCCTGCCCATTCCAGCCCACCATCCGACCAGGACTGGGCATTCCTGAATCCCCTGCTACCTAGTTTGAGCGGGTGGCCCCAGAGCGAAGACATCAGGGAGGGCCATGAAGTGAGGTGTGCAGTTGTGGGTCCTTCTTTCCAGATTGACCAAAGTATTCCCAGGGTTGGGTGGGCCTGCAGTCTATTTGGGATGTGTTTACGCGGCAACCACAAAAGGTTGCGTACTTTCAGAGGGTGGGCATCCATGTCCTCCAGATAAGACCAATAGGTGCCAATCCCCTCCCTTATATGCTCCAACAGGACCCTTAGCTGGGAGGCCCGGTGGTAGAGAAGGAAGTCCGGCAGCCCGAAACCACCCTCCTCCCTAGGTAACGTTAGAATGACCTTTCCTATCCTCGGCTTCCACCCTTGCCAAACAAACTCTCGGACTGCCCTCTGTAGGTCTCGAAACATCTGGTCGGGGACCCCCGTTGGGAGTGCCGTGAAAAGAAACAGCAGTCTTGGGAGGATGTTCATCTTCACTGCTGTCATGCACCCGTACCAGGATAGGATCATACCTCCCCACCTCCTCAGATCTGATTTAATCTCCGCTATAATGGGCCCATAATTCGCCGAGGCCAGTTTTGAGAGATCTCTCGTGAGGAGCACACCCAAGTACCTAATGGAGACCCTCCCCACCACAATCCCCGCACACCTATCCCAGTGGTCCAGTCCCGGGTCCCGAGCCCTCATAGGGAGTAACACTGATTTTGATGAGTTTATTTTTAGCCCCGAGAATTGCCCAAAGGTCGTCATCAGGGACAGGAGGGGGGGAAGCGAGGAGCTGGGCTCCACCAGGTATGCTAGAATATCGTCAGCAAACAGGGAGAGCTTGAACTCCACCTCTCCTCTTTTAATCCCTTTAATGTTGGGGTGAGCTCAGACTGCTATGGCCAGGGGCTCCATCGTCAGGACATATATTAAAGGGGAGAGTGGGCATCCCTGCCGCGTCCCCCGCGTTAGAGGGAATGAGTCGGAAAGTTCTCCATTCACCTGTACTCTCGCCGTTGGGGCCCTGTATAAGGCGGAAACCCAGTTCCTGATGTGAGCCCCGAAGCCCATTCGACGGAGGAGGAGTTGCATGTACCTCCACTCTACCCTGTCAAAAGCTTTCTCGGAGTCCAGGGAAAGCAGACTTGCTTCAAGGTCTGATTCTTGGGCATGGTGGATTAGGTCTATCGTCTTCCTGATGTTATCAGAGCCTTGCCTGCCCCCTATGAACTCCACTTGATCCCCGTGAACCAGCTTGGGCATTATCCCCTCCATCCGTTTGCCTATCACCTTGGCCAGGATCTTAACATCTATATTGAGGAGGGAAATCGGGCGATATGAGGAGCATTCAGTGGGGTCTTTGCCCTCTTTGGACAGAACCACGATTATGGCCCTCATCATGGTATCCGGCAGAGAGCCCCCCTCTAGCACCCCGTTAAACACTCTCACCAGGTGTGGGGCTAGGATAGCCCAAAACCTCTTGTAGAAGTACACAGAGAAGCCGTCTTCCCCTGGGGACGTTCCCACCTCCATCCCACTGATCGCATGCTGCACCTCCTCTTCCGTCACCCGGCCCTCTAGACCCTCCGCCATTTCACCAGTCAAGGACGGGATCTAGATGGAGTCCAAGAAACCCTCAATCTGAGTGTCATCCCCGTCATATTCTGACGAGTATAACTTTTCATAATAACGGCGAAAGGCTGCTCCAATGTTTGAGGTGTCGTGATCTAATGATCCCCGATCATTCTTCACTGCCTTCACCGTTCTGTTCCTTTGAATCTCTCTGAGTTTCCAGGCCAGGATTTTGTCAGCTCTGTCCCCCTTCTCGTAATATTTCTGTTTCACTAGTTGGAGGCTCCGCTCGGTCTTATGTAACAGGAGGTCTTTCATCTGGAGTTTGTAGTTTTCTAGGGAGGCACTCTGATCCCTTTTCAGGGGAGCCTCTGGGAGGTCACCCGGCTGGAGTCGGGCTATCTTTTCCCTCAGGGACTTTTCCTGGGCCTCCCTCTCCCTCTTTTCTGGGCTCCCATTCTAATGAGGACACCACGTAAGGTCGCCTTAAAGGCGTCCCACAGCACGTGTGTGCCCACCTCGCCATTGTCGTTCAACTCGAAGTACTCCGAGATGGCGTCCTGCACTTCCTGTGCTAGAACTTCGTCCTTTAGCAGGGCGTCATTACATTTCCATCTCCCTCTACTGCCACTCCGCCATCCCCCTACTATGGTGGTACGGACCAAGTCGTGGTCGGACCAAGGAACCGGGTCAACCCTGTGGCCAGAGACATGTGGAAGAAGGGGTTCGTCTACCAGGATGTAGTCTATAAGGGAGTATGATGTGTGGATTGCTGAGTAGTATGTGAAGGAGGGGAGCCCTGTCCTGGGAGTCGGAATGGTGTCCACCAGGCCCAGCTCCGCGTTGACCCTCTGGAATGTACGGGCAATGGTTTCATCTGCAGCCCTAGTGGGCTGGGGCCCCAAGCGTTTTCTATCCACGGTTGGGTCTAGGACCATATTGAAATCCCCCCCCACCATCAACATCCCGTGAACAAACAATTTCAATCTGTCCTTCACTCCCTCCCAGAATTGCGCCTGGCCTTCATTGGGGCCGTACACAACTGCCAGAGTCAGAGGGGAGCCCCGCAAAGAGCCCATTGCCAGCAGATATCGGCCCTCTGGGTCCTTCACTGTGGCTTTCACTTCAAAGCCAACATCCCTTGCTAGCAGTATGGCTACCCCCCTTTTCTTGGTTCTGTGGGATGCGCTGAGGACCTCCCCTATCCCACCCCCTCGCAATTTCGGTTCCTTCCCCCGAGCCCAGTGTGTTTCCTGAAGAAAGAGCAGGTCAAGCCTTGCCCTCCTGAATTCCCTGAAGACTAAGGATCTCTTGGTTGGGGTGTTCAACCCCCGCAGATTAAGGGAACCCACGCCCAGGGCAGGCAGATCCTCAGCCATTGTCTAGGATCGACATCTTACTGGATAGCTGACTCATGGCACTTTTCCTTTTCCAGCTCCTTTTGTGTTATAACCTGATCTCCCTTGCCCCCTCCCCCCGCCCCCCAGGTGGGCCTTAAACCTGTCCCCAACTGCCCCATGGTCCCCCCTCCGAACTGAACAACCCCAACTATTCCTTCAACCCCCACCACCCACCCCGGCGTCCAGCCAAATAGTTCCACCATTGCTGGTAATTGGCCGGACCACCAGCCTACTGCCTCCGGCTGGGCTAATGTCGGAAATCACTCCTCCTTGAGCCCCCCCTTTCTCCCCCGCCCCCCCGCCAAGCCCCCTCCCCCAGGTAACTGACATACTTGCTGTTCTGGGAGGCCCCTTACGTCCTTGGACCACGTGGTCCTGGAAGTCAACTCGTCTTTGAGCCAGGCCGGACATTGTGATCGTGAATTAAGTTCTTTGCCCGGATTCCCCGTACCCTTTTTCACTTCCAGATTGGTTTTCCAGCTACCAGACTACCCCAGGCATGACCGGCCCGCTCCTCCGTGTCCGGGGTCTGCGTCCTCCCTGTCCGTCGTCGGGGACGGCGGGTTCAGTTTCTTAAATTTCCGTGGACCCGTCTTCTTTCTCCTCTCTGCTTGTGGCCTGCTTTCCCTAGCTCCTTCCGCTGCGAATCCCGTGGGTTCTCTCTGCGGGGTCCGACACATACTCTTGGATGGCTCCCCTTATGTCCTCCTCTGTAATCAGGGTCGACCGTTGACCCTCGTACTCGAACGAGAGGGAGAAGGGGTACCCCCATCTATAACGCACCCCCTTCTATTTTAGCATTTGTGTTAGAGGGCGGCACATCCTGCATTTGCCAGCGTATATGAAGAGAGGTCCTGGAAAATGGACACTTGTGCATTGTTATAGGTTATCTCCCGTGTCTTTCTGGCCTCCTCCAGAACCTTCGCTTTCTCGGTGTAGTAATGAAAGCGGACCAGAATTGACCGGGGGCCCCCACCTCTGCCCCCCGCTCTGTGGACCCTATCGAATGTTGGTTCGGTAGTCATCTCGTCCGAGAAAAGGAGGGTGATGATGTCCCTCACCACCCGGTTCAATTCTCTTTCCGTTTCTCCCTCCGACTCC
Source organism: Ambystoma mexicanum (assembly GCF_040938575.1). Lineage (NCBI taxonomy): Eukaryota > Metazoa > Chordata > Amphibia > Caudata > Ambystomatidae > Ambystoma > Ambystoma mexicanum. Next base: position 599,748,009 of record NC_090933.1, read on the forward strand.
AGCACCTCAAAAATTCTGAGGTTGTTCCTCCATTCCCTATTTTCGAAGTCGTCCATTTGCCCAGCCCTCTCTTCGTCTCTTTTTTCTAGAGCAGCTATTCTCAGGGACATGTCCATCTCTTGGGTCGTTGCTGAGGACTGGTTGGTCTCCAGCTGCAACATTCTGTCCTCGACCTTGTCCACCCTACGGTCCATGTTCTCCTTTTTCTGGGCTATGTCCGCCCGCATGTCTCTGATCTCCTGCAGGACCGAGGCAAAGCCCTTTTCCATTGTAAGGGTGGGCGGGGGTGAGGTCTCGGCTGGGACATTCTAGTCGTCCGATCCAGGCCGCTAATCTCCCTTCTGGCATCCTGGTAGCGGTACTCCTGGAGGGTTTGGCACCAGCTCATCCGATCTCCCTTTCTCTCCCTCCGGCCAGTGGTCCTCGGGGGCCAAGAGTAATGACCCTGCTGGGAGACTGCCCTCTCTCCTTTGGGCAAAACCGCTCCGTGGGGAGCTATCTTTGAGCGGGCACATGCCCGACCGGCCTCCGGCGGGGGGCTCACACTCGCTACACGCCCTTTTCCCACTGCTTGTGGTGGTCTGTCCCTGTGGTGGGGAGGTGGCAACGATGTGTATCAAATTGTGATCGGATGAGGGTCCAGGCTAGGCCCCCGTGGAAGGGGGGCGCAGCGCCCACGGCGTGCTGGTTAGGTACTATCGGCCATGTTTTCTTCAGAGTTCGTCTCCAGGCGGGCACTCGCCCTGGGAAGGAGCCCAGGGGCCACCACCTGTATAAGTCTCTCACCGTCCTCACCAGCCGTGTCCCGCTGTTGTCCCTGTACACCGCTCTGATGGCCCTCGCCAGGGTCCGTTGGATGGGGCCTCGGCGCCCTGTTGTTCGATTCCGTGTTCGGGAGCTCGGGTCAAGCGGGCTGCCTCTCCTATGGTGGGTCCGGGTCCATGGCTCGAGTCGCCGCTACCTGGGGCTTCCGCTCTGTGCTGGTACCATCCTCCTGTGCGCGGGGCCCCGACGGTGGAGTCCCCGCCGGAGCGCCGGCGTGCTCTGTGACCAGGGTAGGGTGGAGAGGTCAGGCGCGCTTCCAGGCCTCAACGGCTACTGCGTACCACGACTCCCCGTGCAGCTTCGGAGGCGGTCGGGGCCTCTCGTGGATTCTCTCGTTGGGCTGCGAGTCCTCGTTCTTGGGCATCCGAGGGCCTTTTGCCCGGGGGCCCCCCGAGGTTCACCGCCACTGAGAACCGCAGATGTTTCATGGGGGGGTCGCGGGAGGGGCTCAATCCCTCAACACGGCCCAGTTTCGGCGGGAGCAGCATCTTCAGGCAGCCATCGCCTGTGCGCCCCCTCTGGAGATCATGTCCCTAAACTTTTTATGGTATTCAACTTATGATGTGGTTTGTAAACAGTTGGAGTCTATTGAATCTGTGTATTGCATTTGTGTTATCCTGAAAGTGCCTAATGCAATTCCGATCTCAGCCATTAGATATGAGCTGGGATTCATTCCTTTGGGTGCCTGCGTACAGTCAAGACTTCTATCTCTGTTTTGGAATATGATTGATCAGTCGGGTTCATAATTCCTTATACGGAGAGACAGGCAATCTTTTGAACTATAATGGAGAAATCAGTCAGATAATTAGGTTCTTTTTGGAAATGAGAGGGAAATGTGAATCGATACTGTCTGGTCTGTCTTTGGACACAGGCACACTCATTGGGAATCCAGATAAAGTGAAAAAGGCATTATTTGACAGAGATTGGATTGCGACTATTGATAGATTTCATGCCTATCCCTCCATGATCCACTTATCTCATGAACATAAAAAAGAGGGATAATTACAGGTCTCTTGCTCTAGTTCCCAAATCAATGGTATCGATCTGTTTTACTGAAACTACAGTGTAATCTACTACCGACGGGGAATGTTACTGAGAAGAAGGGTAATTACTGTAGTGGATGCTGGGTGTAGATTATATCATCAACAAGAACACATTAAAACATTGAAATATCTAATACTGTACTGTAGGGGTTTGGACCCACAGAGAGTGTTTTTTATGCCAATGTTTTGACTCTGGATGAAATGGTTAGATGAATAATCCGTGTGGTTCCGGTGTTTAAAGCATCAGAAAATCTCTGATGGATAAACAGTTGCTGCATTCGTGAAAACACTGAATTTGTATTTTTGAAGACCAGGTATATTTAATATAGATTTTCTTTTTTGGAATATGTAAATTCCTTTAAGGGTATTTTTTAAATAACTGCACTTCTATTATTTAATGGAAAATGACTACGTATATGAAATAGAGATTTTAGATGTGCTTTTTCTTTGTTTTTTGAGATACGTTCAATTAAGTGGTGGCCTCCTTCTGCAGGAGTCTGTCCTGATAAATTCTGGTTTCACCATCCCTGTCTTGTGGCCAATGCTGGATTTGACTTTTATGGACTTCATTCAGTCACGGTGTGTCACTCTTTCTGAACTCTCATGCTGGAATTCATTTGCATCTTGTACTCATGGTGGCCCTGAATCATGCTGGTCCCATCTTCATCTTGTATCCTGGCTTGCAACATTATGTGTTACTACTGACTTCTGCAATTGTATTCACTGCTACACTATTGCTTCACCACTCTTTTTGACTGCTTACTCTCTGTTCTCTCCTCATTTCCCTTTTCCCTTTTCCTACCTCCTCCCCTTACTTTCTTCTATGCACTTACTCTATCAGGATTGTCCCAGGACCTAGTATGATAGCAACATCATCTGTCTCCTCCCCCTCCCCTTACTGGTTTTTTCCTCCCCACCCCACCTCCAGCACTATTTGAAATGTCGTAAGGCCCAGTATGATCGTTGCTTGTTTTGTTCCTCCCCTACCTTTCTGCACCCCTCTCCCTCATCCTCTTGTTTTTCTCCGGCTCTACCAGAAATGTCATCACGCCTAGTACGGTAGTCGTCTGTCTGTTTCCATTTCCTTCCCACTCCCCCCATCCCTTCCTTATCTATGTCTTAGCTCTTGCACTATCTGAAATGTCGTCAGGCCTAGTACGGTAGTCGCCTGTCCGTTTCCATTTCCTTCCCCCTCTCCCCCTTCCTTCTATCTCTTAGCTCTTGCACTATCTGAAATGTCGTCAGGCCTAGTACGGTAGTCGCCTGTCTGTTTCCATTTCCTTCCCACTCTCCCCCTCCCTTCCTTATCTATGTCTTAGCTCTTGCACTATCTGAAATGTCGTCAGGCTGAGTACGATAGTTAATTTCACATCCTTACTGTTCGTGGCCTGTAAGAATGTCATTGTATTTTCCCTTGTTCCCTCACTTGCCTTGAAGCACTTTGAAACACATTGGGCCTCATTACGAGTTCGAAGGGTAGCCGTGCCTGCATTACAGACACGACTACCTCCGAACTCGCATCCGTTACCGTCACCCGCGAATGGGCACTTACCGGCCCATTACGAGTTGAATGGGCCGGTAAGTGCCCATTCGCGGGTGGCGGTAATGCCGTGCTCCTTATCTCCATTCTGCCCCATAGGGGCAGAATGGGGATGGGAGAGGGAGCAAACAACGGGCCATTACGAGATGGGCCGTTGTTTGCTCCCTCTTCCCCTCGCGGGACCCGGTAAGCACGCCTGGTTTTGCCAGGCGTGCTTACCGTGTCCCGCGAGGGGACCTCGTAATGTGGCGGAACGGGTTGAACGGCGCTGTCACCTTTTACGGCACCGTTTAACCCGTTCCGCCAGGGTTGTAATGAGGCCCATTGTGTGTAGGTGCTATATAAATAAACTATCATATCATATCATAGCATATCATATCATATGTGATCCCTTTTGTAATATGTAGACTCTTTTAAGGGATTCTTTTAGGTATACCTTTTGTGCTAAATGTTTACATTTTTTTATTTAAAGGTGAAGGTTTTATGAACTTTGACTGTTTTGTATATCTCTTTTTGTCATGGATTGTTATTTCTTTTTATCAAGTTGTAAAACTTTCTTTGTAAATGATACACAATAAATAAAATACAGACAAATACAGAACAGAAAATGTATAATTTATTATGCCTCATTTAATTATGTGTTCAGTTCACAGTCTGTCTGCTGCAAACCAGAAAGCTAGATGTACAAACGGTTGCATGCAGAAGTGCATCCTGCTTTATGTAGGGTTTCTGCCTTCACAGCATACAAACTGTAAAGGTACATGGAGGGGGAGGGATGGAGGAAAGAAGGGGGCCATGCAGCAGAGGGGTGGTGTGGCGGCGAACACCTTACCCCCAAAACTGAGACCCTGAGCAAAAGACCCACCTTCGTGAGTGGCGTACATGGACTTTATTATGCAACATCTACCTTTTGTTCACGGGTATAAGACCCCAATCCATTTGTTCACACACATAACAGTGCCTATTTGTTATACAGGAGACGATGTATAGTCAAAACAAAAACACACAGTGATCATAACAAGCCTCTGGGTAAGGAACCACTTCTTCTAAGCAGCCATAAAAAATAGATACTGTTCGTCCCAGATGCCCGTTCATCCCTACTTTGGAGGACCCATTGAGATGTAAACCCCCTCACAATCCTCTGATCAGATATGGTTCCTGAACCAATCATCTGTACCAGGGATGTCTTAGACTTCCAATGTGATGGAATGCAATGCTTATCCAATTGGATTTTAGGCTTTGTCATTAGTATTTTAATCTTTGCTACTCTGCCAGGTTGCCCAGAAAACAACACAGCACATCACCGGCAATACGCATCTTACTGATGTGATTAAGCTTAGAGTCTACTCCCTCCCAGAACTGATCTTGTTTTGGGCATTCCTAGACCATATGGCAACAGTTATCATCGGGAGAGTGACATCTAGGGCATGTACCATCAGATTCCTTCCTTGCACAGAAGTTTAATCTTTGTAGGGGTACAATGCAGCTTGCTAGGATCTTTAAATTTATGAACATGAATTTTGTGTTAATGAAACTTCCTTGATGAAAACTGCAAGCCAGCCTGCTTTGTTCCACAGATAGCTCCCTATTTACGTTAACATCACATTTAGCTTTAACCCTAAACAAAAGATGTGGCTTGACTGGTCGAGAACATGGGCCATTTTTCCTCTATGGTGGTCCATGTCCTATGGTATTGTTACAATATTACTGCTCACATTGTATACTTTCATTTTGATAAAGACCTGTATGTAACAGTAGGAACCATATCCCTGAAATGTCTGATCTCTGCCCTGCCCACAGAACCGTGTTTCTTCTATTCATGGCTGTTGCAATAATTGGCTTGCCCTAGAATCCCACTTTATTACATAAAATGTATAAACACCTACCTCTTATATATCTTCCGATATGCACCCATGACAACTCTTACCCGATTGAGTCTGCATTTCTCATCGTACATAGTTGCCAGAACAGTAGAGCCCAACTCAGTGGCTGTTGCCCAACTGCACTTCATTTTCAAATGTAGCATGACAACACCTGAAGTGTACCAGAATAATACAAGATGGGCATGGGTGCCAATTAGTAGAGTTCAAACACCAGGGTCCCAACCTACTCTTATGATAGATTCAAGTCATTGACCCCATAGTGTTTTAGGCTCCTTTAATCTCAGCCCTCCAGACAAGCCCAAATGGCTGAACTTTGTCTGGTTTAATCAGCACAATAACTGAAAAGGACCCACAGTTAGTTGGGTTCTTATTGGGCTAAAGAATCAAAGATATTCTTACTTCTCTTATTCTCTAGGAGAAAGACCCAGCTTCTAAAGTCTTCTTCATCTTCACTAAATATTGTGTCTGGAGAGCAGCATGTCCTGTACAGACTCTGACACTAGCCGTCCAGAACTGAGTGCTGCATTTGAAAGGAGGTCCTCACTACCTACATTAGCTTGTCTGTAAACCAGGGCTCTCCAGGGGCAATCCAAGACAAATACAAAAAAAGTCCACAAGAGGAGCACACCATGCAAGAAAAACCTTGGCTTTATTAATCATTGAACTTTGAGAACAAACAGCTCTGTGTACCTGAACTGTAAAACATTCCCAACAGAAGGGCTACAATATTTATAAAAACAAGTCTCACATTAACATAATTTATGAATTGTTACAATTTTGTGGATGTGCTACTACATGATTGGTGGGTCGTCACGGGATCCCTATAGGTACATATACATTACATGTCCTGATTTGATAAAAAAACATTTCCTGGATCATCACCCTCAGCACCCCTTAATGACGTCATGACCTTTGAGTGTCCATTCCCTCAATTACATCATTATCTGCTGACCTGCAGAAACTCTGGCCTGCCATTGTTTGGCATCTGCTAAGGTACAAGTTGATAAATCCCTCAATGAGGATTGGACCCCTACGTTGAAGACAGCGCGATCCACAACATCCCACCAAATCTTTGTTACAGCCTCTGCAACACCATATCCCAGTCCCCAAATGGGTTCCCTACTTCCCTTGCCCTTGCCCGCTCCGCCTCTCCTTTCTTGCATTGTGCCAGTTCTATATACAAAACTGTGTGGGACACACTTGGTGAAACGGAATTTCTCGTATTTAATTCGCTTTTACTGCTGTACTCGCTGCCTGGGCCCTTGGAACCCAGCCCAGTGACCTTCAAAGTATTGTGTGGGCCTGCACCTGGTATTGGCCTGTAGTTCTCTTATCATGAGAAACTTTTCCTTCTGCAATAATTCATAGCTACTGGGGTCTTCTCTTGTCTTACCCTTGGTGAGCTGATCTAGGATTTCTGCAACGGTCAGCAGAACTTCAATTTTGCAGTGAGCTGTGGTCTTTAAAAAAAACAAAACTAATGGCTTCTGTATAGTGTGAGAAACCTGAAGGTGTCTCACCCGCTCGTCCCCGGTGATCTGTCATCCAGGTGGTCAGGACACGGCCATCACTATTGATCCAGTTCCTCTGGGTGGACCAGTGGGAGAGCATCACCTGGAGGAGGGTCTCCGGGGAGCAGAAGTGGGACACTGATTGGCGAGATGCAGTATTCCCTTCTTTCTAACTCCTTTTCCCCATCCTACCACGTTGGATACTTAGAAACTCTACCCCCCCCTTTTCCGACACAAACACTTTCCTACACTGTAAAAGACAATGGACTAACACCAGAGCCATTTACCTGACATGTCCTAACACAAGGGTCAGGCAGAGTCAGGCAATTGTCAATAACTACACACACCTGACGGCCCTTTCCCTTCCCCACAGGGATAAAAGGAGGAGCACAAGAGCACACTTTGAGCAAGGCCGAAAGCACGAGGAAACAGCTACACTGGACCGGCAGTTCAAATGGAAGAGAAAGGCGGCGAGACCTTGTGGGACAACGAAGGGGGAACTGTCCTTATCCTTTTAAACTCAGACCCGCAAAGCCTCTGAAAGGGAAATCATAAGACCGGGAAGTCCAGCTGGCAAGTGGTGTGACAGGTGTCAATTGGACATGGGGCTCCTCCGCGCTGATAGCCAAAGCAGGAGGAAGCAATTGTCTCCGTGGTGCCGTCCTTGACTCCCAAGATAAGAAAACTCTGACAGTTCTAGAACAGCCGGTGAGTCGAAGAAGACATATAGTAAAACTGAACTGTGCTGGGCCCAGGGTTGCAGGCAGCGACCTTGTTGAACAAAGAACTTGTGTAAATCAACTTTAAAGAAACCCCAGTAAAAGGTTCAGAAGCAGAGTGGTCAGGCATCGCGGAGCACTCATTTGAAGTACTCTAACTGAAGCCTTTTTGTGTTGTGTTTTTGTTTTGTTGAAACTGCGAAACCCCATAGGCCTTAAGAGAGGCCAGAGAGAAGTATCAAAGTGGTCCTACGAGGGTCGAGCAAAACCCCTCGCACACTTGAAAGTCTTTGACATATTGGAGAAAACTGATCGAACTGTAAAAACTGGCAAATGAGATACCCATGAACATTGTGACAACAATTGTGAACGCGGCTGAGGGATGTCCACAATGGATAGTTGTTCCAAAGGACATTGAGGTTGTTGGAATGCTACGATTATGAGTGAAAGGCCATAGTGAAGCCTATTGAGGGAGACTAACTTTACAAGAAGGATCAGAGCCTGGCTGAGGGGGATGCAAGGGGTGAAGAGCAATTGCCCAACGTGAAGGATTAACAAAGGAACGCTTGTTCTGCTTGTTGATATGGTACAGTCGACCTTCTAAGGCAAGAGACTTTGCAGGAAAGAGACTTTGCCCCAGAAGGTCCTGGCATTGTTGAAAGAAATTGTAACCTCATGCTGGTGAGGCCCAGAAGTGTGTTGTGCTCACAGGCTCTCCTTGTGCCGTGTTAGAAATGTGGGGAAGGGAGACCCCCGCCCTACCATCCTGACTTATCATTTGGGGAACACCTCTTTCTTTTCTTGTGAACATTATCCCACACTACTTTGTAATTTAGTTGAAAGGATTGGTAATAGGTTTTTTAGTATAGGCCCTTTTTATTTTATAAGACACCACCAGGTCTGCCTTATTATTATTTGATGGTTGTAGCTTGCTCTCATCTTAGATTTAGGTTTCGATTAGGCATTTTTCTGAACTATTATACAGTTTAATAAACACCCTTGAACTGCTTCTGTAGTAACTCTATAGTGGCACGACAGCCACAGTGTCTTGTGAGTCTGGAGTCTTGTAACTGAGTGTGAACAAGGTGATGTTGATCCTCAGTGGGTATGTATAATCAATCTTTATGGAAGAACAGACCATTCTTCATGCAGGGCTGCGGCTGAACCAAAAGGCCTGTGACATCTGGATACACTGCAGTGGCATGTAGCAAATGCTGCCATAGGGTTTGCACTGCCACTAAGAGGTGAGAAACTCGATAGACGATATAGCCAGGGCATGGCTCGGCATCCTGAAGGAAATGGGACAGGGCCTCAGCTTTTTACTCTACAAACCCAGAAGGTAGGTAATGGACAAATCGTACTGCAGAAAGAAATATGCCCATCTGCCTTCCCCGCTGTTCCTACATTGCTGGATTTGGATATACTGTAGGTTACAATTGTCGGATCACACATCCACTTTGTAGTGTCTTCCCAAATTATGTTGACACCACTATTCCAAAGTCACCTTGATCGCTTGGAGTTATTTTTCAATTCTCGAATAGTTTTGTTCACATGCTGACAGTTTGACTTAATAAAACCCATGTTCCATCTGTGTCCATGGGTTCTTTTGCACTAAAACAGCACCTAGTGCACGTTCTGAGACATCGGTCTACTTGATAAATAGCAGGGTGTTGTCTGGGTGTTGTATGACTGGTGCCTTAGTGAATGCCATCTGGAGGGCTATGAACACCCATTCTGCCTCAATGGTTCACCAAAAGGGTTGTTTGGTGCTCAAAAGACCAGTCAGATCCTGTGACATTCGAGCAAATGCAGGAATAAAGCATTGGTAGTAATTAGCATATCCAAGAAAATGCTGTAATGACTTCAAGTCATGTAGTGGTTTCCAAGAAAGAATGGCCTGCACCTTCCTAGAGTCCATGTCAATGCCTCTGGCGCTGATAATGTAACCCTGGAACACCATTTGCGGGACAAAGGACTGGCATTTTTCCAGCTTTGCATAGAAATGGTTCTGCTGTAATCTTTGAAGTACCTTTGACACGTGAATAAAGTGAGAGTCTTGAGTGGGCAAAAAGACAAGTATATCGCCCTCAACACCACACCCAAGGCATACCATTGCCACTGATTTTATAGTGGATCTCCCACCGCCCAATGGATAATAGTTGTGGTAGACTGTTTCTCTAAAATGGCTAACTTTTCGGCTCTCCTTGGTTTGCCCTCAGCGACTGAGATGGCTTTGACATTTTTTCAACATATTTTCTGTATACACGGCTTACCTGAAAAGATTATGTCTGACTGCAATTCACAATACACATCTCACTTCTGGACTTCGTTATATAAACTCATGTGGGTCACTACCGCCTTTAGTTCTGGATACCACCCACAAACGAATGGTCAGACGGAATGTACTAACCAAACTTTGGAGCAATATCTGCGATGCTTCATGGGTGGGATTTCATCTTCCTGGTGTGGTCATATTCTTATGGCTGAGGTGGCATATAACAACTATGTCCACTCTGCTACTGGAGTTAGCCCATTCTTTAATTGTTATGGTTTCCATCCCAATCTGATACCTATCGCTCCTGGAGTTGTGGTATCCATCGATTGCCTTCTCCTTCGGTTACAGGAAGTGCAGCTTGCAGCATTGGAAAAGTTGATTGCTTTCAAGAAGGTATATAAGACTGCTGAGGACAAACATTGCGTCCTGGAACCTAGGTATCAGGTTGGTGATCGAGTGTGGCTTTCCACAGAAAACTGACCCCTGCGGAATGTGCCTCGGAAGTTGGCTCTCGCTTTGCTTGTCCTTTTTCGGATTTCTCATCATATTTCTTCGGTGTCCTTCCGTCTTTGTTTACCTGCTGCTTGGTGCATCCATCCCGTGTTGCATGCATCCTTGTGGAAGCCTTACCGTTCGGACATTTATCATCATTGTGCTTCATGGCCTTGGCCTTTGCTGGTGGATGGTGCTCCTGAATAAAAGGAACTCATGGTGGCAACAGTAAAGATAGACACAAGTGATCACAGTTAAAGGGTGTTTATTAAACTGTATATGCAGGTTGGAAAAACGCCTAATCTAAACCTAAATCTAAGATGGGAGCAAGCTACGACCATCAAATAATAATAAGGCAGTCCTAGTGGCATCTTGTCAAATAAAAAGGCCTATACTAAAAAAAAATATTGCCAATCCTTTCAACTAAATACAAAAATAGTGTGGGATAGTATTCACAAGAAAGAAAGAAGTGTTCACAAATGAATAGTCAGGATGTGGTAGGCGGGGCTCTCCCTTCCCCACGTTTTGAGCATGGGACAAGGCGGGACTCCTGAGCACAGTACACGCTCGAGCTTTCCCAGCAGGAGATGACAGTTCTGTTCTCAGCTATCAGGACCTTCAGTGGTTAAGTCTCTTTTCTACAAAAAGTCACTTGCCTCCGAGGACCTTGTGTATTCAAAATAATAAACAAAAAGTTATTTTCTTTCTGTACATTGGGTGATGACTTTTCCCCCCTGGACACCCCTCTTCTGGGTTCAGACCCTTCCCGAATGTTAGCCTCCCTCTGTCAGGTTCACTACAGCTTTTCCCACACAACTTGACCTGTTGTATTCACAAGTCTAATGTCCTTTTAGACAATCCACTGTGGACATCCCTCTGTCTGGTTCACCTTGTCAACCTAATGTTCATTGGGGCCTCATGCTTCACCCCTTTCTATCGGCATCCCTCCATCGGGTTCACTCTTGCCAGCCTCTCAGTTTCTATTTTCTTACTATCCAGGATTCACTTACCTTGGATTTTCCATTACGTGCCGGTCAAAGAGTTTCGACTGTACAGAGGATTTTGCCAGACCCCTCTATGACCACTTTGACCTTTTCTTATGGCTCTCGTAGGGGCCTTCTGGCATCAGTAGTTTCAACAAATGGGGAATAAACTAGAGTCTCTCAAATGAACACCCATGTGATGCCGGACCCCTCTGCAGGTGGTTTTCCCCTAAAATGTTAACTGTTTTTGAACTTCCCTTAATCTGCCATTTACTACTTTTGTTCAACAAAGTTTGGTTTCTTATCGGTTCTCCCCTTGACTCGCCGTCTGTGATGAACCGCTTGGCTTTTCTTGTCTCTGGAGTCAAGGACGGTACCCCCGTAGCAAGCGTATCTCCCTGTCCTGATTATCAGTGTAGGCGTACTCCATGTACTGTTCACATCTGCTGCAACACACGTTGGCTGTTGTTCACGGTCTTATGCTTCCTTCGACAGAGGCTTCATGGGTCTGGGTCAGAAAGGGCATGGTCGCCTCTCTCCTTGTCACTCCTTCGGTTCTCGCCGCCTTTCTACTCTTCTTGAATTCCCACCCTGCGATAGCTGTCTCGTCGTGCGGTCTGCCTTGTTCATAGTGTGCTCTCGTGCTCCACTTTTAATCCCTGTGAGGAAGGGAAAGGGTGCTGTCAGGTGTGTGTGTGGTTCTGGTCAATTGCCTGACTATGCTTGACCCTTGTATTGGGACATGTCAGGTAAATGGCTTTGGTGTTAGTCCATTGTCTTTAATCCCTGTGAGGAAGGGAAAGGGTGCTGTCAGGTGTGTGTGTGATTCTGGTCAATTGCCTGACTATGCTTGACCCTTGTATTGGGACATGTCAGGTAAACGGCTTTGGTGTTAGTCCATTGTCTTTCATGGTGTGCGTAAGTGTTTGTGTCGGAAAAGGGAGGGTAGAGTTTCAGAGTATTCTACGTAGTAGGATGGGGAAAAGGTGTTGGAAGAAGGGGGATACCCTTCATCCAGGTGATCCTCCTGCACTGGTGCACCCCCAGGAACTGGAACCAATAGTGATGGCCGTGTCCTGGCCACTTGGATGACAGATCCCCAGGGACTAGTAAGTGAAACACCTTCAGGTTTCTCACATCATCCACAAAAAGACGGGCAGACAGAGGAGGTTAATCAGACCCTGGTGCAATATTCACATTGCTTAATTGCTCAAAAAGAAAGTAATTGGTTTGAGATGTTGTGGATAACGGAATTACAGATGTCCCCTTTTTATTGTACGTATGGTAGACATTCACTTGTATTACCAGAAAAACTGCTGTGGTAACCACTCTTCTGGCAGTACAAGAAAGAAGTTCTGAAATCCAGTTGGGTTGGCAGAAGGCTCGCCAGAACCTTATCAAAGAAAAAGATTCATACAAGAGATATGCAAACACCAAAAGAAAAGACCCACCTGAATACAAGGTGGAAGACAAGGCATTGTTATCTACCAAGCATTTGAATCTGAAGGGGCCACACAAATTTCTACCTCGATATATAAGCCCCTTTATGGTATTAGAGTTGTTGAAAAAAACCAAATGTGGTAAAGCTAAAGTTAACGGTAGGAATGTGGATCCACCCCGTGTTTCATGTGGCAGTGTTGAAACTGGCCCAGGATGAAGTACCAACCCAAGTACAACCTCCATGTGAAGCAGAGGATGCAGAGGAATACAAAGTGAAACTGATTTCGGGCTCTCAATGGCGAAAAACGATATTGAAGTATTATGTGGACTGGTTAGGTTATGGATCGGAAGAAAGGTCAAAGGAACCTTCCAAGAATATACATGTACCATTGAAAGTGAGACAGTAGCAGAGACGTTATCGTGAACAACCAGGACCCCTCTGTGGAGAGGAGGTACTATCAGGTTCTATGTGGCCGCGCATGTGGCCGAGTACTTGTGGGGAGGACTACAATCCCCAAGAGGCCAGGTGCAGGACCACAGAGCACGTGCATCAGCATGCATGCAAGCACATGGTGAAAAGGAAGGTTCCTGTTTTTGCTGGTGCTTGCGATTAAGACAATTAGCCTTGCTGGGCTTCGGCGTGGTAAGCCACACTCCTGCCTCATTTCGGCAGCACATAGAGTGCTTGTTTTCTAGCCATCATGCCCGAGTCGTGGTGGTGAACAGATGGTCCATCTACGAGTGAGGGAACACCTTGCAGACTAGGGTGCAGTGGTGATTGGGCTGTGGATGTGCAGCAACATCCAGGACACCACACTTCCAATGCTACACATATTTAGGCCAGAGATAAGTAATAGGAATGTTTGTCCCGGGTAATCAAGTGACAAAAGGGGCAACATAGCAATTGTAGTGGAGTGTTTGTTCATGTGCATTTTCTGTTGGTTCCTCCTTTTTTCAGATGCTGCAAGGCCTCTTATATTGGGACAATTTTATTAATAAATCTTCAGGGTAGGGGTGTTAGGATTTTGGAGAGTAAAGACTGTTTTCAAGGAGTCAGAGTTGCATTTATGTTATGTCAATGTTTGTGCCTATATTCATGTTACTAGAGATGGAAGTATGTCAATGCCCAGAAAGGGTTTAGAGCATGCCTTCATGCATAAGGATGGCAGAGTTAGGTGTACGTTTATGTTTTATGCTATCCTTTAACACAAGCGTATGCATGTATAGAGATCGATAGATCGGATTTCATAGGACAACCTAGAGATATCCTCATTTCATTGTGTGAATAAGTGTAGTGTATCAGAGCCCTTTCTGTATGTTCTCCTTTCCCATTCAATTGGGGTCATTACGACCTGGGCGCAAAGGGATACCGGGCACCAGTAATGACACCGGTGCCGGTAATCCCTTTGCGCCCTATTCCGAAGTCCCTTTGCGGGTCCCTCCCTTAACGCCTGGTTTTACCAGGCATTATGGACGGGACCTGCAAAGGGATACCAGGGTCAATAACGGTACTGCAAATTGCGGTACCGTTATTTACGCCTTCCCCCTTCCCATTGAGCCCTATGGGGGCTGAAATGGGAATGGGGAATGGCTTTTCAAATGGGGACTTACTGGTCCCGCAATAGTTGGAATAGACCGGTAAATCCCCATTCCGCCAAGTCAGTGGCGTTACCGGTATTGGTGTTAGTCATGGCGCTAATAGCGCCATGATTAGCACCAACCTCGGAATAAGGGCCAATGTGTCTTCCTTAACCTCTTTACGGTTTCCTGCCTTCTCCGTGCCTATCCACAACTTTTTTCTACCCCTTGTCCCCGCATTGTCTGGCTTTAGGTGACCTGTGTACTAAAATAGGCATCTTTTGCTAACCAAGGTGGGAAGGTCGTGTACATACTGCTTCTGTGGTTACTTTGAGAGTGTGGATCGCACCCATGACAGCTACCTTGTGCACCGCGAGAGAGACTTGTCCTGAAATAGCCCTTAATGTGCTCCTTTATTAGTCTGTGAGACCACAATGATGGTGTGCTAGGTGTCTGAGTGCAATGTGAAATTGCACCTGTAGAATATTTTGGGAATAACATTTTTAATTCTGCAAAGGCTAAACCCCCTGATCTAACACCATCTATTGTAAAACTCCTACCCCAAAATTGTGGAAGAAGAAACAGGGTGTATTTGAACTTCCTATTTTATTGAATAGTGAATCGAAACTAAAGGTGACCCCCTAACTTTATGCTGAGGAAATCACCAACAATGCTATACGACCAAAGGCAGCGTATCTACAAAAGTGTACCCCACCTGTAAGGATCTTGTTAATTTCTAGAACACAGCAACAATCGTTCATATGAATCAAATCGATGTGTATGTATTTCTAAACAGCAATATACAGTTATAGCATTGCTGCCTGTCAGTCAGTGTTAAAGACATCCAGAAACAATTGACAGCCCAAATTTCAAATTGTTGAGTAACAGATTACTTCAAAATAATGTATTTTCTCACTACCAACACGTGTTGCTATCAGCGAAAGGTTTCACAGGAAACGACAATTGGTGTTTCTCTTATGCCATTGACACGTAATGGCATCAGAGAAAATCAACATTGCTCATACATGACATTTAAAGTACAAATTCACATTGATATACCATGATCATATACATGTATGATACTGTTGTTTTCCAGGGTGTTCATGTATGCAAGTTCACAGGAATGAATAGTTGGGTGCATAAAGATTCTGTAGGTTTGTGTTTGGGAAAGCTGTGCTTTCAAGCTTAGACATAGCACAGAATATTGGTTTGTTTCCACAACATAGGCATACAAATTTCTGAAAGGTAAATGGCTATGCGCCCAGGTTCACTGCCCAGATCAGGGTCCTCTCCATTCTAAGCACAAAATATTTGAGAGGTTACAATGGTCCCTTTAAATGACATCATTTTCTACGGAATGGACATGGACAAACTATCTTCCTCTCACCCACTAAAATGGCCTGGCGGTACTTGCAGCTTCTATATTTATATACTTATGGCTTCCACTGGTCAAACACGTAATAACCCACTGTGAACTTGGCAAGTGTTATACTACCAGTGCACAATTCCATTTTCAAAATACACCTGTGAAAATGCAGAGTTTATTTTACAATTCATGCTTTGCACAGAAAATGCTATCATGATTTTAAATCAGTTTCTCCACAGTCTGGAATAAGGTCAGAAAGCACAATACATTTTACATTGAAAAATACAAAAGAATTCTATTTGAAATCAGTATCCCCAATGGCCTCCCTTCCAGTGGGCCTACTGATAATCCCCCCCTTTCAGTGGGCCTACTGATAAAGTATTCCTGAAGACATATATCTAATTGCATTGGGGCTTTAATACTCGCCTCTTAATTTTTCATTTAAGACACAAGACTGGTATGGCCTCTCACAGCTCAATGCAATATGCAGTAATATAGGCCCATCAGTCTCTGCTTCCTTTGGAATCTGCTCTGCTTCAGGCAAAATCCTGCATTAGGTTTCCTCTGGATAAGGCCCCGGATGGAGTCCACCCATCAAATCGAGGTGGTATCCCACTTCAGCACCCATCCATTCAGACAGGGTCTTCACTTGCATCCTTTCCAGAATCCCTGAGTTCTCTGTAATTCCTATAGGTTGTCAATTAAATAAGGTCTACATTTTCCACATTGTGTCATTTGAAATCATTATTTTGTTGTTGTTATTTTTTTTATTAAGCATTTATAATGAATGAGAACAAAAAGTTAAATTCAGCAGTTAACATAGTTATAAATATAATCTCAACAAATAATCTTGAACAAATACAAAGGCTTTGTTAACAATTTCGAAGTGTTAAAGTTGTGTATCAATGTTATAAATAAAATCGAAACATTAAATTGGTAATACAATAAAAATCCATTGCAAAAACAATTAGTGTTAATAAAAGTGATTCACAAAAAGTATATAGCCATTCATACCAACGGAATTCAAAGGAAATACAACATAAAGGACACTGAGGGACACAGAAGGGGAGGGGGGGTAATATCACATATATATCAGAGAAGTTAAAATGAATAGGTATTAAGAAATCATTATTTTAAATAGGTTGAGTCTTTTCTTCGGTTCTCTTAAAAGGTTGACGCCCCCAGAACTGTCTGCCGTAACTCTTGATAGGAATGCTTCCTTTTATTCAGATATGGATTTTCTACTATCTTAGTAGAGTTAAATTCTTTGAAACATATTATGTAACAGGCTGGATTTTCAGTTTGTGACCATCTGGAATTATAAGCTGAGATAAACATCAGAAAGAGACAGTGGAAATATACTTTAGAACGCATAAACCCGTCTTATTTTCGCAGTTGAAACATGTGACTCTATAGATGTAGCCAACTTAATGGGCTTCTTCGTTGATGGATAGAAGGCCTGTTTTTTGACAAATGGATAATATGTGACCAACTCTGAGCCTACCAAGGTCCTTGTTTTCAGATGCAAAGTGAACTAAAGTTAACTTCTCACAGGGCGTTGCTGAAAAAAACTGCTTTAGCAAAGCCAATTTAGGGCACCATGCTATTTGGAAAACAGATAATCCAATGTGTATGATTCCGAAAAAGTTAAAAGCACTAATTTATTTCCAGTGCATTTAAAGTGTGCAGATCTTCATTTACAGTTGCTTTACAGCAATTTCCCTCTCATACTTTTATATAACATGACAGCGCACTTGGTAAATCTATTTATATTAGAGGAAAGAAACACAATTTGCATTCAAGTATCATCTACCACATATTTTGAATAAAGTACACATTACATACATGAAAACATGTACATCTTGACGTTATTAATCTTTGTAAAAGGAGGCTAAAGTTTCTTATAATTTGACATCATGTTTTCCTGATTTGTATGTGTAATGTTGTGCTTTAATTGAAACCAGATAGCAACAATTTCGATGTGATGTATAAAACACTACACCAGGACCTCGGCTAGGTTTTCCTTGTGTGTATCAGATGTGTGTTTCATTAATTTTACACAAGCTCTTTATTGGTCACACACCATTATGTATGGAATGGTATATTATCTCACAAAGTGTTAGTCGGTGCTTCACATGCTCCATGCTTTCCTTGTTTGCATTGGGGAAACAGTTTGGCACCATTCCATGGCGTTTGGTCTTAATTTAGTGTTGAAAATCAGGTCTGTTTAATTTATAACGACACCGTTAAATGCACTTCAGTTGACAAACAGGCCAAGCCTTCTTTTGCTGAGGAAGGCTAGCATGAGTGCCTGTTGAGGGTGAAAGAGGACATGATCAATACTGTTGCTGCCACACCAGGTAGGTCTTTGTGACTGAATTCTAAAGATTCAGAAGCTAAGACTTGAGATTGTGGCATGCAGGGTAGTGATGAAGAACCTTGCCCCTTACCGAAATAATAGGTAATAAATAGATTATAGAGTGATCGTTTGTACTCTGGAGAATGCTAGTAACTCTGACAACCAATACAATCTTGCTCAGTCAGGGTCAGTTACTTTGGCATGAACCTCAGGCCTAAAATTCAGCCTTCAAACAGTCATGAAGATGAAGAACAGCTCCAAATTTCCATTTGCATAAAACATGTGTCAGCAATAGCCAGACTGAATGATATAGCATGACCAGAAGACTCTGCCTTGCCTTCTCTCAGCAGCTCCAAACCCGTCTGCTTTTTATTCTCCATTAGGAAATCACAACTGGGCCCAAACTCATACCACAGCTTCCTATCTATCTGGCTAGGATGGAGAGTTTGCAGCTTTAGTAATTGTTACAGCCATGGAGATGACTTGCTTCCCAAAGGCATTTAGTTGTCTGCCTGTTTCCAGTGACTGCGCAGCAGAAGGATGCATTAGCCAACTTTTTCCTTGCGGCTGCAGAGACCATTGCATCTGGGCTCGGCTGCGCTCTTAAATTATTTTCTGACATTTTCCTGCACCCTGTACTTTTTTTCTAGACCGTGCCTTTTAGCAGGGGCAATAAAGGGGGTTCTCATCACCAGTAGGCCATCCTCCCCATGTCCAGTAGCATGGGTATGGACATTACAGTTTTACTTGAGTTTTCCCCTCATTGGCATAAAACTCCAATTTTTCTCTGTAGCAGGTCAAATATATTGGCAGCTTTCACTATAGTGGTGTGAAATGCCTCGAACTCTTTCTGGGGAGAATCTCTAGATATGATATGATATTTTATTTGTATCGCACCCATACACAAGTGTTTCACTAGGATCGTGTTTTTCTGGCTCCCCATCCACTGGGATAAGGTCATCAAACTAGTCCATTGGCATGGAATATAATGCAGCTGTTCCAGGATGTGTTCGATTCTGGGAATCGGTGTCAGAGGGTATGTTGATGGGGTGTTGTGGTCTGCGCTCTTCTTCGTCAGATTGGGGCCCAAGGTTTCGCTGTGATGGCATATCTGGGATAGGCTTGGGCCTTGGAGTATTGCTTGGCACCCTTGCCTGCAATTCTGTTACTAATGTCTATGGATGAATAATAGTGCCATCGGCTGCGGAATGGGTGTTGGTTGTCTAGGTGGCTACATTGGTTGTGACCATGCTTTTGGTAGGCTGGTGTGCTGTTAAGTCTGCAATGACGGCTCACTTTCTTGTAACTCCTCTTCTTCTTTTTACAAGATGCCTTCCAAGCCCACAACGTCTGAGTATAACTCATGTTCTAGAATGACATCTGGAGGTATGTCCGAGGGCTCTGAAAGGAAGGAAGGGACATATGGCCTCAGTTTTAAAATGCATTGCTCTTGTATCCTCTGGGACATGCGCAGGTGCTGAGCTGAGCTTTCTTTCGATGTTGGTTTTGATGGATTAGATGTATATTTTTGAGGTTGTAACGAATATGGACCCATCATCGATGAGGTCATCAAAGGGTATGTCATTGATAAAATGACCGTCAACAAGATCACCATCGAAGGTTTCAGTTGCATAGTCATCGATGAAACGGGCACTGACTGTGTCTTCGACAGCTTTTGCTTTGTTGATAAAGGCTTCAGAAAGGACTTGCCCGTGGGCAGTGTCATAGATGTCTGAGGAGCAATTTGACTCATGGACGAAGCTGCTGGCATCAACCGCTTTGTCGGCACATCTTTCATCATTGTGGTTTCTGGACTGATGAGGATGAAGAGGTAGACTTTTCAGGCAGCAAAGGCTTATGGGAGAACTTTTGAGCCCGTGCAGAATCTTCCCTTCTGACCCTGTTCCCATGGAGGACTCTTCATGCTGTCTTATTCTTTTAGAAGAGATAACTTTCTCTAGTGTCCCCCTGACTTCACAGTCTTGTTAGGGAAAAACTAAATAATGGAGCAGGTGTTCTTGTCATGGCCAGGGTATAGGCAGTATGAGGATATCGTTTATCCTCAAATTGTTCTGATTCTTAATACCTAGCAAAACAACCATGTCTTGTCATCGCAATTAAATTGTATACCATTCTGTCTTTAGATGTGTGTACGTGTAGTCTCAACTACAGTGGTGCGTTTGTTAGAAGGAAGCCCATTCTCAGTAATGAGCAAACCATGGAATTTAATGAGCTTTTCTCTGCATCACAGGGGACAGGGGGATAGAAGTGCCTGATGAAATAGATTGATGTACAGTTCACCTGTGCCAATAATTGCCTAGGATTAGAAATGATCGATTAGGTGATCTGGCCCTGGGTGGCAAATTTATATCATGGTCCGCCGTCACCCTGCTTCTATACTTTCGACTTTGGGAGGTATTAAGAGCCAGCTGGCCTGACTTTCCAAACACACCCCAAGTATCCCCCTTGCTGGACTATGTTTCTACAATGACATCCTCCAAAAAGTTGGTTTCGACCTTGTATCCTCTGGCCTGGTCACTTGGGTCCCCACCCCCATCCCAGCATAAGGTCAAATGGGAGCGCTATGTGGCAAGAACGCTTTCGGATGCCCAGTGGAACACTATTCATGCCCAGACTAAAACTGTTTCCATTAACAATCAATTCCGCCTGATTCAGTTTAAATTCATGCATCAGATATATTATTCCCCTCTTGCCCTGCATAAACTCTTTCCGCTTATGTCCCCAAATTGTAAGAGATGTCATCAAACCCTAGGCTGACCTCTACCACGTTGTGTGGTCCTGCCCTAGCATCCGCCCTTTCTGGTCTGGAATAGCAGATGCAATGGAGAGTATGGTGGATGATCTAATCCCATTCGCCCCCGAGACTTGGCTGCTGGCCCTGGTTGAATTAAAATCCTGCAGTGAAAAATGCCTGGTTAGCATGGCCTCAGTGGTGGCTAGAACTCTGATGGCGCGTACATGGGGGGCGGTTGGTGAACCCACTTGCCAACACTGGCGTAACTGTATGTCGATATTTGAGCGGAGGGAGACACAATACAATCTGACGCTCCCTCCTAACAGCCAACCCCAGGACTACTGGGCACCCTTTAGGACTTATATGTCTAGGGAGACAGACCAAGTAACCGATCCCCTGGAGATGCAACTTTCTATGTCTAGTCTCGAGCGAGGACCTTGTTTGGCTGGAATTGAACTCATAAACGTTAGTAAATGAGATGATGTTATAAGTCCTGAGACTCTTGCCGTGACCATGGAAGACTGGTGTGAAACTAAACACTTAGTATAATGAATGGAAGAAGTTGGGGGGAAAGAAGGTGAAAGTTGCCCCTTTGTTGGGGTTTGGTTTTGTAATGTTGATATGCAAAAAGTTAATAAAACAGTTTAAAAAAAACAAAAAGAAATGCTCGGTCCCATGTTTTGCCATACAAATAGGTAATACACAAAATAATAGATCTTTCCTACAGAGAACATGCAAATATGTAATAAAAACACACAGAAAATTGGTGCATAATGTGTAATGCACTATTTAGCAGTGCACACATTTTGCCCCTATTATTTACACTACTGCGGTGGTGATTTGGCACAGCACAAAAGCTTATTAACAAACAATAACATGTCCATAAAGTGGAGTAAATGCGAACCTGCTTATTAGACCCTCAGCGGCTCAGGATGAGAAGACCATGCCACAGGTAACCAGGGACAGACAGTTCATTTTCCGCAGAAACAATTTTCACATACAAAATAAAACGGGGAATGATCCTTAGGAGCAGAGACGTTGCTAGGGTGGTGAGAGGGATATAACCGTGGGTCTTTTAGTTGTAGCCCCGGATAGAAGCTTAGGAGGTACAACCAAAAGGCTAGCTACCCCCCCCCCCGAGGCCTGACAGTCACGACATTTGCATAGCCGCAGATCCTTTCCAGGCCTAGCAACACCCCTGCTTTGGATAGGTGTGAGTTTGGTGTTCTATGTAAGCCTGTGCGCTTGGTTTACCAATTCTTTTAGGGTTGTTTATTCAATACATTAGTGTAAACTTGTTAGTTATTCACAGTATTTAGTAGTTTATTCAGATTGCCAATATGTATTTTTGTAAAAGTTCCAATCATACGTGTTGATATAGTGGAGTACAAGTTGCCAAGGCCAGTTGTCCCACTTCGGTTTGCTTAAAAAAGTGTGTAGTTTGAAAAATATGGAGGTCGGTAACACCAATGGCCAAGGAAACTTAAAAAAAACGATTGCCTCTGTACACTACACAAATCTGATCAATCAACAGATAGGTATCCGATTCCGCAGTGCTTCCTTTATGTTTGTACCAGGCAAGCTATCATAAATGCTAAGGCCTCTTAACACTTTGTCTTCAATTCTGCAATGTGGGAACGGGAGACTGTAGGCGTTCTCTAAACTTCTGGGATGAGTGGCAGCAAAGAGCACTATATGGGGTGATGCAGGACAACAGAGGTGAAACAGAGTTTCTGCTGATGGTGGTGCACAAGCGTGTACAGGTTTTGAAATCGGGACTTCTCAAATGCTTCTTTAATACATTAGTTACATCAACACAAGGAAATGTGAGATAGTTGTCCACCTCTCTTAATTGTAAGATGACGAATACTATTACCATAGCCCTCGTATACTTTGGAATCTAGTCAATATAACTGAATGGTTATGCTGCTTCTATGGGCCCCCCTTTCTTTGATCACCTCAGATCACATCTTGGGGCACCATAAAGCACTTATCCACAATTGTGCAACATACAACATACAAATCACAACACCACAAATACATTATACACCTGCAGACTGCATTTGTCTGCAACCTGCAGTTCTCCACATTTTTTGGACTACAACTACTAGGATCTCTCACCCCTGACTGTGGTGGCTAGGGATGATGGGGTTCTAGTGCACAGCATTGGGACGGCCAATAACAGCATACCTTTACTTTAATGGGGGTAAGTGAGATACAGAGAACCTTTTCAAGATGTGGTGTTACGCGTGAGTGCCTGTGAGTGCTGTTGAGCTGTCGGACATTCCGCTGCTGAAAAGGTTATTCCTTGGCACTGGACTTGTATATCTAACCTAGACGAACTACGAAGCAGCCTGTTTTCTATTGGTGGATGCCGGCTCACTCTTTAGCACCTGGGAGGTTCAATAACATTCCCCACGTGCACTCGCATGTGCACTGCAAGAGTGCCTGTGAGTGCTGTTGAGCTGTTTGACTGTGTGGCTGTGGACCATCCGGGAAAGATCATTCCATTGTTGCAACATTAGTGGCTTCTCGCTCTGCGTCTTCTTGCATCTCGTATGTTCGTGTTTGGAATCATTGAAATCGCTGGGGTAAGCCTTCCACTTTTTGCTGTTATGCTTGCAATATTGGGGTTTGTGCTTATCTAGCTTGTTTTGAGGATGTCCACGCATATGCTGTAAGGAGCAAAATGCCTCAGACCACTTCTACTTCCACTGTGGTAGTCCAACAACCGGTTTCTCCAGTTGAATGTTTATTGTCTATATAGCCTATGGCTAATTTACTGAATCTAACTCCACAGCCGCGTTTCATCTCAGACTTACAGCTTCAATTATTTTCACCTGGAATATGTAACCCAAAGGTGGTAGCGACCTCCTCATCAAATCAAATTACTGCTGATGCATGTGTCCCACACCCCATTCAGTCTGAAAATAAATTTGAAATACTGGACCCCAACTAATTAATCATTTACAACAAAATCCCTAACACTGCTTTTTTGGCAGCGATACAATTGTCAGAGCAATTGCCATTGCATATGAGTGCTTCTCAGTCTTTGTCTTTGCAGTGCCTTCTGTGACACTAATGCTTTTGACTAAAACGTGGTGCCTGTGTGAAGTGCATTTTGGGTTTGCTCTGAACCATAATGGACACTTGCTGCAGGCTTCAGTGGAAGCTGCACTTGATGTGAACAATTAGTTGGATAAACATATTTTCAGCGTTGCTCATATTATTCTACTGGTAAACATGTATTCAGTGCTGCCTATTGCTTATTTTATTTTGCATTGCTCCAAGGACATGTTGGAGAGAAGATGCAAACTAAGGCTAGAATGAGCCGATGCCAGTTGATACCTGATAATGTTGTTATGGAATTTGCTAAGGCCAAAGAGAAGCTATGTATGTGCTTCCTTGAGAAAGGGAAAGGTTTTGCCTCTTGGGGTTACTGTGAATCAGTCTGGCTGGGGGCCCATGGGAATTGTCAAAAGGTAGAGACTTACAAAGCCAGAAAATTCTGGAAAATGCCATCATGCGTTTGCGGATGGCTTAAAATAAGGGGCACCAGAGCAGTCAGACAGAAAGATTCGCTGGACGATGGACACATTGCTCCAGGCCTTTTGATGCCAAGAATCACTCTGCCTGCTGCCTGGCAGCTTTTCAGGGACTGCTGGCGAGATGAGGGTGTGCCTGGCAGCTGTGTCAACGGTGATTTATTTTATTTAGACTTCTTTTATTCATGTATTCATTTATTATTCATGTTGAATCTATTCATTTATGTATGTTTTTGGTGAATAAAGAGGCCGTATAAGAGCCATTTTATAACCTAGCTGAGTGTGTGTGTAGATACTTGCCCTTCAGCATCCAAAGTTTTTCATTCAGTGTAATCTGGATAAAAATAGAAATATATCTGTGCACTCTGTGAAAAGCAAAACAGGTGCTAAATTATATTGATTTAGATTTGGCAGGTTGGGGAGCTCATTCAGCAGATCATCCCCCAGCCATGGTTACGTATTCACAGCTTGTTCGGCCAGTCCGTATCAATCCCTTTGGAAGACGTTTCAAATCAAGTGGTTGATGGGAAGCAATTGCAATTGCCTCTTGGCAGAGGTTCTGCTGTGCTTTGAATATCAATTCCACATGAACAGTCCCATTTGGAGAATCTACTATCTGCCACCCCTGTGCTCCACCCCAGAGTCGTCAGCGACTTCTCTGGATACTTGGGTTTCATTTTTGCAACCCTACGCTTAGGCGTTCAGTTGGTGTGCCTCATAGTGCCATACCATCTATAGACCCACCTGTTCCTTCCTTGAATCTTGCTATGCCAACTTTAGTAAAGCTGTATGAGTCTTTGAATATTAGAATTAATGAGCAAGTTGATTTACTTACCATGCTAAATGAAAAGGTCTCTTTTATTCAAGATCTTCTGATGACCCTCAAAATGCTTAAACCTGTTTTTTTCAGATAAAACAACAAATCTATGGCAACAGAGTCAGTACATGTAGCAGCTCCATCTTTGCAAGAAACACCAACGCTGCAAGTCACCTTGTTGGCTTATTTAGTTAATACTTCACTCAATCAATCTTCTTTTTGTGTTACCCCAATAATGATGTTGGAAGCCTTGCCTTTGGCCCCGATCCTTTTCTCTGAACCATCTTTACTGGTAGAAGAGCATGAGCATAAAGGGATTATTTTAGATTTTTAATATTGAAAAGAAGCAGACATTGAAATCGAAGAATTCGAGTAATATAAAAAAATCAAAAAGCAGCAATTAAACCTTCATCCAGTGGTTCAAGAATATATTTAAGGTTAATAGCGGTTCCTTTGGCTGATTCTCCCAAACCTAAATGCAGGAACAAAAGGAAGAACAAGCAACGGAAAAAGGTGCCTCGGAAGAATGGGCCATTGGCACAATTAAGTACAAATCATGAGTCTCTTCAGGCTCAGGGTTCTTCAGATCCATCAATTTTGAGAGAGCTGTTAAATCTAACCACATACTGTTGAGTCGGAAGAACCTTGTTGCCATTTCTGCACTGCCTCGACAATCTCAGCAAGTAATTATTCCTGCTGTGCAGACGTTGCCTTTATCCATGCACTCTAGCGAATCGGAAGAACATTCTGTTGCCATTTCTGCACTGCCTCGACAGTCTCAGCAAGTAATTATTCCTGCTGTGTAGATGTTGCATTTACCCATGCAGTCTAGTGAATCGGAAGAACCTTGTTGCCATTTCTGCACTGCCTCGACAATCTCAGCAAGTAATTCCTCCTGCTGTGCAGACGTTGCCTTTACCCATGCACTCTAGCAAATTGGAAGAACATTCTGTTGCCATTTCTGCACTGCCTCGACAATCTCAGCAAGTAATTCCTCCTGCTTGCAGACGTTGCCTTTACCCATGCACTCTAGCGAATCGGAAGAACATTCTGTTGCCATTTCTGCACTGCCTCGACAATCTCGGCAAGTAATTCCTCCTGCTGTGCAGACGTTGCCTTTACCCATGCACTCTAGCAAATTGGAAGAACATTCTGTTGCCATTTCTGCACTGCCTCGACAGTCTCAGCAAGTAATTATTCCTGCTGTGTAGATGTTGCATTTACCCATGCAGTCTAGTGAATCGGAAGAACCTTGTTGCCATTTCTGCACTGCCTCGACAATCTCAGCTAGTAATTCCTCCTGCTGTGCAGACGTTGCCTTTACCCATGCACTCTAGCGAATCGGAAGAACATTCTGTTGCCATTTCTGCACTGCCTCGACAATCTCGGCAAGTAATTCCTCCTGCTGTGCAGACGTTGCCTTTACCCATGCACTCTAGCGAATCGGAAGAACATTCTGTTGCCATTTCTGCACTGCCTCGACAATCTCGGCAAGTAATTCCTCCTGCTGTGCAGATGTTGCCTTTACCCATGCACTCTAGCAAATTGGAAGAACATTCTGTTGCCATTTCTGCACTGCCTCGACAGTCTCAGCAAGTAATTATTCCTGCTGTGTAGATGTTGCATTTAGCCATGCAGTCTAGTGAATCGGAAGAACCTTGTTGCCATTTCTGCACTGCCTCGACAATCTCAGCAAGTAATTCCTCCTGCTGTGCAGACGTTGCCTTTACCCATGCACTCTAGCAAATTGGAAGAACATTCTGTTGCCATTTCTGCACTGCCTCGACAGTCTCAGCAAGTAATTATTCCTGCTGTGTAGATGTTGCATTTACCCATGCAGTCTAGTGAATCGGAAGAACCTTGTTGCCATTTCTGCACTGCCTCGACAATCTCAGCAAGTAATTCCTCCTGCTGTGCAGACGTTGCCTTTACCCATGCACTCTAGCAAATTGGAAGAACATTCTGTTGCCATTTCTGCACTGCCTCGATAGTCTCAGCAAGTAATTATTCCTGCTGTGTAGATGTTGCATTTACCCATGCAGTCTAGTGAATCGGAAGAACTTTCTGTTGCCATTTCTGCACTGCCTTGTCAGGTTCAGCAAGTAATCTCTCCTGCTGTGCAGATGCTGCCTTTGACTTCTTCCCAATAATCTTTGAACATGCAGGTGTTGAACTATCAGGGAGAAAACCGTGTTTCTCAGCATGTGGACTTTCTTACACTGGAACACAACAGATCATTATTGGCACAAAAGCACCAGCTCCATAAGGATAGCCCCCTGAGACAATCATCAAATGTTTTACCATCGAATCTCACCAACAGTTCTAGTTCATCTGTTCCAGGGGCAAGGGATTTTCAAGGGGTTGGTAAGCCTATTCATTTTCGTTATCCCTATGCCACAGCAGAACAAAGAAGAGCCCCAACTAGATCTGTATCTTCGCCTCTGTTAAGGGTTCTTCTCTGCAACCATGATCCAGCCTTGTTATAAAACCTCTTCACTGTTGTCTCATTTTGGAACGTTAAGTGGGTTTGAACGATCATATTGTACTTAATAGCACCAACGTTTTCCATTTCTTTGACATCATCACCTCTTTACGATCCGTTTAGTTTAGAGACACATAACAGATTGAATGTATCAATTATGCTGAACTGGATCAAGTCTTTTTCCATGTTCCCAATAAGATTGTTAGAAATGTTACTTTGGAAGCAGTCCATTTGTTAAACTGTGACATCTCGGAAGTGAATAGGGATGAAATCCTAAGGTCTTCGAGAGCCTTTGAAGAGCAGATCTACCACCACATCCAATTCTCCTCTGAAGGTCCCATGTACACAATCGTTCTGTTTGTAGTAAAGCGGTCGAATATTGGGTGTGGCTTGGGTTAAAGAGCATCTAACTAGCCCAAGTGGGTTATACAAGGCATGAATATCTCCCGCGGGTATGGGCGTTAACCCATCTGCTTTTTATTGACATTTTATAAGTGGAAAGTGGTACTGGGCCTCATTACGACCCTGGCGGTAAGGGGTTTACGCCAGCGTTAGCTGCGCCGACCCCTTACCGCCAATTATGAGGTCCCTTAGCGCCATGGCGCTTTTAACACCTGCTTTTAGCAGGTGTTAAAATCCATGGTGCTAAGGGACCATGGAGTTAATTACGCCACCGTAATTTACGGTGGCGTAATTAACGCCTTCCCCACTCCCATTATGCCCTATGGGGCAAAAATGGGAATGGGGAAGGGTAAATGGAGATTGGGGACTTACCGCCCCGCCGACCTCGGAATGGGGCGGTAAGTCCGCCTACCACCATGGCGTAAACGTAGTTTACGCCATGGTGGTAAAGTCACGGCCCAGGCGGTAACTTACCGCCTGGGTCGTAATGAGGCCCACTGACACTTGTTTATGGCACAAAGAGAAAACTGGAGCTCAGTAATATGAATTGAAACGTTATCAAAGATTATTTGGAAAAGAGTTCTCTTGTTAGCTCGAAGTGTTCCCATTCAGGTGGTGCGTCATGAGTTGGGGCTGCTCTCTCTCCGTTATGGTAAAATAGAAGGCCTTTAATGAGGAAATGTTTATTGGCACAAGCCAACTCCTTATTCCCGCTTTAAAAAAATATTTAATCTGTAGGGTCTGACTCACGGTGGGAAGGGGGTTGCTTACAATTAATGACTTCGGTAGACATTACCTTGGAGCAGTTGCTTGAAAACCCTGATAAAGCTACGGAAACACTTTGGCAGTTCGTTTGGCTTTACACGCAAGCCCAATGTAGGAAATATAAAGCATTTGTCCATTTTAGAAATTAGATTAACGCTTTCAACACTGCCAAAGTATTTGGGCAAGATCCTAGACCCTTATATAGAAATTCAGTGCGCTTAAAGGTACTTAAAGGTACAAGGCATGCGTCAAAGATGGTCAAAGGAGGATAGCTTCTGTCGCTTTTGTAAGGTCACATCTTAAACTGAAAATGTGAGGCATTTGCTGATGTCTTGCCCTGTTTGGCTGACAAAAGAGACCATTTTTGGGTACATTTTTCAATCAGTACAGGACTCTAACAGAGGAAGATGTGTGGGCCATTTTGTTCAGTGGCCAACCATAACTTTGTCCATTGTTAGGTTCTTTCAGCACATGGTCTTCATAACCTAGAGGTGGTCATCTATATTTGATATTAGGATGACTGTATTGTATTTGCTTATATATATTTTTTATATGCTGTATGTTATGAATTTTAAGAGATAATGGGCCCGATTCATGGGATTGTTTGCACAGTTCCAAGTGACATTGCACTGCTGAAAAGTGACTTTGCACTGCCGACACAAACCCTGGTTCATGGAACTGTGCAAAGTGTATGTTTGCCGTGCAAAGTCTTTGCAAAGTCATTTTGTACTGCCAAGACCTTTTGTACTGCATAATGTTCACATGTTTGATAGCTGCCCTTCCCTGCTATCATTCTGAAAGGCTGCGAATATAGACATCAGTGCCTCAAATAATTGATTCAGGCAAGTCCTTTAATTATTTGGCCTTTTAGCAACTGGTGAGAATTACACTACGTATGTGGTCAAATGTATTTTCTATTGTATCTCAATAGTACGAGTTGTGATCTTCACATTCCCCGAATTCTGCCTAGTGTCACAACAGCATTTTCTGACGCCCCCAAACATGATGCATCACAAATAATATGAGTAAGACTTTAATGAATGCACTGCCGCAGGGCTAGGAAAGCATAAGTACCCAGTGAGCAGGTTCAGTTTTCACTACTTCAGGGTAGACATCCTCCTGATGTCCAAATGGCCTCTTTGGCTAACAGGAGGGAGCCAACACAAAAAAAGACACACGATTGGCAATGCACTAGGTCGTGCTGCAGCTGAAAAATGAACACTTAAACACACTGGTTGCAGTTAAGATGAATTTTTTATTATATATACAATAAGCTTTCATAGATGTGCTGTTCTTTTCAAAATAAAAAGGAGAAGGTAACAAAAATAATTTTAGCATAAGAACTACAATCAAGACTCAAATATATATATATATTTATATATATATGACTAAAACAGAAGTTAGTTCTCGACTTAAAAGTAACACAGAACCTGAAATGACAGATCGCAGGTTGCGTTGTTTAACTGGGACAGTAAAAAACTGTACAGTGCAAGCAACACATTACAATAAAGTATGACCAATGAGGCAGTCTTTGAGTGAGGATAGTGGGGAGGATTTTTAATATCTCATAAATCCGCCATATCTCTTCTCCATCTCTGGGGTTTCTTTGGAATGACTCTCCCCATCTTCATCGGAAGGGGCTGAAGAATCGGTGAAGCGCCGCATGAATCCCCCATATCGTTTCTGATAGTCCAGCCACCATTCTGGCCTCCCCACTCTCCGCATGAAACCTCCGTACCTCTTGTGCAGATCCTTGGGCCCTTCTTCCATCTCTGGGCTCCTCTTGACCCCTCTCATGAAACCCCCGTAGCGTTTGCTGACCTCCCCTTGGCTTTCGTTAATGTTGTCTCCATAATGCCCAGCATCTGGGTTATCTCCGTTGCCAGGGCCTAGCAGCTCCCTCAGAAGTTCCGCAGCTTCGCCATCAGAGTCCTTCTTCATGAAGCCCCCATACCTCTTGGTCAGGATCTCACCATTATTCTCTTCATCTGGTTCTATGCGGTAAAGCTCGTCCATTTTCTTCATGAACCCACCATATCTTTTCATGAAGCCGCCATATTTCTTAGCAAGTAAGTGGCTGTCATCCCTGTCTGGATCTCGCTCGCCATTTTGTTGAGCAATGTCCAGTTTGATAAGTTGCAGGAACTCCTTGCAGGTGTCCCAGGCATTAGAAGAGGGAAGTTTGCCTTCACATTCCAGCGTACAAGCCTACAATGATAAAAATTGGATATTTGCCAATTATTTTATGAAGTGAAACAAATGCTAATAAAATGCTTTCAGCTGACACATATCGTATCCCCTATATTTGTTTGTGAAGTATGAACACATTGCATACAATAACACGTAATAATATATGAGATGAAGTACCTCCTACCATAGGTTATAAGGATATTGCAAGTCAGTGAGGACTTTTGTGACCAAATAGAGGAAGGAGGCTCCAGGCCGAGTTCCTTTATAAGGTCACGGATCTTCAAGATGACCTGCAATATCATTTTTATGTATTCTAGTGGCCAGTTTATTCCTCATAATACGTGACCACATACTGTCATTACCTTTTAATTCCTCGTTTCTTTCATAATACAATGTAATACAATGTAAGAGATCTTCCATTTGCTTATCCATATAACCAATATAAAATCTGTTTGGATTTTTAAAAAAACAAAAAATGGAGCTCCTAATGTGTTGCAGAAAAGTATTTCAAGCAGTTTAATAAAATGTATCGAAAACAAGTAGATTCTTTCTCACATGTGTTAAACTCCAGCAGTGCACAAATTAAACATTCTATCTGAGCAAAAAGCAGGTTACGGCTGGTGAGGTAGTTGAATCGCTGATCTTTTACAAAGCACGTTAGAAGGCAACTGCATAGGCATAGTTTAAACAAGGATTTATTAATAACTTTAAGGGTCCGCTTCATGGAATATTTGCCCGGTTCAATGGGAATTTGCACTGCTGAAAGTCACTTTTCAGCAGTGCAAATTCACTCTGAACCGGGCAAATATTCCATGAATCGGGCCCTTAGTTCGGCAAGCACTTAATAAAGCATGTTGACAAGACACTATGGGCCTCATTACAAGTCCGGCGGTAACCCTGCCGGTGCTACCCCTGGGTTGCCACCAGACTTGCAATATTCACCGGTGCCTGGCTTGCCGGTAACATGGGGGATTACAACCCTGGTGTTCCTGGAAGT
Source organism: Ambystoma mexicanum (assembly GCF_040938575.1). NCBI lineage: Eukaryota > Metazoa > Chordata > Amphibia > Caudata > Ambystomatidae > Ambystoma > Ambystoma mexicanum. The sequence goes on from NC_090933.1 coordinate 599,779,976, forward strand.
TAGGCGCTGGTAAATGTTAAATCCCCATTCCCATTGAGTCACACAGGACTCAATGGGAAAGGGAACCACGCAAGCACCGGCACTGTTAATAAGGATTCCGGTGCTTCTGGAAAATCTCTGTGGGCGGGTGCCGTTCCACCTGCCAGGTTTGACCCTGGCAGGCGGCACGGCACCCGCCAGTAGAGTCGTACTGTGACGAGTTGTAATGAGGCCCTATGTTACAGTACCACCATTACATTTGAGACTGGGTTATTCACATGTGGCAGTACCTGTCCGGGGTTTGTCCACGTCATCAGCACACATCTTGACTAAGCTTTTGCAAGGAATGCTCGGAACTCATACTCTATATCTCTAGGGTGCGATGTTATTGGCTGTATTTCTACATACGTGTCTTCACACTCATTAACCCACGTCAGTTCTATCAACCATTCACAGCCATTTGGAAGATGCTGATCTTTCCATTTTCATAGAATACATCCAACATTCAAGAAGGACCTAAATCGCCTTGCAGGGATATCAGCTCACACCGCAAATAGTACACTCGTTAGGGATTTATACGGTTGTTTTTTATTACACTAGACAGTATTGTATAAATCTGTTCCAAGAAGCACACTAGCTCCGGGCAGATCCACAGCATGTGTGCATACCCTGCATCTTCACACCTACACCTTGGACATCGACCATCATGGTTGGGGTGTATTTTCCCCAGGTTACGTGCATATAATGTAGCATATGCAGTATCTTATATTGAATTAACTTCATACTCATATTCATGGAGACTGATTTAGTGAACGAACACTTAGACTTCCACTGTCCATCTGTTATGTTGAGCTCCAACTCCTCTGCCCACTTCTCCCGACTACCCCAAGGAGATCCCTTTATATAGGGTTGCTAATATTCTCCGGCACCCATATAAATTGGATATAAGGACAGGCAGCTTGTTTCCGGGGATTCTATCGGGTAGCATTACCACCGTTTTTGCGCCACCAGCCTAGGTCTATGAAATGTTAGCCTTTCTGTGGGTGTACTCTTGTGGCCCTCCCTCCAGGTTTGCAGTGTCAAGAAACTTCCCTTCAATGAACAAATCTCCGATTGTGTGATAACCTAGCTCGTTCCAGTGTGACTTCAGCAACGCTTCCCACATAGGTTAAAAGTTAGGGAAAATCCACAAAGGTAGCCAACGGCACTATGGGTTTTTCACATTAGTTTTAATGGAAATTGCCCTCCAAGCTAACAGCTTTGTCTGCACAGGGTCAAATGGGCAATCATCTTTGTAATTATCATCTAGGATTAATGATTTCATATCAGAATCTCCCGCTGCTTCTTTTTCCAACTTGACATGCGGGAGAGTCACATCTGTTCCATACCAATAGGTTGCAACCTGCGCCTCAGCAGCCAACCAGCATACCTCCTTGTTTGGATTTGTAAACCCTCTCTACTACACGATTGCGCCACATCTTCCTATTTTTTCCTAACAGCCCCAGAATGTCATAGGAATCGGGACATGTTCCAATGGAGAGCCTTAAACCGGTCTGCCCAGCCATATCGGTACATTTACAAATAGATACAATAATTTGGGCACAAATATCATTTTAATCAACGCAAATCAGCCTGCTGGCAACATTGGTATGCACGACCAATGGCTAATTTTTGTGTGTGCATATGCTGCGTGGGTTTCAAGGTTTTCAAGGTTCAGTCAGCAATGTATTTTTTTTCCCTGGAGATCATGACTCCTAGGTATTTAAATCTGTCTGGCACCCATTGCAGTGGAAAAACTCCCAGAGGGGAAGACTTATCATAATTTACTGTAAACCTAGAATATTTACCAATTTCGGTAATGCCTTCCATAATAGGGTCTAAGTTGTTTTGGGGGTCCCTAACATAAAATAACATGTCATTCGCGTATAGAGAGATGATCTACGACTGCTCTGGTATTTGTACTTCCTGCTTTCTGTGGAGCTGTGGAGGTGCCTAATCAGATCCGCCATGGGCTCAATCGCTAAAGCAAATAGTATGGGTGACAGTGGGCAGCCCTGAAGCATCCCACTGTTGAGTTTGCTGGCTTAGACTGCACTGCGTTAACTCGGACAATGGCAGTGGGATTCGTATATAGAAGTTTGATATATTGTATTAATTGTTCTCCCAAACCGCTTCTTCATAGGACCCAAACAGGAATGTTCAGGATACCATGTCGAATGCTTTTTGAGCGTCTAATGCTACGGCCACTGCTTGGGTGGCAGGTGTTATACGGGACATGATATTAAACAGTCATCTGAGGTTTAGAGATGTAGATCTTTCTAGTATGAAACACGCTTGATTGTGGTGTATTTGGGAAAACATGAGGGGTAGTAACTTATTAGCTATGACTTTAGCATACACTTTGGCATCTAAGTTCATGAGGGACAATAATCTGTAAGAGCTGCATTCCTCACTGGGTTTCCCTGTCTCCGGAGTACAGTAATAATGACTTCTCGAAGTGTCCTCGGGAGTTGCCCATAATGTGCAGATTCCTCCCACACTTTCAACAAGTATGGGGCCAAAAGAGCACCATATTCAATGTAAAATTCCACCAAGAGTCCATTAGGACCTGAAGACTTGTTCCTCGGAAGGTCCTTTATTACTTTAAATATTTCTTCTACAGTAAAGGGGTTGTTTAGCTGCCTTCTGGCACCTTCTGAGAGAACAATTGTAATACCCTGAACCGAATGTTGTATAACCTGATGTTCGTTGCTCATTCCTACAATATAATTCAGACCCTTTTCCATCCGTATCAATTTGGACAGTGTCCTACCAGGTTGCTCCCCTTTCCTGTATCTTCTAGCCACAGCTGGCACCGCAAAATATTTCACCTCTCTATCAACATGCTGCTGAAATACCTCTAGTTTGGTCTTAATATCTGCCTGCAAAGCATGGTTTGGTGCAGCCACATATTTGCTTTCCAGGGCGTTTAGTTGGTCTTGAATAATGGCTATGTCTCTATGTTTAACCTTAAGCACAGCAAACTCCCTAGACATGGCCATCACCCTAACAAACACCTTAAACGTTTGCCAAAGGATACCTTATGACATTGTATTGTTGTCATTAGTCTTAAAAAAAAAGTATGGATGTTGTCTTCACCACTTGTTCTAAATACCAAATCCTGTAAAGCCAACGATTTAAATCGCCATGCTGTGCGGTCCCAGGGTTTCCCACCCCATCTTTAAGAGAGCACTATTGGTGAGTGATCCAGATAGGTATGGGGGAGTATATCAGCCTCTACCATCTGCCACACTAGGTTCTCTGAGATCAAGAATAGCTCTATCCGAGACGACATTTTGTGTACTGATGAATAATAAGAGAATCCCTTTGTCACTGTATGCAAAATCCGTCATATGCCAGATAGCTTAAGCCTATTCATTTGGTTTAGAATACAGACTGCTGCCTTTGATCTGGAGCCTTACCTATATGGTTCAGGTCAAGGTTTAAAATTGTATTCATATCTCCCCCCCCCAAATAATCGGTATCATATGATAAACCATGAGAATGTCCGTCAAGTTTGCATGGAACCCCAGGTCATCCAAGTTCTGCTTATATGAATTCCCCAGTAGCATTTCCCTACTTAACAACTTACTGTGTACGTCCAGACCTACATGTGAGATTAGCAATTATTTAAAGGTAACACGTTTATGAATCAGGGTCAACAGCCCTCTGGACTGAGTCGAGAGGTTAGTGCAAAATCTATTAGTACCCCACCCCTTAGCAAACCATAATTCACATTCCCACGTTTGTGAGTTTTTCTGTAGGAATAGTATGCGTACATTGTGCCGGTTCACATGAGACCCTATTCCCCTAGCTTTGGAGTAATTCCCAAGCCCCCTTATATTCCAGCTCAGAATTTGAACAGTTCCCATCAAAGTCTAGAATAGAGTCAAGCATCTCAGCCTTATAGTATAACCATAGCACTGTCAAATATAAACTGCATACAGCATTGTTCTTTGTATTGTGCATGCCAAAACAATTTTGAAATACCTTTTCCCCAACAACAGCACCTACCCCCACCTCCCTCATCGTCTCCCCAACCAGAGCCATGTCAATCCTCCCCAAACCCCCTCCCTAACGCCAACACTACCACCAGTGCCATACCAGCAACCTTGCACAGGGGAACACATCTTCCACTTCCTTCCGCCTCCAATACTACCCCGCCCAACATTACATAGGATAAATGAACAATAAACCTGAGTGCTCACTGTCGGCGTTGTCTCAGCATATCACACCAGAACATTATTACCAGCACAAAGTCAATAAAACATTATTAGCACATTCGAACAGGTGCCAGCTGCATCAAGCATGGCAGGGTCCACACCACTATACAGTACAACCATCACGTGGAAGAGGCCGCCATCTCCACCTCTCCATTGTATCCTGCAGGACCTGCATGAGTATATTGGCCTCTATGAAGGCCACAGCTTCCTCCGGTATCGTGAAAAAGAGAACTTTAATCCGATGTTGTATTCCCAATCTTGCTGGGAAAAGCATTGTATTTGGGAGCCCGAGCGCGCAAAGGGCATCGTCTGGAGAGTTACCTGGCTGTTGGGCTGTGGCTGCTGTGTGACTGAAGAACTCCTTCGTTTTACAGTCTGCTTCCCTTGAGGTTCGCCTGTGCGGACACCCAGTGCGGAGGCAGGAGGGGAAACACCATTGCGCCGGAGCGCTGCCTGACCCCGCCTCTTTGCCCGCCCCCGGCTCCTCCCCCAGGAAGGAAGTAGAATTTAGGTCTGACCCAGACACCCTTGTGGCGCTAAGCCCGAGCGCGCAAAGGGCATCGTCTGGAGAGTTACCTGGCTGTTGGGCTGTTTGGCTGCTTGCTGTAGCGGAGATCGCCCCGCAACGAGTAGAATTGGTAGTTCATTCACCCACTAGGAGGTTTGTATAGAGGAGCTGCACGACAGGATGAAACCAGCCCCAGCGTCCATGGACATCACTGCAACGGGGCTGCGAACTAGACTCCAGGTAAGGCACAGAGTTGCCTCTTTACCAGAGGCAATGGGGAGTCCTGAGCACTCATCGAAAGTGACCTCGTTGAAACAAAGCGGCCTACCTTTTGCAGCAAAAAACGAAAGAGCCTTTCTGTGGGGGCAAACACGGATATGGGGAACAATAATCCTCAAATGTGCCCAAACCCAGATAACTCACGATTGATACCAAACTCCCCGAAGCAACTAATGGCATGTACAATTCCCTCTATAGGAGGGGTAACGAATCCTTTTCCTATGATTCAAGACCCATCAAAGTCCCAGAACGACGATACTAACCAGGAGAAGGGGAAAGATCAACACAGTGGTGAGTCAGATGCAACTACCCAAAGTGTTTGCTCTGTTCCCTCAAAAGAACAAACCAAAATTCCAGTAGATTCTAATCCGCTCCCGGAAGATCCACAAGGGGAGGCCACGTGTGATTTGGACAACACGGGAGCCGATAGGGAGACTGGAATAACAAATGCTAGAAGCGAAACTGATGTGAGAAAGGATTTATCCACTTCTCGAAGTGAAGATGACGTTCAAACGAGTCACCGTGCCGACGAACCTGTCGAAACTCTTATCGAACCTAATCTCGACATGGAGCCAAGGATGGAGAGCTCAACAGAGGAGAAGGTGGTGAACAGACGAAGCGTCACTCCAAAGGCGCCTAGAAAATCGAGAAAGAACTCCAGCAACGAGATGGCTCCATTATCTGAGATTGGAGGGACTCATGGAGATGATTGGGACGTCATTGAGTTGGGCCAATGGGAAAAAGCCCTGCAAGATTCTACAATCGACATGGAGGAAAAATCACGTCATCTAGGCTCCAGGGAGGCATCCCCAGTAGCTATTGATATCTTCCAGCCATACAGGGAAGAGAATTGTATCCAAGACCTTATGGGTAAAAGCGACCAAAAAACCCATATAAATAATCAGAATGATAAATTGGATATGAGGCCAAAAGATGGCCCAAACGAGAGAAGTACACCTATGACCTTAGAAAATCCAATGATGGAGCCGCGTGCAATTGGTGGGAATTACCCTACGAAGATGTGTTTAGACAAACACCCTCAAAATGATTCTGAAAGGATGACTCCTTTAAGAACTCAAGGGTCCAGAGTGCTGCCACCAGTTAACCTGAGTAACTTGAGCCTTGCGAGTAAAATCATGCAGGACCTTACGTTACTTACGGGGAAAATTCAAAGGGAAAAAAGGAAGAGCTTCTCCTTAATAAATGAGAGGATGGCAGCATTGGACATGGAACTAGAAAAAGGGAGATCCTTTGTGACCGCCGATTCTGAGTTATCCGCCATTAATCAGCGGGGCGATAATGCGAAGCTAAACACTGATCTTGAGAAGACTAACACTAGCTCAGGTTGCCGAAAACAAGATCCAAAATCGCAACTTCCAGTCGGTGGACCTCGTATGATAACTAAAATGACCCAGACGTTGGCAATGGAAGACCCAGTGCCGAATCCGGATATACCACGAAAAGATCAAATAACCCAACTAATCAGCGAAGCCTGTATAACTGAAAGAGCAAAGGACATGGAACATATACAACAAGTGATCATGACCTCGCTGACTATCTCATTAGTGCCTTTTCTCAAACTCTATGAGGTGATAAAAGACTCGGTACAAGAAGTTACTACTACGAATTTGAAAATAAAGGCGGCAAATATGCAAATGGCTCTGTCCTTACGAAACCTGAATATACGAATAAATAAAGAAGCTGAACAAACTCAGCACTGGCAAAACCGCCTCGGTGATCTAGCAAGAAGGGATGCTAGTGATAAGTCACTGCTTATGGAAGCAGTTCTTGAAGACTGCAAATGGATGAGATCTTTGCATAAACAAAATAAAGTGGATCCGCAGGCGGTGGAAAATCTAAACCGAGGGAAAGGCCCAATGAAATTGAAACAAAGCAACGAACCAGAGACACCTCGTGAGAAAATAATTCTTATTTCCCCTGGTTGTAAGGGAGATCAAAAACAAGATCCGAAACCCCAACTAGAGCAGCCTAATTTTGCGATTTTCTCAGGCACAATCATAAAAGAGAAGGAACATCGGTTGGGAAAAGAGTTGGTTAATAAAACTAAAGAAAATGGAAAAAAATCAAAAAATGAAACGCTCAAACGGAAAGTGAATGGATCAAGAGACTTCTTGAGGAATTTAAGAACTCCTCCGAGAAGGGAAAATTTGCAATGTACTAAGAAGCCAAGAAGAGAACTGGCGATGGGAGAATTAGATAGTATGGAGACCGAGGGAGTGAATGAATCTAAAATCAGGGAGTTTTCAGTGGACGACAAAAGGGATGATTTGGATAAATCTGCGGACTTGAGTGACCTGATCGATCTCATGGACAAAATTAGCGATGAAGATGAGTTGGGAAGAATCAGTCCGTCAGATTGGAAGACAATTGATAACTGGGACACTGTCGATTTGGATTTATCCTCGAAAGTGGGTAAGAAATCTCAAAAGGACCCAATTACTAAGTCCACAGGGGGGCTAAGAAAAAAAGCTGCCCCTTCTGAAAAAGATCATGATGATAATGATGAACAGCCCTGGTGCTTCAAAACCTTGGAGCAAAAAAGGAAAGAGTTGGCTCATAAAGAAAAGAATGTACGATTTCAAGAAGAAAATACTCGCCCTGAGCAAAGAAGTACCTACAGTGAAAAGGACTGTATGGTTGATAAAAAAAGACAAAGGTCGCACGTTCCAATTCAAAAGAAACCATCTGTCTCCAGAGTATACTATCTGAAGTTGGAAACTACATCTAATGGACCTAGAAAGGCCCTTCTAAATAGATGTTATGTTGTGTCTCTCTGTAAGCAGATTCCAGCGCTTCGGGAAATTTCATCAGACGACATAAAAGTCGTCGAATTCCCAAGGGAACAGAGGACGGACCAAGTAATATTACATCTTACCTCAAATGAAATCAAACAGAAGTTTCTGAAGGCCAACGAATATCTTAAAAAAAAGGGCTATCGCCTAGAAGATTGGGACCGGGATACCAAATATACAAATCCAAAAGATACAACAATGGGTGGAAGGAGACCCAGGGCGGAGCCCATAGAACTTGGCAGGGAAAAACCATTGGCTCATGTTTGTAAATCAAATGATAGAGTGAGCGAGGAGGCAAGAAAAAGGGATGTAAAAGCAAGGGAGATGGAGGGGGAGGAGAAAAAAACTAGAAAAGAAGGAAAAATCCTTAACGACCAACCCCCCACCAAGGAGTACTTTGTTGAGAAATTAAAAAACCTGACATTCACAGTGGATAACTTGGAAAATCCAAGGAAGGGAAAATCTAACCGGAATTACCCGGAACTTAAAATTAATGATCGGCTATGGACGATGACCACCTGTAATTCTAAGAAGAAGCAATAGAGTAAGGAAGAGCAATATATATCTGTATACTGTGCCTCATGGAATACCAGAGGATTTCAACATCTGTTCTCGAAGGATAATGGCTTCCTAGCCAACTACGATCTAATCTCCATTCAGGAGTCCTGGCTGCGTGAAGCCCCAATTTGTGAGGGCTATGAAGTCTACTTTAACCCGGCTAAAAAGGGCCCTAAAGGTAGACCATTTGCGGGTCTGATGGTGTTAAAGAAACTGGATTCTCCACTGCAAGTCCTGGAACATGATACACCTAATCCCTATGTGCAAATCCTATCAATTGCTTTTAAAGCAGAGAAACAGGAGGACTCCAAAAAAATGATTCTTATTAATACTTATTGGAGCGAAAACATGCCGAGCCAGGGGAATTACCTAAAATCCATCATGAATACAATTGACAAGTCCATGATTGAAGATAAAGATAAGTTGATTCTATTAAATGGAGATCTAAACATCAAACTTCTAGATAAGGATGGTAAAATTAGGGAAACAGAAAATCTACGAGGAAACGAAAGTCGATGGATGAAGGAAATGTCTATCTGTGATATGAGGATGCTAAACAGCCAGACCAGAGGCGATCTAATGGGTGCAAACACATGGCATAACGGGAAAACCGCTGCATGCCTAGACTACTGTTTCGTAGGTGGAAACACGCTTCCGTGGATTAAATCTTTCACAATAACCAAGCAAGCTAATAGTGACCACAGTCTGTTGAGAACCGAACTTGCATGGGACATTAGATTAACAACAATGACTAACAAATGGAGCGAGACAGAAGTTTTGTGGGGGAGAAATCGATTGAGATTAAAAAATCAAGCCATACCGAAGTTGGTGCAGGACTATCAAGAAGCCTCTAATAAAGGTGAAGAGTCAGTCGAATACAAATGGCTGTTGGAAGCATTTGTGGTTAAGTATGATCCAGCGAAAGTGAACATCATCGAAAAAAAGCACGCCTATGATGAACTTGTAGTAACTAGAAGAAAGCAATATAGAGCAGAACTCAAGTTCATAAAAAAGATTAACAGCACGGAGAAAGAAGAGCTTTTGAGGAAATGCAGGCAAACTTATAAAAACTGGCTGCGTTCAACTCGTTTCTTAAGAACACAAAGAGACGCTGAAAAAATGCTGGCAGCGATATCAACAAACAACACAAGATGCACTTGGGATTTAATTAATAATAGAGACTTGAACCAGTCAGCAATAGGCGTCAATCAAGTCTCAGAGGACAGTTGGTTCCGGCATTATACTGCGCTGTTTAAAGGGAAAACCAAGGAGATTGGACCTGAGATAAGAACTGAGGGTCCTGCCTGGGCCCTGGAATTCGATAGAGATGATATACTGATGCTCATTAAAAATCTCAGCACCTCCAGGGCAGCAGGCCCTGATCGTATCTCCAACAAAATGCTAAAAGAGAACTGTGAAGGTTGGTCTGACCTGATATATACACTTTTCCAAAAAATAATGAAAGCCAGGCAAATTCCAACTATGTGGACGGAGGCATATATAGTTCCCATCTTTAAAAAGGGGGATCGTGGTAATCCAAGGAAATACAGGCCAATTGCATTGTTGGACTCCATTGGTAAACTCTTCGCGTCCATCCTGTTAAGGAACTTAAAAAAAATGGGCCTCAGGAACTAACATCTTGGACGAAAGACAGACAGCCTTTATAAGCGGCGTGGGCACTGCCCTTAACCTCTTTTTGATAAACTTGATAAACTTATTAAAGGCTAAAGCACTGAAAGAGAAGACCACGATCTATCTGGCTTTTATCGATCTTGAGCAGCCTTATAGAATTCTAGCAAGACCTGGCCTACCTAACGAAGATATAATCCTGCAGGAGTGGAAAAGGAGATGTGAGGAAACCCTGGTACAGCTGGGCATCTCGGATGATATCCTGAAGTGCAACCCGGACAAGGCTAAACAATTGTACGGGAAAAAGATTGGGAGGAAACTCAGGAGAACAAACTGTTACGAAATTGGTGTCCTAACATCATTTGGGAACGCAAAGCACTTAACATCCTCCCACCGTACCTACAGAAATTTCCATCTAAACACTACAGAGACCTGCTGTTGCGCTGTAGACTCAATATATGGTGCTCCCGTGAGGTAAAACTGAGAAGAAGACTTATTGAAAAATCATCAGCGTTCTGCAGGTTCTGTAGAAATAAGGACCAAATCGAATCTGTTAAGCACGTGATGCTAACATGTCCAGCCTTGGCATCAAAACGCCACTCACACTTGGGAAGTTACACAAGTAATATCTCCTTGGAAACTGAAGAGGAATACTGGGAGCGTCTCCTAACAGTTGAAAGAGTTGGGCGGACACTTGATGCTCTAAAGTTCGTAGAATCCCTAAAGCTGGATCAGGAGGAAAGTGATACAGTAGTGACCCAGGACAGAATAGTCTGAAGGATTATCTTTGGGAATCCTGTTGAGGACCCTGAAATGTGGACATGAAACCAAAAAATTAATCTAAGGATGATGTTTTTTTCCTTTTTTCTTCTTGGGATGAATGTTTAAGGTTTAACGTTGATTAACCAATAAAACATATATATAAAAAAAAATTGTATTTGGGACTGCTCTGTCTCTAAAAACAATGTTTACTCCCAAAAAAAGAAGTATGCTCCATTTGCACAGCAGCAGTGAAATCCGGGTAAATATGCACTGTGGTGTCTTCATAGCATAATAGGCCTTTTTCTCTTGCCAACTACAGGATGGTGTCCTGGTTTCGGTAATTGAGGAGTTTCACGATGACAGTCCTGGGCAGGCTCCCGGTTTCGGTCTCGTTGTTGGTGACCTTTGTACCCATTCGACCACAAACGCTAACAAGATGTTTAGGTCTCCAAGTAGTTCATTAAGCATAGGGTCATGCCCAAATCCCTCAGGGAGGCCCCTATACGAATGCTATTTCTTCCCATCTGGATTCCAGGTCATCACATTTTAGCAAGGCTCTCCTTGTGTCTTTGGCCATACCGGTCACTTGGTTTCTAAGCGCAAATATGTCATCCTCAGCCACGCCGATGCGCGTCTCCGCCTCCGTCACTCTAGTGTACACCAGTTCTATTTTGCTATTGAGGGTGTTGATATTTGACCTAATACCATCTAGTTTATCCGTCATAGTGGCAGATACCACCTGCATACTCTCCATGAGTTATCCCAGGTTTGGGATGCCCTGTTCTCCTTATCCCCGCTGCTCACTCAGCTCAGGAGAAGGATCAATGCGAGGTCTACTAGTGTGGCATGTAAATGCCTCCAGGTTGCTCTGCTTTTTCTGGTTGCCCCCTTCTTTTGACATATTGGCAGGGTAGTGCCACTCAGCAATGGCATAGAGTTGGGTAGTTGCCAAGGTTAGAGACTCAGTGTATAACACAACCTAGCTGGGTGCCCAACCTATCCAGCCAACACGTTATTGCCACAGGTGGCAAGGTATCCGCTCTTCACCCAAGCCAGTCGCTTCTCCTCCGGTGTTATGCAAGTGAACCCACTGTAAGTACACACCAGTAAATTATGTAGAAAACCCCATGGCTGCACACACTCCCAGCTGGTGAAATGGGCCTCCCCGGGCCATTTGCAAAACCCCCTTATGCGCGGTGCTCACCGATGTCAGGAGATATCCCAGGTTACAATGTGCATACTCCAGTGGTCGCACTATATCAGGGCTGCAAGCCTCACACACAATCATGGCTGTAAGTGTCACTGATCACGGCACACACGGCCCACTCAGTTGTTACCGGGCCTTCCAACGTTAGTCCAGATCAAGCTGATCTGCATATATATGCCATGGCCTGGGCTCAGTCTTCAGGCTGCCAGTAGGAGCCATACGTTGTGCCGCATAGGGTAGCCCATCAGTTTAACGGGTCTGCAGTGGCTCCCCAAAGCTAAAAGCACTACCACACTCGTGGCGTAGGCATTATGGCCGACTCTAGTCTCTTAGATACCTGCATCACAGTAAGGTTGCAATCATCCAGACTGCATAAGCGTGAGGCGGTCACAGAGGCTCAAGGAAGCACATCCATTTCACAGGCTGCTCAGCAGCACCCCATCAACAACAATTTTACTTTTATGTGGGCACGGAAAAATTATTTTCCAGGCATTGCCACAATGGTACTACTCAGCCATAAATGGCAACAGATGGCAAACGGTGTTAGCACCTTGGTAGTTTAGGACAGTGGGGGTCATTACGACCTTGGAGGTAATCATGCCGCTATTTGCGGCCTGGTTACCCCCTTACCGGGTACCGGGTACGGGTTCCTTAAATGAGGAATTACTGGACCATTCCAACCTTGGAGGACCCGGTAATTCCTCATTGGAGGAACTCGGACCCGGTACATCCCCATTCCCATTCGAGCTCCCATAGGGCTCAATGGGAATGGGGAGGGAGCTAACAACGGGCCCGTTAATAACAGGCCCGTTGTTAGCTCCCTGGTCTGCTAGCGAGACCCGCTAAGGATGCCTGGTAGCTAAGGGCACCTGGTTTTACCAGGTGCACTTTGCGGGTCCCGCGAGCAGACTCGTAATGGGGCCGTAAGGGGTTGACGGCTCCGGCACAATTACCAGCACCGTTAACCCCTTACCGCCAACCTCGGAAGGAGGCCCAGTGCCTGGCAAATCCATATCTTATACCTATACAAGAGCCAAAAGTATTGGCTTTGCCACTGCTTGTAATGAACAGAAATTCAGTGCCAGGAAAAGATGAAATTACAGATATTTATTATAAATCGAGTGGCTGAAGGCACAATTGGTTGAAAGAATCTTATTACATAAGGAGCTGGTTTATAATTGCAAATACGGCATGACCTTACAGAAAACTGATTAGAAATTACATAGGCTTCCATTTAAAAGCACAGTTACCTCAAAGAGATCCTCGGGTGGTGTTTTATATGGGGAATGGTAGGTAGTGGGTGAGAATGATCATCAGGAATAGCATGGCCATGGGCGGTCAATAGGTGGATACAAATCCAAACAATACCCACAGCATGTTTGTCCACTCACATCCCATCACTATATCAGCTTCACTTCCCATGACAATAGTTGCAGCTCAAAGGCAGCACTTAAAGTGCCACCTAATTGCCAAAGCTTACAACATTTTAGAGAAGCTTACCCTAAGTCCTTTATCTCATTATTGTGTTACTTGTTAAATTTGTGATTCCAGAGCTCTCATGTTTCAAGTGTCTGTGCATGAGAAGGTCCTCCAGGTCTCTTTTTTCTCTTTGAATTTTGGGACTTGTAGTTTTTTCTTTCCCATTTCAAACTTTGATAAACTACATGTCCTAAAATTCCCCCCAAAACACGACTGGATGGGTGTCTCATGTATGCCCATGGGAAACTTAAGAGCTTCATGACTCCTGCCTCCCTGCCATGTCAGGTGAGTTACACATTTGAGCTTGGACTGCAACGATAGCAATGAGCTCAAATGCCCTTCAAAAAAGCATTTTGATTTTCCGCTACCTGCACACCAATGGTTATTGGGGTGCAAACCAATGGTTAGGGTGCTTATTGTGATTTCCCCCTAGCCGCTCTTCTCCCCCAGCCCCCTTCCTCCCGATCTCCCATACTCCAGTCTATAAAATAGGGCACAATGAAAATAAAAGGCGTTGAAGTAAATGTTTGAGGAAAGGTTATGGGATATGCAATAATATGACATGTGGCCAATACAAAAGCAGTTGCAGAGAAAGGTGTGCGTAGGCTTAGACAAACTATGAATAGAGGGCACAGCATGCAGAAAACACATTTGCAATAAACTATGAACTAATCAAGGACGTGGAAGTGTTTACCTTTTGAAAGCTGCCACTCTGCAATTGTGCCAGTTAGCACAGTAAAAGCCCTTGCTACAAATGAATAATTATTTTTGAAAATCATAATCATGGCTTTTCCTATTCATCGTCCACAAAATGTTTGGTGCATGTAAAGAAGGGAATGCATAAAACAGCCATTTTGATGTTTCACTGGGTACGGCTTATTTCTTGAGAAACAAAGTGATGGTGACTTAATTAATGGTCAGATATGAAGAACACATTCACTCAGTAAAATGTAATGATGGTGTGCAAGAGGCTCCGCTGTTTTTAAGTTGCTCATAAACGATCAAAAATCAGAACATGCTCTTTTGCACAAAAAACATGGCTGATTCGTCACAGTATGTGTTTAGGGGGAGGGGCAGGTAGTGGGCAGAAATGACCATAGGGATCAGCATGGCCTTGTGCGGTGTGTGGGTACAAACCCAAACAACACCAAACAACACCTACAGGTTGCGTGTCCCTCCTCACATTCCATCACCGTCCTAGCTGTACTCCAATTCAATAATGTTTTCTTATAGGTAGCGCTGAAGTGCCATCTAATAGCCAAAACTAAAAAACAAGGTCCGGAACTCGAAAAACGGTGGATGAAAGAAAAGTACCTCTCTTGTGGATCAGCGGCAAAAGTGCAGTGGTCGTGCTAAAATCATAGCAACTGTGAGGCAGTGGTCTGCTGTCACAGCAGTATGCTCAACATGCAACTGGTTGATAGGAAGAGCATCATGCTGGCGACAAGGAAGCCACTGGGCCAGTGAGCAGTGCAAGGTTTCTGCTAGGATTGGCAGGGGCTGGCAGTGCAGTTTCCCAGGTGAGAGAGGCCCAGAAGATGTCATCTAGCAGCCCAAAAATAACATTTGCTGAAAATGGCTGGAGTTGCACATCTGGACGTATGTGGATGTCTTTTCCCCCATCGACATCTCACTAATTAATACAATTGTTTTAGAGCACGTGGAGTATACAAATAGTTTCACACCCACCAAAGAGTAATGCCAGAATTTGCATAGAAGCAATTCTATCTAATTATTGTTGCCTCTTTTTCTCCAAATGCAGTGGAAACGAAATAAGAAATAAAAGAAGAAACGTGCTTGTGCACTCGTGTCCGGGTACCGGTCTGCAGCAATAGAGGAGGGCTGTTTGCCCAATAGTGCAATAGTTTAAACAAAGTGGAACCCAGGGTAAGAGAACTGAAGCTGCAGCCGGATATGGCGACGCTCGTCTTTCCACTTCATTAGAGATCAAACCGCATGCAGTGCGACTTCCGGAGAGTGAAAGTGTGCCCGAAGGTGAGGCTCCTCTTTAATGATCCTATTTTTGAGCTCGCGAGATAAGATTAAAATACAGCCATGTATGTTGCACTTACAATCAACATGATTTGTATTCCCTTTGAGGGCCCCTTAATAAGTCACTGCAGGCTCTTCTCATTTGGGCGAGATCTTAGGAAGCGCTTTGCTCTGTGCTGGCTGATGAAACAAACCCAATTAAGACTCGCTGCCTTATAATGGGATGCTAAGAGCCTGGGAATGGCTTTTAAGAACACCTCGCTCTGTGGGAAAAGGCGTCATTGATGGAACAAAACGTAATAATGATAATAATAATAATACTGAATCGTAAGGTATTTTCTAGGTAGGCACGATTTGCTGTGTTGCAGCATGTGTAGCTGCAATCTTTGAAACAGAAATGACAATAAGGAATGGGGGGCGGTCCAGGGCCCTACTATGGAAAGGACCATGCTACCACAGTTGGCCGTGGGTGCAGAATGGCAGCAAGGCAGGACAGCATCAGATCCTGGCAGGGTTAGCATGGCAAGAGGCTGCCGTTTGGCCACCACGTTAGTGGCCACAGAATGAATGTGGCTTTCCTTTTGAAGCACACCTTACGAGACAACATTTGAATAGTGCGATGATTGACGCATTCTGACAGACCCCTGTGTCAAAGGGGCTTCTCGGTTCCGCGTCACAGGAGCCTGTAGCTCAAGTTCATCGCTGCAACCTAGAACATGTGGCATTTCATTAGTCCAACTTGAATGGTCGTTATCGCTACTTTCCACCTCTGACCTTTGCATTGGGGCGTTCATTCTGTTAAGAAAATGTGATTTTAGGAATCTGTTATGGCTCACACTTTTCCCAACCCAAGGATTCTATTACCTGTATTTGTCGATACCAACTTCCTGATTTCTGACTCATTGTGCTGAGGACCGACTAAAGCCTCCCTATATGAGTAGCAAATGCGCATCTATAAGGTCCCGGGTTGTCAAGGAGTGCACCTCATATCTATGATTGTTTATTAGATACAGTCTTTGCTTATATCTGGCACATATTTGCTAGACTCAGATCTAAGGGGTAGTCGCTAAAGGGTCTGCCTGGTTGTACTATGAGGCAGCCTAATAATACATCCAGGCAATACAAATCAGTCAGTGTGCTACATTCAAGCTCTGCAATTGCATAGAAATGGATCTAATGAGATTGGAGAGAGGATTTGGGATCAAGGGAGGAAGTGAAAATAAACACGGAGGTTAAACTATGGAATGATGGAACTCTTATTTGAGGACTGGTATCTTATTTGTACGAGGCAGCTCTTCCTTCCTGTGTGTCAGGGGCAAACAACAGCAGGAAGAGAAGAGAAAATCAACCAGAACTGGAGGGACAGCAGCATCACTGTCAAAAATGACTGCCACCAACCCTAGAAATGCTTTTAAACATGCCCCCATGGGCATACAGCCTTATAGAACACTGTTTTGCCCTTTGTGCAGGGGAAGAGCGTATACAAACTTAATTTCCCAGCAAGCCTTGGGCAGCCAGGAACCAAAGAGAGGCCGGATTATGTGGGGCACGCCAACGTGCATGCGCGCGACTCAAGGCACGGGGCTTGTGCTTGAGTCTCCATGCAGAGAGGATGTGCATCAAAGCAGCTCCTGACGAAGAAGCCTACGCGAGGGGCCCAGCCCTACCGGAGCAGCAGCCCGGCCCCTCGCCACACTCAGATAAAAGTGCTTCAGCGTCCCTGCATGCAAAGGGAACCTGGGGGAACGCACAGGGTGCTCCAGCCCACCCCTCAGCGCCTGCGCCCATACCGGAGCTAAGTCGACGTTCCCTTACGTTAACCCTTTACTTACCCGATACCAATACTTACCACGTCGTGTGCGAATCAAAGCTAACAGTTTGCACTAGACCCAGAGCGGTCAGGTGTTTCCTGTCTCATGTGAATGAACAAGTAGCCACATGAGGCGTTAAACAAACGACCCTAGCTTGAAAAACGAAAACCAACCACGCTTGAAATCAGGAATCACTCGCATGAGTCCGCATGACTACAAAAGGCCTCATGCGGACGTCCAGGTTGTAGGTCGGTAAAGCCTCCTCATAACTTATGTGGTCTTGGAATGACAGCCACATGCGGCAGCGCATGTTGGAGGACGTAGATGTGTGCAATGAGTGTTTAGTTTAGATGCATGTGTAAAAGTGAATTGTCCACGTGTGTTACAGCGTACAGCATGCACTAATGTGGTTGCTCTTTTTCAGCATGAACCTGCTACTTTAAACAACTGGCGCATCACAGGACTTGACGGCCCATTAGAGACAACAGGGGAACACTCCTCAGGGACCATATCCCCAAAAGCTAAGTCTGCATGCTTGCTTATGTAACAACAGTAGTGGTTTAGACAGATTCTCATGTACCAAAGCTCTCTCACTCTATTGATGTGTGTGTGTATTTGTATTGTTGCATTGAGAGGGCAGAGAGGGGAAAGTGGCAGGCAAGGGGATTGTTGATGCATCCAGCAACGTTCTGCAGAAGCTGCATAAACGTGCGCATCGATCTGAGCTTTTCCTAAAATCCCCAGTCCTATCCATAACCCTAGCCCTCCCTCCCTCACAACACTGTGAGTAGCTGCATAGCCTTGCCATTACCCATGGTGTAGTCAGAAACATCAAAGTTACAAACAGATTTGCAGATCAACAATATAAAGTGGCAGGTCTTTAAGTGCTTGCAGAGTAGGTGATGGTCCACAATATCCCCCCAATCTAGAACATGTGCTTTAGGAAACGTTCAAATAACGTTTTGGGGAGTGGAGGTCACAAAACTCCAAAGATACTCCAAAATGTGGATTTTGTCCATTCCTGGGCCGTCAAGTCACAGGACTTGACGGCCCATTAGAGACAACAGGGGAACACTCCTCAGGGACCATATCCCCAAAAGCTAAGTCTGCATGCTTGCTTATGTAACAACAGTAGTGGTTTAGACAGATTCTCATGTACCAAAGCTCTCTCACTCTATTGATGTGTGTGTGTATTTGTATTGTTGCATTGAGAGGGCAGAGAGGGGAAAGTGGCAGGCAAGGGGATTGTTGATGCATCCAGCAACGTTCTGCAGAAGCTGCATAAACGTGCGCATCGATCTGAGCTTTTCCTAAAATCCCCAGTCCTATCCATAACCTCTTCCTACCCCTCTTCCCGGTTTCCCTACAACCCCCATACCTATCCAATCAGCGATACCCTAACCCTAGCCCTCCCTCCCTCACAACACTGTGAGTAGCTGCATAGCCTTGCCATTACCCATGGTGTAGTCAGAAACATCAAAGTTACAAACAGATTTGCAGATCAACAATATAAAGTGGCAGGTCTTTAAGTGCTTGCAGAGTAGGTGATGGTCCACAATATCCCCCCAATCTAGAACATGTGCTTTAGGAAACGTTCAAATAACGTTTTGGGGAGTGGAGGTCACAAAACTCCAAAGATACTCCAAAATGTGGATTTTGTCCATTCCTAAAATGTTGGGAATAAACACATTTCATGACAAAAAACTAGAAGTCAATTGTTATCTCAAAAAGGCAGGTTGAATCCTTCTGCCTATTATTTTTCAGGTTTGAAAATAAAACAGAAAACAAAGTAGATAATGGTGTGGTAAAAGTCCCAATCCGGCCCCAGGGACCTTCAGGAGGAAGCAAGTAGCAATTAGAGTGATCAAGGTCCCACTCTCTCCACAGGGAATGGTGGGATGAACAAACAAAGTAACACATTTGAGAGATCAAAGTCACAATCTAGCCTCAGGGAATGGTGGATGAACAAAGTAGCAACTAGGGTGGTAAAAGATCCAATCTGCTCCTAGGGAACAGCGGGATAAACTCTGAACTACAGCTCGTTCATAATAGGCGACAGGGTTTCTTCCCATGCATTTTGGAAGAGTCGCTATGCTAGCCCAGTGAAAACACTTAGTGCTCCTTAAACTGGGGAAAGCAGCTAAGGGAGCGCTCCTGGGCTGGTTTGAACTGCCAAAGGGTTTCCCTTTAACAGTTTGTACCCCAGCACACATGTCCAATTGGCCGTGCAAGGCCAGGGAGGATTTGCTTCCCTAGCCTTGCATTGTCCATTGGAGATGCACGCTGGAGTACTGCAGCTCTGAATATGCATGGGGGGGACACTCCTGCACCTGCACACACTTTCAGAGCAGCTGGGGTGTAGTACATGGGGTGCTCCAGCTCCTCTGCACATTTGCTCCGTGCTTTCTGTTCATGTTGTGCAGTAGCCAGAGAGCCAGGGAGATGTTTTGGGATCATGTTCTCCTCATGCCGGAGGAGCATATTCTGGATCAGGAATGCAGGAATGGAAAGAAATGTATATGCAAATGTGTGCATTGCTACGTGTGTAGGAATGAGTCTATGTTTGGGTGCATGCGTGAATGAAAGATTGTATGTTGTATGGGTGCACATTTGAATGAGAGAGTTTATATTATGGGTGTGCAGGTGAACACATTATGAATCCTGTGAATGTGTACGGGTGTGCGAGTGAGTGTGTATGGGTGCGTGCGTGAATATGTATAAATGTTGAGTGAATTTGTGTGGTTGATTGCATGAGGGCTGGCATGCAGGCCTTGGATTAGGGGGGCACAGGTGAGAAGGTACATTTTTTACTGGGCACCAGTGTTAAAGCAAACATGATAGGTGTTGTTACTTTGCTAGACTGAACCGCATTGCTGCAGCCAGTCTGGTTGAATTTTCTGCTTATGGAATTTGTATTGGGCATCAAAGTTAAACCAAACATGTTAAGTGTTATTACGTGGCTAGACTGCACTGCATTGCTGCAGCCAGTCCGGTTACCTTTTCTGCTTCTGGCATGGCATTTTGTTTCACTGGGCCTCAATGTGGAAGCAGATGTGACAAGTACTGAAGCC
Organism: Ambystoma mexicanum; assembly: GCF_040938575.1. Classification (NCBI taxonomy): domain Eukaryota; kingdom Metazoa; phylum Chordata; class Amphibia; order Caudata; family Ambystomatidae; genus Ambystoma; species Ambystoma mexicanum. The sequence goes on from NC_090933.1 coordinate 599,800,326, forward strand.
CCCGTTCTGGTGCCTGAGAGTCTGGGGTGGACAGGATGTGAGGGAGGGGCCCGAAACTGCCTGTGCTTAGTCTCCTAGGAGACCTGAATGCGCTCTGGCGTGATTGGCTGGCTGACTGTCTGGCAAGGACAGCCAACCTGCTGGGTGAGTGACAGCTAGGCTGGGATGAATGGAAGAAAACGGTTTAAAAGCAGGTCTCTGGGACTTGGAAGGCAGAGTCAACCACTGGAATGAAAGAACCAAAGTCGAGTTGAACGAAGACGACTGATGCAACTCCTGGACCTTTAGTTTGCCCGGTGAAGCCCTGCTGCAGGTCTGAATAGCCTGAAACTCCCTCGACAGAGAAGCTCCTTCAAGGATGTCTTCTTCCCTTGAGCTGATGGGAACAGCCAACTCGCAAGCCACCTGTAAACCATCTCCATACTGGTCGAATTTTCTTCAGAGTGCTGTTGAAAACTAGATGTGGACTTTAAGGCACTGTTACGCTCACCTTAGCTCTGCAGGAGCACCCAGAGCCTCTTTCTCTGCGGCGTGATAACGGTGGACCCTCTGGAGCCTGGATTCACAGGGGCTGCTCCTATGAATGAGCATATAGAACAAGGTTATAACTCTGATGTGTGCAGGACTATCCCTATCCCCCCTGATGCCACCCCTAATGTTACCAGGTTGACTGCTGATTTTGACTCACCAGATATATGTGAAAGGATGGCTCTCAGTCCTGCTCTAACTCTGGCAGAGGCACGAGTCTGTTCAAAATTGGAACCAGTTACGTCACTGATTCGTATCTTCCAAGCCCAGTCCTGCTGCGGCGTGGATGAGTGTTCTTTCAGGTGAGTTAGACTATCACTGATTAATTCCTCAGTAAGTGTCCATACCTTCTGTCATACTCTTATCTCCTTCTTGCTTCTTCTCTCTATGTGCTGCTTTCTGGCTGTTTTCCCTCTTGTGTCACTTATTCAGTGTTTACACTTTCTTCTCTGTGCTATTTGTCTTTTAGCGCTTATTGTCTCTAATGTGCTCTGTTCTTTCTGTTGCAGGCCTGCCGGAGTCGGGGTGATGGAGCAAAACGAGTGCTCAGCTGTGACAAGAGTCTGGTGGTGAATTTGTAAAAGCGCTTTGCTTTCTGTATGCGCGCAATACTTTTTATGGCCTGTTTTGCTTACTGTTCTTTGCTTTGCAGGTATCCGTTGACTTGTTTTGATGATGCCGAGTTGATCCACAGCTGTGACCAAAGACGGGTAATGTTCCTATATACGCGTGATGCTTTTGAATGTGCACAATGCTTTATTGTCTGGCTTTTGCTTACTGTTCTTTTCTTTGCAGGTGTCTGCCGAAGTCGCGTTGATGAAGCGGAGCGGAACTGTAGCTGTGACCGGAGCCGACCGGAGCTGTGGTAACAGGAACTGGAGGCAGGCTGCCTGGATGAAGCCGGGTAAGTATTTCAGCAACTGCGGTTAATTAGAGACGTCCGGTTGGAACGGACCAGATGAGTCTTAACAAGGTCTGTGGGTAGGTATTTTCAGGAGCTGTGCCGGTGAGCGTCACGCTGCATTGAGCAGAGTAACGCAAAGCAAGGGCTGCATGCCTGGGTGTGGCTTATACAGCCAGCCACACCCAACCACTCCCAAAAGGCAGGACTACAGTCTTGTGTTCTGTCTAGGCTATTCCTCCTCCATGGTGGGGGAAACAGGAAGTACTTGGATATCTATTCACCAGAGGGTGATGTACATGGCACCAAGCGCGACAAGCTTGGGCCCAACCAACCTTTATCTGTCCCCTGGGGGAGGCCCAGGACTATGTGCATGTGTGGATGCTGTGGAATTGAGGCTGGTGCCAGGTAGACAGCCCTGAGTTGTGACACTCGCACCTTAAACCAACGGTTTGCCAAGCTTGTGGATCCTTCCTCGTACAGTGCTGGAATCTCCCGACGTCCTTCCTCTTTTCCCCAAGACTGAGGCCCAGGAACAGCGAGATCTGCAGGAACTGCCAGGAACATTTGCCTCAGCAACAGCTTTTCTTCATGCAAAGGTACTGTGCAAACGCAGTTGAGAAATCCTCTCTGCCGCAGTGAAAGTTTGTGAAACTTTCCCAACTTTGGAGTCTTCTTCGCTCCTAATCCGACATATAACTCTTTTTCGTGCAAACTACTTCAAAGAACATTGGCAAAGACTTAACTGTTTACTACCAGAACTGTGCTATCCTATCCAAGACACTGATCCATTGACTTTGGCCCAGGCCTATTGAATTGAACTGCCTCTTGTAGTGAACTGAAACTTTTTGCCCTGCCTAAGAAAGTATTTGTGTTTAATTCTTATAACCTTTGTCTTTTTACCCCTTTTGAAAGTTACTGAAGTGCCATTTTGCTAACACTTCAGGGGAGCCTACCTTGTTCAGAAACTTCTTGGTTTGTTACTGGAGTGTATTATAGTGTGATATTGAGCTGGAATGTTTTCTAACTAAATGTGTATATAAATGTAATATTGGTTTACCAAGAAACCTTGAGTGTTTGTTTGAACCACTGTGATTGCAAGTCCTTTGTGTAACACCTTGTACTGCTCACATCCCTCTTGAGATAAGACTGGCTGCTAAGCCCTGCTACCACAAAACTGTGTAGTACAGACTTATACCAAATGTGAGATTGTGCTTAGACCTGTAGTCTAAATTGTGTGTAGTGTTCCTAAAGGGTACTGCATGTAATTCTGCCTAACACAAACAAGGAATTGACATATTTTCACACTGGGACACTGCTTAATCCCAGCAAAAAACTCTGGTCTTAGTGTCTGTTCAGTGCATAACAACTTGTTAACTAATATACACAGGGGAAATGCAAAATGAGTCAGATCCATCAGTCCCAATACAGTTTTGATTGTGCAAAATAATTGATACGCTACTTTATGCCTTATGCTACTTCATGACCCTTAAACTCTATCTTCGGCCACCTTTTGCAAGTGGTGTGGTATTGCACTGAAGGAATGTGTGGTTTGTAGCCACAGTGGTGCAAGACTATCCCTCTCTCACTGTGGTTGGAACAAATAGTGCATGAGGTGTAATTGGCTGCCCACAAGGATGCAAAGCACTCCCTCTGCCCTTGTGGTTGGATGGTGCATGACATTGCAGTTTGGTGCCCACAGGAAGGCAACACGCACCCTCTGCCCTTGTGGATGAATAGTGTGCGATGCAGAGTTTGCAGGCCCGCAGCGGTGCAATGCACATTCTCTGCCCTTGTGTTTGAAATAAATAATGTGCAAAATTGTGGTTTGCTTCCCACAATAGTCCCACAATGGTGCAACACACTCCCTCTGCACTTGTGGATGAATAGTGTGTAATGTTAAGGTTTGCAGTCCACAGCAGAGCCAAACTCTCCATCTGCCCCGATGGTTAGAAGAAAACTGTGTGGAACGCACCTAGGATGTCCTTTGACTGCAGCAAGGCATCTCCTCTTTCACTGACTACATTTCCGGTTGGTCATCATATGGTCTCAATAATTCTAAATGGGCATGCCTCTAACATACACAGCCCTCCCAAATCAAACTGCACGTTTAAATGACATATCTATTGCTATATTTGGCAGCACTGCTGCTGGAGAATAACACTGACATGTAATATTAGCCGTGCTAGCAGCGATTGAAATTCTGATACTACTGTACCATATTTGCAGGGACAAATTGTCTAATAAATTCCGATTTTTGTGACGGTGCAATTAACCTCCATTACACACATTATATCTGCATGCTGTTTGTTGAAGTTACGCATGCCAAGCGAAACCGAGACGCAGACACTTGCCACTTCGTGGATGACAGCGTTCTTGGAGGTTAGCCACCCCTGCAAGTGCCCCTCCAGAGCTGGGGCAATGAGCAATGCATTATGAGTATTCCTCAGATTTTAGCTCAATGCACTTCGTTCCTGATGCTGCTATAGGCAAGTAGGCCTTCACATTTAGCAAAAGCTGCAATTGTCTACATAAAAAGGCAGGCACAGTGCAAATACAATCCATTCAGTAATTAAATGTGGCCATGGACACCAATATCTTTTGCTTCTGAGACAAGAAAGTAAACGTATTGATTGCTGGCTAGGAGAAGCTTGACTTCACCAGTGACACATTAGGGTATCTTGGTCACCCCTTCCTCCGCAAGCTCCATTACAGGGCAGTATCTGGACCTGAGTAGAGAGGAGTCAGCTAAAACAAGTCTTGTGTTTTTAGTTTTGGCGAAACTATTGCTTTATAGTTAAGATAGGGAGAAATGTCATATGAGGAGGGACACAAAGTTTGTAGGTGTTGTTTGGTTATTTGCCCACACATTGGCTGCCCATGACCAGGATAATCCCTATGGCCATTCCGACCCAGTTCCTGCCCCTCTGAGCCCAAAACACCTCTTCATGGGAACTGCTCGAACCGGCTTTAATCAAGTCTTATCATCAAACATTGCACACGAAGGAACTGCCATTGTCTTTGCAAAGCAGTCTTCTGAGAGATAAGAACTTAATTGGAGTTGTAAACACGCTTCTGGTGTAATAGAAATATCTTACCAGATCATTCTGCCAGCCAATCTATTTATAAGCACTCTGCATGTGGTTCACCGAAGTCCTGCTGAAAAGAAGCATTCACAAAGCCAACAGTTTTGGCTTGTGTACAAGCATTACACATTTGCCAGATGCTATTAGATGCCCAGGTACTCACACCATTTGCAGTGGCTACCATCAATAGCCAGTTAATACCACTACAGCAGTGCCTGCAAAGTGCCTGTTCCTATTCCTACAGATAATCCCTAGCTGTTGGCATTGACAATGCTTGTTTCATTGACGTTTGGTCTTGTATGTGTCGTCCAGTGCTCATTCAGTTGGCATGGATTAGGGCCTTACAAATAACCATTTCATTAAAATAGCATTCAGTGCCACGTATTAGCTATGAAGATCGTGCTCTTTTTAACCTTAGACCCTTTAAATTACACTGTCTGCCCTTTTCTTCGCTACATGCGCAAAACCCATTTCCAATTGGCTACCAATTGAGCACCAATTTCGGTTGGGTTATATTGTATGTAAATATGTGCTCTGTAAAGTGCTTTGGATAAAGACGCTATATAAATAACATCATTATCATGACCTTGTTATGCTTTGCTGCTTTACGCAGAGCAAAGTATGTTACGTTTTGATTTGTTATATTAATTTTTTTGTATTTTTCTTAATATATTTTGCTTCACACAAACCTTGTATATTTATCGTTAATCATAATAAATGCACATAATATACATGCATGAAACAATGCAGTTAATTGCAAACGAGACAGAAACAACCCTTGTCATCATTTAAACACACTCACTTTCTCTTCAATCTCATATTAAAACTAACAGCTGCATTCATTACCTTACCTTTCATTAATATTTCCCCATATAGATCTGTTTTAACGTTATATTGCATCATTATGAGAGAAATACACCGATTTGACCCCACAGTTAACGTGGGACAGTAAGTTATGAACTAATTAAGGGTTTGAAGTGCATGTGTGTCTACGTAAGGGACACCATGTATTCTCACATGGGGGCATATTGCAAGCCTCAAAAAACCTGGTGCGTCTGTAGTATATCCAGGGAACAAAAATGGCCATTTGCCGCCAACCAATGGCGCGGGATAATAGACTCTTAGCGAATAAGAAATGATGTGCTGTTCGTATGTGCAGAATTGTGGTGGTGAGTGACTTGTTATGGCTGGCTGGTATGTGCAGAATTGTGGTGGTGAGTGACTTGTTATGGCTGGCTGGTATGTGCAAAATTGTGGTGAGTGACTTGTTATGGCTGGCTGGTATGTGCAGAACTGTGGTGGTGAGTGACTTGTTATGGCTGGCTGGTATGTGCAGAACTGTGGTGGTGAGTGACTTGTTATGGCTGGCTGGTATGTGCAGAACTGTGGTGGTGAGTGACTTGTTGTGGCTGGCTGCTATGTGCAGAATTGTGGTAGTGAGTGACTTGTTATGGCTGGCTGGTATGTGCAGAACTGTGGTGGTGAGTGACTTGTCATGGCTGCCTGTTATATGTAGAATTGTGGTGGTGAGTGACTTGTTATGGCTGGCTGGTATGTGCAGAACTGTGGTGGTGAGTGACTTGTCATGGCTGCCTGTTATATGTAGAATTGTGGTGGTGAGCGACTTGTTATGGCTGGCTAGTAGCTTTCTACTTGACATATTTAGCCGGCTATAACAACGAGACAAATAAGTTTGTCGCCTCTTCAAAGAAGGACATTTTCCTATATACTTTGGGTTCAGCAGGCTCAACTGCATCATTTTTAAATATGTAACATCCCAGACTTTATTGATTAGTTGAGTGTCAATTTGAATATAGTTGCTGTCATAAACCTTGCACTTAATAGTGAGTTTAAGTGCAAGATAAACATGCAACCATTGCAGACACTTTGTACAATGTCACCTAAATGCCTCTCATTGATTTTTTAAATGCTCACTTTTCTATAATGCTGGTAATGAGCCTTGCGTCTTGAATGTAACCACACCACGATCAATACAACGAGATTACATCTGTGCTGATTTCGATGAACCCCAAATCGATATCCAACATAATCCCTCTACCGTTTTTAAGCATGCGCGTTCATGAAAGGCCCAGACCTCGCAGCCATACAAAAGAGTACGGTCTATTCATGTTGTAAGCATTGATCATTAGTTTTAAGTAAATCGACCAAAAATGACATTGAATTTCCCGAGGGCTGTCATAATTTGCATAGCTTTAGTAATCATTGCCAACGTGCACTCTGTTCACGATAGAGTTCTAATAATAACAACACCTAGGGTAAAAAAACTACCCACCACCTCAATCCCTTTCCCCTTCATCGACCGCCTATGAGTGACATTTCACCAAGTTCCATATCGTGTACTTTTTTGTGTATTGTTACTTACTTCTAAATACCATTGTTTAGAATACTGTACCTTTGTTAATCTTTGAAAATTGATGGGTTTTTGGTCTAAAAAGACATGGTCATTACTGTTCCAAGACACTAAAGATATTTTTTGTTTTATTTTGTAGAAATTGTATGGGTTTGTGAGATTACCTAAAATACACCCACTGATGCCTGTGATTGTTCAGTTTGCAACTCTCCATATGTTAAAATTGATGTCCATTCATTCTAGATCTGGTGCCCCAGTCGCCCATGTTAGTGTATTGTAGTTTCCCCGCTTTCATGTGACTGAAACTTCTACCTCTCTGCACCCAAAAATTAATTTTTCTTTATCAACGAATAAAAGTATCTTTCTGTAGCATAGAAATGAAACATTTTTATATAACAATTTGAAATAAATGCTCCTTTAAAGTTATACTTGGCAACAATAAATAAATATGTTGCAACATGATCAAACTTGTTAAAGAATTTCACATGGATGTGGGATGTTAAAATGGCATGGGGTTACCTGCTATCTTACACATTTTCCTGGAATTTCTTACGGAGATATGGCAGTCTCAATAAAGCATTTGATTTCCCTAATAACCTGACTGTGTTGGTCATTTTGGGGGGCGGTGGGGCCTTTCCTCATATAAGCCTCCTTGCATTTACCATGGCCACGTTGCAACACTACCCACGGGCCTCAGTTTTGGAAACAACATTGCTTTCTTACAGTAGTATTCTTGGAACGCACTGCATCCAGGTGGTGCCAAGATCCCTAAATTCATGTTGGACTGCATGCCAGCACAGATTATTGCTGTGCTCTCCAGGCCCCTTCTCCACACCGCCTGTCCTGCAGACCGGGCCCTAGCTTCATATACACAGCACTGGGAGAGATGAAGGAGGTAGGGGTGAGAGCATTGACACAAGGATGTGTTAATGGCTTTATTAAGGTTGGAGCTAATTAATGGCAACAGTTGTGTTCCAGTGCACTCCATATGTGCCCTGATCTGCAGCTTGGACTAAAGTATGGTTTACACAACATTTCTCAATTTGAGAAAGATAAAATATTAGTACTCCAGTACAATGTGCTGGGGCACTAATAGCAATATGCCCCTTACTGTGGTGGGGGCATTACTGTGTCAGGTAATGCCCCAGGGCCTTCGTTAAGGCCCTAGCTTCACTCGGACCTTTAACTGGGTCCCCATGCCATTATCTGATGTGGTAATGCCCTCCAGCTCGGGGTTTATTGCTTAAATAGGCTGCACCCTATTCCCAGCCTCACTTGAACTTTTGTCTTAGCATATCTATGTTTAGATTTAGTAATGTACTTAAAGTACCCACGTTGTTCACTCTTCATTCAGAATTTGTTCCTCATCACGTTTAAGAAAGAGTAAATTAATGGACCCATTTAGGATAGAGGCATATTTATAATAACCTTCTGATATCTATATTTATAAAAGTCAAAATGTGTGGGTTTGTGGCTTGGCGAACCGTTGTTCCTTATACAATTCAACATTGTTTCATCAACTGTTGCACAGTTGCCTGTTAAGACCCTCTGGACACTACTGGCTACATGAAATTTGGACAGCTCACCACTTTCCCTGGATTTCAGCCCCTTCACACATGAGACGGTTGCCTGAAATCGGCAAAACATCAATGTGGTCATAGAAGGATCGGCCTCGACATGAGGAACAAAACTAAAACTATGTTTCCAGGCCATGCGATGCACCATTTCTGAGATATTTGCACTGCAATGCACCGCAACAAACTGCGCCACGCTAGGGTGAGGTGACAGGTGGGGAGAGAGTACAGAAGGTTCCGTTACGCAGTAGCACAGCAACTCTCGCCTCCTCCGTCTGCTCTGGTGTATGCCAGCCACACGCGCCCATTCTCAATGCAGTTTACTTCACGATGCAAAGCACATCAAGAGATAAGCGAATTGGAACAGCGACCTACAGGATCATTGATTTTCAACAATTGATGAGAGTGTTGCCATGTCTGTCTATAGAACCGTTCGGTGAACGGGTGCTTTTTGCTAGTACATAATATGAACGATAGATAGATCAACCTTTCCAACCTCCTGATTAAGGGATAGGGATCAGTGTTCACTTACTCGACCAAACCCTGCACTGCCTGAACAATAGTTTGCAAAATGTTTCTTTCTGAATCCAGGAATTATATGAGATGGCCAATTGTGAAAATTTCAGTTTGTCCTTTTTTATACATTCCGGCTAGAAAACGTACTCACCCTCTACTACGGTGGTAGTTGTTGAATAAGAATAACCCAAACCAAAGTTAAGAAGGAGAAGGAGGCATGAGATCCAGGACATGGTGCTGGGGATTTTTGGCTTCCATCAGAACTGTCCTATGCATTGTGCTCTTGAGACCTGATGCTTAACACCATTCAAGAACATTTCTTTACTGTCATGGGAAAATGACATCCCCATATTATAGCAATTAAACACGTTTTCTTGAAGCAACTATTCTGTCCTGCTTTATTTGAAAATGTAGGTCTCCAGAAACCATGTGGCTTCAATGTTGACAGCGGAATACAGATTTGCATTCAGAAATAGAGCATCTATTGACGTATGGCCTTCTGCCATTTGTTTTCTACTTCTCTAATTTCTGAAACCCTTGCATTCTTTTATTGATTTGTAATCAACTAACTTAGATTTCAGTATGAAAAGTGGCATCCAGACATGCTATGATGAACGAACAAGTTATCACTGCACACTTAAAAAAGCAATAAATGGCAATGTCAATAGGTTTGGTTTTCTATAATGTAAATATGCAGCGTATTGATCATTACACTACGCGAGTAGATCAGTGTTAAGATTGTAGGTGGCACAGTGGGTAGGATGGAGCTATTTCAGTGAAGTAAGAAGGTACTCTGCTTTTGTTTGTTATAATCTAAAAGTTGGCGAATACTTGTCATAAAACATTCCAGGGGGATGCTCTAGCAGGCAGGCGTTTAGTCACCATAGGGTCCTGAAAGCATCTCAGGCGGATTTCTGGACTATGAAGAGAAGAACTTCAAATTAGGAGGCACAGGCCGATGGATGCACTCACAAGCAAGTCTCTGAAAGTGTCAATGGCAAGTCTCTGATTGTCAGGGGTGTCACCACCAGGGTTGCAGGCAGAATCCAGGTCTAACGAGTCAGGTTTAAAAGTCTATTTGGGGGAATTTAATGTCTACAGGGAGGTGCCCTTAAGAAAACATTTGGCAGCAGAATATATTGGCCAACTCTGCTGAGAATGTCAGAGAAAGCGTTGACTTTGGACTGCTTGGGGACAATGAGTGGTCTGCGTAGAGCAGTCAGCTGGCATCGGGAGAGTGCCGGGACACAGTGCAGCACATTAGTCAGCAGCTGAGTCGCAGAAGCTGCCAAAAAGAGGGTTGGAAGGCTCCTCAGTGCTGCCTCTGTGCAGAATCAGGCGGCATATGAAAATGGGCTTTCCAAGGTGGACTGGAGGGACATAAGGGTACTCACAGATTGCATGCCCCACAATGGCACCACACTTCAAAGATGTGATGGTTTTTCTGGTAGTTTTGGTACGGGTAGTTGAACTGCACTGGCTCGTTTTACCTTAGAGCACTGGCTAACGCACACGTCAACAGTGTCCACAGTAGGGGGCATCCAAATCTCAAAGTGCCCTCTGCCCAGTTCCCATAGCCTTCCATGCTCTCGCCTTCTATAGCACTGGATGTCCAAGTGAAGGGAGAGGTGTTTGGCATCGCTCACACTTCCCTGATTCCACCAGGGTGGTGGAGGACCATCAGCAGCAGGAGCAGGTGCCGCTGCACCACAGCCTGGGTCCTTGATGTCACCGTGCTCCAGAATCAGTGACATGTATTGGAATCCAGAGACCAATTGACCACGGCAGGTGATGAGGATCAAGTTCTGCCTTGACGGCAAAGAAGTGAGTGCACCATTGGGGCCTCATTATAAATATGGTGGTAGCAGCAAAACTTGTTTTTTCAAAGAAGTCCTAACTTACAAACACCACCTAATTATGAGTTAGAAATACCATGTTTTGACCATTATCACCATACTCGGAAAGCTGCTTTTGGGAGGAGCCTAAGTGTGAAACTACCAGGCAAATCTCAGAGGAGTGCTCCTTGAGCCTGCAAAGAGGCACATGAAGCCATGTGAGCTGCCACTGCCTACCCTGCAGCAATCAGATTTTAGATTGCTCTCCCAGTAGGGTCCAAATGAAATCTACCTTAGTAATCGGATCCCTGTTCTTGAAAGAACACCCTTCTGACATTATTATTTGCTCTAGAGGAAGGGATGGGATGGGACAGGAAGGAAAGAAAGAGGCAGAGAGACACAAGATGGTGGAAGTCTTCCTCCACTGTACAGAGCCTTTCTGCCTACTCTAACTTGCCTCCTATTCTTCTTGCAAGGATCAAAAGCCTTTATAAATACAGTACCCGGGTGTGAGGCTACTCCATTTGAATGGGTGTGCTCCTTTGATGTTTAGGCCCAGGACAGTTGGATGTTGTGCGGCTGTCTCTGGAGGAAGGCTTTACCTACCCTCACAAAGAGATCAAAGAAGCTGGCCATTCACGTTCCTGTCCTGTCATTTGGCAGGCTCAGCCTGTCTCGCCAGAATACACATCACCTCCCACAGCGGAGCTGGCTCCCGGGAGCAAACACATGTGTGAGATCAAATTGGATGAGGCTGCAATGATTATAAGTAGTGCCATGCATGATGCCTTAACCTAGGCATCGCTTATCTTTAGAGGTGTCCCTGCCATCAGCATGGGCCACTTATGGTCATAGTTTTGGTACAGTGGTGCATATCTTAAATGCAGCCCCCATACTCACTATGCTTTTGGCATGGAGCTTATTAAGGGGAATCTGATCAGCAGATTACAGTTTCAGAGAAGGTATTACCCACATCATTTTATTATTTAATACAATTATTTGTTTAAACAGGGCTTTCACACCCATGCCAGATGGCAATTCATCACAGGACCATTTTACGGTCTCTCTCTCTGTGGGCATGTGTAAATATATGCCTCCCCTCTGCATTGCTGTCAATCCTACATGTTAGTGGAATGTTCGGGATTGTCAGGAATCTAGACATGGAATCTAGGGTGTTGGTGTTTGAAACCTGGGTGATCTATGATAGTTGATACTGGGCAAGGGTGGCTGGTGGCCCTGTGTCCTTAGCTCTTATATATTTGTGTACCTTTCAGCAGGGGTCAAAGTATACAAAAAAGGGTAGTGGGTGCTCCCCTCTGCTCCCCCCGACCACTCTGCTACCCACTGATCCTAAATCCACCCACTTCTCCCTCAATAAAGAGTGCATACTAGGGTCCTGCCTTTCCACTGCTCATCTTCTCTCCCAACACAGGGCCCAATTCATGGATTTTTCTGCATGGAAAATAGGGTACTTGCACGTGCAACTGTGTGCAAATCCGCCTTTGTCGATTCATGGAATCAAATGCGCTGTACTTTTCCTGGGCTTGTTGTAATGGTTTCCTCCATTACATCACGCCAGAAGTACGGCGAGAGTGTATCTCCCGAGTTTCAGAAGGTTTCAACTATCGGCGGCAGTGACAGTCTAGTTGTTACGGCGCCCGTACCGGAAGCAGTAATCCGCCGAGAAAGTATGGCCCACCCTTGAAGGGAAGGAGTTACACTTTAAAAGCAGGAAGAATAGACAAGTCGTCACGTTGCTACTCTCTCAGAGATTGCGAAACGCTTCGTAAGTACGCTGTAGGGATATTCTGACTTGTGCTTACGTGTGCTAGTATTGTATTCTTTACAGACTGTGTATACTTATTTGGGAACCTTTTTTCCTTCTTTTCGTCTTGTTAGATCAGCACGCCTTTCTTTACGGTAGCGTACCATCCAGCATTCACTTGGGGTCGGCAGCTTCTTTGTCATTTCGGTGCAACCTATGTTCTTTGCTAGCAGGTAGGCACGGATACAGTCCTTTGGTCTCCTTTGGTTTCTTCCAAGTCCGGCATAGGAAAACACATAATTATTCACCTTGCTGTTATTTGTTTAGGAAATGAAACTGATTTAGGAGGTACAACTTCAACTTTCTTTTACCGGAACTACCGGTCCCAGAATCCCCTCCAGAATTCTTTTCAAACCACCCGCAAGTTTGAATACTTGTCAGCCTTCGTCCAGCCAGGTTGGGGGATCCTCTTATTTTAGGAATCTATTAGTATACACTGATTGTTATCATTTCCACTCTGATATATCTTTATTATTTGGTGTAGGGTTAAGTACAGTACTTGAAGGCCCTTTGGTCTGGGACTTTAGTCTTCTCCACTGAGCGCCAAACAGTTTAGCACTCTTGGTAAGGGTTGAGGATTAGTCCTTTTTCTATTACCTTTCTGATTTTTCATTTCCTTCTAAAACTAATCTCTCTTGTTTAACACATCTATAGCTGGAATGTTTGGGAACAATCCACTACCTTCAGATTCCGGGATGCAAGAGTGATTCATACGGCACCGGAAGAGGAAGAACATTTATCTATGCTCTCTAGCAGCGCAGCCCAGGGTTTTTTCCCCTCATGAGGGTTTCCCTGGGACTCATTCCGGGGTTAGCCTTATTTGAGCTGACTGCGCAAGGGGTACCAGGGGGATTCCTTTTATCTTCCGAATCCAGACCGGGCTACACTCCTTGGTGTCTTCCCGAGATGGATCTTTACAAAGAGAAGGTAGGAACTAACAGCATATTGTGGTTGTTTATTTGTTGTTGGCTACCAGGGGAAGTCCTTTAGGGGCTTCCCACAAGCTGGGTTGGTTTCATAGACTACACTTGTGTGCAGTTTGCACTGGTTCGGCATGTCTGTGCGAGCTGTCGAGGGCCTTGTGCGAGACTCCAAGCAGAAAGTGGGCGTGGCTTGTGCAGAGGGCTGGGAAGGGGGTCGAACACCAAAAATGGGGAAGAAAATGCGAAAAAGTGGGCATTTCAAGGGACGCCCTGCAGGCAGTCCATCGCATGCCCACAATTGCGCAGCATGAGACATATTCATGGATTGGATTGTGCAATGTCTCCGCTGGGAAATGGTCATGCAAGTCCTTCATACGATCCGCCACCCGAAGGCAGGCATAAGTACACTTGCGCATAGGGGTTGCAGCATGCAGGTGGGGTTGCATGTCGGATTCCGGTGTGCGTGTTCTCAATCAGGGTTCCAATGTAACTTAGGGGTGCGCATAAACAGTGTAGTGGGGTGCAGGAACGTTTTTTGGGGGTTTGGGTGCAGATTTCCCGAGTTATTGCTGAGTACGGTTTTTTTATACACATGTCGTCGGGTTGTCGGATACAGTTACGGGAGATTCTGTGCAAGGTCCCCGAGTTGCAGGCCTGCTTACGGGGGACCCCATGCATGGTTTCAATGGTGTGTTTATTCGAGCCCGGCGGACCGTGCAAAGGTAGATGTTCTAGCTGTTTATGCTTTGCGTGTGGGCGTGTGGGGGAGTTCCGGCCGCGGCTTGCGAATACAGTTATGTTGCGCTGCAAATTTCATGAATACGCAGGGCACGCATTTTTCTTTCTGCATGCAGTATCCTTCTCGGCACGCGGCCCTTGCGGGTTTTCTGGGCAAATTTCCTTGAATCGGGCCCACAGTGTTTTGCAACTTTAATATCAAGGCCGAAAGAAACACAGTGAAAGATAATGCATCCTAAATGACCACCAATACTTTCAGTGATTGCCCCCCACAGCATGCTACATTATGTACCCTTCCCTTCCTAATCATCGACCATTAGCACCTCTTAAGGAACATACCAAGGACTATAGCCACCCGCCACCTACCTATTACCTGTACACACAGCTGTGCCTACAGCAATTTCACATTAATGGTGCTTAAACGCAAAAGACAAATTCTGATGACTACAGTGCAGGGCTTTGTGGTGACTGAGGAATGGGTGTTATGTGTCAAACAAGCTACTGAAATATTCAAAAGCAAACCAGCACCTGCAAAATAGCTCAGCAAGTTGTGGCATTGATGCGATTCCAACAGGGCCGCGGTTCAAGTCCACGGTGATTGGGCGAAGTGATAAACAAAAAAGCCCTTTGCCTACCGTCCAGGAACGGTGCATCTGGTGACAAAAAGTAAGAGAATGGTGGTTGATTTGTCCAATATGTAAGGACCATCTACCCTTTAGTTCCTGCCCACTTCGAACTCTATCTGTAAGTATTCCTATTCCTTTGTAACTTTTACTTGTAGTATAGTTTACATTCAACAATGACGGAGCATCACGTGTTTTCATGCGCCCATGGGATATCTTTAATTGTGGCAGGTATAACAACCTACCAGCTTTTCTACCGCATGTGAAAATAACAGCTGGTTAATTGATTTGTGAAAACCAGAGGAAGGGTGGTTGGCACGCTTCGGTCCGATCTCTCTGCCTACAATTAAAGGCGGTTTAAAAAAACCAATGAAATACAAAAACGAATGAGCAGATTACTGACTGATGCTCAGGAGAAAACGTGTGTGTGTTTGTTGGGAGGCCACAAATTTCCACGAAGCCCAGCTCGCTCCATAGTTCATTTCATTTTGACACACCCACTCTCAGCAAGGATACCAATGTATTATTTATGTACTTGCTTATTTGTGTATGTAACATACATGTAGAGTGCATACGTCAGCACACCAGATGAAGACAACTGCACCGATAACAGTGAGGTCTGTAGAAGATCAGGGAGGATCAGGAGATTATGTAAAGCGAGTTGAGAAGAGATGGGCCGTACGTGCTTCACAGAAGTGTAGCAGGTCCGCAAATGGACTAATGGCTCAGATTTGCTTGAGGTACCTGGGGCGAGGCAAGGAAGGGCTTGATTCAGAGTTTTCTTTTGAGGGAATTTCAAGGATGAGGCGAGATTTTCTGGGATTAATCTTCGATTTCCTGAGCAGCCCAAGATCCTAAATCTCAGGTTCAGCGGGACACCTGATCTGATAACTTGGAAAGGTGCTCGGGCAATATCATAGGTCAATCATACTCGTGCACACCCATGGGGGCACAGTAAGTGAAATACAGAATGAAGGTGATCTGATTCCAATCTGAATGTCTATATAGTCTAGGGATGGATCTATGCACTTATTTGTATGGCCTTTTGTCGCTACGGAACCTGATAATAGCGCCAGAAATCGAAGCCAATTCCGTGTTGTCGGCTGCCCTGACCTGTACTTGTTTGCTGAAGAGTAGAAAGCCTGATCTTTGATTCTGCTTTGAGATGCAGCTGAGACTCTGCCTACATTCCATTCATCACTCAAATATAGAAGATCACAAGTGAACCTGTGCAATGTCTGTGCTCACAGTCTGCCATACTTCACTGCACCTATGCCAGTTGTTGCACATAGGTACTGGGGACAGGGAACCCTGAGGTATGCTTTCTTTTTTGCTGGCCTGGCACTTATCTCTTGGCAGGTTTCGGACTGGCCTATAGGGAATAGGCCCATGGCCAAACCAGAAATGCTGGTGTGGGCCCGTTTTTTTGGCCAATGTGGGCCAGCTTGATGAGTTACTTCTCTATGGGGCAAGTAGTTTTTCCCACCGTTGCTGAATACATATTCTTTAAAATGCACAATTTGCAGCACATTTTATCAAAAAGACTCCCCCATGGGTACTATTCAAACAGTGTCACAAAAGTAATGAATCGCCATTTGCAATTGGGCCACTTTCATTGGTGCCAGAGACAAATTTTATGGCCCAGTCCAACCCTGCCTCTTAGATCCCTTGTGGAATAGGAACTCAGTTGTTGTTGTCCCTGAGGTACAGCAGGGTCTCAGTCCAACCCTCTCTACTCTGCGATCTTCCCATGTGTCAGTGCGCCACTTCGTGGTTTGTTATGCCCACTTCCTATGGATTTGCTAAATAAGGGCTAGAGATGCCTGTAGTGGAGATATCCAACAGAAGCATGCGCAGCCTTGCAGTTCAGGGAGTGAGCTGTACGAGTTCCTTTTGGAATGTGGTCTCTACTACTCAAGACAGAGTTCTTTGACTGCTCAACCAGCCATCAATCGGGCTTCTTGATCCCGAGTTGATAAATGCACTGACCAGCATTACGACTAGGCCTTCACTCAGTGATCCAGCAAGCCTCGCTTCTCCGGCCTGATCAGTAGCTTGATCAAGCTGAGCTGGATGGGTTTGACCAGCAGAAAGCTCTTCTTCCTCTATATTCTAGCAGTGAGCTGGAAAAACTCCCTATGGGGCTTGGACTCATTTCACCCAAAAGGTGCTACTTTGCTTTGTTCCTTAACTAATTACGGAACAATTATATAACCTACGCAAAAGACAGAAGGCCGGCAATTTCGCAAAAATATGATTACTGCCCAGCTTCTGACTCCCCTGCAGCTGAAGACCAGCAGAAATGGAACATCTACCAAACAATACCATCATCGCATTGTTCCTGTGCTTGTTGTGTGCTCCGCTACTGAACGTGCAATGTTTTTGTTCTTATTTTGGGGATTCATAACATTAAGACTTAATCCATCTTTTCAGAACCAGTTCTCAGATATGGCTATACTACTAAATACTTTGCGTTATCCTGAAATTACAATATGTTGCATTCAAACAGTCACTAGGCCGGAATGTGGCCTAGTCCGTCTCCTCTCAGTCCAATTAGCTCGGGCTGCATTGTTATCCCTAAGTCACGAGTGCAGATGGTTAAACAGGGAGATACCTGTTCAGCTCACTGCCATTCTACAGGGGGCACGAAATCGTGGCCCCCTTTATTTGCCCACTAGCTTTATAGATATCAAAGTTCCGTCCTGGATTATTCCCTTAATAAATCTTCTGTGCATCCTTGACAAAGCCTGACATTTGAATGCTCTGAAAATGCCCAGAAAATCAAAGTAAAAATGAAATAATTCTCTACATTCCAGTAGTGCTCACCTTGTCTTGCGTTTGTTTGCTGCTTGCATGCAGTGTATGCACATCTTTCTACAAGGCATGACAGTCACAGATTTGACAGGACCCTACACATGCTTTCCTAATTCACTATCATACGAGGATTACTTTATAATGAGAAATAATGTAATAATAATTTCTAATGGAAAATAAATAAATAAATGGCATGTCAGGGAAACTGACTCGCCACGCTATCGGGCCTCAAATAGATGCAAGCAGCTATGCAGCACTATAAGATGTTACGTACTATTTCTATGCCTAACTTCAGAAAACTATTCAAAGCAATTCAATGCGTCAATAGATAAGTATCACAGAGCAATCTCATGAAGATGTGATGACGTGGGATTAAGGAATCGTCCAGATGTCAACATACCCAACATAATTTACAGCTACAGTAAAAACTGGGTATGCCTACTTTTGGGTGATCTGGAACTTGCAGCTCCCTGGCTACTGCTCTGGGGTGATAGGCCACAGGAATAATCCACGCAGAGCCTTGCAATAAAGACCTGAGTTTGGGGCTATAGTATGCACTTACCATCCTCCAATCTGTGCAATGGGTAGCAATGAGACTCGGTCCAGTGTGGGTGTATTAGTCGGACAAAGTAAATCATAAGACATGTTTGACTATGTCTGTCTGGAAGATTTTGGTTGACACATATGGACTGCAGAGTAATGCCACTATTTTAACAGCCCTTCACACACTCATTGCTGTGAGGAACAACTCATATGTGTCCCCAGTACTTGTCGGCAAGCATGTGGATCTTTACAATAAATGATCAGGTATTAATAGGGCGCCTCGTGTCAGATTCCTACCGCTTCCATGCGCTGCAATAATAGCTGCTGTTATTAGCTGTTGTTATTAGCCAACGTAATGCTTCTTGGTTTTCAACCTTGGAACGATGAAGAGCTTAGTTGGTCGCGCTGGGATTCGAACTCGCAAAGAGCAGGTTTGCCCCTTGTCTTAGACAATCTCCTAACTCTTCAGTTAATTGGCGGACAACTTCACAGATAATCATATTTCGTATTTGTACACAAACATTTAACGTAACAGCAGGATGACATGTGTACGAGTAAAGTTGCTTTGGATCCATCTTAAACCTCTCACTCCTCAATATTAGTCGGATGGACCTACCTGCCCTTTTTGTCATTGTAAAAGTGAAGCAAGTTTCATGTACACAGGAAGAGTGTGTGGTGGATTTGAAGTAAAAGTTGAATTTTATAAACGACATCTTGATGGGAAGTATTTTGGGTGAGGAATTCTCCCCAGGAAACCAACAGCATCATCCCCTGAACACCTGCGCAGTTAGCAAAATAAACTGGCTTTAGAATGACTGTCTTTAATGTGCAAATGGGATTACTTACTGTGTGACACAACAGGTGTGACTGAGTATTTAACGTCTAGCAATAGTCCCATATATGTTTCACTGTATCCCCAAGATATGGGGGACTAGTAAGGCTAGATAAAGTGTGATGATCAGGGAGATCTAGATGCTAGGCAGGCGTCCGAACAGGATAGCAAGCACCATGTAGACCACTTCAGAGCAAGCAATGGGTTCAGCCAACCCATATAAGTCTTTTTCATGGATAAAAAATTCAAAAAACAATCACTCTCCAATAAATGTGATTATCTCCTCTGTTATATATATTTAAGAAAACACATGAATGAGTTTGCAACATCTTAACACCTTGTTACATCCTTGCTTGACCTTTCTGCCAGCTTCTCCAAAGCCTACATTCCTGTCTCTTGTGACACTAAAGTGAACTGTTGGTATCACGAAAGATGTGTAAAATGACTTACCATTTGTCTGAAGTCAATTGCATTCGATAATAGGTACCAGATCAGGTGGGCTTCCTTAGAATCGAATTTATTTTGCAATGGAACACTATTTTATATAATTTATTTATTTATTGGATATTTGTTAGGCAACAATGGTGTTTCAAGGTGCCACAAGACAAAAAGAGGGGGTGGGGGGAGGAAGAAAGATACAATAACGGTCCTACTAGACCTTGTGACATTCGGATTGTGCAAGTGCAAAAACAAGATTGTGGGGGGAGGGGTTGCTGGACTGGGCAAAAACAAGTGCTAAGGTGGGATGGGAAAAGGGTGAAGAAGCGAGGTGCAAGTGTTAAGGGGAGGCCAGAGTGCAAGTGCCAGGGAATGCAGGGAAGTGCAGGGAAGGGGGGACTGGAACACTAGTACTCTGAGGGAACCAGGCAGTCAATCAATGAGGCAGGATTAAGGCGCCAGCAGGGGAGGGGGAGAGTAAAGCAGGAAGAGAAAAGCAGGGTCTTGAGGAGCTTCTGGAACTTAAGGAGATCGACCTCAAGCCTGAGAGGGACGAGAAGGCCATTCCAGAAGGAGGCTCCTGCGGAGGAGAGAAATCTACCCCCTACTCTTTCCTTGGAGAAGTGTCTGATTCGTAGAGAGCTGGAGCTAGCAGACCGAACGGCTCTAGTGGGGGGGTATTTAGGGAGAAAGAGTTGGATGTGGCAGGGTCCCAGAAAGCTTTGTGGATGATGCAGAGGGTCTTGAATTTGATCCTAGCAGCAACCAGGAGACAGTGGAGAGAAATTAGGGCTGGAGAGATGCGGTCCCTGGGCAGGCGGCCAAGAATAAGTCTTGCAGTCCTATTCTGGATTAGTTGAAGGGGACAAAGGGAGGAAGAAGGAAGATTGAGGAAGAGGCTGTTACAGTAGTCAAGCCTAGTGAGGACCAGAGCTCTGGAGACATTGAGTACCTGGGGGAAGGTGAGAGAATACCTCTGAGGAGGTGCAGCTGATAGTGGGCTTTTTTGGCAAGGTCTGCGATGTGAGGAAAGGAGAGAGAGGAATCAAAGATGACACCAAGGTTTTTTGTCTCACAAAGGGTGAGGGGAGGGGTCGCATAGAGGGTGGCCAGATTTTCCGCAAATCTCTAAAAACCCACATCTTCAAATAATACTCCACATGTTCAAACCTCAGCCGGAGTATTCCTTGTATTTTCCGTCCCGTCTTCATATGTCCGTCTCACTGTCAGTCTGTCTATCGTGTTCCTATCTCTGCGCCCCGAGGCTCGCGAGCTACCGGCGCACTACAAATATTAAATAAAAAAAAACAAATATTAAATAAATAAAAGGGTGGGAGCTGGGGTCCCATTGAGAAGGATCTCAGTCTTACAGGCATGAAGGCAGAGATCATTGGCAGCACACCATGACCGAATAGCAGTAAGACAGCCAGGGATGAGAGTGGAGGAAGAGGAGGAAGCGGAGGGAAGCTTGAAGGAGAGCTGCATGCCATCCGCATAACACTGGAAGTGAGGACAGAAGAAAGAGATCAAGTTTGCCAAAGGGGCATGGTTGATGTTGAAAATCCATGGCGAGAGGATAGAGTCCTGCGGGACGCCACGGGTGGAGGGTGTGACAGGGGAGAGAAAAGGGCCAAGTTGAACCTGGGAAGGTCAATTAGAGAGGAAGGAGGTCAGCCAGTCAAGTGCCAGGCCCGAGATGCCCAGGGTGTCACAGAGCCGATTTGTCAGGATGGCATGATGGGAAGATCCATGATGATAAGAATGGATGGAGAGTTTGAGTCGACATTAGAGAGCAGGTCATCACAGGTGTTCAGTAAAGCAGTTTCCGTGCCTCTGGAAGCTCTGAAGCCAGACTGGTGGTTGTGGAGACAGCCGAAAGGATTTGGTCAGTTGGGACAGTTGGGAGATGGCCAGCTTCTCCAAGAGTTTGGCCAGGAAGGGGGTGATGGAGACAGGGCGATAGTTAACACTGCAGGAGGGGGCAGAAGAGGGCTTTTTAAGAAGGGGATGCACACAGGAGTGCGTGAGGGGAAGAGGCAAGGCGCTGGTGGCAAATGAGGGGTTACAGAAATCAGCCAGGGCAGGCCCAAGGGAGGAAATGTTGTTGTTGATTGTTTTGGAGGAGCAGGGGAGCACCTGTTTGGAGGAGACTTTCAAAAAGATGACTAGTCTAGAGACGTCATCCGGTGCTATGGGAGAGAAGGAGGAGAGAAGTAGGGAAGGGGAGAGTTGAGTCATGGGAGGAATGACAGCTGGGGTGGATGAGGAAGGGGGAAGAGGAGAGTGAGGACAGAATGTCCTGAGTTTTGCAAAGGAAGTGGGAGGCCAGCGAGTTACAGAGGGTATGGTATGGCCGGGGAGATAGGGATAGTGCAGCAGAATTGGTGAGTTCTTTGCAGATTTTAAACAGCTCACCAGAGTTTTTAGTGGCCCCAGAGATACGGGTTTGGATGTGAGCCCTCTTCTTTGAGCGAATGGAGACTCTGTATTGCCTTTAGAACAGGTGACCAGTCAGTTTGTCAGAGGATGTGTCAGGTGCCCACCACGTCTGCTCAGCCACTCTGCACTTGCGTTTCAGAGAGCTTACATTGGAGTCATACCAGGTGTTGTGCTTCGAGGCAGGCTTCATTCGAATCCTCCTGACAGGGGCAGGGATATCCAGGGTGTTGGTGATAGAAAGGTGAAGATTAGCAAGGGAAGAGTCAGTGTGGGAGTCTGTGGTAGGAGTGGGAGGGGGAATGAAAGTGTCAGCAAAGGCTCACACTCGCTTCATCAGCCAAATGACAGAGAAGGAGACAGGCAGTGCAGGCAGAGGCTTAGCGGGGGGACCAAAGAGATCAAGATGAGAAGACAAGAGGGAATAGTCAGACTGGGAGAGAGAAGAAGTGAGAGGGTTGGAGATAGGAATAACTGAGGAGATAAGGTATGTCCGGCAGAGTCCATTGGACCAGAGGGATGAATGGTGAGGGAGAGAATGTTGTAGAGGTTGCAGAAGAGTCCAGTGGACACCTCAGGAGAGTCAAGGTGAATATTAAAGTCACGGAGGAGGAGAAGTTTGGAGGTGGAGGCAAGAAGGGAAGAGGTGAGGTCAGGCCACTCAGAGAGGAAGAGAGCGACTGGACCAGGGGTCCTGTAGATGATGGTGAGAGTCAGTGAAAGTGTAGGAAAGATGCCAAGCCTACAGACGAGGCATTCAAAGGAGGAGTAGGATTGAGTCAGAATGATAGTAGCAGCGATCCAGTCAAGGAAGATCAAGACCACTCCGCCACCAGACCACTTAGGCCTGGGCTTGGAGAGGATCTTGTAACCTTCCGGCAGGAATGTGTCAAAAGCAGTGACTGAGCTGACAATGAACCATGCCTCAGTGTGGGCGAGAACGTCATGGTCACAATTTTCGAGAAAGAGACAGATACCAGACGCATGTTTGACAGCAGAGTGAGAGCTAAGGATGGCAAGGTGGACCCGATTACCACCTTTGAAGGTCTTCGGAGGAGGGGTACAGGGAAGTGGTAATTCCAACATAGGTGGAGAGGGGGCAAGTGGAGTGACCACCAGAGGAGTGGCGGGAGAAGGGAGGAAGTTGATGAGAGACGGAAGACACCTATCAAGAAGGAGAAAGTTGGACTGAGAGCCCTGGGCCATGACAGGGCCATTATGATAGACATTAATGATGCACCTAGAGGATGAGAAGCCCAGCAAGAGTACTTCCCATCTGGTGCTTCCATTAACGGGAGACAAGGAAAAAGGAGAGGACACAGAGAGCACATGTGGATTCCATAGGTCAGGAGAGAGAGCGACAAAGAGGATGTCAGTGACAGTCTGCCTGGAAAAAGCATTGCCGTAGGTGTCTGCAATGGGCAGGCCTGGATTGGAGACCAGGAGATTTTGTTTGAACTTTTTCCTACCAGGCTTCGAGATTGAGGTAGGATAGGTGACAGAGTAGCACTTGGAGTAAATAGGTGAGATGGAGAGCACCATGGATGGAGGGAGAGAGCAAAGAGATTGAAAGAAAGAGGAGAGAGGGGCAGAGAACTGCACTCACCAGGCAGCCTAGCAACAGACAAATGCTGATACACAGGGCAGACAGTGTCCTTTCCGGACTCTTCAGTGCCGCATCTAGCCAGTTAGGCCCTCCATCCAATGAGATAGATGCACAAATGCAGCGGGCGAGGGCCTTAAGTACTTAAGTCAAAGATGCCTTCAGGTAAATAGATTTCCTCTCCGGCGAGGGCCTGGGTGCAATCTTATTGGGGTTTAAACCATATGAGCATCATTTGCATGAACCCATCGAGATAGCAAATGACCAAATACATCAGTGAGTGGAGGGCGCAGGGTCACATGCATGAATCCAGCCACACCTCATCCAGCCATGATTTTCGGCAGTCGACAAACAACTATTAAATTATGAAAGTGGCACCAGTCATAAACATAGCACTTTTAAATGTCAAACATTGTACTATCAAGAAACGTGTCACAGGCAGAAATGGAAAGCAATGACCAAGCTGCGGTGAAAACAAGTTACTCAAAACCCGTGTCTATGGCACAGTACAGTTAATCACACAACTGTCTCAGTTCTCAAACCAACACCGCAATTCTATACTTCACCAATCATGGCAACATTGCAGATATACAGAAGTAGAATCAATGGCTGTGATTCACGTTGGCCAGTAGCCACCAGGGTGCATTCTGTGTCCTGCATCCAAGTCCCTGCTTCCCAAATGGGACCAGCATGAGGAGGGGGGCAAAAATGTAGGAAGGTCTTGCAGCATCCACCAATGATGCATAAGTACATGTCAGGCGCCTACTCAACGCTAACACATACATCAGACCAAAGCACCAATCAGGTGGTGTACTGGGGCCAGCCCTCCACCCATGTGGATGCTGTGCGATCACTGCCAGTGACGGCTTCAAGGGGCTGGCCAGTGGAAATACTGGTTTACATTTTCACTCATTCTATTTACTGGGTAGAAATTAAAGGAAGTGTTTCTGGTTTGAGTTCTTAAATGCTGGCAGGAGAGGGAACATATCCCATGTAGTCATTTTAGTGAAGCAGTCTCGCTTATAGAGATTTGTAAACAAATCTATTTTTTCTGCCCATGAAATGTTTTGATAAGCCACGTTTTTGATGCAGATAGCTTATTTTAAGCTCTAGTGGTATTGGTAGAAAATGCACCTGAGGTACAAATAGACAATGCGATTCAGCACACAGTTTGCTATGCTGGGAGCCTGATCTTCGCTTTGCACAATTGACAACCCAGCCAGCCGCCCATAACTGACAGAGAACCTAAATGAAGTGTCCTTGACAGGGTTTCTATGACAAACATATCTGATGTAGATAATAAGGGCTAATCCTTGTCCATAGGGTGTTAGAAACTGTAGATGGATATCTTTGCTGAGAGCAGTTTAGGATATCGATGTAAGAGAGCACAGCATTACATTTGAAAAGGACAACACAAAGTATTTGGCTATTGGCCACAATTTAGAAAATGTTTCTCAACTTCAGTGTGCCAAGTGTGCATGCATGTGGGAAAAGGTAATCGCAGTTTGAGGGTGGGCTGATCCACAGACTACACAATTTAAACCCACATTCATGTGTGGATGCTGTTTTGCCATGCAGTTTTGTCCAGCCACTGAATTTTGGGATGAGCAAATATGCCATGGCACATCCCAGGTGGCACCTTGATTCACAAAGTTATGCCTTGGAGATTTCACACCTTCCATACATCTGTTCCCTGCTCACAAATAATTCACAGAGTATTGCAGGCTCTTCTGAAGGAGAATCTGGTCTAGAGGTGGCAGCTACTTGAATGTCTTCAATCCTTTGATGAGACATGCAGCAGCATGCTGGATGGCTCTCAGCTAAACCAGGCAGGATGCCAAGAGTGAGGAGCGTGCATCCGATATCATGATGGGCGAGGGAAAGAACTGGATGACTAGGACGGAGGTTGAAGCAAAGAGCTTCATCTTGTGCAGAAGAGTGAGCTGGGACGGTTTCTTCTAGATGTGTAAGTGTATGTGTATGCCTAATGATTTGTAAAGTGCATATCATAAATTCAATTACTTCACTGCACTATACTCCAAATAGTGGGAGACCTAATGATGGGAATACCAATAAAAGAGGAAACAGACCAAACAGCAATACAAAGGAAGTAACAGCAAAAACAGGGAAGAAAACAAAGAGAAACTCAAATCTGGAAAGGAGAGTGGACCTGGTTGAAGGATGGGGGCACTAGAAAGGGAGAGCAACACGGAAAGTAGTAGAGCTGATTTACAGGGAAAAGTGTCCTTTATGGGTAGTTTTGGGAACGTTCAGGCCCACTGGAAGAGTGATCCAGACCCCAGTGCTCAGAGCAGAGACGTGTGTCATGGTGTTATGTTACATAATCTTGGTATAGCGCATCTACCACCTGGAGGTATCTTGGCGCTGTAAACAGGGGCAGAGAAAAGTCCGAAAAA
Organism: Ambystoma mexicanum; assembly: GCF_040938575.1. Lineage (NCBI taxonomy): Eukaryota > Metazoa > Chordata > Amphibia > Caudata > Ambystomatidae > Ambystoma > Ambystoma mexicanum. The sequence continues at coordinate 599,826,329 of NC_090933.1, forward strand.
AGGCAACACCCACTACTATTGGGGGTAAAGACATGTTTTGAGAGCCTTAACGATCATCAAGATGATCATCAATACACCTGAGAGCCAAAGAAAGCGAATTCCAGAGTCAGGGGGCTGCAAATGAAAAGGCCCAACCCCAATGATTACCTTCGTAGTGCGTGGAACAAAGCGAGGATGATGATTAGCTGAGCACCAAACTCTGTTTGAAATACATGGAACAATTTTCTCTTGAAGATGGAGAGCTCCTTGACCATGGATCGTCCGATGAACCAGGCACAGGGCCTTCAACTTTACCCTGGTCTTAACAGGGAGCCAGTGAAGTCTGTTCAAGACGGGTGAAATGTGGGCATACTTTGGTAGCTGGTCCATGAAACGTGCTGCTGAATTCTGCACAATCTGAAGCCTTTTTAGACAGTAATTCCTCTGAGCCAACAGGGTAGTATGACAATAGTCCAAAGTCCCCATGACAGTCGATGAAATTACAGGCATCTTAAATCAGGTAGTAAAAAAGTCATCCTCTTTTTAAGGTTCTTTACTTAAAGTAACTCGAGCTGCACCTAAAACTAAACTGCAGTTCTGGAGAATGGGAGGGCGGGACTTTTATTTTATTCTCAGGTTCTTAACTGAGTAAACTGGGAAAAATGGTGTGTCAAGAGAAGGGGGGCAGACGTCTATGGTCTAGAGGGATTGAGCGGCTGGGAAACCAACCCCAAGGACCTCTGTTTTATCACCATTGAGCTTTAACATGTTGTTGTTCATCCAGGCGCCAATGTAAGCCAGACAGTTCCGCAGACGTAATGCAGCTTGACTCAGATTTTGATCCACTCTGAGGATAGGCTGAGTATCGTCAGCGTGAGCATAGAACTCGCAACCACAATCCTGGATCAAGTTGGGTAAAGGGCGCACATAAGTATTAAAAAGAAGGGGGAAATAGCAGACCCCTGGGGAAAAATGAAGGAGCTGATCTAAAGGGCAGGAGTGACAGTGTCTGAGTACGGTCAGAGAGAAGATCTGAACCATTCATTGACCATGCCTCCCTACCCCTATTTCCTCAAGGCAATGACATAGAATGACATGATCGACAGTGTCAAATGCAGCAGACAGGTCTAATAGGATCAGGAAGTCCACACTGTCATGGTCCCGGATTCTAGTCAGGTCATCAATGACCAATAGCAACACTGATTCCGTCCCCATAGATGGTCGGAAGCCTGATTGATAAGGATTAAGAATAGAGGCTTCTTCTAATATAGTTCTTAATTGCGGAGTAACAACAGCCTCAGGCACTTTCATGAGAAATTTTAGGAAGGAAATAGGCCTGAAATTAGCAGGGTAGGTTGGATCCGAGGTAGGTTTCTTTAACAGTGGGGTCACTAAAACATGCTGAGGATCAGTGATGACAGAGGTGATCCTTGCGGTACACCACAGGCAACATCTCTGAACAACATTATATTCCCTACTCTGCCACTTCCTCTTGCTCTGCAGAGAATGATGACGACCACTTCAGGCCACAAGACTCCAGTCACTGATTGAAGACGCTGAAGCGGGATGCTGCTGTAGTCCACTGTATGAAATATAGCCAAAAGATTAAGTAAAGTCGCCAGGGCCACAGTGCTGGATTTTTAGTAGGTTATCACAGTCAGAGATGAGGGCAAATTCCATGCCATGCAAGGGGTGAAAGCCTGAATGACACTGTTGAAGTACACCGATTTTCAATGTGAATCTATAGTTGTGATGTTACTGCTTTATTAATAATTTGAGAGATCTGTGGACGCCTTGATATTGGGCTGTAGTTACCAAACTATCTTGGATCCAGGGTTGGTTTTTCCTAGGAGGTGGGCACACTGCCATTGGTGATGGAATTGTTTAGGAACATAGCCAAAGTGTTGGAAATGGTGTATTTGTTGGTGGCAGCTACAATAATGGGGCAGGTATGGCATGTAAGAGCCCACACATTGTACACCATTGTTAGGATGTGTTGGTCCCCACCTGGAAAAGCAAGTGTCTGTTCACCAAGTAGAAAAACAACTATCTGAGGACCCCTCTGTCTAAGCCCTTGCATAAGGCCAGGATGTTGGGGAGTGTTATATGATCAACCATGTCGAATGTGGCCACGAAGCCAAGCAGAACAAACGCACAGGATCTAGATTTGTATTTGTGACGAAGGCTGTGTTCTGTGATCTTTTCTTGTAACAGAATGTCTAAGATTGTCACTGGGATTTTACTCATTTCATGACTTTACTTCATCTGCATCTCACATTGCGAAGTTGGCAATGCATGTGGTTAAGGTTAGCTAAAGGTTAGATTTGGGGTCAAGGGTTTGCAGTGGGGGTAGAAAATGGGGTAAAAAAAGAAGGGGGGTACAGAGGGTCTCCCCCTGTAATGACAAAGTGAATTCTGGGAAAGTGAAAGACAGGAGGGGTAAAGGTATGGAGAAGTAAATGTGACTCAGTGGATGTATGGCGAAGTGAATACAGGGGAAGTAGAGACATGCACCTGGTGCTGCCTGTTGTAATGAGAGTTAGGGGGGCTTCTTCAGTGAAGGAAGTCTCAGGCAGTTGAACATTGTTTAATGCATAATTCGGTTACCTGGAAAGGAAAGTCTCCAATGAACGGCTGTTCCTTACCAGAAAAACAGAAGGATGATGTATGCTGCCCACCTTTTCCACCCTGGATTAAATTATTAGTAAGGAATTCACACCAGTACACTAGCTTTCCATTTGCAGTGCAGTTGTCCTTGGTAGGTTTGATATAAATAGGAGCATCTGTCAGTTGCCATGATTTCCCTACTTGATGCCTTTGAAGGAGAAACATAAGGAGCCGGATGGCAGTAGTTGCCGGCCAGCATCTGAAGCAAGTCCCACTGGTCGCTGTTGATTCCACTGTTGTTCTTAATCACTCACTGAGTACTTTGCGCACCCTGGCAAATATTTATTCCGAATAGGGCATTTCCATTGTTATGACTATGGCTCATTTTTCAGTTGGAAGGTCCTTGATGAGTAACATGGAGCTGTGGCAAGGTTAAAGGTCATTGTTCCTGCAGAACTGGGCTGATGAAATAGTGAACTAATCGTGTGAAGAAATGTGGCCTAAAGAGGACACTGCTCATGTGCAAATCCTGCATTTTCATTGGTGGTGCATAACATTGCTAACATTAAAGTTCTACAATAAATGACTTGATTAACGTCATTGCAGATGTTTTTGCATGAACAGGTAAGTCTTTTGCATTGCTCGGATGGCTGCATACAGATGACAGCATGGATCGCCTTACACACAGCTGCATTCCCCAGTGGAGTCAACAACACTCAACACAAACTGTCAGCTTGCGCGCAATGACATTCGATTGGAACACAGAGAATGCCACCGCGTGATATAACCAGATACTACCCTTTTCTTGGATGGGGGACTGCTCTTTTACCTGAAGTGATTTAACCCACTAACACCATCCACATAAGAAATGAACACTACGCTAACATCTTGCTAATGTTGAGGCCTCACTAATCCTCTCCTATAGATGCTGCTTGAGGCAAGAGGGTTCTGGTTTTGCCCCAAGGAGCATCCCACCGAAGGCCTATGCGTAGATCTTTGATATACTTAGTTGACCACGCTCCTCATACACAGTAAGACATTTTTGTGGAGTTGCCATCATTAATACACACGAGTTTCTTATGACGTCTGGCACCAGCGGTGGTGGGGATGCCCGTTACAATTCAGGATCCGGATGCACTGCTCGAGGCTCCCACTGGTTGCCAATCATCTGCAGTTTAGTTTGATGATTACAGAACTGCACAATAAAAAATGGTCCACTTTCCAAATGCTATATTTACTAGAGTTCCATGCAAATGGTATTGGCAAAGCGAACGCCAAGATTTAGCTGCTGTGGCTTTGGTCCAATCTTGTCAACTGGACATGTTTATCAGTCATCCAGTTTTCAGACACAGATGTTCTGTCATGAAACTGTCACCACTTTCTGTCCAACCATAGAGCAATATCTCAAAGGGTATCACTGGGCATTCATGCGGAAGTCATTGAAATCGTACAAATCCAGCCAATAGCCTTACAGAAGCATTAAAGAAGATGGGCGTGGCTTTGGCAGGGGTTGGGGCGGTGGGCGAATGCTCTTCGAGAACCACTGGCTGTGCTTGGAAACATGAGAGGAAAAAATATCTAACATGGCTACAAAAAGAGGCTTCATTCACTCAAGTCTCAGAGTGTACTCAGTGCGATCAATTGGCATCCGCCATTTCAGCGTGTCCAAGGCAGGGGTGATAGGCAGCATTGACGTGTCATCGTATGGTTTGAAACGTGCTGCTGTACAATAGCTAAGGCTAAAGTACTGTCATAAGAATGCATACACATTAAGGCAAGATAGCACTTTGACAGGTATTTCACATTAATGCGTGTTAGTTTTAGATAACTACTAGGCCCCATGCTTAATAATGGCCACCTCAACTTCTGAAATTATGTTATTACGGCGTGTGTCTGGCGTGTACCTACCTAGCCCATTCCAATGGTTGGCGACCACAAACTGTGCACTCTCTCATAAGCGTCTCTAGAGGGGTGAAAGGGTGGAAATTGCCCCCCCCCTCCATCCCCTTTTTTGCTGCTTTGCCGCCCGAATTGGTAGCTTTATCACAAGTAAATGCTTCTGTTGTACTGACAGCAGTTATTTTCTTTTATTGTATTTTGGCAAACACAAAGTTTTATCATTAACAAAATACACAATAGTATAAACAAATGTGTTTGTTCAATTAAAACAGTAACAATTAAACGAGGGAAAAGTCCTAAGAGAGAATATATTGCAACAAATAAATCATGAAATGGAATTTCATATCAAGTTACATTTCATCCAATTTCAGGCATTTTAGGAAATGAAACTGTGTGTTCGTGCATGCCAATTTTTGATTATATATACATAGGCAAGCGACCAGCCCGGCGCATGGCATGACCAAACACATTTTATAGCACTGTGTTTTTTTATTATAAGGAATTGCAGAAAATCATGAGATTTACAGCCAGTTTGAAAAGCAACAGACGCCTCAACCTGCTGAGCTACAAGTGTAGCCTTCTACTGTAAGTCATGTCATATCATCCACCACGACGTGCTGCAAAGTAGGGCAGGTGTGACGTCCTGAATGAAAGGGCCCGTCTCCTACCGATATCGGCAGTCACAACACCACCCTCTGAGTGTTGTGTGTGTTTGGTCCGGGCACACAACGTGCCTACAACAACTTGGTGAGGAGGTGGTCGCTTGGGACACACAACCAGAATGCACCATACACGTCATGGGTGCGCATTGTGTGGAGTAAAGAGTCTGGACACCCGGCGAGGTATTCCCAGTTTCTGCTAACTAGATGCGTGCAACAGCTAGCTACGCATGCACAGAATAAAATGTATAAGCGGCACACGCCCCGGCTGGCCATCCAAATAGAGGAGTTTAGAAGTGACTCCTCCTCTACAGACGATCTGCTCGTGCAGAAGGTGGGAGTGGTCCACGTGCCCTGTCAGGACGTGTACTGTGCTCTACTGACTGGAGCAAACCGAAAGGGTGGGCCAGAAGAAAATTGCACTGCTCGAGTGTTCCTGAAAGCATCTGTGTTAGCAGCTCTACACAGTGATAGTGAGAGTGCGACAACAGGCGTGAACATGCCCCAGCAAAGACAAATCGGGGCCAAAGGAGGTGACACAGAAGATGAGGTGCCATCATCCATGGATCGATGGTGGCAAGGACTTCAATCCCGCGCAGGACTACAACAGGTACCGCAGCACTTCCATAACAATCCGGCCCCAGAGTTTGATGTGGCAGGGTCAGCGGCTATGCTGAGACTGTGATGGGTGTTATGGTGTGTACATGTTCTTTGGGGCTGCCAACATCTGGGATGACTAAAAGGTTACCCACACCTCTCCACAGTTACACAATGAAAACCCAATTTTAGAAGCGCATGCTCTCCTCTCTCTCTATAGCTCACGTCACTCATTACTCTTTCCTTCTCCTTCCTTCCCCACACCCCTACTCTCCTGTCCCTCATATGCAAATCGTTCTACATACAGGTTGTATGGCTTGATTCATGTTTAATGTTACTGCTTCTACTGTTCTATGTTTGATGTGTTTTGTTGTTAACTGTAAAGCGCCTTAGATTAAGGCGCTAGATGAAACAATAATAAATACAAATACAAATACTTATATCCTGGGAACACTAATTCCCACGTGTTGAGATTCGCAGGGTAGTATATCAATAGACACAAATATTTTACTTACATTCATCAAATCAATTGATATGAGCAAATACAAAACAATTTTCAAAGAAAAAGTCAAATTACAATAAAGTGCACGATGTGCATATAGTGCAAAAAGACAATGGGCCTCATTAGGACTCCGGCGCTAAACCATGGTGCTATTAGCACCATGGTCCATGCCGGAGTCCGCCATGGCGGAATGGGGAATTGCCACCGCATTCCAAGGTTGGTGGGGCGGTAATTCCCCATGCCGCCATGGCCCTTCCCCATTCCCATTTTTGCCCCATAGGGCTCAATGGGAATGGGGAAGGCGCTAATTACGGCACAGTAAATTACGGTGCCGTAATTAGCTCCTAGGTCCCTTTGCGGGTTGGTTTTAAAGTGCAACCCGCAAAGGGACCTCGTAATCAGGCGTTAAGGGTTTAACGGCGCCGACACCTTTTACGGCACCGTTAACCCCTTAACGCCTGGGTTGTAATGAGGCCCAATGTAAACAATGTTGTCACAAGTATAAAGTATTGTTAAAGTGCATAAACGTGCTTTGTAGCAACAATGGAGTGGGGTGCAATTGTTGCCACACAACACGTTCATGCACTTTAACAAGATTGTTCTTTGGAGGTGTCTGCAGCATTTTCGTTTTGTACTGTACCCATAAGATTTTTCAGGACTCCTGGTGTGGTCTGTAAACATCTTGGATGGTGACACTGAGTGCTCCATGTAACTCTTTTATACAGGCAGCGGAGCTCATCGGCTTTTCAAAGCATTGCCACAGGTTAATGGGTCATATGCAGACACAAAGGGGCCTTAATGAACTATTTTACACCAATGATCAATGTGGAGTATGGAAGGATCCAGTTGAGATGGGTTCAACATGAGCCGACAGAATTGTTGCACAACTTCTGTACCGGGCTGCATCATTTGGCCTCCACGTGCGCATTCCAGGATGAAGGGGTAGACATTAGAAGGCAAATTATCCAGAAGTGCACTGGTCATGAATGAGGAAGCTAATTTTGAAGCACGCTGTCCTGCCTCTAGTATGTATTCTGGAGCTCGGGAGAGCGCAAGAGCTGGCAAACACAAGGGCATCAGACATGGATGATAGGATAGGTTATTTATAACGTGCTTAATACCCAGAGGTTTCTAAGCACATAACCGATGATCGAACCTGCGCTGCTCCGTGTCATCTTGCTTCCAAGGCGAGCACCTTGCCCCTGAGCTATCCTCCCGAGACAACGATACAATGAAGGGTATGAAGATTGAACATGCGCATGTGATCAAGTCTACACCCCCTAGGCCCAGCAATAGAAGAAGGGAGGCAAAAGTCCATCCACCACAACAAGGACGTCAAGATCCAGCAAAATGATCATGTGACCAGTGTGGTAGACCACTCCCACATCCCCAGGAGTGTCCAGCGATGGGAAGACAATTTGGACAGATGAACCCCTATGCAAGCAGGTTCCAGGTAGCATGGTGTTCATTCCCAATGTGGCTACAATCGTAAAACCTCAGAGGAATTTTATCTGCAGTGATTAAGTGTGGGAGTGGAATGCGACCACTCAGGCAGCATTTGAGAAGTCCAAAGCAGCCCTTGCGGAGGACATGACAATGACATTCTTCAACCCCCATTGCCAATCATAACTTGTGGTTGATGCAAGCCCAACAGGACTGTGGCCAGTGCTGACACATGTGGATGGTGAAGGTGTTCAAAGACCCATCGCGTTTGCCAGTAAGGCACTCACAGCTACAGAGAGAAGATCCTCACAAATTGAGCGTGAGGCACTGGCTATACTGTGGGCTGCCAGCATTTACATATAAGGGTGCCATATCACCATGGTCACGGACCACAAATCATTGCTGCTTATTCTGCAAGGCTTTGCTATGTGCCCGCAACTGTGATTGGGGACGTGGATGCTGCAACTGCAGGTTAATGGAGTGACACTATGTTATGAAGCAGGGCGTCGAATCCTGCTGATTACCTTTTGACGCATCCGCTAGTTATGGATCTAAAAGAGGATATCTAGACATTGGAGACCGAGGAGCTGGTTAACATGGTTACCAAGGCTGCAGTGCCCAATTCAATATCACTTGAGGGGATCGCAGCAGCAACAAGCAGTCATAGAGGAATGCAGCTGGTAGTAGACCAACTATGTGGAGGACAGTGGAAGACGCTGCTGGCTAATGTGGGCCCATGCACGCCGGACACCCAAGTGTTTATGAATGGACTCTGGAGAGTGAGAGCTGAACTCTCACTAGGAGCTGAAGGGGTGCTGCTACAAGACACAAGGACAATAATTTCCCAGGCCTTGATTTCGGCAGTCCTGTAAAAGGCACATAGAGGTCGCCATGAGCAGGCAAGACCATGGCTTGCCTGTGGGAGAAGGTTTGTTTCCCTGATCTGGAGGCGCACATAGATTTGATAAGTAGTTAATGCACCATCAGAACAGGCCAATCCTAATACAGCTTCAGGCAAAACACTCTCACCTGGTTACGATCCAATGATCCCCATGACTGAACTGTGCCCTCCTCACTAACAGACCACAGCCAACCTGACTGTATATATGTACTTTCCTCAACTGACCTGCCGAAATGTAATTTACCATATGTATATATGTATGTATGCCCTCTCACCAGTTTCTACGAAATGTAATGCTCTGCTTTATACTTAATTGTGCCTTACCTTGTAACTAAGCTTTTATGTAACCTCATCTTCCTGTTCTCTGTTGCGCCCTGTTACCTCTAGGTTTTGCACGCCATATTAAATAAACAAACAAACAAACAAACATGGTGCCATGCTGCTGCAAGCCTTCCTAAACTTCTGCTTATACGAACACCTGCAAGAGCTGAGGAAGCGTTGCAGGCCCAGAGTATGTACTTCAGAACCATTCTACAGAAGTCATTTCCGGGTGGTCCTCAATGAGTTTGAGGTATCCGTTGGCTCGATTTGTTAGCTTGGCATCGGCAGAGGTGGTGATTCCTGTCATTGAGGATATCTTTGCGGCATATGCACTGGCACGGTCGCTGAATACAGACAATGGTCCACTGTTCCAGGGAATAGTGTTTAAGGAATTCCTGGAGGCAGCGCATAAGCCCATTACACCAGACCAATGTTGATGTGGAGTGGTTTATGTGAATGCTCAACGAGATATTCAGGATTGCGATGGAAGAAGGCATACCTCTCGAGAAGGCAATGACTCCTTTTATGATGGCATAGAGGATGACACCTCACGCATTCATAGGTATTTCCCCAGTGCACGGTCAGGTCAACGATTCCGGAATAATGGTCCTTAGCAACAGGAAAGCTGGATATGAGTGGGGTAGCAGATATGCAGCGAGAGAACAATGACCAAGAATCCAGGCGAAGGCATCTGGTGCTGCCCCCAGTCCAAGTGGGGGATACTGCATTGCTGGGGAAATGAAGAACACTCAGAAGTTGGATCTGCTTCATTAAATGATCCTGTGGAAAGTTACTAGGAAGAAAGGGTCTATGGTCATGGCCAGGAAGGTAGGTGAAAATGTGACCTGAAACTCCAGTTGGTTTAAGAAGGTGATCCCGAGGTCCGCGACAGGGATCAGCAAAAGTGAGTCTGATGATGAGCCTGATGCCCACAAGAGCAGAGGTGATGAATTCCACTTTGCGGAGTTTGTGGATGAATATAATACTGGACAAGTAGATCAGGAGGTGAGATGTGAGGAAACAGATAGATGCCAGGTGAGGAGATATCCGAGTAGAGAACACAAGGTTGGATGACTTTCTGGTAGAAAATGACTAATAATAAGTGTTCTAATGAAAGTCATCTTCTATCTTACTTAAGTTCAGTAACTCATTTTGTATTAGGTTGTTTGTACGTTCTGCAATGTAGGGCAGACATAATGTGAAGCCCTGAATAAAGGGGACCGCCTGTTCCGGAGACGGGCAGTTACAACACCACCCTCTGTGTGTCGTGTGTGTTTTGTCCAGGGCCACAAAAGGCCCACAACAGGACGTGTCTATGGATCCCTTAATGTGCTCAAAACCACTTTATTACCAATAGTGCAGTCCATGTACATGACTTCAAAGTCAACAATATTTAATCAACAGCCACACTGTCCCAGTGCATAGATTCCTTGAGGGTGTCCCAGTGGCAACATGTCCATAATGGGTGAGGGGGTGCCGACCCACGGGCACCCTCACGCATTATGGAGGAGCCAAGGAGTGTAAACACTGAGCTTTTTGCAGCTGGGGGAGCGCTCCTGTGCTAGCTTGAACTGTCAAAGTAAAACACGGTTTCCGTTTGACAGTTCTGTTTCCCAGCTGCACATGTCCAATGGGCCATGCAAAGCTAGGGGTGTTTTGATTTCCCAACTTTGCATAGCTAATTGGGGATGCTGGCCGGGGAACTGCATGTTTGTATGTGCGGAGGGGTGCTCATGCGCCTCAATGCACATAAAAACAGAGCGGGTGCTTTGTCATCAGCGCTCTGGCTATTGCGCGCATTTGAAGGAAGCAGGAAACGCTCGTTACTTCCTAGTTCCTGTTCGTTCTACAAGGGAGCTGCGACGCTGGTAGAAAATGTTCAGTACCTGGGCAAAAGGTAATTTAAATTGAATATGAGTATGCTTGCGTTGTGTGTAATGAGTGAGTGTAGGATGATGGATGCCCATGTGAATGAGCAAGTGCATTCTTTGTGTGCATTGCACAACTCCCCTCCGCACCAGCCAAAATCAGCTCCTGTGCAAGGTGATGGGGGCTAAGGGGTCAGGCATGGTATTTTGTTACTGGACAGCTATGACAAAGCAAGCATGATAAGTGTTATTATGTAGCTAGACTTGCATTTTAATGCAGTCAGTCTAGCCATTTCTTACTGTGGCATGCCATTTTGTATTGGCCATTTTGATAAAGCAAGTATGATAATTGTTATTACATGGTTAGACTGGCATTTTGGTACATCCAGTCTAGCCATTACTTACTGTGGCATGACATTTTGCATTGGCCATCTTCGATAAAGCAAGCAGGATAAGTGTTATTTAGTATCTAAACTGGCATTGTGATTCAGCCAGTTTGGACATGTTTCGTACTGTGGCATGTCATTATTAATGGCAAAGTCGACTGCAGTATGTTCTTAGGTGGGGATACTTTGATATTTTAGCAGGGCAGCGGTGGACTTTTTTTGTATAATGTATCATTACTTGCATTATGTGCAAAGCAAGCATGAGTATATGAGAATGTTCTTATATGGGAATACTGGCATATATTGGTGCAGCCAGCATGGAAATGTATGGGCACAGCCAGCATAAAAATGTATTTATACTGGCATATATTGTAGGCAACGGCATCATAAAAATGTGTTGAAGAAATGCTCCTGTAGACTTTTGGTGATTTGCATCTATTGGATTTTTTCATGAGGTACCCTACAAAACCAATTGCAAACTCTTTGTCTTTTTACCCAATTTTTCAAAAAGAGTGTACTGTAAAATGCAACATTTTAGGCCATTATTTTAAACATTTTCTCGGGAAGGGGAAATCACCCTAATCCCCCTTGATTGGTTTGGGCTCCTTTGCTACACTCGGTCGCTCTGGCATAGTTACACCCCTCCAAATAAACAATTCACCACCCACTACTGGGATGTACAGACAGAAACTGAAAACTGTACATTCTTTGGGGGCAAATTGAGTCTCCTGCAACCATTGCTAAAGAACCAAGGGGGCGGCAGTTGCCTCCTTTCGGACTTTACTTGGCGCTTGTATGTGCCCTTTACTTGGTGCGTGCAGGTTATAGTTCATCTGTTAAACAGACTGTCCTTAACTATCATTTGCAGCAGCAGTATCAATTATATCTCTTTTGCTAAACTCAATATTTTTGACTGGCTATTATTTAAAGCTGAGCTGGAAGCGATGTCTCGTATGTTAAATGCCACCTCTAACTACACATTATTTGAAGCTGTGCTGGGAGTGTTTTCTGCTTAAGTTAAAATAATGCTGTCTCTTGATCAGTGCATAGGGCCCTTTTTTGCAACTGTTCAAAATGAGTTCATGTTTTAGGATGTTTAAGTAATTTGAAGAAAAACGTCATTGTCTTATACTTACTCTAAACATGCTTAATGTCACAGGTTGTTAACCAGTTTGGTAAAATATAGGTATTGTTGCATTGCCCCTTATCTAGGGTGAGAAGATTTTCAAGACAAAAAACCGAGATGGCCAACAATACAAAAAGGATACCCCCCAACTCACCCTCACATGACAGCCCCTCCCCGAACACCCTCAACACGCACCCACCCCACGCTATTTCCAGCACTGCCCCTCTATATAAATAATGTCTAATATATAATGTAAGTTATGCGGTCTATGCATGACTGTCAGGATGTTAATCAAAAAGGAGCTTGTGCTCTAAATGATTTTGCAGGCCTTGCTTTTCATTTGTTTCTAAGCCAGTCTCTGTGGCATAATCAGTAATGCGTGTGACTGGTACCTGGTAGGTTGGGGGTTTGAGCCCATCAAGCGATGGCTGATTTCAGATAGTGTTATGATGTTAATTTGGTTTACAATTGTTACTCGTGAAGATATCACCCTCCCCTTACCCAAAACTCTGGACTGTCACCTTCCTTTTCCCTAAAACCAGGATGGGGTTTTAAAAGTAAAAAACTCTCGGGAGAAGGGGGGGGGGTCAGATGGTAGGGGGGCATAGGGCCCAATTCTAGGACGTCTGGTCACCCTACGCCTTATTTGATGTCACCATCCCACATCCCCTTGTTGTATTTGTGCCCCCGGGTTTGTCCCCCAAATACTGATTTCTAGTGACACCACTGCCCTCACTGTGTGAGGTAGCAAAGTGGCAATACTGCGGGATAAAAGATGACACATTTGGAAACATAAGCTGCTGCCTGAGGCAGATACCAGGTTGGGTTCCGTGGAAAAATGGGTCTCTGTTAATGAATGGTTCAAACATACCGGTCTACATTCCAAAATGAAAAACCCAGAGATCTACGTCAACCGAATGCCCCGCCCACACGTTTGCAAGGCCACGTCCACACGTTGCAATATAGCTAAGTTTGTACTAGATGTGTTCGAAAATTCACAGGATTGTAATAAGCACTAAATGTACGTGTATGTCAACTCCGTGCATTATCAACGTGATAATGAAATCTCTCGAGCACGCCCACTACAATAGCTTTTTGTTTTTATCGCCATGTGGCATAGCACGTGTTCGCCAGCCACAGTGGAGGCCGTAATGTCTGCCCTTCATTACAGTTAACTCGCTTTGAAGACAAACATGAGTGCATTTCAGGGAGTGGGTGTGCAGCAAAGAAACTTTTACTCCCTCAGGCGAGATGTTAAGAAGCGCCGAAGGACACAGCGTTGCTTGCCGGTATTGCATGGCAGGAAGGGATCAAAGCACACCCATCTAGTGGAGACGCAGGGACGGCCGGAAAACCCGGAGACGCGGAGAAGAGTGTAAAAACCCAGAGTCTCCGGCTTAAACCCAGAGGTTAGGCAGGTATGGGTTCGAAGTCGTTATTTGCTAATGTGTACGGCAGTGGAAGCAGGTGCTGTCACATCAGACTCATAAGCATTCATTTTATAGCTCGGGGGAGTGTAGCGTTGTTTCTATTTCTTTTCGAACTTTGTTCAAATGTGCGTACAACCAAACAACAGACATTCTACAAGCGTAACTGATACACTGCTCAAGTCGAGGAACCACGCGGGTGGACGGCGTCCACCCACTCTTTTGAAAGTACAAAAATAAATAAAAAATAACAACAGGTTTCAGTGTAGCGGCCAGGTTTGGAACCCCAGACGGCCTTAGCTGCAAAATGTCACATATTCATACGGACATGTTTGGGTACTGGTTCTCAGATTTGAAAGGTGCGTGCGTGCATTTTATGCTTAAGCAGCAAGGTAATGTGAACATCTTTTTCCTTGGCAAATGCTTTTTTGACGTGTGTTTTTTTTCTATCTTGAAAGACAAGCCTGAAGTAAATGTGCCTATTTCACGTTGACGTCCCGTGAAGTCAACTCCCAATGCTCACCCTCACCCATTTTTTTTAGGACTTGAGCCCTGAATTATTAACAGTAATAATAGTGATAGTAACAACAAAGGTCACAGTCACAGGGACAATGTTTCCCTTAGGCGTTCAATAATGAGGATGGATGACTTGATGTACACCGCATGCCGGGCGTGTGGCGCTTTATTTATAACAATTGAACTAAATAAATAAATAAATGTGTGGTGAGTTTGCCAGTGAGAACCCAGAGCGGGTCGGTTCCTCTTTAACGCTACATTAGTGCCCGAGTTGTGCAAGAGGGCATGGGGGGAGAGGCAGGCTGTGAAAGCTCTGCCACCGTGGGTCCGCCGATCACAGACACAGGCGCGCTATTGCCCCCTTGTGGCGCTCAGAGCAAGCGTCGATGCCCTTTGCTGGCTCCCACTGAAGCTTAGCTAGCACACAGTCCGTGGCATCATAGGCAGCGTCATGGAGCGCGTACTTTCCTGTCAACTTTCAGGGACGTGCCTTCCACTCAAGCAGCGTCGGATGCTTCAACCATACGTGATATTTCGCAATAGCGAGCAACGGGAATCGAGCCCGTTTCCTCAAGGGTGGCTGTGCCCTAAGCGGTCACGGGCTGTCCATGGGGAGGGGGGCACACAAATGTGAGACGCCGGAACGCTGTGTGACTGAACAACGTGTGACTTTATTAAACACTCACGTTAGTTATGAAAGTTGAATGGGGGTTCATGAAAAGCCCTTGCGGGCCCTTCCCTTTACGGCAGAATGTTTTGCCCGTCGTTTGGGCGCACCATTGTACTGTTCCTTATTATTTGAGCGCAACGGCGCACTATAGACAAGGCCAATATAAAGCCATTGACTGACAGGAGATCGCTGCACACCTTTGAGTGTGCACATATGTTAAATGCATGCCAACGTTATATTTCCATATATATCATGAGCAGAGCCTTGTATGTGCGTCGGCGAAATGTATACCCATGTTATGTCGGCGATGCGTGTTCAACGGTGCGGGATTTATACACGATCAAATATTTCTTTAAACCATCTTCTGTGAGTACCTGTGCACTTTTTTAAACCATCTTGTACAGCGTTTGCGTCCTTCTTTGGGCGTAAGTTCATTAACGTGCTCTTAATTTACAGTGCGTCATTTCTCCCTTCTGCAGCACACATTCAATGTGGCGTTTTCCAGCATTGCAAGAGTGTGTGTGGAAGGGGGGTAGGGGGGAAGCCACAAAAAAGTCCTGCTACTTCCTCCCAAAGGCAGTGCGTGCGATTCCATATGATCTCATTTGAGCCCGAGCGCCCACCCTCCCACGCCCGATCCACCCTCTACCTCCCGCCCCCCATCCCCCACCCCAATAAACTTTTTTGTTAACAGTAGTGGCAGATGGCATTTAAACACATATGAAATAAAAATACAAAAAAACTGCAGGACCATTACAGGAAACTCATCTATTACAGCTCTGTCCAGGCTCTGTGGGGCAAAATACATGCACAACTCCAAATTCGCATATGGATTGCATCAACATAAGCGATTCTCAGAAAAGGACATTGCAAGGAGGATCATCAATCTTTGATACTTGGAGGCACCGTGGACGTGACTTTAGAATACGTAAACCAAGTTGCAAATCCATTCACCATTTAGGTCTGCTCACATCCTGCATTGCTTGGTGACTGTTACTCTTAACTTCCACTTGGCCGCCTCGTCCGAACTGTGCACTGCAGCAACCCCCCCTCTCCTCTTTATCTCTCTGCCGCTTGCATCTTTCCTCTTGCTCACAGATGGCACTCTCCATCTCTCCAATCTACTCCAACTGCTACACTATCACCAGTGGTGAAAAATGGAACAAAATTGGTGGGGGATCCCACAAGGGCAGGGATGGGGGTGGAGTTTGGGGGCAGTACCTGAGGAGGCAGGGTTAAGGGGGGCAGAGCTGGCAGTTGACCTCCGATCATAGTAAATGTCCAAAATAATAGTTTCAAACGGTGCTATTTCTTTCATGCTGCTTCTTTTCCAAACTATATATCAATTCCACTTTAAACCTCCTCCATGGCACTGGTGATGAGTTACTTCACTGTGTGGATAATAGTTGTGACCAGTGTTGCTGAGTAAATATTCTTTAAAATGCACAATTTGCATTCCATTTTATTAAAAAAACTCCCCCATGGGTACTATTCAAACACAGTCATTTCTGTTTGCCATAAGCAATGTTTTCCTTTACTTGAACCAGACCCAGCACAGCTCCTGCAGCTCCCCTCTTAAAGCAGTTGGGTGGCTGCATCATGTATGATGTTAATAGGGGCATTTATTTATGCAATGTATGTCGGATACCTGTTTATTTATTTATTTATGCAATGTTTGTCCGATACGAGTATCCGACAAACATTGCATAAATAAATAATCCGCGTCCATGTATCTGACAAACATTGCATAAATAAACCGGGTCGTGGCTCAGGACTGTAACTTCCTCTTGTGACCTCTTGCATGGGGTCACCAGAGGAAGTTACAGTTTGCTTACATGCCCTTTTTTTCTTCTTATCCCGAGCACAGAGCAGGGGTTTGGGGTGGCTGACTCTGGCCAGATCCGAGATCAGGCTCCACATATGGTGCCGGATCTCGGATCCGGCAAGAGCCGGCCCAATGACCAGCCCTGACTATCACCTACTCACGCTCTCTCACAAAATTTGGAAGTAAATAGCATAAAAAAGAACATCCTTGCTGCAAACTCTGGCCTCCCAATTGCAGACACCTATGTCAGTGCATCCTCCTGAGAAATCTTCACTGACATCTCTTTCTCTGTCCCATCTCCAGACCTATGGACTTCTCATCCCATCTCTACTCTCTCCCATTACTCTTCCTCTCCTATTAATGGCTGCACCAAGTGGGTAGTCCTCTTGGCAGGCTTATTCCCAGCTCTCTGCTGCATTAATGTCTACTTCACTGGCACCATCCTGGTTCAAGGCCCTCAGGCCAAACTCCTTCTCTTTGACCGGATCTTGCACTCTCTCATCAACTTCCTTCCTTCTTCTGCCTCTCCCCTACCCCCCCTGCTCTTCCACCTCTGACTGAAGTACCACGCCCCTGCACTCCACCTCACAAAACTTTCAAAGGCAGCGATCTTCACCACCTGGTGACCCTCAACCGACGCTCAGTCAACAAACAATCTGCTGACAGCTGCCTTCTTCTTGAAGACACTGACCTTGACATACTCGCACTCATTAAGACTTGGTTCAATGCAAGCTCAGTCACTTCCTTTGACTCTGTCTTACCCCACGGCTTTAAGATCACCTCTAAACCTTGACCTCACCGGGCTAGCGGTGGAGTTGCCTTAATCTTCCCTGAGTGGATTCCTTCTTCCATCCTACCCACTCAGCTCTATTCATTGTTTCAGAGCCTAGTATGTAAACTGGTCATTTCTCCCTTCTCCACCCTGACCATTGCTACAATTTACTGGTCTCCGGGTGCTTCCTCTCTGTTTTTCTCTGAGTGGGCTGATTTCTGTTCCTCCTTATTCTCAATTACCTCCAACCTGCTACTCCTGGGTGACTTTAAGATCCAAGTAGACTCCCCGTGCACAGCATCCACCCTCTCCATTGACATCTACACCTCTCGTTCCCTCTCCATTCTTCCTTCTGGTCCAAATAACACAGCCGGGCACACTATGTACGCC
This sequence comes from Ambystoma mexicanum, assembly GCF_040938575.1. Classification (NCBI taxonomy): domain Eukaryota; kingdom Metazoa; phylum Chordata; class Amphibia; order Caudata; family Ambystomatidae; genus Ambystoma; species Ambystoma mexicanum. Next base: position 599,844,217 of record NC_090933.1, read on the forward strand.
ATCAGAGTGCTCCCCTCTCTCATCTCCTCTGGTCACCCCTCTCTCTTGATCTCACCCCTCTCTTCTCTCCTCCCACATGGGTCCCTATGGCCTTGTGACAACTCCTCCCAAAGCCCAAAGCCCTGACAACCTTGTTCACATCCGTCCGATGTTCACATCAGTCCGTTGAGACGAGTGTCAGCTGCTGCCTTCACTTCAACCTTCATTCCCTCTTGCCCACCCAACTCAGACTCCACCTCTGACTCTGCTCTCAGCAACCTCTGTCTTTCCATTACCAATACACTTGACAACCTTGCCCCAGTCATGATGATCCGCCTGATACCTGCCTCCAAGCTTAACACCTGGCATGACTCCGAACTTGCAGACCTGAAACCTAAGTGCAGGGCTTCAGAACGGAAGTGGCAAACCTCAAGTTCACCCTCTGACAAACTGGCCTGCCGCCTGCTCCAAAGGCGTCATAGACTCTCTATCCATGCCAAAAAAAGGGCCCACATTCAAGCAAGAGTATCTGGTGCATCCAACAACACGGATGAACTCTTCAAAATCTGCAGGGAAATTGCCAACCCATCCGCAGTATCCTCCTCCCCTACTCCTGCTCAGGCTCTTTGCAATACACTTGCCACTCACTTCACCTCCAAAACCCAGGACATACTGAACAGCCTTGTCACACACTCTTCAAACCCATCACTCACCCCCTTGCCTCCCACGACCACTCACTCTCCTCATTTTCCTCCTTTACCTCTGTGTCTCCAGAAGAAGTCACCAGAGTTGTCAACTCCATGAAGGTCTCCTCCAAACAGGTTGCTCCTTGCTCATCCAGAACCATCAAGGACAACATTTCCTCTCTCGCCCCTGCTCTCGCTGATCTTTGTAACCACTCCTTTGCTACTGGTTATTTTCCATCCTCCCTCAAGCACTCCCTTGTACACCCCCTCCTTAAAAAAACATCAGCAGACCCTTCCTGCCCAGCCAACTATCGCCCCATGTCCATCACCCCTTTCATGGGGAAACTGCTTGAGAAGTTGGCCCTGCTGCAACTTAACTTTCACACTGAACTTGTTGGCGGTATCCACGACCATCAATCTGGATTCCGAGCATCCAGAGGCACAGAAAATGCTATTCTGAACACCTGTGAAGAACTGCTTGCATCCCTTGATTCTAACTCCCCTGCTGTCCTCATTCTCCTTGATCTATCTTCTGGTTTGACACAGTGAACCACTCCATCCTCATAAATATGCTCCATGACACCATTAGTATCTCTAAGTGGGCACTGGACTGGCTGACCTTCTTCCTAACTGACTGTTATTCCGAAGTCATACTGGGTAACTTCTCCTCCCGTACTTCTTTCTCCTCCTGTGGCGTCCCCCAAGGCTCCATTCTTTCGCCTTGGCTGTTTAACACCTACCTTAATCTTGTGGCACACCTCATTTCCTCCTTTTCCCCCAACTTCCAGTGCTATGCTGACGACACACAACTTTTTTTCAAACGTCCTGCAGACACCCTTGCACCCTTCATCATCCCTGACTGCCTCACAGCCATCCAGGCCTGGTGTACTTCTAATGATCTCGGCCTCAATGCCAGAAAAACGGAGATCCTTCCTATTGGGACCCTCGCACCCAACTTCTTCCCTTCAAACTGGCCTTCTTCCATAGACTCTCTCCTGCTCAATCCTCCGTAGCCAGAAACCTCAGAGTCATCTTTGACTCCTCTCTCTCATTCCTCCCTCATACTCAGGACATTGCCAAGAAGTCCCACTTTGAGCTTTTTCTTCTGCAAGGAATTCTACCTTTCCTCACCTTCCCCCAGAGACTCGATCTTGCACGGGCTCTGGTTCTCTCTAGGCTTGACTGTTGCAATAGCGTCCTCCTTAATATACCTTCATCCACTCTGTGACACCTCCAGCTAATCCAGAATAGGGCAGCTAGACTTATCCTCGGCCCCAAGCCCAGGGACTGCATCTCTTTTGCCCTACAAAGTCTTCACTGGCTCCCGGTCACAGCACAGTTTAAATTAAAATCTCTCTGCATCATCCACAAGGCTGTCTAGGGCCGGGGACCACTCTATCTGCAACTCTTTCTGACTAAATATTCCCCCCTCTAGACACCTGCATTCCTCTGGAACCAAATCCTTGTTTGTAAAGCGATTTGCCAAACAGAGGGCAGGTGGTCGATCGTTTTCCTCAGCGGGCCCCCTTCCTCTTCGTCTTGAGCAGGACCTCCTTAGGTTCCAGAAAAGCCTCAAGACCTTCCTCTTTACCTCTTTCCTACGTCCCTCCCCTGCTACATGCACAATAATTTGATTGGTGCGCAGGGCCCTTATGCATCCTCAGGGCCCTGCCCTCCTACATCTTATCATTCCAGCTGCTGTCTATCCTCTGCACTTGCACGGCTCACCCTCCACCTTTGGAGGTTGCACTTACCTTTCTTCATAGCACTTCACCTGCTGCTCTCCATGGGCACCACAGCACCTATCCCATACCCCTCTCCCCTCTGCACTTGCACGTTCTGAACACTCAAAAGGCATAGTAGTTTCATCTTCCCCTTCCCATTGTCTCTTCTTATATTGCTGTATTTAATTATTTAACAGTGTTGTAATTACATTGTCTATCATCCCCTGTCCCCTCCCTGTTGCCCTGTGGGCGCTTTTAAACAGTATTTGCTCTCCGTATAAGCGCCTAACAAGTGAACAATAAACAAACAAACAAATAACTTTGTGGTGCAAAATACCTAAATTGCACTATTATAATATGTTGAGGAACTATATTGTCATGAGGCTTTTTTAATAACAACATCATATATTAATATAAACTATGAAGTGAATCACTTAGAGAGCTGCAGATAAGCACAGTGCGATTAAATGATTTGCCCAAGATCACACGCTTTGGACTGAATGGTGAAACCAGGATGTGAACAATTTAAGCAACTGAACACAACTTACCTGGTTTAGTTGATATCGATATTTATTAAAGTTCTGCTTTGCATTTTATGTGCTTAAATAATATCGTATTTATAGCAATGCCTTGGAAACAAACCGCATCACAAAATAAACAAGCCTTTCATAAAAAACAAACTATACACTATGGACATCGTCATAGAAAAATGTTATGTGGAATCACATCTTGTGTTCTTGGGAGTGGGTATGTGGTGGATTGGCGAATGGGAGGATGCTTCATTGTGGGAAGGCTGTTTTGGTGTTGGGTGAATTGCTAGATGGATAGAATAGATGGTGGTTGGGTGAATTGGTTATGTGTGGGCTGGTGAATAGATGGGTTGGTGGATGGAGGAATTGGTGTATGTATGGGCAGGTAGTTGGATGAGCTGGTGTATGGATGTATTGGTGCATGTGTGGGTAGGAGGATTGATGGATTGGTGTGTGTGCGTGGGATGAATGAACTGGTGTATGTGTGGCCAGTTGGATGGCTGAATTGGTGTATACGTGGGCAGGTGGATGGATGGATTGGTGTTTGTGTGAGTTGGTGGATGATCGGATTTGTGTGTGTTTGTGCAGGTGGATGGATGGATTGGTGTACCTGTGGGCAGGTGGAAGTGTGGATTGGTGTATGTGTTGGCTGGCAGATGGACGGATTGGTGTTTGTGTGGGTCGGTGGATAGGTGGGTTGGTGTATGTGTGGGTTGGTGGATCGATGCACTGGTGTATGTGTCGGTAGATGGATTGGTTTGTGTGTGGGATGGATGAACTGGTGTATGTGTGGGCAGTTGGATGGATGGGTTGGTGAATGCGTGGGCAGGTGGAATGGTGGATTGGTGTATGCGTGGGCTAGTGAATGGATGAACTGGTATTTGTGTGAGTAGGTGGATGGACGGATTGGTGTTTGTGTGGGCAGATCAATGGATGTATTGGTGTATTTGTGGGCAGGTGGATGGATGGACTGGTGTATCTGTGGGCAGGTGGGTGGATGGATTGCTGTATGTCTGGGCTGGTGGATGGATGAATTGGAGGATGGTGCGACTTTGTCAGGAGGATAGCCGAAGCATAACATGCTTGTTTTGGGAACTCCACAATGCTGTGTTATGGGTTGAATACACCGGCCAACTCAACCATTCACTCGCCCGTTCCACCATGTAATAAGCCAGGTACCACATTATGGGTAATAACAGTGGTAATAAGTAACACCAATTTAAAGCCTCTTAAAGCGCTTTGGATTAAGGAACTATATAAATTACACATCATTATAATTATCGTTAAAGCGAATTTCATGTGGTAGTGGCGCTATAGGACACACCACTAAAACAACCCCGTCGGATGATATAGATTGATGGGTCCGTGCCAAGGGTGGACTGGTACGTGGAGGATTGATAGATACATAAACTAATGGTGGGTGACTGGATTGACAGCGAGTTGATGGAGGACAGTTAGACTGATGGAGTTGCAGGTTGGTTTTTGTCTATATTTATAGCTGGTTGGTTGATGGGTGTGTGTTATTGTTCATAACAAATGTATGATCTAGTGAGTGTTCCAGAAATCGTGTAACTTAGATTTTAAAAGTCGTGTTTGGCATTCATGCTCGACCACAAGTGATGCTGGAGACTTAGGGGCCGATTCGTGGAATTTTTTCCATGGTGCAAAGTGACTTTTCACGGCAAACACACTGATTAATAGAACAGTGCAAAGTGTCCTTTTGCCGTGCAAAGTCAATTTGCACGGTAAAAATACACTTCGCACTGTTCCATGAATCGGGGCGGTTGTTGGCAGTGAAAAGCCGCTTTACACCAGTGAAAAGTCACTTCACACCATGCAAAAAATTCCATGAATCAGGCTCTTAGTCGGGAACTGGGGTGACACGTTTCCACAATTACCTTAGTACTGCAGTTTATTTCGTAGTTACTTTCTGCCCATGCTACAATAAGCCTATACATCTGATAATACTCGCTACGGTATCATTACATAGCCTAGGTGTTTCGGGTTCGTTTCGTTTCACACTTGACGTGCACTTGCCAGCTATTGTCTTCGATGATTCGCATTAGTGAATGGATGCGCGGGTTTTGCGCGCTAGTCTCAGTCTCAGTGGCCTCTGCTGGAGGGAGGCCAGGGGGACACGGGCATTAACACTCACCAGCGGGTTGATGTCGGCCCGCTGCCCCGGCCGGTAGGTGCACGCCGCGCAGTCCTTGCTGCACTCCGTCCGCACGGTCGCGATGTGGCAGGAAGAGAGCAGGAGCAGCAGGCAGAAGCCGTGCCCGAGCAGGAGCGCCATGGGCTGTGGAGACAAGAGGGCAGCACGTGAGCGCCGGCACCCGCGCAGTGAACACAGGTCAAAAGCTGAACAGGGGACGGGGGTAACAGGAGGACACGGCCATCTCTCTGCACCGGGGCCACAGCCACAGTGCAGGTGAACTGCAGAGCCATAAACACTGCAAAACACAGCTACAGCTCATGGACGAAGAAGGAAGATCCGCCAACTGCACTCGAGGAAAGTGCTCAAGTTCTGCACCAAGGCAGTGTACACAAGGCAGGCAACCGGGAGAAAGTTCACATGCAGGGCAAGGCATCAGCAGTATAACTAATAACACAAGAGAAGACAACAGGCGAGCTGCAGGGGAAGGGCGGAGCATCACGGCTGCACACGCCAGGCGGAGCACATGGCAGTACCAGGAAAGCGAACACAGTACGGCAGCTGCAAACGGAAAGGTGGGCAACTGGCAGAGACTACAGACACACACGCGGGCGATAGGTAAGCACAGAGACCACAGACACAGCATGGAAGAGCGGGTCATCACCAGACTTGTAAACACCGGGACAGGGCGACAGGTCAACACTGGAGCGCAAGCTCAAACTGAGGCAACGGGTTGGAACCAGCGCTGTAAGCACAGACCAACTTGCATTGCTGCCTTCGCTAGAGCTGAAAAGACACAAAAGGTGCAGGTCCACAGATCCTCTGAAAGGATGCAAGCACGAGGGAGGGTCAGCAACAGGACTGTACACACCATGGACACACGCACAGCACCAGAACTGAAAACGAGCAGCAGGTCAGCAAACACAAAATGGGACATCGGCACTGTGCACACAGGGTATGGAAACTAGTCATGGGCAGCAGCCAAAATCCACCTACTCAGGGAAACCCAGCTTGTGCAATGCAAACAACTACTCGCCCTGCGCTCGACCGCAGCAACTTGCAAGCCTAGCTAGAAGGGGCTCTGCTCCCAGGGAGGTTAACGTGATTTTATTTGTAAGCCTTCTCCTAAAATCCGATTTCATAGTAGTCTTCTCGCATGCATACTTTGTTTAATGTCACATCATAATGTCACTATAAATCAACGCACATCGGTGCTGTCTGTAACACAAACCTATTTATGAGCACTCTGCAAGGTATAACATACAATACTTAACGTGGCAAATTCTCTCAAAGTTTCAAGGCGTTTGAGGAGTCGCGTTTTTGTTTGTTTAAGACGAGTGTCTTCCTTCACTAACACTAAAAAGTAACACGCTATCGTATTGTCACAAGGTCCTCTATTGATAAACAACCATCATGTCCAAAATACGTGCAAAATACCGAGTATTGCGCCCGGGCAGAACAGTATAGGAGTAGGCTATTTGCTGCGAGCTGGGAAGCGGGATAGAAGTTTACTCACACTCGTTCCTGCTACTGACTGGAAGAGACGGTCGGTCCTCTGCGTTCAGACGCGCGGGGTACTTCCTGAGACGCTAGGTGCTGGCGCCTCTATATATATATAGGGGAGCCCGCTGATGGATGCCTCCTGAGCAGGTCTGCAAGGGGCAGCTGTGAGACTGCGCCGCCTGCGGTGGGAAAGCCGGGCAGCGCCTGGAAGAGCGCTAGGCGAGCAGAGAGAGAGAGATGTCACCCAGGATGCGTCCCCCTAAGCGGCGGGATGGATGTGCGGGGCCAGGCTCTCTTCACCGCAGCCTCACGGTGCCCACACTTTATAATTAGTCATAAAAGGGAAAAGCCGAGCGCTCCCCCAATGGCGCACGGGATACGACTGACGCAGTAGCTACGAAAGCGCACCCCGGGCTCCGTCTGGCCGCGTGTGATCTCCTATTCCCAGAGGGGGGGGGGGGGGGCGCCTTCAATTGGGGTGGGAGGGGTGGGCGGAGTACTGAGCCTGGACGGGCTACGGGAATGAGGAGGGATGCACGCTGAGTCACTTCCAACAATTTCACATCATCCTTTATACGGGCGAACATTTAGCAGCGAGGCGGGTCATTTTGTCTTTGTTTGTACATTTTCAAGTTTTTTCCTTGCTGGTAAATCACGTGCTTTCAAGTGGGAGACAGGCAGAGCAGGGCTACGGGAAGCCTGCATATGGACTCCCCAAGCATCATTGCCACGGACCATCTGCATATATGTAAAGAAAAGTATTCTTATGGTCAGGGGTGGGCTGGCCTTCATAGGAACTCTGGAGATTTCCCAGTAGGCCTCTACACCCTGGGCCTCGTCTGTGAGGTAACCTATTTTATTTCCAAATGTTCTCCCAGGGAAACCATTGGGCTTGCTGAACATGTGTAATAAGGGACCACTTTGGACATTATTTCCAGGGCCTTTTTTGGTTCCCAGTCCACCCCTGCTTATGAGTGCCCACTTGTGACGGCTGCACATGGGCAGACTCAACTCCCACGAGCCCAAGAGAAAAGAAGAGTTTTTTTCGGAGTCTCGTACGCTCATTAAAGAAAAACAGAGTGTGTGGCAGCCTGTATGACGGTGTGACACTAACGCATTGCCAAAGTTCTACTACTAGTTGCCAAACTTCCAAGACTAGTGGGGCGTCATCCGTCACAGGATTTTAAAGATGCACAGAAACGAATGACTACATGCATGATGTACGTCCCCTGTGTTTCACGGCATGCAATTGGAACTCTTGTTCACAGACTATTAAGCCCGAACTGCGTCACTGGCGTCTATCATTTCGCAACCACCCTAAACACGCGCAATGTCCGCACCTCAATCAGAAGCCGCACGGCCATTTGCAGTGCGCCTGTTCGTGTCGACACTAATTAGAACAAAAACATTTTTTTTAAAGTCTACAGAAACAAAATCCAAGACGAAAAGGCCGCGGTCTCTACGACGTGAAGATGGGTTCCCTCGGGATATGCACCACGCTCGCGCTCCGCGGTCTTGACAGTAAAACATCATGTTTATGTATTACTGTGCAGTGATCGCGCGCCCGCGCGCGTGACGCTGTTTTCGAACACCTTTGGAAGCCAGCGCTTCCAGCCCAGGGGAGGATCTGCTCACTAGAGGGCGCCCAAATCACGCGAAGCGGAAGCAGAACCAGAACCTAACATGGCTCGAGCGCCGTCCCTGCAGCCATACTTACTGGCCACGGAACAGAAGAAGCCCTGCGCCGCGGGAGTCGGGAATATCTGTGATCAACATGGCCCATGTAACAATATTGCACAGCAGGCACGCCTTTTTTCTCATTAAGCCTCGAGTCTGTGACTGTCAGTATTTAATCAGAGAGCTGCATTCAGGGGAGTACCCGGCAGGGCAGAGAGGGTGAAAGTCAAAAACTATGCAATACTCCGTACCGAGGATCGTGGCTCCAGGAACATGTCACAAAATACACTCTCTTTGTGGAACCCAAGTCTGTTGATTTGCATAACAAAAAAGACCACTTTGGGAGCATTTGAACGCTACAATTTAAATTTGAAACATGTCTGCTGTGATACTAATTCTGAAAGTAACACTTTTCAGCCTGTAATGGAAGTTGGATTCCGACCTCACTACTCACATGAACAAAAACATGCCAGTAAATTGCAAGGCATATATACCAATTTGACAGCTTCAAACAGGTTGTGAGGCTTTGGTTGTTCTGCATTCAGTCTCAAAACCTGGCAGTTTCCTGCTCTAGGCCTTGGGGCGGAACAGTGCTCTGGCAAGACAAACTTTGCCAGATCTGTTGCAACCTATTTCCTACGCTGGAAATTCATACCACAATGGGTGTCATTTTAGGGGGGACAAGGCTGTTTGTCCCCCCCCCAACTTTTATGGCGCACCATTTTGTCCCACTCAATTGGCAGAAGCCCCTTTCATTTAGATGTCTTGTCCCCCCTGTTGTATGGGCGGGGGACCTCCGGGGCCCTCGCCGGCATCCACACGTGCGCAGGCATGCGTACCACAAAAACACACACGGGACGCGTGTTGCCTGCTCAGGTCCCGACTGCAACTGCCGGCCGGGACCGTCTTTATTGAACACGCGCATGCGCGAGCCTCGTTATGGGCCGCGCATGCGCAACATGGCGTATTCACTACGCAACATCCCTCCTTTTTTCCCAAACAAGAAACAACTATAACATTTGCACACAACAATAACAGCTTAGGAGTTCATGAACAGTTCTCAGCCTGTTACGAGGCAGGGTCCATGATAAAGTCCTGGAACCTCTGCGGTTGCTTCGGGCCCGCCCGCCACGGGTACCTTCTGGACTCCTCTGGAGGTGCCTCTGGTGTCCCTGGAGCTTCTGGTGGTCCATCGTCCCTTGCTGGTAACCCTGCCTCGGGTCTGGGTCCGGGCACCTCGGGCATCACTCGAGGGGGCGCCGCCTCAATCCGCTTGAAGTATGACACATTCCGCGTGATGGTGCCCCTGGCATTGGCCGCGGTGATCATGGACCCCTTGACATGGTCACGCCCAGTGGC